>NC_069123.1:62929893-63579829 GCF_026914265.1 Mya arenaria
TGTAATAGAAGGGATCTGTTAATGAGTAATGTTAAGCCTTTTGCAATCAAATATTCAATATAGACATAACATTAATTTACAACATGGAAAGTAACAAAAACATTACTATAATTATAGCATACACATACACATATGAAGCAACTCTCCAGCGTTAGGCACTACTGAATTCAACCCAATTTTAATCATACTAAACTGTGTTAAAGATGGTCGGAGTATTATTTATTTATATATTTATAAGAGGTCCACATGTTCAGCAAAGAAACACATTTTATTTAAAAAGTTTAAAAGGTGTCTCTATATCTAATCTTAGACACGTATTTTGCAAGTATCTTTTCATGGATGTTTAGGTGTTTTTGAGAGCTTTACAAATCTTAAGAAAAAAGTGTTTACATGATTAGTTTTGACTAGAAAGTAATTTTATGTATATGGGTTAAAGAGTGGAAAATACTAGTGACTAATAATTTCACTGCGGACAACTCGGGACTTCTTTTTTATTTTCTTGTAAGAGTTGCTCCTCTTGACACGTAGTCTTGTATCGTACATGTTTTCGTATGCACTACTGATGAACACTATTGCATTTGATTTGGTGGCGATTCTTATATATCATGACTTTAAATCCTCATTAACAACAACAACAACAACAACAACAAACAAAAAAGAAGTAAGGCAAATAGGGTTTAAAGGTTTCCTGGCTTGTAATTACAAAGTAAGCCAATCATTTATAGTGTAAAAACTAATATACTGACGACTGGAAACCTTTAAGAAATGTTAAAGATGCACGCTTTCTCCCAAATAAGATTTACCACAATTGATAATATTGTTTTAATATGCATGTGTATGTATTGATTTTGAATAGAAGTTTCATTTGAATATATGCTCAAATATTTTCGTTGTAGTCTACATTTCTATTAAATGCGTTACTAACACCATTCAACAAATGGCTGTAGCGTAATTGGTTGGTTGACATTGATGATTGACGTGATGCTCGGACTGTGTTCAATAAATGTTTAAATTTCCGTCAGATTAGTATAAACCTCTATGAACGAGTGGATGATCTATCGGCTTTCTATAATTGTTTTCTTAACTGTACCGGCGTGGGGTTTTATACTTTAATTATTTTTTTCTGCAATTTCGTAATCAAATAAGACTAATTATAATATAATTTCTTTAGATGCATTGCAGGGCATTATTTTAGGTGCCAAACCATGACCGAGTCACTTTAAGACAGTAGATATGGATCAAGTTCTTCCTTGAAACATTACCATGGTGGAAAACCCAGGTGACTTATTGGTCAAGAATTCGGCAAAAAATTGTAAACAACAGGTCTTGATTCAGGTAGTTTTTTTAGAGATACATTTCTTAATACTTAACACGGATTACCACACATTGAAAACTAATAATAATAATAGGGATATTAAAGTTGTCAATAACATTTTATTGTAAAAAGTCGTTAGAACTATTAAATTTATTTCACAAACTGAGCGAAATAAATACCTATATTTGTTAGAAATAAAAGTGCGGGAAATATGAGCCAACGAGCCTAAGAAGCTTTTTGAGTTCTGTTTAACTAAAATATATTGTAATACATGATGTTGAAACAATTCTTGCATTGGCCCCGGTCACAACAACATTGCGACCGCGATGCGAACGCTTCACGATTGATTTTATCGGCGAACGCTGAGAGACCGGTACAACCACTTTCTTTCCATATTCGGTATGGCCGCCGAGCATTCAGTGATAGGGTGTTGTTGGTGTACTCAGTGCTGGTTCAACCTAGGGGAGTTGTATCCGATGCGTTATCCACCGAGTACGTTTAACAATCAAGAGGTCTCTTTGCAAAAAAACTAGGCTACTCCAAAACGGATCTTTTGTATCTCACCCTGTTTCTTCAAATATTTCAATGTCTGGATTTGACTAGGAATTGCAGTCACTTCTATCTCATATAAAACACATACTTTAAGACGTGAATGCGTCACGGTGGGATCTAGCCACAATGCAGTCGATAGGCGCGGGTAGACCTTGATACACTTAAATAAACAAACATTCAGCGATAGTTTTGCCACATATCAGTTATTGATCGTCAACGTATCATCGGCAACTGTTCATTCCAGGTTGAAACTTAGTAACTATTTAGCGAATCTAATGTGACTGGTTTCGACGCCGATCGATTATCGATCACATAAAAAAACATATAGAAAGTTTGTTTTTTAAATCATATAGTTTCATTGCGATTTGTCAACATGTTAACAGCAGAACATTTGCCTTGTGAGCAATGCTGAAGCCGCTGCCGTATTGGTGTACGTACTTTTGCTTTCTTGCGTTTATGCACCTAGTGATGAGTGGAACAAATTGTTACTTGGTGATGCCAATGCACGAGTTCTCGTCCATTGCATTTGATACATATTTACCACTCTATTTCTTATAAACTTATGCGGACATGTTCTGAAGTTCGCAACATGAAATGGGGTGACAGTCACTCGGGGTTGAACGCTGAAACTGAGCTAGATATAGATACTAGGGATGGAAGCGAATATCCGAGACACCCTTTATTCCCCCAGACACGGAGAGCATACTATATGTGCAGGCAAAATATACAACTAATACATAAAAATAATATCCAGTACTTGTATAAGATTCTTAAATCTGCAAAAAAATCACATGTCTGCAGCATTCGAGACACAACGGGTCTTTTTACATACACCTTCTTGGCAATACAGCACATATGTTCCATTTTCACATCCGCAAAATGTCTTTGATATCACCTTGGATTGATACATTGTATCACGCCGCTAGGTGGCTAACTTCACGCCGCTAGGTCGCTAGGCCACTAACTTCACCTACGTCTTTAGCATCCATAATATGAGTCTCCGTGGATTGGTTGAAATCACTTATTATTCCAATGATTTGTGCTTACTTTTCTTGTACGAGCTGTTGACTTAGGAAGTCAATTTATTTTACCTCCTCATTTAAAAAATGAAGTACGGCACCTTATAAAATATCGTAACTTAACTATGATAATTATATATCCAGCAATTTATCTAATCCAGTTTTTGAAAATATTAGCCGAAGTCAGGGAGGAAACGTTCATGCGGAAAAACTTTCCATGAATCCGCTTGCTATATATAAAAGTTATTTTAGTCAGTCTGATTCATCATCGGCGAACTTTGCTCCTTGCCTCACTGGAAACTCTTCTGATCGATGTTAGATCGCACCGATTGCAATTAATGTGTTTTGTCTATATTTATCTCTACACTTTCGTATATCAACCCATTATTCCAAACTGATCAAAGACATGTTTATCGCCCAGACAGCAGACGAACAGACTCCTCAAGCGCATAAAGCAATGTCTCACGCAAAAAAGATCACAGTGCAGACAGTAGTGTTCTGAAGCTCTCTTGGCTGATTCCTCCAAGTATCAATTATGCAGTCTTGACATCAATGGAGAAGCACCATTTCAACAAGTGTCAATGGCAATCGAACGATAACTGTTTATTGGACAATGACACGAAAGACAAACGAAAACAAGTGTTGGTAAAATGTTAGCTATACGAGTTTTATATTATCAAAATCAAACTAAAAAGCTATTTCAATTGTTTTTAAATAAATTTTAAAAAAAAAAATGAAAAAAAATATTCTTGAGCAAAACACAAACACACTGTTCCTTTAAAAATTGAATACATATGAACATTTTCACTGATCATTTATCATATAGTTATTATAAATTATTCCTTTATTGTTTAAATATTACTGTTGTTTGCATATAAACTTACTATTTGAAGGGTTTGGGCCATTAAATAGTCGCGGCTTTTGTTCCGACCAAACATATCTAACAGTTTTCGAGTCAAGTGCAGCTATATACAGCCTGACAATTGACTTCACACACTGCACGTGGTCGGCATTTGATCATAGAGTTTTCGTTGACTCAACATTCAACGGCAATTCACATTCAATTTAACAGAACCGAGACTATCTATTGAAAGTGAAATAATTCCAAAATTCGTTATTTATTAGATGTGAGAATTTTATTTTATTATATTTTATGTCGAAAGACAAGCATAAAAATAATCTATTTTATGTCGAAAGACAAGCATTTAAATAATCTACATCGATTTGATAATAAATATTTAATCAGGCATTAGACTTCAGACAGTCCTGATGAATAAGACCTAATGCCAAGTTAAACTTTCACATTTATATTACTTTACATAATCAGAAAAGTATGTTGGCTGTTTATACATATGAAACAAATAATGCCTACAACGAGCATTCATCGTCATTTTGCAATCCTATATATACAGTGATCCCTGTTCATGGCACAAAAGCAAATTACAAATAGATATAAACATTTGCGTTAGCCGTGCATCCAGGAAAGGGGCCATATAAATATTTGCGTTAGCCGTGCATCCAGGAAAGGGGTCATATAAACATTTGCGTTAGCCGTGCATCCAGGAAAGGGGCCATATAAACATTTGCGTTAGCCGTGCATCCAGGAAAGGGGCCATATAAACATTTGCGTTAGCCGTGCATCCAGGAAAGGGGCCATATAAACATTTGCGTTAGCCGTGCATCCAAGAAATGGGCCATATAAATATTTGCGTTAACCGTGCATCCAGGAAAGGGGCCATATAAACATTTGCGTTAGCCGTGCATCCAGGAAAGGGGCCATATAAACATTTGCGTTAGCCGTGCATCCAGGAAAGGGGCCATATAAACATTTGCGTTAGCCGTGCATCCAGGAAAGGGGCCCAACGTTTTATGCAGCTACTATTGTGGTATGTTATATGCCTTATAATACACATGACCGATCAAATAAGACAAGTAAGCATCACGATAGAGCCTATACCCTGGGTCGGGCCATGAGACTGTACGAGCTGGGCATATTGATGAACTGGTTTTGGCGTGCCTCGAGGGAAGGGAGGGCACCCTGGCGGTCTGGAGAGAATGTGAATCGCTGTAGGAGGTTGGTGAAGACCAGGAACAGCTCCATGCGGGTGAGAGACTCACACAGGCACGTCCGCGGACCTGGCGGAGTTTGAAATATGTTTTAAAAGAGGAGGAATGTCATCAACAATAGTTCAATCTAGCAGTATGTTGATGATGTCCACAGACATGTTTTGAAGGCATACTCTTCATGAAATATTAAACGAAGGAGAACACGATTTGAAACATGACGAATTGATACGTAATTTAGCGCACAATGATGTTTAGGAAAAATGTAGGTTAAGATTTGGCATTATCTTTTGCTTAAGTACTTAAATGTACAGCGTACCAACTGAGAATGGTATTAGACTGTCCTCTTTCTGCAGCTTTTTGTTTTCACTGAGAAACCTGTCTGGGTTAAAGGTTTACGGTTGGCTCCATTTCCGGGAGTCCATGCTGGCAGAGTAGATGGACGGCAGGATGACGGCGTTCTTTGGGATGTCATTGCAGCCCAAGGTGGCCACCTCCGTCGCGCGATGGGGCGCGTTCATAGGCACCTGAAGGAAATATAGCCAATTCGTATGGATGACTGGCACTCGGTATTGGGTGACCAGTGTATGAACAAAAATGACTTGAATCGCATAATAGAGTATTTCTTTTGCCAGAGAAAGAAAGATGTAATGTGATTTACAAGTTTATTTAATCCTATGCTCGGTAACATACCTATATTGCCCATTCTGTGGATTTCCATTATTGTTGCATTAACGTATGTGAGTCTGTCCTTATCTGCATACTTGACCGCACGATCCCCGATGACCTGCCAGGGAATAACAAATATATAACAAAGAAGAGAGGTGTGTTACATTGTCTTCATGATGATGATGATGATGGTGGTGCCTATTATCGTTCGCGTCTTCGTCGTCAACGTCGTCATGGCCTTCGTCGTGAGGAACGGGATCGTCGTTAATGATTGTTGCATTTATCGTCATAACGTAATTGCCATAAATGTTGTGAAATTGCTTCCTTTGTATTTCACCAAACATATTTTGATTAAACATAAAACATATGTCCTTTCTACATGTTGCTTGAAACCAGTCGATTAAGGTACCTTCGCGATTTCCTCCTGGCAGCGGGTCTGGACTTCAGGGTTGCGGATCATCTGCAGGAAGGCCCAGTCCAGGGTGGCGTACGTCGTCTCAGAGCCAGCCAGGAACAGGTCGAAGATCACATGGAACATGTTACCCCCTTTTATTTAAAAAGCACGAACATGATTCCTAAATGAATTGAAACTAGAACACAGAATGTTACCCACTTGAATTTACACAAACGCGGACCACGTTAATTACGATAAATCAGACCAGCGCGGAACACGTTAATTATGGTAAATCAGACCAGCGCGGAACACGTTAATTATGGTAAATCAGACCAGCGCGGAACACGTTAATTATGGTAAATCAGACCAGCGCGGAACACGTTAATTACGATAAATCAGACCAGCGCGGACCACGTTAACTACGATCAATCAGACCAGCGCGGAACACGTTAATTACGATTAATCAGACCAGCGCGGACCACGTTAATTACGATAAATCAGACCAGCGCGAACCACGTTAATTACGATAAATCAGACCAGCGCGGAACACGTTACCAATTTAATTTCAATTTCAATAGTTTATTAGCACAAACATTCAAGTGCATCGCCTTTACTTCTGGCGGTTACATTTTATTTACATACATGAAAAGAGCATGATAATATGATGACACTGATCAGATATTGATAATTCAAGTATAAAAAGTAATTATTAATGTGATATTGCTTAAACAGTGGCGTACCCTAATCCTTTACTGAACAATATGTATAGATTGACCACCCCCGCTAATAAGGTATGCGGTCAGGCATGTTTTGACAACAGCGGGTATGTTAGTGATGAAAGGTAATCGTTGTAAGGCCACTGTCAAGAGCATAATTATTATTTGTTTTAGTTCAATGGTCAGACTGAAAAAGAAGAAAAACAACAACAATTATTTCTAAAGCAAGCTAAAATAGCAATACAAGAAGAAAAAAAATAAACATTTATTGGTTTATGATACTTTCTCGTCTTGAAGTTGAAAGATATACATATTAAACAAGTTTATTTTGTGTACTATTCTGCTCAGCAGATAATAACAATTTAAACTTTTGCATTGCGGGCCAATGACAAAAATATCTAGGTAAGCATTCAATCTGAATGTCTCTGTGAAAAGGATATACATGTACAAGCACAAAGTGAAACTCATCTTCAACAACATTCATTTGACAAAATATACATTTACGTTCAGATTGTTCTATATTTCTAAAACGGCCTTCTTCGATTGCAAGTTTGTGGGCTGAGCATCTTAATCTGGTTAGCGAAATACGATGCTTGTCGCTTTTAATACAATGTAGATAATTTTCGTAACCAAACCTACGCTTTATACTACAATAAGTTTTTAATTTGGATGAGGTGTCTAATAGAGAAAACCAGTATTGGCAATACTGATAATGTTATCTGTGTATGACACTGTTTAATTGAAACAATGAAAGGTCATTATTGAACCACAAATAACTAAAACCAAAACTATTAAACAATTGCTTTACATCTAATGCCCATGACCCACGAATATTATTCTTCACTTGATCCCAATACACTTCATGCACCAAAGAACCGCAGTGTTTAGTATGCACCACTCGGTACACCGTCGACGCCACTCCAACAGTCGCCATCATACGCTGTTCAGCCGTCCGTAGAGAACTCTCTGTTACAGTCCATTGCGGATAAACTGTCAATTATTGAAACTTGTCAGAATAATATGGAGTCAAAATTGAACAAATTAGACAAAATTGAATCGAACATTACAAGTATTTCACATCGAGTGACGTCTTTAGAAACTAGAGTTAAAAGCGTGGATGAGAAAGTTACGGAAATGGAAGCTAGTAGATCGTACGACAGCCAAGTTTGCGAAGATTTAAGAAAGAGTCATGAACAGTTTGAAAAAATACTTAAAGCTGAAAAATCGCGAAATGATAAAATTTTGAACGATATTCACCAATTAAAGCGTGATAATGATATTTTACGCAACGATGTTATTGACAGCCAATCTCGTTTAATGCGTGACAATCTGCTTTTTTTCAATGTGCCCGAAGAAACAACCCGTGAGGCGCGTATATCTGAGAATTGCCAAGCTAAGGTAATTCATTTTTGCAAGAATGACCTTGAAATTCATGATGCAGAGACACGAATCAAATTTGAACGAGTATATCGTACCGGCAAATTCGAAGGGGGTAAAAATGTTCCTATAGTCGCTAAGTTTCACTTCTATGGTGACAAGATGGAGGTGAAACAACGTGTACGCGATAAGCAGGCGTTCTCACACCATGGTCAAACCCTTCCAATCAGTTTCCGAAAGCAGTCCAAGAGCGCCGTAGGAAGTTGATTCCATATCTCGTGCAGGCCCGTAACGCGCATAAACAAACTGTCTTAGCATATGACACTCTATATATCGATAACCAGAGGTTCACAGCTGATCATCTCCCCCCAGGCCCAGTACCGGAACTCCCGCCGCGGCATCCCAGGAACCAGGCTGCTGCCCGCCAAGCGGTATACCGTCCACCGCCGTCTAGTAATAGTGCTCCACGTGCGGCCGCTGTTCAGTATAACGCGCCCAACCCGGGACTGGCGGCACATCCCGACACGGATCCAGGGACTCTGGCGGACCGAAATCAAGCGCCGGGACTCCAAGACGGTACCCAGAGCAACACGGATACAGCGTAGGACAGCTGTGAGAAGCAACTCATCTTTCTAGTTTGGAATGTTAACGGTTTATGTTCAAAACTTGATGATAATGACTTTCTAAATATTATATTAAAGTATGACGTATTGTTCCTTACTGAAACTTGGAATCATAAACACAAAAATGTTAATATAGAAAATTACGAAGTTTTCTCCTGTCCGAGACCAAAATATAATAAAAAAACCAAACGTTACAGTGGGGGTGTCGTCATATATTATAAAACTAAATTTAGTGGTCATATAGAGCTAATTAATTTAGATGAAAAAGTAATTGTTTGGATAAAGCTCAAAAAAACGTATTTTGGATTATTAAATGATATATATATATATGTTCTTGCTATATACCGCCTGAGGATTCTAGTGTATATAAAAAACGAGATTCTCCATTATTTGAGTTCGATTTTTTTGATAAGCTTGAAGATGATATCCGTCTTTATTCCCAATTAGGTGATATTATAGTTTGTGGTGAATTAAATGCTAGAGTAGGTCAAAGATTAGATTTTGTTGAAAATATTAATCTTCACCGTTATGTTGATTTGCCTGACAATAATGACGTACCCGTTGGTTTACCGTTACGACAATCATTTGATGAATCGTCAAATAATTTTGGGAATAAATTATTATCACTGTGCAAGCAATCTAGTTTATATATTATGAATGGTCGTATTGAACCTGGGCATTTTACTTGCTATAATTTAATCCGTAATAATGTATCAGCAAGTGTTGTTGACTATGTTATGCAATAGTAATCTGTATTCGTTGTTTGATAACATGGTTAACTCTTTGAATGATGCTTTAGACAATAGCAAAATTCACTTTGATAAATTAGTAAATGATTTACTTTCAAATACTATAAATGTTACGACGTGTATAGATAACATGTCAGATATTATATTTGATATTTCGTCCCGTCTCCATGGTCGACAATTCTATAATAACTCATCTAAACCTAAAAAAGTTAAAAAGTCGGGCTGGTTCAATGGTAACTGTAAACGATATAAAGATGAGTTCTACAGATGTTAATGTTTATTTAATTCAAACCCGACTGCTGAAAATAAGATTATATTTTTAAATGCTCGCAGATTGTATTGTAAAACTAAACGGTCTGCAAAGTATGATTTTTACAACAAAGAAAAACATACGTTATCTTTGTTAAGTAAACAGAATCCACGTAAATTCTGGAAACATATTAAGAAATATAAAAAGGCAAAAAGTGCTAATCCTATTGAGATAGAAATCAATGAATTTTTTGATCATTTTACGAATGTATCTAATTCCCCGCATCCTAGCACTTTTGGTGATGAGGATGATGATTATGCAAATGAAGAAGTGAATATTGAAATGTTAGATTGTCCGTTTTCCGTTGAGGAAATATGCAAAACTATATCCATGTTAAACAGACATAAAAGTGCTGATATCACAAACAATGTTGCTGATTTTTTTATTGATAGCAAAAATTTTATTGCACCATATTTAGTTCAATTATTTAACCATATTTATGATACGGGCGAATACCCTGAGTCTTGGACAAAGGGCATAATTGTTCCAATCTTTAAGAAAGGAGATAGAACCGATCCCTCCAACTATCGTGGTATCACTCTTGTCAATATAATGGCTAAAATATTTTCTCTTACTCTACGTAATAGAATAAATGATTGGTGTGAAAATGGAAATATTTTTAATGACACACAATTCGGATTTAGAGATAACCACAGCACTTCAGATTGTATATTTATATTGCATAGTATTATTCAGAAGGTTTTAATGAATAAATCAAAACTGTATTGTGCCTTCATTGATTATGAAAAGGCGTTTGATACAGTTAATCACGAGGCTTTATGGATAAAACTATTAAAATCTGGTGTGAGTTGCAAAATGTTAAGAATGATCAAATCAATATATATGAATGTCAAATCGTGTGTACGCAACTGTAGAAAGATGGAAATATCTGATTTTTTTTATGTTTCTCTTGGTGTAAAACAAGGTGAACCACTTTCTCCATTATTATTTATTTTATTTATCAATGATATTAGTGAGTCGATTGATTTTGAAAACTTAACCGCTAAAGATATAGAATTATTGTCTGTATATATGTTGCTGTTTGGAGATGATATTGCTCTTTTCACTACGGACCCCAATAGCTTGCAAGCATTGTTAGATAATGTGTATACTTATTCTCATAAATGGGGTCTTAAAATTAATGTAAATAAGACAAAAGTGTGTATATTTGAAAAACGTAAATCCAGACACATGTTTGTGTGGACAGTGAACGGTGAAATCATTGACCTTGTCGACTCGTTTACATATCTTGGAATTAAATTCCACTAAACTGGGAATATGAAATATGTTGTACAAACATTGCATGATCAAGCACTTAAAGCCTAGCATAGTCTATTGTCTATATTTAGCAAAGTTCATCTTGATGTTAACTCTAAACTAAAACTATTTGATCACTCATTTTCCCCATTCTGATGTATGGCTCTGAAATATGGGGCATTTATAATTATAAAGAAGTTGATAGATTACATCTTAAATTTTGCAAACACCTGCTGGGTGTCAAACCTCAGACTTCTAGTGTAGCAGTTTTTGGAGAACTGGGTAGATATCCATTGTTTGTTAAATGTAAGGAACTTGCACTAAGGTATTGGTTAAAAATAATGAAAAATACTGATAACCCTATATATATATGTTTCATTCAGAACAGTTACAAGTTGTACACTTAAATAGAAATAATTCTTGATACCTTCACAGCTTTCAATAATGATGTTAATTACTTACCTCTGTTTAAACAAAGATTGTATGACCAGTATAAACAGGAGTGGAACACAACTGTAGCTAACCAATCAAAACTAGATTTTTATAGACTATTTAAAAGTGAGCTTAAATTTGAAAAATATATTGATGTTATTAATAATGATTATATTAGAAAAGAAATGTCGAAATTACGTTTGTGTTCTCACTCTTTGGAAATTGAAACGGGCAGATATCTAAATATTGATAGAAATGCTATACTTTGTAAATGTTGTAATTTGAGAGTAGTAGAATCCGAATGCCATTTTATTTTATGCTGCCCACTTTATCGTAATTTAAGACTAAAATATTGTATAAATGTAGCATTCCCGACTATTCAAAAGTTTATTCAGTTAATGTCGTGTGAAAAATCAAAAACAATTAGAAATGTTTCTAAATATATTCATCATGCTATGCTAAATAGACAAGAACAGCTTGATAATATACCTGCTTCTTAACTTTTGCTTAATATCTATCTATATGTTCTTTAAAAACATGAGAGAGTTGCGCATGCGTGATATTTGAAAGTCGCTTAAAATTGTGCTCTTAGTTTTTTGGATATATATGTGGTTATAGAACACGGAATATACAAAACTTTATATGGATTTAAAGTGTTCAATGAGTGCTATACATATGTGGTAACAATTCTGCGAATGGAATATCAGGAAAAGAGTTATTTGATGAAAACAACTTTTTCTTTGTGCAAAATCTGTGTTCACAATATCACATCAATTTGATTGGTGAGCGATATTTAACGTTGCTGTACACGTTCAGTGGATCAAATATTAGGAACCTAACGGGTTCTAACTGTACCTTAATGGCCGACATCGAGTATGAGCCAATTATCGACGATGACAATACCGAGCTTAAGGTGCCCTTTGTGCGTGCGGACAATGGCGTTTTTAACACGGACAATATTGATGATGATGCAGTTAATTCGAATGCAGAGAATATATGTAACCTGTCCGGAGTTCTCCAAGATGATAAGTTCTACCAAGAGTACAACCGTATGCTTGTTTGGTACCGTGAACTGCCGTCGGGAATGTTTGTCTCCCGTCTTCTGCGTGAATACGCCTCTAGTGAACCGGACCTTGAGAATATAAGGTCGATGTTCTTTGAAGCTGTTAAAGCATACGATGACTTTCCGTTCTCGCACACCGCCGAACCTAAACGCAGGATGGAAACCCGGAACGGCGAGAGACGGTCAGTAAAGCTAGTTAACGATATATATGCGCTGGTGTCCGTGCTGGAAGGTGAGGATTTCTCACAGATCAAGGACATGATAAGCACTGCCAAACGCACGATATCACAGACCCCGGCTCGTAAGACACAAGATGATAGAAGTCAACATCACCCGGCAGAAGTGCAACTACTCAAGGACACTACTGCAGCCCTCCAGGCTGACGTTTTAAACATAAAGCAGACGATCTTTGCGAACGAAAAGTTACGAGGTGAACAAAGTAAACAATTGTTAAAAACTGTAAATGATGTAAAGGTGGACATATTTAATTGTGGCAAAACTATTAAAGATTGTGCTTTAAAGATGTCAGTGTACATGAATGATGTGGGATGCATTATTAAACCAATTGAAAATGCGCTTGGATCTCTGGATTCTCGTATTGGGCACCTTGAACGTTTTATCGATGGGGCTCAGATGTTCGCAGTCTCTAGCCTCAGGCACATGTTTTATTCAAATAATGCGTGCGCATCAGAACAACATGAAGTTAGATCGCCAGCATCTAGATGTGAAACAGATGTAGAACGTGACGTCACTACGGATACGAATGACGTCACCACAGATACTAATGACGTCACCACGGAAAACAGTGACGTCACCACGGAGAATAATGACGTCTCTGCGCCACCGACCGTCAAAAAAGGGCATCCAGAAATGACATAGATGATGATGAGTGGCCCACGTTACGCGCCTCCACTGAAGTAACGCGTAAAAAGATACCAGTGATTGTAACTCATAACGGTGAGGAACAATTTACTAACTTGTCACGACGATCTACTAGGCGTTTTTATGTTGGTGGTTATCATAAATCGGTGACTGTTCAGAACATATACTCATATGTGAATGCACGGGGCCCAACTGTAACGAACGTGCGGATTTTCCCAGTACGTAGGTCACCGAGCAGGGTTGTTATTCGCGTCAATGTCGAGGCTAATGACGCAAGTGACTTACCTCTATGTGATGGGTTTTGGTCGGACTTTGTCAAGTGTGCGCCGTGGTTAACGCGCAATGAGCTACTGGAACAATACCAGAAAGGTGGGAGTCGGCCCCTTCCTGATCGCCGCGGCCATATGGAGAATAACCGTGGTCGCAGCAGGGACGGTCATCGGAACGACTACGAGGGTAGGCGTTACCATTCCGGACGTACGGGGGAGCGTGGGGATGTAGGGGGCCGCCGCTACCCTCCTCGTGCAGGCGGGGCTGCATCCTTTCGAGGGAGGAGAGGACATCAACGTCGGTTCACTGCGCCAAGGTTCGAGGCGCGTGGTGGTCAACCCGGAAATGGATACTCACGATACGACAGAGACATGAACTGTGAGAATAGGTTTGAGTGTCTCGGACAGATTGATACATCAGAAAACTATAATGCTGACTAATTCCATGTTTATGCGCATACTAATCATAATCTTTGTTCTGTGTTTAATGAATTTAAATATCATTACATGGAATGTGACTGGTATTTTCTCGAGTGCAACATACCTTAGTGACACCCTTGTGAAACATAGCGTTGATATATGTGGAATTGCTGAACACTGGTTAAGTCCACAGAACATACACTTGTTTGATAATTTGTCCTCAGATTACTGTTACCATGCTGTTTGCGATAGTGATTTATATGACATATCGAACACTAGAAAAGTAGGAAAAGGTGGTGTTGCTATCTTATGGCACAAAAAGTACAATGATAAAATTGTACCTCTTAACATTGATAGTGACCGTTTAGTTGGTATTCAGCTACAGTTATCACCGAATGAGTATATGTTCTTTTTTCAGTTATATCTACCATGTAGTAATCACTCTATTTCGTTGTATAGAGATCATATTGATAAACTGTATGATTTATGGTACCAATACTCAAATAGTGGAGTTTGTGTGTTTCTGGGTGATTTTAATGCCAAGTACATACCAAATTTTAGTATTAGTAACCGTGACAAATTGTTAAGTCGATTTCTCGATGATTGTAATACTGTACCTGTTAACTGTTTACACATGTGTACGGGTTCACCATATTCTTTTGTGTCATATGATGAGAAATATCGAACACTGATCGACTTCATATGCATTCCAAGGGAGCTCATTGACTGTATATCAAAATGTTTCGTTTTTGATGATAGTTGTCTTAATGTGTCAAGGCATGTGCCTGTCTTTTTACAATTGCATGTTCCGAATATTGTTTTCACTGATAACGAAGCCCATGTACCAAATGTATGTCCTAACTGGCGTAAAGCAAACAATTGTGACATTGATATGTACAATAATTGCATTGGAAGAGACAGAGATATTTTGCATATAGGAGCTTGTGATCTTGATATTGACGGTATTGATAATGCATGTAATATGTTAGCTGATAAACTGTCATATTATGCTGATACTTGTATCCCAAAGAAAAGATTTATAAAATTTCTTAAGCCATACTGGAACACTAATTTGAAAAATGCTCATAAACATATGCGTGCGCTGAAGATCGTTTGGTGTGCTGACGGACGCCCACGAGGTGGCACCAACAAAAGTTATACTGACTATAAAACGGCAAAGACCGACTTTCGTCGTCTGCATAGGTACTGTGTGACGCAATATTTACAGAAACTCGATCATGATATTGACAAAATGGCTGAAGTAGATGCCAACGGTTTCTGGAAACTTGTGAATAAAAGGCGACATTGTGGTAAATGTAAACTGTGTTCCGGTATAAACTTTAAAGGGACAGTGGTACGAGATCCCAAAGTGATAACGGATGGTTGGGCTGACTATTTCCGGGATCTATACACGCCGTCGGACATAGCAGACAACTACATCGACTGGGAACGGTCGGTGACGGCTGAGGTTTAGGATACTATCGCTTCACTGGAACCAGATCGTAACGCTACAGTACTTCCGGATACGGTTTATGACGTTATTTCCGCTCTTCCGCGTGGTAAAGCTGCTGGGATGGATGGCATACAATACGAACATCTTATTCATGCGACGAAACCGTTATCCCACGCTATTGCTAACGTTTTTACGTGGATGCTTAGAAACGGGCACATTCCCAATTCACTAAAAAGAGGGGTCATCATAACACTACATAAAGGTGGGAAGAAACCGAAGGATAATCCTGACAATTATCGAGCAATTACCCTTTCTCCGGTTCTATTTAAGTTGTATGAACAGATACTCTTAGTGCGAAGTAAAGAGTGTATTATGGAATACATCAATAAACAACAAGGTGGTTTTCAGGAAGGTCTTGGGTGTTCCATGACGTCATTTGTCCTTCGTGAAAGCGTACATTTCGCACGTGAACATGGGTCTAGGGTGTACGCAGCGTTTATGGACTGTAGGAAAGCATTCGATACCGTGTGGCACACCGGAATCCTTTACAAACTATTAAAGGAGTGTAAGATGGACCCCACTTCCATATTAAGTTATGCAGCGATGTACCGAGATATGACTAGCTGTGTTCGCTACCTGGGCAATATTTCCGAGTGGTTTCCGGTCCGGCAGGGTACCAGGCAGGGGGGCAAGGCCTCGCCGTTGATCTACCTCCTATACATCAACGAACTAATTAACACTCTACAAAATAGCGGTCATGGTTTTTGTATGTTTGACATGAAACTCGGATCACCAACAGTGGCAGATGACATGGTGCTTATCTCTTTTTCTGTCAGTGGACTTAATTTCATGTTAAACATTTGCGAGTTGTATTCAAAACAGTGGAGATATACATATAATGCTAACAAATGTTCAATATTGGTATTTAATGAATGTAAGAACATACAGAGTAGACGAACATTCAAACTTGGTGATAAACTTCTAAATGAAGCAAAGGACTATACTCATTTGGGAATTAAATGTGACGCGCATCTAAATACTTCGGATATTATTCGTGACGCATGTACCAAACTGAAGGGAACGTTCATCAGCATTTGTAATAGTGGTTTACATCCTGAAACTCTTAACCCGCTGTCGTCAAAGACAATATATACATCTATTGTCATACCGAAGACTTTATATGGGTGTGAATTATGGTCATTCATATCGCCATCGGACTTACTGAAACTAGAAAGAGCGCACCGATTTTGCATTAAATATATGCAATCACTCCATAAGAGCAGCAATACAGACTGGTCACTCTGTGCTTTAGCTATTCCACCCATTGAAACATATGTGGATTTGCGAAAACTTCAATTTTTCGGGCAATTATGTCGGCTCCGAAATACATATATCGCTAAACAGGTGTTCAACATACGACTGTGTACGTACCTTGGATATGATAACCAATCTCGTGGCTGTATACCAGATTTTTACAGACTGTTATCGAAATACGGACTTCTAGATATATTGCTAAACTACATGCATAGCGGGACCTTTCCGTCACAATATACGTGGAAAGCAATCATTGATACTTACGTCAAAAATCCAATTCTCGTAAGTCAGTATAGAAGACTAAATCGGTCCAGTTTCAGCCCATTCGTTTGCACTGTACTAAGGGAGAAAACTGGAGCAACCTTATGGGAAGTGTCAAGAAATAGTCCTAGATTATCTCCCCTGTGTTGCACAATACTTCGCACAATGTGTCAACTCGTTTCGAACAACTTTACGAGACGTTGCGTCAAATGTGATATGCTGACAGATAATATGGTTGTTCACAGAATTTGCTTTTGTCTCAAGTTGCAAAATTGTAGACTGAAAATGTGGGATTATTTAATGCTCAACTTTATGAACTTCAATAACTTGCGCACGATGAGTCCATTGATACAATCTGTTCATATTCTATCTCAGGCAGGAACAGTGGATAGTACAATGTCAATGGGTGGTTTGTACCTTGCTAAAATCATATGTAGCTTGTGTCAATAACTTGTTGAATTAAGTTCATCCAGAATTAGGTATATTGTAAAATCACACTTTGCTTTCCTAGTTATTTCGTTTTTCGTACTAGCTTTGCATTTATGTGTGTAATTATACCTAGGAATAGAGGGCTGCTCTAAATCTAAATATTTCTTACCAATGCATAATTTTGTTATCTTTCGAGAGTACTTGATATTTTATTCTGTTTGTCTACTTGTGTACATAATATGCATGTTTGGTTTACTCGTATTGTTTGAATATTATTGTGTTAAATGTAATTCATAATATGTGTCATTATTTGTATATATATCAATGTTTTGCTCTTCATTTCATGGAGGAATTAAAAAGTATCTATCTTATAACTATATATGTAATTGTGTTGTAAAAAATATCATTCGGCCGTCTGTACAATGTTAAATATGTTTAATGGCCAAAGGTATTGTTATATGCCGATTTGTCAATAAACTTTGAAGTTGAAGTTGTTATAATTTTTAACCAATATTTTAGAATTCGCTCTTTACGTGCAATATCTAAGAGAAACCTCCAAAGCTCACCATATACAGCAGCGTTTGTGGTTTGAATAATCACCTTTATTACCTGTTTAAGGAATTTTAAATATATTCTTTTCATATCAGGGGCTTTATAGGAACCCCATATTTCTACTCCATAATTAAATATAGGCATAATCATGCTGTCAAATAGTGTAAGTTTTCATGTATCCCCAGTGACACAACGTCAACAAGTGAGGCGGCTAAAGCCTTTTGCGACTGATAAAATTTGCCTTTTGAAGATAGCGTGACTCCTAGATATGTAAATTTTGAAACACAAGTAAGCCTTATATCATCGTAAAATATATCAATGATTTCAACTCCAGTTCCCAATTTACAAACCATTGCTACAGTTTTCATGGTATTATCAGTGATATTCCATTTTATGCAATAATCATGAAGCTTGTTTAAGAGTATTTGTAGGCCAATAACAGAGTATGAAAACAAAACAGTGTCATCTGCAAACAACAAATGGAATATCTGTTATTCGTTAAGTGACACAGTATCAGCATCAGCATCATATATATGGGTAGACATATCATTTATAAGAACAATGAACAGTAGTGGAGAAAATGTTTCCCCCTGTTTAACACCCATAAAACTTTAAAAATAGCCCGAGACGTTGCCATTTGAACGAACACATATTTTGAAAGGCTTATACATAGATTGTAATATTTTAACAAATTTTGAGGACACATTATTGTTGAGGAGCTTAAACCATATGCCGTTTTTGTAAACTAGATAAACGCCTTTTATATGTCTACGAATGCGCAATAAAGCTTTCGTCGTTGATTATGTATTACTTTGTTAATAATTAATTGTAAAACAAAATAGCAATCAACTGTGCTTTTAGTTTGCCTAAACCCAAATTGATATCGCGTTAGTATATTGTTATCTTCCGCCCATTTTCTAGCCGAGTATCTAACATTAGTAAAAATATTTTAGAAAACATACTTGTAAGCATTATTCCTCTGTAATCATCAACTATATATAAAATATGTTTTGACTCAATAAATATATCGGGGGTTAACAGATCACAACCAGGACGTCTTCCCTCTTTAGACTATTTAAAGCCTTAATAACATCATCGAAATTGAAATCACAGTCAAGCTGATTACTTGATCACCAAACGTGTCATTATTTATAACGTTTCGACATCATTATCAGTGAAAGATTCAGAATCAGAAAATACAGTTTTGAAATGTTCATAAAATTCCTGTGAAGAAACATCGCTATCATTATTCTTATATATGTTTTCATATTTGCAATTAAGATCCCAGAACTGCTTGGGCTTATTCGTTGCTGTATTATGCAGCGTTTCTCGTTGACTTCGGTTATATCTAAATTTAGCGAGATGCTTTGCCTGTCGAAACATACGACGCTTACCAATAATCAAATTAACGCATTCAATTGTCCTAAGACTACGGTATTGCTTATTTGCATACTTTAAATCACGCATGGCTTGTTCGCACTCAATCGTTTACAACGGACTTAAATGCTTTCTGCTAGGGGTATAAGGGAGTTGTGTTACATTGTGTGCATTGTGTTTACAATGCTTTTTGTTACCCCAAATACACTAAATGCACTTGTTTACAGCACCTCTGCAAAAGTAATTATACCATTATTTATATCAACATTGGATGATACAATATTGGAGACAATTTCAATTACCCACTGTTATTTTGATAAACGGGGAACACGTTACACACAAGAGTTTAAACAAACGCCGAACATATCTTCCTTGGATCAACAGATAAACACGCAACACTTTATCCATGGTAATATATATGCAAAAAGCTTCAGAAACATGCTCAGTAGCAAAACGTTTAAACATAAACCCTGTTTAGTGGCAATGGGCAACGCCAAAGACATAGAACACAAATTCACAAACAAGAATCATAGAACAGCACACAACTCTACAAACAGCACAGTGCATAAATACTATATATATAATTGGTATGTTTATCAAGAATTGTTAGGTACCGCCTTGGAACGGTCAGTAAAATGTAAATTTACTGGGGGTTTAAACCAGTTTATGTGCACAAACCTCACTCTTATCCCAACAAGTCTTAATAAAGATAAAACGCAAAAGATAAATCTTATCAAAGTATGCATTAACTTGAGGAAACTTATCAATAAAACAAATAATAATAAAAAACGAAAAGGTAAACCCCAAGTACTTAATTCAGAGCACCTAATGCAAATACTTTTCAAAGATACGATGCAGTCATCGTTAGAAACCAAAAGCTTCACACACAGTCTGCCTTAAAAGGTTTAAAACTGTGTGATCATAGAGTTTCATAATAAAAAGCATCATTGTACTTAAACTGGGAACAAATAAAGAAAAACATTATTAAAAATAAAAGCGACTAGTATATGCTATTCTCTCCTTCCAAATGATTTGAAAACGTAAAATATTTGAATAAATTAAGGTCACAGCCAAAACACTCGGAGTCAGTCAACACGTGTCCGCCAAAAACGGTTACAAAATCACACAAAAGCAGAACCTGTTACCCACGGGAGACAAACACCAAAAAATATTAGTAACTGTAATTCCGACCAGCTTTAATTACTGTACCCGTGGTAAATAAGATTAACGCGGAACATGTTACCCGCGAACATTGAGACAAGTTGGGAAAATGTAAATTATGGGAATTCAGCCAATCGCTGAATACGTTACCTATGGGAATTCTGACAAAACGCGGAACACGTTTCCTATGGAAATTGAGAAAAGGGTGGAACATGTTACCCACTATGGTTAAGAAAACCTCGGACATGTTATCCACAGAAATTGAGACAAGCGCATACATATTACCAACAGTTCCTCAGGAAACAAACACAACAAAAAACTAACACAACACTTTAAAACACATTTATATGCAGAAACAACGCTTAAGGTAACAAAAGTGTGATTTTACTTACTGGTTATGTGCGTCCTCTTCGCGACGCTTGTTCATAATAACGTCCTCCTGTCAGTGGCGATAAACGCAAGTGGAAATTAGAATATGAACATGCACGCTTTAGGAGTAATCAAACGAACCTACTTAATATTTACTCCATTGCGCTTCATTATTCCTGGACACTAAACAAGTTTCACCTAAAGCTCATTCTCACCAGAGTGGATGTTACCGACAGCCGACCGTACAGCAACCAAAAAGCTGCAATCTGCGACAAGCACAGCCAGCTTAGTCTCATACTCAGTTTTCGCCCGGGTATATGACCGGTTGATGAATGTAACCGAACGTTGTCCGATAGTTATTTTTTTTTTAAACAAAATGACGGTCGACAACTGATGCAGAATCCGCAAATTGGTCGACAACTATTTGCCGATTATTTGTCGTAAATTGCTGGGCAATAGCCCAAGGACTACTCACACTCTCCTCCTGTCTAGGGATGTTGTAGAGGAGGAAGCTGTAATTAATATCTCGGTATTATATCAGTAATACCAATGGCCACATCTCTGCAAGTTTTTACCATTATGCTTGAATTGATGTTGCAGCAGGAAGAAGGAAAACATCTAATGAAAACAGTAGGCAAACGATTTTTAACGGCTATAAATGTTCATCAAATAGAGAGGGATCATTGAGAGACCTAACGTTTATCTATCGCAATTAGTTGTTATACAACCTGCTCGGCAACTGCTGAAAAACCCTCTTATAACCCATTATAAAGACAAGCAAAACTTCCAAAGGCGTGTTTAGTCGGTTATCGATGAAGCAGCAAAAATAACCTCATTTCGCAAAAGGTGGTGTGCGGAAGTCGGTGGTCGGTTTTGCCTTTAGTGCCAAACGGCTAAGTGACCAACAATTACAATAGCATGATCATAATAATAGTTAACAATGCATGCATACGCTTCACATTGACTGTATTTATGTTGTTGATTTCAACTACTATGTGATCTTTCCTTACACAATAACACATTAACTGTCATTCTGCGTTTAACTGTCGTTTGTATTTAGTGCAAAAGTAATACCTCATCTCAAAATATCTTAATCTCAATAATAGTCAGCATGCACTTAAGAATATTTCCATATGATGGTACAGCTATATTTAGAGGTAGGAGGGTTCGTTGGTTTGATTAACTCTTCATCTTGAAATTTGAGGCAAAACCATCTCCACGTCCTGTATTTTTTGCACTAAAATATACGGGGGGTGTATAGACAATGTGTGTATACCACGTGATAAATTGCGTCATAAATGCTACGTCCAAATGCAATATTTAGCTTCGAATGTAGACTTTACACAAAGATAACTTCACTATTTCTTCACCATTTTTAAATGAAGTCTACACCGCTTACGAAGCCCTGCCTTCGGTCTTTTACCAGAGTCTGATCAAAACACTGTCAAAACATTATTTTGAAAACAGGTTTATCGAAGTTTTTGATGAAACTAATCACCTTATCAAACTCCGGTAATAAAGCGAAGGCGGGGCTCTTTAAGTGGCATAGACTGCCCTAAGTTTTATTTAATATGGTGAGGTAAAAGAAGTTATCTTTGTTTTAAGTCTTCATTTAAGCAAAATGGTGCCTTCCAGCGTCGCATATATGACGTAATTTATCACGTGGTATACCCACACTGATAGAGCCAAACTAGACATTCTCAAATGAAGCTATGCCTGATATTTTATAACGAGTAATAGTATACCAGGTTACAATCTAGTTAGAAGGTCTTACATGCCTTTGTTTTGAAAGACGTGTGCTTACATTCTGATTTTTGAGTTTTTGATTATCCTCCGGTATGAAAACATTCCTTTGGGTAACTACTTAGATGCTTAAAGATTAGTGGCCCAGACTCTATTTATAACTAGTATTGAATCAGTTTCTATACATGTATCTCCAACATATGTAAAATGACCAGGTAATTATAATACAGGTATAACTACCAGGCAGTTGCAGTTCAGGTAGAAAGATCGGGGAATGGCAAAACATGGAAATCTACAAGGTGATTGCAATACAGCTTAAACTACCAGGTGATTGCAATACAGGTTAAACTACCAGGTAATTGCAATACATGTTAAACTACCAGGTTATTATAATACAGGTTAAACTACCAGGTTATTGTAATACATGTTAAATTACCAGGTGATTGTAATACAGGTCAAACTACCAGGTGATTGCAATACAGGTTAAACTACCAGGTGATTGCAATACAGGTCAAACTACCATGTGATTGCAATACAGGTTAAAATACCAGGTTATTGTAATACATGTTAATTTACCAGGTGATTGTAATACAGGTCAAACTACCAGGTGATTGCAATAACGGTTAAACTACCAGGTTATTGCAATACATGTTAAACTACCAGGTTATTGTAATACAGGTTAAACTAACAGGTTATTGTAATACAGGTTAAACTACCAGGTTATTGCAATACAGGTTAAACTACCAGGTTATTGTAATACATGTTAAACTACCAGGTTATTGCAATACATGTTAAACTACCAGGTGATTGTAATACAGGTCAAACTACCAGGTGATTGCAATACAGGTTAAACTACCAAGTTATGCAATACATGTTAAACTACCAGGTTATTGTAATACAGGTTAAACTACCAGGTTATTGCAATACAGGTTAAACTACCAGGTGATTGCAATACAGGTTAAACTACCAGGTAATTGCAATACAGGTTAAACTACCAGGTGATTGCAAAACAGGTTAAACTACCAGGTAATTGCAATACAGGTTAAACTACCAGGTGATTGCAAAACATATTAATCTACCAGGTGATTGCAATACATGTTAAACTACATGATAATTACAGTAGAGGTTAAACTACTAGGTGACTGCAGTACAAGTTAACCTACCAGGTAAATGTAATAGAGGTTGAACAACCAGGTAATTGCAGCATAGGTTAAACTACCAGGTAATTCCAATAAAGGTTAAACTACCAGGTAATTGCAATACGAGTTAAACTATCAGGAGATGTTATATGTGAAGCAAATGCAGCCATATCTGTCAGAGGTGATCAACCATTAAATGACATGAGGAGCCAATGTGTCCATATGAGTCAAAGGAGAACGACCATTTTAATATACGAAGAGCAAATGTATCCATATCAGACTGGGGTCGGCAACAATTATGTGATGTGAGGAGCAAATGTGTCCATATCGATCAAAGGTGATCAACCATTATGTGACATGCGGAGCAAATGTGTCTATATCGGTCAGAGGTGACCAACCATTATGTGACATGAGGAGCAAAAGTGTCCATATCGGTCAGAGGTGACCAACCATTATGTTTTATTAGGAGCAAATGTGTCCATATAAGTCAGGTGGTCAATCATTATGATATATTAGTAGCAAATGTGTCAATATTGGTCAGGGTCAGGGGTGATCAACCATTATGTTATATGAGGAGTAAATGTGTCCATATCGGTCAAGGTCAGGGAGGATTAACCATTATGGTATATAAGAAGCAAATGTGTCCCTATCGGTCAGGGGTGATCGCCCAGTATGTGAAATGAGGAGGTGCAATTGTGTCCATATCGGTCAGGGGTGATCAACCAGTATGTTATATAAGGTGCAATTATGTCCATATCAGCCAGGGGTGATCGCCCTGTATGTAATATGAGGAGCAAATGTTTCCATATCAGTCAGAGTTTATCAACCATTATGTGATATAGGGAGTGAATGTGTTCATATCGGTCAGGGGTGATCAACCATTATGTAATATGAGGAGCAAATGTGTCCATATCAGTTAGAGGTGATCGACCATTTTTGTGATATGAGGAGCAAATGTGTCCATATCAGTTAGAGGTGAACTACCATTTTTGTGATATGAGGAGCAAGTGTGTCCATATTTGTCAGAGGTGAACAACCATTATGTGTGTCCATATCAAAACAAGTTGAACTACCAGATAATTGCAATACAAGTTAAACTACCAGGTAATTGCAGTACAGGTTAAACTTCCGGGTAATTGCAATACAAGTTAAACTACCAGGTAATTGCACTTCAGGTTAAACTACCAGGTAATTGCAATACAAGTTCAACTGACAGGTAATTGCAATACAAGTTAAACTACCAGGTAATTGCAATACAAGTTAAACTACCAGGTAATTGCAATACAAGTTGAACTACCAGATAATTGCAATACAAGTTAAACTACCAGGTAATTGCAGTACAGGTTAAACTACCAGGAAATTGCAATACAAGTTAAAATACCAGGTAATTGCACTACAGGTTAAACTACCAGGTAATTGCAATACAAGTGAAATTGCCAGGTGATTTCAAAACAAGTTGAACTACCAGATAATTGCAATACAAGTAAAACGATGAGGTAATTGCAATTGAAGTTAAACTATCAAGAAAGAGAAATACAGGTTGAACTTTCAGCTGGTTCCAGTACATGTAAATCTATCAGGTTAATACAGTGCTGGTAGTATTGCGATGTAATTCCAATAAAGCTATGATTATAAGTTTAATAGAACCTTCATCAACGTAATTACAGATGACTTTCCTACTCGCGATATTTTACCTTCTTGTTAAAGAGTCTGGCGATAAAGCCCGGAAAGACATTAGATGTGCTTAGCGAATTACTTCCGGAAACCACCGTGTTTGTCAACCGCTGTACCTCTGCGAACTCAGGGTCATCGTAATCGTACCTGCAAAATGAAAGAAGAACATTGAACAATACATATGCAGCCCTTCCAATCTAAACGTTCTTCAATAACTTAAAAAGTCATGGTACAATAAGGAGAAAATGTGTCCATATTGGTCTGGGGTGAACAACTATAATGTGCTATTAGGAGCAAATGTGTCCATATCGGTCAGCGGTGATTTACCATTAGTGATATGAGGAGCAAATGTGTCCATATTGGCAAGAGGTGATCGACTATTATGGGATATGAGGAGCAAATGAATCCATATCGGCTAGAGGTGATCAACCATTATGGGATATGAGGAGCAAATGTGTCCATATCGGTCAGCGGTGATTTACCATTAGTGATATGAGGAGCAAATGTGTCCATATTGGCAAGAGGTGATCGACTATTATGGGATATGAAGAGCAAATGTGTCAATATCGGTCAAAGGTGATCAACCATTATGTGGTATTATGAGCAAATGTAGCCATATCAGTCAAAGGTGAACGACCATTTTGTGATATGAAGAGAAAATGTGTCAATATCGGTCAAAGGTGATATTAGGAGCAAACGTGTCTATATCGGTCAGAGGTGATCGACTATAATCTGATATTAGGAGCAGATGTGTCCATATCAGTCAGCAGTTATCAACCATTATGTGATATGCGGAGCAAATGTGGTCATATCGGTCAGGGGTGATCGTCTATAATGTGATATTAGGAGCATATGTGTCCATATCGGTCAGGGGTGATCAACCAGTATGTTATATGTGGAGGAAATGTGTCCATTTCAGTAAGGGGTGAATAACCATTATGTGATATAAGGAGCGAATGCATCCATATCGGTCATTGGTGTAACCATAATGTGATATGAGGAGAAATGTGTTCATATCGGTCAAGGGCGATCGACCATTATGTTATATATGGACCAAATGTCTCAATATCGGTCAGAGATGAACAACCATTATGTGATATGAGGAGCAAATGTGTCCATATCGGTCAGGAATGAACGACTATAATGTGATATAAGTATCAAATGTGTCCATATCCGTCGTGGGTGATCAACCAGTACGTGATATGAGTAGCAAATGTTTCCATATCAGTCAGAGTTTATCAACCACTATATGATATGAGGAGCAAAGGTGTCCATATCGGTCAGAGGTGAACAACCATTATGTAATATGTGGAGAAAATGCAGCCATATCAGTCAGAGTCCATCAAGCATTATGTGATAAGAGGAGCAAATGTGTCCATATCGGTCAGAGGTGAACAACCATTATGTTATATGTGAAGCAAATGCAGCCATATCAGTCAAAGGTCATCAACCATTTTGTGACATGAGGATCAATTGTGTCCATATCAGTCAAAGGTCATCAACCATTATATGACATGAGGAGCAAATGTGTCCATATCAGACTGGGGTCGACAACAACTATGTGATATGAGGAGCAAATGTGTCCATATCGGTCAGGGGTGATCAACCATTATGTGACATGCGGAGCAAATGTGTCCATATCGGTCAGAGGTGACCAACCATTATGTCTTATTAGGAGCGAATGTTTCCATATAAGTCAGGGGGTCAATCATTATGGTATATTAGTAGCAAATGTGTCCATATCGGTCAGGGTCAGGGGTGATCAACCATTATGTTATATGAGGAGTAAATGTGTCCATATCGGTCAAGGTCAGGGGGGGGGGGGGGTAACCATTATGGTGTATAAGAAGCAAATGTGTCCCTATCGGTCAGGGGTGAACGCCAAGTATGTGAAATGAGGAGGAAAAGTGTCTATATCGGTCAGGGGTGATCGCCCAGTATGTTGTATGAGGTACAATTGTGTCCATATCGGTCAGGGGTTATCGCCCAGTATGTTATATAAGGTGCAATTATGTCCATATCGGTCAGGGGTGATCGCCCAGAATGTTATATGAGGAGCAAATGTGTCCATATCGGTCAGGGGTGAACGCCAAGTATGTGAAATGAGGAGGAAAAGTGTCTATATCGGTCAGGGGTGATCGCCCAGTATGTTGTATGAGGTACAATTGTGTCCATATCGGTCAGGGGTGATCGCCCAGTATGTTATATAAGGTGCAATTATGTCCATATCGGTCAGGGGTGATCGCCCAGAATGTGATATGAGGAGCAAATGTGTCCATATCGGTCAGGGTGATCGCCCTGTATGTAATATAAGGAGCAAATATTTCCATATCAGTCAGAGTTTATCAACCAGTATGTGATATGGGGAGCGAATGTGTTCATATCGGTCAGGGGTGATCAACCATTATGTAATATGAGGAGCAAATGTGTCCATATCAGTCAGGGGTGATCAACCATTATGTGACATGAGGAGCAAGTGTGTCGATATCGGTCAGAGGTGATCAGCCAGTATG
Source organism: Mya arenaria (assembly GCF_026914265.1). Lineage (NCBI taxonomy): Eukaryota > Metazoa > Mollusca > Bivalvia > Myida > Myidae > Mya > Mya arenaria. The sequence continues at coordinate 62,957,990 of NC_069123.1, forward strand.
TTATAGGAGAAGCAAATGTGTCCATTCCAGTCAGGGGTGATCGACTATTATGTGATAGGAACAAATGTCTTACTTTTATATTAATATAAAGCCATATTTTTACAACTGTCATGATTTAAATAAAAACCACAATAGATGATGATATACTGACATAACATAAAGGCGTCCGTACAACATGAGTAGCACATGGTACATTATGTAATAAAAGCCCAATAATAATAAAGTTTTAGGGCCACGAAAGATACTGTTTAAGTGCAAGTACTGTTAGAATTGTAGTTCTATTCTATTCGTTTCTATTACGTGGTTATCTCGTAATCGTGGTTTATTCGCATATAATTTACTCAAGATTTAATATCATTTCCTACCGTTCCCCCGACTTACCGTTTTCCAAAGATTATGCCCAATATGACGTTTGCAACTACATTCTGTAGCTCTGGGATAAGTTTCCCACGGCGGCCTTCCCAGCCCTGAATAACTCGCGTTCATCCACTTCCGCTGCTACTTTTTCCTCAGTTGACGTCTTGCCGACGCCGAAATCTCGTAGCGTCTGAATCGTGAAGCGTCTGAGCTCCCGCCAGCCCGGGCCAAAGTTTGGGTTGTTAAGAATTCCTGGGTACCGGAAATAATGTTAAATAACATTAAATGCGTTTTAGAATACAACCTGCATTTTAAGCGAATAAATTTGAAGATAGGCAATCATTAAGTATTAGGCTTAATCATTCAGAATTTCACCTTTCGCGGGTGTTTAAAGGCCACTCATCCGAAACACACTAACTGCGTCAGAGTTTGCGTTGTCAATAAATCAGCCAATGAGGTTATACAGTGAAATCATTTATATTCGTTGGCATGAAATTTCGTGGTTTGCCGAAAAATCAAAATTTCGTGGGTACTTGAATTCGTGGTTTTTCATTTATGACAAAAAATATAATCGAAATTGCGATCGTCCTAGATCGACTGCATTCCACGCGTTGGCCCGTGACTTCCGTTGTCCACGTCACTCGATTTATGACATTCGCTAAAGTGGTACGACATGTGCATATATCCATGTCAACTATCGATTTAATTGGAAATTAAGGTCATAAAAGAAGATGTACCCTGATCCTTCATAGAGATAGAGTTTCAAGTTTCAAGTTTCAAGTTTATTCAGTAAACTCATGTCATACATGCATGACAAAATGAGAATTGCAATGAACATATTATACAGTTACACATAAAGAGGCTTTGAAAAATGAACTTCAATCATAATAGTAATTAATTAGATAGACGAAGCCATTAAATGCCAATTAAGAATTTTGCAGACTGTGAAAACACCGAGAATGTCCGTATATTTGAGTAAACAATCCCAAAAGATAGCTGATGTTTACAAATTCAATTTCTTTTGAATATCATCTCATTTCAATATTTATTCACACGTTATGGTTTAATAAGTATATTGAACGCTTTGTTTTTGTCACATTGGGTGCTCAGTAACCTCTAATGTAATCGATTAATTATTTCATTAAAGAAATAAAGTCGAGAACCGACAATCGTCACTCACATTTTGTAAACCTGGATATTTTCATGAACATCACATGTTAAGGCACGTTAAAATGGTTTATTATTTGTTAAATGCTGATATAAAGTATTAACAAAACAATGATAGTAAGATATACAGTTAGACGGATATTTACGATGTATACTGCGGCCTCCGTAACGAATAAACTAGAGTATGTACATAACATGGCAATTGAAAAAGGGAATAAAGGGTCAATATTTCGTGGGATCTTGAATTCGTGGATCACCCAACCCACGAAAACCACGAACATTAATGCCCCACGAACATTAACGATTTCACAGTATTCTAAGTCAGTTAGATGACTTGAAGTAATGCCTTAATGATTAAGAACAACTTGGTCGCTACACTCACTCCCTCCATTCTTAATCATTAAGCAATCACCCCATATCATATAACAACATGTATTACAAAGAGGTTATTTTTTGTACGATGAAAGATTATCAATCTGTATTGAGTTGCGTTTTTATTGGTAAACAAAACATGGTGCCCCTAATGGCCACAATTTTAAAACTGTGTAAAAGTTAGCACTGCTATTAAATACATCGTTTTTAACTTTTAAAGGCGAACTATTGTATGATGCGCTCATGTATAAGATATAACAAGTACAGTTAAAACAGCTGTGTGAAGTTAGCTAAACATACGACATTGGACATTGGACATTCAAAAGTGAAAGTCGTGCTAGCACGACATTGGACATTGGACATTCAAAATCGAATGTTGTGCTGGCACGACATTGGACATTGGACATTCAAAAGTGAAAGTCGTGCTAGCACGACATTGGACATTGGACATTCAAAATCGAATGTTGTGCTGGCACGACATTGGACATTGGACATTCAAAAGTGAAAGTCGTGCTGGCACGACATTGGAGATTCAAAATCGAATGTTGTGCTGGCACGACATTGGACATTGGACATTCAAAAGTGAAAGTCGTGCTGGCACGACATTGGACATTGGACATTCAAAATCGAATGTTGTGCTGGCACGACATTGGACATTCAAAAGTGAAAGTCGTGCTAGCACGACATTGGACATTGGACATTCAAAATCGAATGTTGTGCTGGCACGACATTGGACATTGGATATTCAAAAACGATTGTCGTGCCGGCACGACATTGGACATTGGACATTCATAACCGAATGTTGTGCTGGCACGACATTGGACATTGGACATTCAAAAGTGAAAGTCGTGCTAGCACGACATTGGACATTGGACAATCAAAATCGAATGTTGTGCGGGCACGACATTGGACATTGGACATTCAAAGGTGAAAGTCGTGCTAGCACGACATTGGACATTGGACATTCAAAATCGAATGTTTTGCTGGCACGACATTGGACATTGGACATTCAAAATCGAATGTCGTGCTAGCACAAAAAAGTGGGTGGGGAAGGTCAAAAACTAAAACGTTTAAAAGATACATGTTTTATTTAGCTTTGAAGAACGATCTTTTGGGGGAGTGAAACATTTATTCTTGGCGACATATTTTTGGTAAGTTAGAAGTTTTAATTAAAACAAATTTTACAAAAAAGATTTTAACAGGTTTTGGATAAAAAAGCATTCACATTTTTACGAAAAAGTCTGTCAACATTAGTACTTTGTTTTATGTCAAAATGCCCCCGAATACGTATTCAACAAAGTCTTGAGAGATCTTGATGATATTTTGTCAAATAGGAAAGTTATTAAAAATATTAACTTTTTTTGTGGATGAAATTCATTTCCGGGTTACAAAAATGCATATATCTTTTTTAAAATAGCTGCAATCAACACAAAGCCACAAGACATTGTTGATTGGGCAGTTCCGATAAATTTGACTCACAAATATATTATTTTTGTATTTAGACCCTTCCGGGAAAACTTAAATGCTTTTTTGATTGAAAATCTGATAAGATATTCTTTCGTAAAAAATGAACAACTCATAATAACAGATTTTGATGTTGAATTGGATATATGAGTCATGCTTGTTGAACCTCAAAGCTAAATAGCGTTCAAAAACCAATAAAAATATGATGACATGAAATATCAAGCGTGAATAATTTTTTTTTTTAAATTCTGCATTTTGTATTCTATAAAAAGCCTTATTGTATGCGTTCTTTCTGCAAACTGAACAGTCATCGTCATCATCAACAGTAACAATATCCATTGAATTTTGTCGCTACCAAAATACATTTAAGGTGTAGAATTGTCACCGGGCCCTGTCTTATATTCATACCTACGTTTCCCCACAATACCGAGATGCACACTAACCATCACCGGTAAAATGAGGCCGGACATAGTTGATCAAGATTTCAATTTATCATGCATTTCAAGATAAAATGTAGTTCAATCCACAATATGCGAAATATCATGTTATCTCTAGAGCTTTAAAATCGTCCTAGTTATCAAATGTCTCCTAATGAGTTCATGTTTGATACATATTTGCTTTTTGCTTTATTTTATAACTTTATTGAAGTAGAGTAGTTCTATTTGTTCATCTGATCAGAAACCAAACTTCAGCGTTAAGATAAAGACACTTGAAAAGACACTTTCTGCTGCATTTTGGAATGATCCAAATAAAAACTCTTCCAATTGCTTAAATACTTTTCGCGCGAATTTTTTGAATGACTTTCTGTGAGGGAGTCCCTTTAACACGGTGAAGAGCCCACGTGACTTATTGGTAAAAGGCACGGCGAAAATTGTAAACAAAAGGTCCCAAATCAGGAAGTTTTTTAAAGATAAGTTTCTTTATACTGTGAGAATGTTTGTCATATAAGGACCATAAACCCCGCAATCAAGAGCACGGTTATAAAGAACTTTCTCTTAAATCCTAAACTTTTTCTGAAAATCTTGACCAACGGATTTCTCGGAGTTGAACAATTCGGAAAATACACGGCTTCTTACAAAACATGTAAGTAATTTATATGTTCAGCAAGTTTTATGCACTTAAAGGTTTCAGAGGCTATGGTTAGGTTTTCCAGCCTTCAGTGCATATCCTTATTATTTTACAGACGGGCGCCAAAATGTATCATTATATTTCAACCGACGGCATCTACATGTTAATCCCCGGCCGCGGCCAAAATCTAAACACGATACATGTATTTTTTTTAAACAGAACGCGTTAATTTTTGAAACTTTTTGCGAATTCTGCTTTTTATATTGCGCTTTGTAACTCGTTGATATTAAAGTAATTGCGTTCTCTATGACTTTAATTGCGTTATAACACAAACTCACCATTTTTTTAAACTCATTTTTACCAGCATATTATTAACAATTTTGAGTTATACTACTGTAATACTGCAATATATTTTACTTGGGATATGATAAAGCAATATGATTTACGAGCAAATTTCTATTTTTAAATAAAATGATAACGTTTGCACAAGAAAACCCGTTTGGTCTGATTTAGTGTAAATAATTATTTAAAATTAATATGATGTAAGTTAAAGTTTTATATGACAATAATCACAAATAAACCATTATCAGCATCAAATAATTTAATAATATTAAAAACATGTCAGTTAAGATAAATACATAATTGTTTAAAAGTTAGTTAAGGAAAACTTAAAACATACTATTACAAAATATGTTGTAAATATGCATGTTCTTGGAAGGCGTACTTATATTTATCAAATAATTAAAATTTAAGAATACACAAAGACAGACTTCTCAGCTGCACAACTCCGGTAAAACTTGTCACTGAGAGCGAGGTCCTACAATGGACATGAACAATAAATCGAATTTGTTAACATCATGGTGAGGCGAACTTACAAAGACGAAGAAACATAATCCTGATTTGCATAAAAAATACATTGTTTTATTCTAGAGTAAACCTTCTGAACCATACTGTTTACAAATAATAAATCAGAGTTCAATTTTTTTTGAAGATATTTGTCTGATTCGTTTTCTTTTTGTTTCAAAATTTCGGAATTAAATGCCGGAACGGAATCAGTGCGATGGTAAAACACATAGCAGTCTGGTGCATTATAACGTTTTAATTTCATTAAACACATTTTTGTGATTGTTTTTGATGTACTAGAGATATTGGGAAAAAATATAGAAGTAAAAAATAGTATAGAAATAAATTAAACAGTCATTAAAAGCATAAACATGTACCCTCGGACATGTACCCTCGTACCCTCGGACATGTACCCTCGGACATGACCAGTCTAAACTTCATTCTTTCTTTCTCTTCTTCCAATCCACTTATCTAATTCGTTTCTAATACCAATTTATGCCAATTTAAAAAAAGACTGTTACTGAAAATATCTTTTTCGTGCCTCAGATGCTTGCACTCATTAGTACATCAAACATATTGTTTTCTTTTACAACAGACGCAACAATTACAACCTTTGAACAACTTTGCCTTGTATGTTGGTAAAATGTTGTCTACACGTTTGCTTCTATTAAATGACAATGTCCAATGCCCTGCTTGCACGACATTCATTTTTGAATGTTCAATGTCCAATGTCGTGCCAGCACGACTTTCACTTTTGAATGGCCAATGTCGTGCTAGCACAACATTCGATTTTTGAATGCCCAATGTCCAATGTCGTGCCAGCACAACACTCGATTTTGAATGTCCAATGTCGTGCCAGCACGACTTTCACTTATGAATGTCTAATGACCAATGTAGTGCCAGCACAACATTCGATTTTGAATGTCCAATGTCCAATGTCGTGCTGGCACGACATTTGTTTTTGAAATCCCAATGTCCAATGTCGTGCCAGCACGACTTTCACTTTAAAATGTCCAATGTCCAATGTCGTCCAAGCACAACATTCGATTTTGAATGTCCAATGTCCAATGTCGTTCTGGCACGACATTCATTTTTGAATGTCCAATGTCGTGCCAGCACAACATTCGATTTTGAATGTCCAATGTCCAATGTCGTGCTGGCACGACATTCATTTTTGAAATCCCAATGTCCAATGTCCAATGTCGTGCTGGCACGACATTCATTTTTGAATGTCCAATGTCCAATGTCGTTCCAGCACGACTTTCACTTTTGAATGTCCAATGTCCAATGTCGTGCCAGCACAGCATTCGATTTTGAATGTCCAATGTCGTTCTGGCACGACATTAATTTTAGAATGTCCAATGTCCAATGTCGTGCCAGCACAACATTCGATTTTGAATGTCCAAAGTCCAATGTCGTGCTAGCACGACATTCATTTTTGAAATCCCAATATCCAATGTCCAATGTCGTGCTGGCACGACATTCATTTTTGAATGTCCAATGCCGTGCCAGCACGACTTTCACTTTTGAATGTCAAATGTCGAATGTCGTGCCAGCACGTCTTTCACTTTTGAATGTCCAATGTCGTATGTTTAGCTAACTTCACACAGCTTATTTTGTTTTTGTTTATCTCGTGTTCGGAAAGGACAAGGGAAACAACAACAGTTTAAAGAAAACGTCAAGTTCGAATTTGGTCATTCCCCTTATATATTTTACCAGCTTAGAAAAACATGTGTCGATTTAATTACATACTGACGCCAAATATATTTGAATATTATGTTTTAGTTCTTGGACTTAGCTATTCTTAAATTTGATTCGTAAGCTGTGCTCAATGTTTGTATGGCCATGCAAAATTTGGTTGGGGGTTTGTCAGTCGGGATTTGTCATATGCATGCATATTAGAAGGGTACATAATTATGATGCTTAAAGTATAAATTTATTAAATTAATGGCTCCAATATCTCATTTCGATAACGTTGTCCTGTAAGCCTACCTTGCACTTCCACTAAATGGGTTCGAGAATGAAAGAATACTCCACCCCACACAATAACTTAAGGTCCCAAAAATCGATCTCTCTGACGTACACATGCGTCCGACAGTAGTAGTAGTAGTAGTAGTAGTAGTAGTAGTAGAAGTAGTAGTAGTAGTAGTAGTAGTAGTAGTAGTAGTAGTAGTAGTAGTAGTAGTAGTAGTAGTAGTAGTAGTAGTAGTAGTAGTAGTAGTAGTAGTAGTAGTAGTAGTAGTAGTAGTAGTAGTAGTAGTAGTAGTCGTCGTCGTCGTCGTCGTCGTCGTCGTCGTCGTCGTAGGAGCAGCAGCAGCAGCAGCAGCAGCAGCAGCAGCAGCAGCAGCAGCAGCAGAAGCAGCAGCAGCAGAAGAAGAAGAAGAAGAAGAAGAAGCAGCAGCAGCAGCAGCAGCAGCAGTAGAAGTAGAAGCAGTAGCAGTAGCAGTAGCAGTAGTAGTAGTACTAGTAGTAGTAGTACTAGTAGTAGTAGTAGTAGTAGTAGTAGCAGCAGCAGCAGCAGTAGCAGTATAACTAGTAGTAGCAGTAGCAGCAGTAGTAGTAGTAGTGGTAGTGGTAGTGGTAGTAATGTGTTAATTTACATAATCTAATATAATCAATGTTTTACTAATAATAAACTTGAAATAAATTTAACCTTCTTCAGTCTTCGATGTGTTCAGTTTTCTCATTTTTTAGCAATACTGCTGCCCATACGCAAAACTTTGGACCTTAAGATTAATACAGTTTAGTTAGGAAACAGCGATGACGTTAACAACGTTGTCAACTGTAACGAAGTTCTACACCAATAGTTCGACCCAATGTCTAGTTATTTAATCAAACGATTTACAATCAGCAGTAAGAGCTTATTACACCCCCCCCCCACCCCTCCATAGGGGACATTAATCGAAATTAATAAAGCTATTTAGCTGCACTTGTATATACCTCTGAATTCAAATATGTGAACAGAACATAAATTATTTTGAATTTAAAAAGTAAACAACGATATTGCTAATCACGCTGTAAACATTTACAATGCCCTGAACAATCGGTCCACTGTCTGCGATGTCTATGTTTAGGTAAAGGCGTCGGCTCAAGAATATTAAAAATAACAAATAAACGGCATTACATGATTTTATCATATTTTATTTGCCAAGAAGCACATATGACCAATGAGAAACATTCACGTACAACGACATATACACACACAATATGAAGCGAAAACTAGGCTGCTGTTGCCTGCTTGGGGTCGAACACGGTTTGCTGGGTTACCGGTCCATCTCCATTACCACTACATAACCAAGGGCGTAAAATATAAATATAGACATAAACGACTATGAGGGGGAAATGTTTTACCAACCCCACCCAAGGAGGAATTTTGAAGACCATGTTTTTATGAAAGTGTATCATCTTACAAACATTTTAAGGCATGTTTACGCTTTGGCCTCTGTGGCGTTTGGAAACTACAGCATTTTAAAGTTCGTTACCAAATAGTTTTTAACTTTAGAACACATCTTTCACTAGTAAAATACTACCGTTTTATAACATAAAAGAAAACTGTAAGAATTCAATAATATATGACTTAATTAAAGAAACCAATATTTTTGCCAGCTTAAAAGGTGTTTCATGGCTCACTTAACTATAATTTATGCTACAACAAAACTTGCAATAATTTATGACGAAAAACATGTATCAAAATAATCTGCATCGATTTGATCAAAACTATTTAATCAGACATTAAACATCAGACATTACCGATGAATACATAATGGCAATTTAAACTTTAACATTTATATTACGTTACATAATCAGAAAAGTATGTCACATGTTGACACATATTAAACAAATGATGCCTGAAATGAGCAGTCATCGTCATTTTGCAATCCTGTATATACAGGGATATTGTTGTGGTTTGTTCTACGCCTTACAATAAACATGACCGAACAAATAAGACAAGTAAGCATCACGATCAAGCCTATGACCTGGGACGGGCCACGAGACTGTACGCGCTGGGCATATTGGTGATTTGGTTTGGGCGTGCCTCGAGGGAAGGGAGGGCACCCTGGCGTTCTGGAGAGAATGTGAATCGCTGTAGGAGGTTGGTGAAGACCAGGAACAGCTCCATGCGGGCGAGAGGCTCACCCAGGCACGTCCGCGGACCTGGCGGAGTTTGAAATATGTTTTAAAAAAGAGGAATGTCATAAACATTGGTTGAATCTAACAGTGTTGATGATATCTACAGGCATGTTTTGAAGACATACCCTTATGAAATTATAAACGAACGAGAAGCACGATTTGAAACATGTCAAATTGATACGTAATTTAGTACACAAAGATGTTAAAGAATAATAACGGTTAAGATTTGGCATTATCTTTTGCTTAAGTACTTAAATGTACAGCGTACCAACTGAGAATGGTATCAGACTGTCCTCTTTCTGCAGCTTTTTGTTTTCACTGAGAAACCTGTCTGGGTTGAAGGTTTCCGGTTGGCTCCATTTCCGGGAGTCCATGCTGGCAGAGTAGATGGACGGCAGGATGATGGCGTTCTTTGGGATGTCATAGCAGCCCAAAGTGGCCGCCTCCGTCGCGCGGTGGGCCACGTTCAAAGGCACTTGAATGAAATACAGTCAGTTCGTATATGTGACTGGCACTCGGTATTGGGTGACCAGTGTATGAACAAAAATGATTTGGATCGCATAATAGAGTATTTTTTCTTTGCCAGAGAAAGACGGATGTTTTTGTATTTTACAAGTATATTTAACCCAGTGCTCGGTAACATACCTATATTGCCCATTCTGTGGATTTCCATTATGGTTGCATTAACGTATGTGAGTTTGTCCTTATCTGCGTACTTGACCGCGCGTTCCCCGATGACCTGCCAGGGAATAACAAATAAATAACATGATGATATTGATGATGATGATGATGATGATGATGATGATGATGATGATGATGATGCCTATTATCATTCGAGTCTTCGTCGTCAACGTCGCCATGGTCTTCGTCGTAAGGGACAGGATCATACTCAATGATTGTTGCATTTATCGTCATAAAGTAATTGCCATAAATGTTGTGAAATTTCTTCCTTTGTATTTCACCAAACATATTTTGATTACACATAAACATCCATACATTAAACACATATCCTCTCTATATGTTGCTTGAAACCAGTCGATTAAGGTACCTGCGCGATTTCCTCCTGACAGCGAGTCTGGACTTCAGGGTTGCGGATCATCTGCAGAAATGCCCAGTCCAAGGTGGCGTACGTTGTCTCAGATCCAGCCAGGAACAGGTCGAAGATCACACGGAACATGTTACCCACTTTAATTTAAAAGCACGGAACATGATTCCTACAGGAATTGAAACTAGAACAGAGTATGTTACCCACCTGAATTTACACACACGCGGACCACGTTAATTACGGTAAATCAGACCAGCTCGGAACACGTTCATTACTTTAAATCAGACCAGCTCGGAACACGTTCATTACTTTAAATCAGACCAGCTCGGATTGCGTTAATTAAGGTAAATAAGACCAGCGCGGAACACGTTCATTAAGGTAAATCCGACCAGCTCGGAACACGTTCATTAAGGTAAATCCGACCAGCTCGGAACACGTTCATTACTTTAAGACAGACCAGCTCGGAACACGTTCATTGCTTTTAAACAGACCAGCTCGGAACACGTTCATTGCTTTAAGACAGACCAGCTCGGAACACGTTCATTGCTTTTAAACAGACCAGCTCGGAACACGTTCATTGCTTTTAAACAGACCAGCTCGGAACACGTTCATTGCTTTTAAACAGACCAGCTCGGAACACGTTCATTGCTTTTAAACAGACCAGCTCGGAACAGGTTCATTGCTTTAAGACAGACCAGCTCGGAACACGTTCATTGCTTTTAAACAGACCAGCTCGGAACACGTTCATTGCTTTTAAACAGACCAGCTCGGAACACGTTCATTGCTTTTAAACAGACCAGCTCGGAACACGTTTATTGCTTTAAAACAGACCAGCTCGGAACACGTTCATTGCTTTTAAACAGACCAGCTCGGAACACGTTCATTGCTTTTAAACAGACCAGCTCGGAACACGTTCATTGCTTTTAAACAGACCAGCTCGGAACACGTTCATTGCTTTTAAACAAACCAGCTCGGAACACGTTCATTGCTTTAAGACAGACCAGCTCGGCACACGTTCATTGCTTTTAAACAGACCAGCTCGGAACACGTTCATTGCTTTTAAACAGACCAGCTCGGAACACGTTCATTGCTTTTAAACAGACCAGCTCGGAACACGTTCATTGCTTTTAAACAGACCAGCTCGGAACACGTTCATTGCTTTAAGACAGACCAGCTCGGAACACGTTCATTGCTTTTAAACAGACCAGCTCGGAACACGTTCATTGCTTTTAAACAGACCAGCTCGGAACACGTTCATTGCTTTTAAACAGACCAGCTCGGAACACGTTCAATACTTTTAAACAGTCCAGCTCGGAACACGTTCATTGCTTTTAAACAGACCAGCTCGGAACACGTTCATTGCTTTTAAACAGACCAGCTCGGAACACGTTCATTGCTTTTAAACAGACCAGCTCGGAACACGTTCATTACTTTAAATCAGACCAGCTCGGAACACGTTCATTACTTTAAGACAGACCAGCTCGGAACACGTTCAATACTTTTAAACAGACCAGCTCGGAACACGTTCATTACTTTAAATCAGACCAGCGCGGAACACGTTCATTACTTTAAGACAGACCAGCTCGGAATACGTTCAATACTTTTAAACAGACCAGCTCGGAACACGTTCAATACTTTTAAACAGACCAGCGCGAAGCATGTTAATTACGGTAAATCAGACCAGCGCCGCACACGTTACCCACTGTTATTTTAATAAACGTGGAACACGTTACCCGCGGACATTGAGGCAAGATGGGAAAATGTTAATTATGGGAATTCAGCCAATCGCAGTACACGCTACCTATGAGAATTCTGACAAAACGCGGAACACTGAGAAAAGGGTGGAACATGTTACCCACTATGATTAAGAAAACCGCGGACATCGAGACAAGCGCAAACATATTACAAAACAGAACCTTAGGAAACGAACAACAAAAAACTAAACACAACACTTTTAAACACATTTATATGCAGAATCAACACTTAAGGTAACAGAAGTGTTATTTTACTTACTGGTTATGTGCTTCCTCTCGTCTTCGCTGCCGTGCTTCTGTGATCGGAGATAGATATCCACAAAGTCCCGAATGCTGTTTTCGTCGAACGAGCTCTCGTGCTCCTTGATCTGAGACATGATGTAATCACCCATCTGCTGGAACGCTTCGCGACGCTTGTTCATAATAACGTCCTCCTGTCAGTGGCGATAAACGCAGTTGGAAATTAGAATATGAACATGCACGCTTTAGGAGTTTTCAAAGTTTTTTTCACCAGAGTGGATGTTACTTACAACCGACCGTATAGAAACCAAAAAGCTGCAATCTGCGACAAGCACAGCCAGCTTAATCTCATACTAAGATTAGAAATTGTATTACTAGTTAAATGCTTAAAGATTGTAATTGCAATAACGTTAACCTGTCGGGAGATTGCAAAACTGGTAAAAACGTTCACTTACTTGTAATACAGGAAATACTATCAGGAAAGTGCAACACACGTAACACTTACAATAAATAAATTGCAATACATGTGACAGGTTATTGTAATGCAGGTTATACTACATGCATATTGTAATACATGTGAAACTACCGGGTGATTGCAATACAGGTTACACGCGGACCAGGTTAAACTACCAGGTTATTGAAATACAGTTTAAACTACCAGATAATTGTAAGACAGGCTAAACTACCTCGTTATTGTAATACAGGTGAAACTACCAGGTTATTGTAGTACAGGTTAAACTACCAGGTAATTTTAATACAGGTTAAACTACATGGTTATTGCAATACAGGTTAAACTACCAGGTAATTTTAATACAGGTTAAACTACCAGGTTATTGTATTACAGGTTAAACTACCAGGTTATTGTATTACAGGTTAAACTACCAGGTTATTGTATTACAGGTTAAACTACCAGGTTATTGTAATACAGGTTAAACTACCAGGTTATTGTAGTACAGGTTAAACTACCAGGTTATTGTAGTACAGGTTAAACTACCAGGTTATTGTAGCACAGGTTAAACTACCAGGTTGTTGTAATACAGGTTTAACTACCAGGTTATTGTAATACAGGTTAAACTACCAGGTTATTGTAATACAGGTTAAACTACCAGGTTATTGTAATACAGGTTAAACTTCCAGGTTATTGTAATACAGGTTAAACTACCAGGTTATTGTAATACAGGTTTAACTACCAGATACTTGCAATTCATGGGAAACAACCAGGTAATTGCACTACAGGTTAAACTACCAGTTAATTGCAATAGAGGTTAAACTACCAGGTAATTACAATACAGGTTAAACTACCAGGTAATTACAGCACAGATTACCTACCAGGTAATTACAATACAGGTTAAACTACCAACAATACAGGTAGAACTATCATGGCATTGCAGTACTGGTAGTATTGTGAGGTAATTCCAATACGATTATAAGTTCAAAAGCACCTTCATAAACGTAATTTCAGATGATTTTGCTTCTCAAGATACGATGGCTCTTACCTTCTTGTTAAAGAGTCTGGCGATAAAGCGCGGAAAGACATTAGTTGTGCTTATGGGACCACTTCCGGAAACCACCGTGTTTGTCAACTGCTGTACATCTGCGAACTCGGGGTCATCGTAATCGTACCTGCAAAATGAAACAATATATATATGTTGCCCTTCCAATTAAGACGTTCTTAAATTACTTCAAAAGTCATGGAACAATAAGGAGAAAATGTGTCCAAATCGGTCATGGGCCATGAACTATAATGTTATATGAGGAGCACATGTGTCCAGTCCATATCGGCTAGAGGTGATCAACCATTATGTGTTATGAGGAGCAAATGTATCCATATCGGCTAGAGGTGATCAACCATTATGGGATATGAGGAGCAAATGCATCCATATCGGCTAGAGGCTAGAGCCATTATGGGATATGAGGAGCAAATGTGTCCTTATTGGCAAGAGGTGATCGACCATTATGGGATATGAGGAGCAAATGCATCCATATCGGCTAGAGGTGATCGACCATAATGGGATATGAGGAGCAAATGTGTCCATATTGGTAAGAGTTGATCGACCATAATGAGATATGAGGCGCAAATGTGTCCAGATCGGCTAGAGGTGATCGACCATTATGGGATATGAGGAGCAAATGAATCCATATCGGCTAGAGGTGATCAACCATTATGGGATATGAGGAGCAAATGAATCCATATCGGCTAGAGTTGATCAACCATTATGGGATATGAGGAGCAAATGTGTCAATATTGGCTAGAGTTGATCGACCATTATGGGATATGAGGAGCAAATGAATCCATATCGGCTAGAGGTGATCGACCATTATGGGATATGAGGAGCAAATGTGTCAATATTGGCTAGAGTTGATCGACCATTATGGGATATGAGGAGCAAATGAATCCATATCGGCTAGAGGTGATCAACCATTATGGGATATGAGGAGCAAATGTGTCAATATTGGCAAGAGTTGATCGACCATTATGGGATATGAGGAGCAAATGAATCCATATCGGCTAGAGGTGATCAACCATTATGGGATATGAGGAGCAAATGTGTCAATATTGGCTAGAGTTGATCGACCATTATGGGTTATGAGGAGCAAATGAATCCATATCGGCTAGAGGTGATCAACCATTATGGGATATGAGGAGCAAATGTGTCAATATTGGCTAGAGTTGATCGACCATTATGGGTTATGAGGAGCAAATGAATCCATATCGGCTAGAGGTGATCAACCATTATGGGATATGAGGAGCAAATGTGTCAATATTGGCTAGAGTTGATCGACCTTTATGGGATATGAGGAGCAAATGAATCCATATCGGCTAGAGGTGATCGACCATTATGGGATATGAGGAGCAAATGAATCCATATCGGCTAGAGGTGATCGACCATTATGGGATATGAGGAGCAAATGTGTCCATATCGGCTAGAGGTGATCGACCATTATGGGATATGAGGAGCAAATGTGTCAATATCGGCTAGAGTTGATCGACCATTATGGGATATGAGGAGCAAATGAATCCATATCGGCTAGAGGTGATCAACCATTATGGGATATGAGGAGCAAATGAATCCACACGGCTAGAGGTGATCGACCATTATGGGATATGAGGAGCAAATGAATCCATATCGGCTAGAGGTGATCAACCACTATGGGATATGAGGAGCAAATGAATCCATATCGGCTAGAGGTGATCAACCATTATGGGATATGAGGAGCAAATGAATCCATATCGGCTAGAGGTGATCAACCATTATGGGATATGAGGAGCAAATGAATCCATATCGGCTAGAGGTGATAGACCATTATGAGATATGAGGAGCAAATGTGTCCATATCGGCTAGAGGTGATCAACCATAATGAGATATGAGGCGCAAATGTGTCCATATCGGCTAGAGGTGATCGACCATTATGGGATATGAGGAGCAAATGAATCCATATCGGCTAGAGGTGATCGACCATTATGGGATATGAGGAGCAAATGAATCCATATCGGCTAGAGGTGATCGACCATTATGGGATATGAGGAGCAAATGTGTCCATATCGGCTAGAGGTGATCGACCATTATGGGATATGAGGAGCAAATGTGTCAATATTGGCTAGAGTTGATCGACCATTATGGGATAAGAGGAGCAAATGAATCCATATCGGCTAGAGGTGATCAACCATTATGGGATATGAGGAGCAAATGAATCCATATCGGCTAGAGGTGATCAACCATTATGGGATATGAGGAGCAAATGAATCCATATCGGCTAGAGGTGATCAACCATTATGGGATATGAGGAGCAAATGAATCCATATCGGCTAGAGGTGATCGACCATTATGGGATATGAGGAGCAAATGTGTCCATATCGGCTAGAGGTGATCAACCATAATGAGATATGAGGCGCAAATGTGTCCATATCGGCTAGAGGTGATCGACCATTATGGGATATGAGGAGCAAATGAATCCATATCGGCTAGAGGTGATCGACCATTATGGGATATGAGGAGCAAATGAATCCATATCGGCTAGAGGTGATCGACCATTATGGGATATGAGGAGCAAATGTGTCCATATCGGCTAGAGGTGATCGACCATTATGGGATATGATGAGCAAATGTGTCAATATTGGCTAGAGTTGATCGACCATTATGGGATATGAGGAGCAAATGAATCCATATCGGCTAGAGGTGATCAACCATTATGGGATATGAGGAGCAAATGAATCCATATCGGCTAGAGGTGATCGACCATTATGGGATATGAGGAGCAAATGAATCCATATCGGCTAGAGGTGATCAACCACTATGGGATATGAGGAGCAAATGAATCCATATCGGCTAGAGGTGATCAACCATTATGGGATATGAGGAGCAAATGAATCCATATCGGCTAGAGGTGATCAACCATTATGGGATATGAGGAGCAAATGAATCCATATCGGCTAGAGGTGATCGACCATTATGGGATATGAGGAGCAAATGTGTCCATATCGGCTAGAGGTGATCAACCATTATGGGATATGAGGAGCAAATGTGTCCATATTGGTCAGGGGTGATCATACATTATGGGATATGAGGAGCAAATGTGTCCATATCGGCTAGAGGTGATCGACCATTATGGGATATGAGGAGCAAATGTGTCCATATTGGTCAGGGGTGATCATACATTATGGGATATGAGGAGCAAATGAATCCATATCGGCTAGAGGTGATCGACCATTATGGGATATGAGGAGCAAATGTGTCCATATCGGCTAGAGGTGATCAACCATTATGGGATATGAGGAGCAAATGTGTCCATATTGGTCAGGGGTGATCATACATTATGTTTTACGAGGAGCAAAGGTATCCATGTTGGTTGGGGGTGATCAACCATTATGTTAAATGAGGAACATTTACCATATCGGTTAGAGGTGATCAACCATTATTGGATATGTGGTGCAAATGTGTCCATATTAGTCAGTGGTGATCAAGCAATATGTTATATGGGAGCAAATGTGTCCATATTGGTCAGAGGTGATCAAGCATTATGTTATATTTGAAGCAAATGTGTCCATATCAGTAAGAGGTGATCAACCAGTATGTTAGATGAGAAGCAAATGTGTCCATATCAATCAGAGGTGATCGACTATAATGTGATATTAGGCTCTAATGTGTAAATATATAATATATAGCCATATTACACTTGTATTACTATCATGATTTAAATAAAAAAACACAACAGATGATGATATAGACTGACATAACATAAATGTGTGTACAACATGAGTACCACATGGTACATAATGTTATAAAAACGAACATAATAAATGCCTACGTGCAATTAATGTTAGAATGGCAGTTCTATTTTATTTGTTTTTAATTAGATAGTTAGTAGTTACATGGGCAATAATCCGCGGTTTGACATAAACCACTGAGGACATTGGGCCTCGTTATTTATTCCTATAATGCTGATCTCGCAACCGTGGTTTATTCGCATATTATTCACTCAAGATTGAATATAATACCCACCGTTCCGGACTTACCGTTTTCCAAACACTATGCCCAATATGACGTTTGCAACTACATTCTGGAGCTCTGGGTTAAGTTTCCCAGGGCGCCCTTCCCAGCCCTGAATGACTCGCGTCAGTTCATCCACTTCCGCTGCTACTTTTTCCTCAATTGACGTCTTGCCGACGCCGAAATCTCGTAGCGCCTGTAGCGTGAAGCGTCTGAGCTCCCGCCAGCCCGGGCCAAAGTGGGGGTTGGTAAGAATTCCTGGGTACCGGTAATAATGTTAAATACTGTAACATTTATGCTTATGATAAATTGCTCGCCGAATGGGTATAACTCGATGGCGAGGGTAAATAAGTCCCCCCTTATGATAAATGTCATTTATGTTTCCTATAAATCAGATAAAATTATTGACATATCTGAATTGTTTTACAGGTTATTTCGTTTTACAATGAGAAGAATACTGAAAAAAATCAGTATGACTTTTCTGTCAAATATACACCAAACAACAAGGAACGATCACCAATATGCTGAAATTAGCATTTCATATGTTCCACTATGCCACTGTCAAATTCTGTCGAAATTAAATAGTAGCTCTTCATTATTAACCACAGAAGGAATGTGGTAGCATGCTCTTATTACGGGATTGCAATCATGCAAGCGATTCACAAAATACATAACAAAGCAAACATGTACAAACCTTCGGCACCCGGAAATTTTCTGAATGGTAATGGCCGATTTCCAAAAATGGGTCGACCGCTAAAACACTGTGCCTTCTTAACAATTGCCTCATGAATGATGTCATATCCATTGAGAACGATGTAGGGCTGTTTTCCAATAAAGAAACACCAAATGTCTCCGTAGCGTTTCGATTCCTCAAAGAACACTTCATGGGGTCTCTTTTTCGACTTCCGGAGTTTCTGCATAAGTCCTATAGAGCCGAGCCAAGGAACCGTGCGAGGTCCCGGGGGCAGGTTCTGTCGCTTTCTGGTAAACCATATTGACACCAGAAAGACAAACACAAACACCAGAACTAGTGACAAATCCATCTTGTACTTCTTAGACTAACGAGTGTGTATAACTAACTCTTATATATTTAACACTACGAGCCGAGTTCTCTCTTATAACCTCGTCCTCAAGCGGTATCAAGTACGGGGTTAAAAGGTAGTACTGGGAGAGACAGCACATACAGTGTAATCAATTTATCTGAATGGACTTCGATATTAAACATCTGTTTGAAATATAGGGTTACAATCAAAGGAAACCTTCCAGCTTACATTCTTTAATAGTACGAACCTATAAACCAGTCCGTGTCAAAAAGTAGCACGCTAAATCGATTTGTTTTTTTGTGTAAGATATTTAGTAATATCGTATGATTATTATGGGGCGGAGCGGGCGCAGCGAGCGTCCTTTTGAAGTTCTATTTTTTTACTCAATACCATATGGTTGAACATTGGTGCCTGTTTAATTGTCACGTGTTGCATTGCATGTAGTAAACGCTAAAAAGACGTTTAATTGACTTATTTTAGCAGCAGTTTTGTCTTTGAAGCACTCAGTCTGTTTCCTTTCACGAACATCCAGTGATTTCTTTTATTAAAAATTAATGATCCTGCGTACGGTTTGAGTGCAATAAAAGAAACTTTTGATGATCTCATTTTGGGGATAAAAAATTGAAAAAAAAAATCACGTTTTTGAAATTACATATTAGTGTTAATACCTTTCATGTCTGTAGATTCATTCTTAATGTAAATTAAAAAAAAAACTGTTAAAACAAAACAAAACCTTATTCATTTGTATATTGAAAACGTAGTATTTTGATTTCAACGGCTCGAACACACACATTAATATCTCCTGAATTAATGTACAAAACAATGTACAATACGATAAGTGTCCGCGTTTTGAAAGGGAGAAACCTTAACAGACATAATCAAAGCGCTGATAGCGCTGCATGAACAGGGTTTTATACGGGTTTTCACCATTATGATTCACGATCATGTGTGTATTAAATAAGGTGCTGATATGTTGCACAGTGAATCTAAGAGTCCCCGTGTAAAACAACCACATGGGCCGCCCCAGGTTTATTGAAGCATGATGGTAAATGCAAAATTAATATTTTATTGACAATAAAATTAATGCCGCTGTGTAAGAAGGCAAACAAGGATGGAGAATGCAACAAAGCCAAGCAGAACTCCATCATAATTAAGGTGTGACATATGAGTATATATATACTAATCAAACTTTACTCATTAGAAAGAGTTTGCCTATGTTTGCCTTGTTATTCACAAAACAACTTCGAAAATACAACAGATTAGAGAGAAATAGTTTCTTAATTAAAATGATGAAAATTCAAATAATTGATTTCAAACAATTGTAGATGAAACACCTAAAAAGTTATTAAATCCTCGATATTGTCTCATATTTACACTAAACAGGCAAAAATAGAAATCGATTCATTTCAATAAAATTCCATTTTCAAAAATAAATGCACAAACATCCGTCTATACGTACACTATAAAAAGTGTATGTATATACATCATATAAAGTTAGCATAAAATCTTTAATTTCAAAACATTTTTTTCCTTCATTGTCTATATGGTCAGCAACTCTTTTCTATTTCTATATCGCCAGGTAACTCGTCAGCACTTTAGCACGTTTGTTATTCCCACGTGGGCTATCACGTGATGTTTTAAGCAGGGAAACTGTTTGATCATTAAGACCAATGAGACCATTGTTACATTCTAGGTAATTCCAGGTTCTAAGATGAGAATACATTTGTAATTCTTAAGCGATGATGGGTCTATATGTCCAGGTTACCAAATGTAGCAGTTTAATAGTTCAAACAACAAATACAGTGTTCTTCAATATCTCTATATTCAACATAATCAAATGTAGATATAATATCGGAGCGTCCTGAAAATACAGTGACGGTAATACCGGGGGGTTACGGAGGGCCCGTGCCCACCCCAGCTGGCCGGCAAGTTATGTTTTTGGGGGCACATCTTTATTGATTTAACTGTACAAATAAGTTTTTTTCGCAATTTAAAGTTTAAAGCATTTTTTGAGCAAGAAAACAATTGAATCTGATTTTCGTGTTCCAGTGTTTGTGGTATGCCAATTTCAAACAATGACTACGGCGTCCCATGTCCGTGGGATAGCGGGGACTTTGACTTTCGGTCCAGCCAACCCCGGCTAAAATCCCCGCCCTGCGGTGACGAACGGATGGTAAAAGCCCCGCCAAATGCCCCCACACCCCAGGGACCCGAGGTAAGGCCTATTCACCGCTATTTTTAAAACGAAGACAAAACCACCTCATCACCCGGCACTGCGGGGCCACCTGAAAGGTAAAAACACGGCCCATTTCTCCGGCTATCCCCGGACCTGGCGGCCGTGGTTACAATATACTGGTGCAAAATACTGTATAGTTTACGACACGAATGTCTTAAAAATGACATCAGGGCCCGAACATTCGATAATGATAAATAGGCGCCGCATTTCACACAGACAGCTGATTAAAAGTAAACAGATATGGCTGCAGTTACACGTGTACGTTTACTGTTTTACTTTGGTTTCAATCCCTGCGACCCCTGTTCGATTCTTCTCACTGGCATGATAGATTTTCTTTTGTGAAAGGTTAGTTTAAACATTATATATTTTACAACGATTGTAAAGAAAGCTATGATAGCTTATACTGAGTCACTCTCGTTGGCACGATGTTGCGCGAGAGTGTGGTCTTGTACCGGAGTACCCGGAGAAAACCCACTTGTCCAGCTTGGTGGCCACTAACCAAACTCACATGCGCCCTGGCCGGGAATCGAACCTTGCGAAAGGTTTTTCTCCCACCTCAGATAAGTAGATCCAATAATTTAGCTATGCTAGAAATTCTTATCTTGCCCACGGACGAAGATAAAATGCCCGTATAGAACTTCTTTTTAATGTTCTCCACATTGTAAATACCTCCCTTGTTAAAGACTGTCGTCTGTAGCATTATGGAAACATATTCTTGTGGTAATATTTAGAACGCTGATTAATTATTTCTCGCTTCAAATGTCACCATAAAACAGTTATCACGCACCTTTCAAGAAATAATGCTTCACTCTCCTTAGAACTATTTAAAGACCAATTTGACTAATAACATCATCTGAATCGCTGCGCGCATATCCATGTCAACCACAAATTATCGCATATCCATGCGCAATTATTTTTACTCAGCACAAAAGAGTTCCAGCAAAAAATACATTTTTACTTAATTTTGTTTAACTGAGGAGGGAGAAAAAGCATCTTCCATAGCCGCTCCTGTAAGATAGGTTCATCCCGACCCTCGCGCAGGGTGTTTTGTGGAAACTCGGTAAACCTCGTTCCCCCAAACACCCTACGCTCAGGTCGGGATGAACCTATCTTACACTCTCGGCCATGGAAGATACTTATAATCTTATATCACTTCAAGCTATCTTTTTAATAAAATTGTTCTGCCAAACTCCATTGACAGCGAACACAAATGTTCGTTCCATATTCAAATTATGCATTCCAAAAAAGTTCTATATGTAAATTATAATTTGTGCCCCCCCCCCCCATAATAATAAGTTGTGCCCCCCCATTTAGAAAGTCCTGGATCCGTCTCTGAAATATAATTATAAACAATCATAAGATAATGAATAATAAAAGTCTGGGTTCCAAGGCAGAAAAATGTGAAAAATAAGGAAATTTACTGCACCCCTTTGCTATACAAAATAATTTGGTTATTGTAGGTTAAAGTCTGTAGATTATGAAAAGTGGGTTTGGCCACTTGGCAGCTCTTGCGAAAAGGAAATATCCAAGATGGCGACCAAGATGGCCGCCATTAATTGCCATTTCAGTAAAAATACTATGTTCGAATATAGCTATTTTCATTAAATAAATAGGAAAAAATATTCACATGGATATTACTTTTCTCATAATGTACTTCAAATTGACATATAACCTTAAATAAGTCAAGGTCATTGTCAAGGTCATTTTCATGGTCAAAGTATAAAAAATGCCCTAAAATTCTATTTTTCCCGTTCACTTTTCTTCTTTTTTTAATTCATTTATGTTAAGTGTGTGTCAAAAAGTGCTGGCAGAATTGTAAATTGTATGTTCCTTCATTTAAAACAATATTTTAGGATATAGTTTCTATATTTTTTGAAAACGCCAAGGGTTCATACTGTAATAGTATGCCAAAGGTGGTCACAAGATTGCTTTTGCTGTAAGAGTCTTATAGCAAACTGTGCTAGTGTTACTCTAAAAGTCTAATTGCATGGCTTGTATCTTTTAAAATTTTATGCTTTATGTTGACATATCCATCTGACCTCTCCCATGTCAAGTTTAAGCTTATTTCAGCCATTTCAAGGTCATGGTAATTTTAAGGTCAAGATATGCAAAATAACTCAAAATATGTTTTTTTCTATATTTTTTTTTCCATTTTCATTTCAAATTCATTTAGTATGTGTCTAAAGGCGTAGAGAGAATTGTAAATTATATGTTCCCTCATTTAAAACAATTGTTTAGGGTATAGCTTTTTTATTTTTTGAAACCGCCACCGCCAAGGATCATACCGTTAGAGTGTGCCAATTAAAGGTGATCGCAAGATTGTTATTGCTGAACGAGTCTTATGGCAAGTTGTGCTAGTGTAACAGTCAATTAATATATATATCTTAATTCATGGCATGTATCAATTTCATACTGTACTTCATACTTATCTGATTGCTTCAAGGTCAAGGTCAGTTCAAGGTCAAAATATATTGAAACACAAACAGTTAAGAATATTGTTATTTTCGCCTTTTTATATTTTAAATTTTGTTAATTATTTCATGTTTGCAGAAAAGTAATTGATAGTTTTCTCTATTTTGATCTCTGTTCAGTTACTTTTAAGTGAAATGTTTTAAAGATGATATGGAGACAACTAGGTGTCGTCCTTGTACATGTTACCCAAGGCAGTTACAACAATTTGTTGATTCCAAGAGATTTCATTATTAGTACATTGTAACTGTTTCATTTTTAAACACATATGCATACGAATAGATTTTAACTATTTTAGTACTATAAGTAGTTCACATTGAAATACAAAATTAAGCTTTTCAAAATCAAAGTCAAACTCATTTGAATGTCAAAATGCAAATATGTTCAATATCGACGTTGTTATTATTTAATTTATTTATATTTTGGTTAAATTTGATCTAAAAACGTCTATACATTACAAAAATCACCAAGCAGTTTTAACCATATAGTTAATATATTTCCCATATTAAAAGTCAAGTCAACCACAAAATGTCCCTTCTTGAGCCAATTTAAACATGCTACATGACATATATTTTTATGAGTCCCATGTAAGCACATCCAGCCTTTCAAGTCCATCCAATGTTTTGCCAACTTAATGTATTGATATCATAATCCAAAATCAGTTCGTTCTAGATATAATACCTGCTAAGCAAGTGTTTATATATAAGCCTACTGAATGCCCGACACCCCATTATGGCTCAGTTTGTGCCCTTCTAAGCGCCAAAAAAAAAAGAATCCACATGACACAAAAGGTCCCCAACAGCCCTCTGAATGATTGCAATAAAGCCCATTTTGTAAATTTCTTACTACAGAAGGGTTCGTCAAGAGCTCAAAAATCACTATTATGGTAACAGACAAACGCTTTCATTATCAAATAAACACATACGGGCTCTACGAAAGCCAAGCCAGTGGTCATTCAACCGCTTTTGGGCTGTAACCTAACCCAATCTTCCAGACCATCATCACACTATGGCTGTTCGCATGTCCACTTTGTGTCCAATAAACATTTTTCATTTCTGATATCTGCCAAATATAGACCGTATGAGGCCAATCGAGTGTCAAGTGATCCATAAAGTTGCCATATTCAAAACCATGTAGGTTCTAAACGAGCCGAAACAGTACCAGTACCAGTGTACAGTCAAGCATATCAATAGGTTTAAACTCGATAGGTCTATATTAAGTAGGTTCAATTATCTATCAAGTCAATTGTGACTACAATAATGCTTTTTAGAGCCAAACATACCCATGTGTAGCTCTAATTAAGCCTACTAAGTGTCAAATAGACCACATTTGGCAACCATTAAGCCCGTTTAGATCCAAACAAACCCATGTGAAGCTCTAAGTAAGCATACACAGTGCCCATTAGACCACATTTTCGCAAATATGTGCAGCACTGAGTAAGCATTCTCAGTGTCAAATGGACCACATTTGGGAAACCATAAAGCCTGTTTAGAGCCAAACAAACCCATGTGCAGCTCTATGTAAGCCTACTCAGTGTCAAATAGACCAAATATTGAAACCATAAAGCCCATTTAGATCCAAACCAAACACATGGGCAGCTCAAAATAAGCCAACTCAGTGTCAAATGGACCACATTTTGTAAACCATAAAGCCCGTTAAGATCAAAACAAACCAGCTATAAATTAGCATATAATGTACGCATTAGACTACAGTTTGGCAAATATAAAGCCTGTTTAGAGCCAAACAAACTCATGTGCAGCACTAAATAAGCCTACTCTGAGTGTCAAATAGACCACATTTTGGAAACCATAGAGCCCATTTAGATCCAAACAAACCCATGTGAAGCTCTAAGTAAGCATACACAATGCCCTTAAGACAACATTTTCGGAACGATATAGTATATTTAGAGCAAAACAAACCCAAGCAAGACACATAACAGGAGATTCATATTTATATGATATGATATATTTGTCCAATGAAATCCGAAGTTTATTCTTCGTTTTAAATTAACTTGTATATTCTATAAGTTTTTTTCGTATTTGACTAGTTTCCCTTCATTCCACATTTTTATTCAAAACATTCGACCACCTTTCAATTAAGAACTGCCTTTTCTTTACACATTAGTATAAATTAAATAAAATGAAGTAGAAATACAGAATTTGGCAATATTTTTTAACCAAACTGAACTTGAAATATCTTCAAAACGATAAAACTAGTATATAGATTGGCAATCTCTAAGAGTAAGGTATTGTATTAGTGTATCATCAACCTTATATATATTTCAATAATTAGGGTAGATGGTGACCAATTTGTTGTCAAGGAAAAATGTCATTAAATATCATGTATATAAGTGAATTGCTTATTTTATTTACTTGACTCAAGTTACTCTATGGTTAGGATCCGCCTACTGGTTACCGTTCAGATTTCGGGGTTATTTTATAGACGAAAACAAAGAAACACTCAAACAAGGTACAATTTTGTGTTATGACCTTATAATAACCATTATTTGTAATATTAAGCATATTATGAAATAGAAACACTGGTTGTATTTAGATTTAAGACATAGGTATATAGTCAAAAATTTAACAGGAAAACTTAATGGTAACGCCAATTTCTGCATTTTCATTATGCAACGTGTACTGCTATGGCACCAAAATGTTTTTAGAAACTCTGACACTGTTCTCTGAAAACTGACCTAATATTGATATATACGTGTGATTGCAGAACTAAATATATATATATATGCTGTATGTCAATTTGAAGAACATTATGAGGGGAGTCATATCCACGAGAATGTTTCTCCATATATTCAAACATTACATTTTTACCGAATTAGCAATTTATAATAGCCATCTGTTTTTATCATTTTTGCTTATTCTGAATAGTGACTGTTTGTACGCCATTTTGAATATCTCCATGGAAACAGCATATAGGGTGCATTCAAAATAAAATATTGAAAGAACATACATTGCAGTTCATTTTGGTATATATATAAGCTTGATACACATTATCATTTTTAAATAATAAAAGAAAGAAGCCAGTCCGATAGTGTATTTTTCTCAAAATTTACATTTTGACCTCTAAAATGACCTTGACCTTTAAAATATAAAAATGTAAATAAACTTGAATCTGAACAGTAGTGAGTGTATGCATATATTTAAAAGTGATTTGGTTTTAATATTTACTTTCAAAATATCTTATCAACCTTTTATTTGATTATTTCTCATATTACAAATTTCGGCGGCCATTTTGAACGCCATCTTGAATTTAGCGAATTCGCAAGAACTGCCATGTGGCCAAAGGCACTTTTCATAAACAATAGACATTCTCCTAACACGACATATAAAAATAATTTGTATAACATGCCGGACACTTTTGGCTCAAAAATGAGGACTTGGAACACGGACTATAACATGTTTATAAGTTAACATCGTAAACAGTCTAATATCTTATATGATTTAATCGTATACAGTGGCAGATTAAATTAAATGGCTAAAGCAGATAAAACACACATATAATACAGCGATTACAACAACAACAACAACACAGTACATCATAAATCAAAACATTGACATGGAAAGTACTGATTTATGGAATCAAAAAACTCCTACTCCCTCGTACTCCCATGGTGACTTCTTTTATCCATGCATGTTATCATCTGTAGCCAAACCCACATATATTAGTATATGGAAAGAGGCTAAAAGAATATCACGGAACTGCCATTCTCGGTTTAGATACAAAATCTGCTGATGTTGTAAAAATACATGATAAAACTAAATAAATGCAGCTGAATGAAATAATGATCATTTGAATCCATTGCTAACCCAAGACAAACACAAAACTACAATTAAGACTACAATTAATGCAAATCAGTTCTAACCATCAGAACATCAGATTCCAAGTAAAACAATCAAGTTATCTAAAACAAAGTAAAACAAACATCTCTGTAGAGGATCTCATTACAGGATTATCTCTCTTCGACTGTAAATTCACTTGGCTTCATCATTGTGTCACGTGATTGAATGATGTGCTTAGAGTGGATTATAATTCTTTGTTTACGTTTCGATGTTCATTCATTTTTTTGGTGCATGGATACTACTTTAATGTTATCTTTATCTAAGTTCAACATATTGAATTATTTAAATAGATATTGCGTTATGATTGCTTCTTGCTTTGTCAATTTGATTTGTTATTTGAAAAATAGCTTGCAATTTGTATAGTCTGCACTTTCTCAAACTATATTTTTGGTGGTAAATCGGCTGGCGACGTTTGTTACTATTAATAGGAATTTTCTGTTGTGAGTGTCGAGTTTGTGGCTACACTGAACAGGGTTGAAAACAACCCTGTTCAAAAATAACACTTCAAATACAGGGGCGTAGCCAGCCCTCTATCCATGTGGATTCATAACTGTGGTAGACGGGTTCGGGGCTTGCCCCATCGGAAAAATTGAAAACCATGGTGCAATCTTGTGCATTCTGGGCTTTCTGAGGTGCATGATATAGTACTGGAAAATGGACAGTTTAGGATCATGTTGTCAAGGACGCATACTGCAACTTTGGCTTATTGTTTTGTCAGAATCATGTGGATTCAGCCGCGTTCTCGCGTATAGGCAGCTACGCGCCTAAATATGATAACGCTTACTTAGATTCTCCGATTTTGAAATCTGAACGTTGACATTCGTAATGAGCTGAATCATTGTCTAACAATTAAGGTTGTATTCTAGTAAAATATCCTTTATTATTACTGTTGCAAGTAGAACAAATCTTGCTTGCGTCGGATACCCACGCTATATTTAATTCAGAATACATTTCATATATGACTAAAATTATATGTTTAATCGCTAAAACAATAGCATACAACTTCTCAATCCGTGTGCTCCGTCTTGGTAGATAATTGCTGAAGAAATCATTAAAACAAATAGAAAATTAGTGCATTTTGTCAATGGTTTAGCAGTTTCTTTGAAACAATATTTTTGTTTACATTCTCACCTATTATTATGAGAAGACGTCAAAAGCTTGCAGACATTTTGTTGATGGTACTTGTATCATCTTCGGAATAAAATCTTTCGAAGTATTTTGCTTTACAATTGTTGTTTTGCATGTTCAGTGAACAAAAGAGTTACATACGTTATGTTTAAGCGCCATGTTAGCTTGCGTGACGTCTTCGCCCTTCGTATTCAGTAAGATTGTTCCATCTTAACAGTTAGATTACATCCATACTTTCGTATTATTTGGTTGCATTATGCAAAATAACATCATACCAGCCTTAGTGATAGATGAACATATGGTGTAAAATGACTAAGATTGCAACTAAGGTGTTGATAATTGACTGTTGTAAAGCTGTATTTCTAAACGATGAAGTGCGGTACTTATTGAAGGTCGGTGCTTGAAATGTACGTTATTGTCGAATTCGCATTCGGTTTTTAGACTGTCGGCTGCAAGCCGACGGTCTTTAGAGAGCGGTATTTCAGAAACGCGACTAGTCGCGTGACACGACATATTGAACATGAATATATTAATACACACCACCTTCGCAGCAACAGAACTACTTACGTGAATGTGGGGCGTCAAGTACTTGTAAAGTGTATTTAACGCGTTATTGTATTGTTTCATGACA
The DNA here is from genome assembly GCF_026914265.1 of Mya arenaria. Classification (NCBI taxonomy): domain Eukaryota; kingdom Metazoa; phylum Mollusca; class Bivalvia; order Myida; family Myidae; genus Mya; species Mya arenaria. Next base: position 62,987,284 of record NC_069123.1, read on the forward strand.
AAACATTGCGTGTTACTCTTAGTATAGTTTTACTTGAAATTTGATAAGTTTTATTTTAAAAAATAAAGAAAATATAGCATGTACATACAAAGACATTTTCCCTACAACCAATAGTAAGCTACGCGAAATGTTTGCACCCCGTGTGACGTCACACACATACCCGGCAAAGAACACATTTTATGAATGAAAGTTTTACAGAAATAAATCATACGCGGATAAAGAGTTGATGTAATGTTATTCTGTACATAGGGCGTAGTTTTTAAAGTCATACAATATGGCGGCGATTATGCGGAAATGAAATTGAATGTTACTTCGTTCAACATCAGTCGAAGCAAAAATAGCAGACAAACCAGAAATGAGCTGCCAGGAAGTGATCGATTTCGGACACGAAGGTACATCCTACTGATCTACATTTCCTAGTCCAAATATTTGTTGACGGATTTTTTTACAATTTTGATATGGCAAATCCTTCACTACAACATCTCCATGTTACTTTCAAGTCAGAGTTGATTATGAACTAGAATTATTTTGCATTTTTAATTATTGTTTGATCTGAAACAACCATCAAAAAAGAGCAAATGTGCTTCAATTGTCTTAAAAAATAGACGAGTTATATGGCATTCTTCCAATCACTTACATCTAATCAGGTTTTGCAAAACAGGGTGGGGGTTAAGCCCACCTAAATGGTCTTCAACGAGTCTTTTGACGATTTTTTTGTAGCGAACGGTCCTTGCGCAGAGAATCCACGATTTTGAAATTATCTCAGTTATAAATTCACATTTCTACGAAAATGTTATTGCCTACTATTAAACACATATTTATTTATGTCATTATGCCACAAAAACATGTTCAGATATCATAAAACACTTACATGTGTCGATTGTTTATCAAGTATCCCGATATCGGTAAATCTGGGACAAATCTGACAGGTTGTGTACATGTATAACGGTATTCGTGACCCAGAATATATTTATGTGAAAATGACTCTAATGACAAATTAAATCCAGTTTAGATCACTGTCGGGTATATATTGAACAACTTTGTCATTAGTATTCAACATCGATGCACAACATTAACATATATGCTTTTGCCCGGTGTAAAATGGTAAAGAGTTGTAGCGTTAACAGGGATACATAAGAAATGTCAAAATAATAAATAAAGTATCCCTGGTCGCTTATTATTGTAGCTAAGTGGGGGTTGAAAGATGTTGAAATTGTGTTTAAATAAGTATTTTATGTTTGAAATAGTTATTAAAGGTTTATATTCGTATTTTACCATTTAAGTGCATATATTTTTTGCACAAAACAAGCATTCAATGCATTTAAACACAACAATTTTACTTAGCGTAACAACTAGACCATCTCAGGTAAACTTCGAGATAGACCGTAAGACCAGTCACCTTGTATATACAATCTTAACAACTCGGCCATGACCAAAGCGCTCCGATTGATGTTAATCTGTGAACCGCAGGTCAGATCTGGAGTTGGGTCTTCATCGCTGGACACCATCTCTTTATCTCCACAGAAAACACACTGGTGCGAATTACACTGTAGCACCTACAAAAAAGAGATGTTTTATAACTGAACTCTGCATCAATATTCAATTATCTTTTATTGGATTTAGGAAATAGCTTTGTTTTAAAGGATTTACCGTATATAAATTAATGCATTTTTTTTTCAATTTAAAGCTGCACTCTCACAAATATAACATTTTTACAACTTTTTTATTTTTTGTCTTTGCAAAAGCAAATTTTTGCGTAAATATCTGCAAACCAATGATAAAAAATTGCTGACAAAAGATCAGATCGCAGAATTGCATATTTCCGCTCAAAAAAATAATGCTTTATGGCTTAAATCTTTACTAACGGTTTAAGAAAAATGCATAAAACATTTAATTTTTGAACTTAAATATATAAATGTGCGATCTTATGTTTTGTCATCCGTCTTGTATAATTTGTTTCCATGGAAAAAATTGGCTCGTTCCAAGACAAAAAAATAAAAAAGTTGTTAAATAAAACGTTCAATCTGTGAGAGTGCCGCTTTAATGCATTATCATGTAAGACGCTTTGACATTGATGGTTAAAACAAAAAAGGCATATGATTTGTGTACAGATTAAACATTATAAATTATAAATGCGTTATTTGATTAATAGACAAGTAGCAACAATTTTCCCAGTTGAAAAGGTGCCGAAATAATGCTTAAATTTATATATCTGCAGCTTAATCATTTGCATTTTTTTTACTTTGATTATTTAAGTCAAATGAGTTAGAAATGATAATGCATTAAAATTAGAAGAATTTTTTTTGGCATCAATCTATAGTGTGTGCCTTCAATCTTGAAATAAATTTCTTCTCAACAGATGCTAAATTTATAAAAAATAATATAAACCAAAATTTTGATTATGACATACCCGCATAGTTAGTGGTCCCATAACTGCTCAGAAATGCTCTCTATGACAATCAAAGTGCTGGTGTATGGTTGGGGAATAGTGCTGCTCCAACCAGAAGTGCAATTCTTCCTTAGGGCGAACCAGCTCCTCAATATGGTTTCTGTCATGGCTGTGATAACAGTATGTAACACGCCCTTTTCTACATTCCAGACGGAGAATGAATCTTTCAATCTAAATTACAAATTTAAGAACAAATTTATACATATGCACATGTAATGTTTTTAAAAACAAATCATTTAGGTGCCACAAAAGTTAAACTATAAAAGTTAAGGTGAGAATTGAGCCCAATCAAAACATTCAAAGTCATTTAAAGCTGCACTCTCACAGATTTACCGTTTTTACAACTTTTGGATTTTTTGTCTTGGAATGAGCATTTTTTTGTATAAATATCTGAAAACCAGTGATATACGACTGCTTACAAAATATAAGATTGCAGATTTTCATATTTCAATTCAAAAACGGTTTAAGAAAAATGCATAATGCAATGTTGAACTTAAATATAAAAATTTGTAACTATTTTTTTGTCAGCAATCTTATATGAATGGTTTACATGCATTTTCGCATTATTTGGCTCGTTCCAAGACAAAAAATAAATAAGTTGTCAAAAGGTTTTGACAACTTCTTTTACTTTTGGCTTTGGAAAAAACTAACGAAAAGCAGTATGAAAACTGATGATATAAGACTGCTGACAAAATATAAGATCATGTTTTTATATTTACATTCGTAACTAATGGTTTCATGGTTAAAGGCATTACTAATGCTTTATAAATAATGAGATTTTTGGCATAGAACATCATCTTTTGACCGTATTAAAATAAGAAAACAGCGATCCAATAATTATTGGTTGTCTTTTTTGACCGAATTAATATAAGAAAACAGCGATCCACTTTTTCCTGTTGTCTGTTATGACCAGTGTTCAGAAATTCACATAAAATATAATTCTTTCCAAGACCAAAAAATAAAAAAAGTTGTTAAAACAGTCAATCTGTGAGAGTGCAGCTTAAACATTTAAAGTGATATGACAGACAGACAGACATTTTTATTTAGACTTGTACAATGTACATCATCTACATAAACATATATATTTTCATAAAATATGCATTACCTATTCACATCCTGGTTACACAACCAGTACACTCATCAGATATACTGATTCAAACCAGGCACATTTATATTGGTAGACTAGCATTTTACCAACTGTACTGGCCAGTAAAGTTCTCAATTGAATAAGAATTCAAAATTTATATACCTCTGTACAATTCTTTTGCCAACTCTGTTTCAACTGATCTTCCATATTGAAAGAGAAATTTCAAAAAATAATTACAATATCTCAGCAAATACCTGCATTTATGTGTTTCTTGTGTAAGTATATTGCTTTGCACATGTTGCCCGGTCCGTCCGTCTGTCCGCCAGTAGATCAAAGTTTGTCCGGGTAATAACTCCACAATTCCTAGACCTTTTCTCAAACGTGACATGAAAGTTGGGCTTAACCAGTAGATGACCCCGTTTGATTTTAGGGGTTATCGGGTCAAAGGTAACAGTGACCTTGAACAGGTAGGTGTCAAAGCATGTCTGAGTGATAACTTGACAATGCCTGGACTTATGGCCCTTCAATTTCAACATGGAGGCTAAGCCTGACCAGTAGATGACCACTATTGATTTTAGGGGTCACTGGGTCAAAAGTCAACGTCACAGTGACCTTGAATACTTAAAGGTTGTCCGAATAATGACTGGACAAAGCCTGCACTCATGGCCCTTAAACAACTTGACTTTGAGGTTGGGTCTGCCCAGTAGATGGGCCCTATTGATTTGTCACAGAGACATTGAATGCAAAAAGCTTGCCTGTGTGACAACTCCACAAAGCCTGCATCCATGGCCTTCAAAACTTGACATTTAGGCTGGGGTGACCAGTAGATGACCCCTTTGGATTTGGAGGTCAAGGTCACAACTCCAATATTGGTCATTAAAACTATATCGTTTATTCCCTGCTGCTTAGAGGGTACATCTTTATCAGCAAATACCAGCCATCATCTGAATATGATTAAAACTGAACCAATTACCCTCATACTTTGAATGGTCTTAAAACCGCCTCAAAGGCATTTTATGTCAATGAAAAACCAGCTGTCATTTCGGTCAATGCATATTTCATTCATTTGTCCAACTATTCAAGACAACATGGCGCTTATTAATGCTGCAGGTTTGAAGTCGAGGACATCGTTTTTTTCTTCAGCACCATGCAGAATTATTTTTTATTTTAATAATAAAAACAAACTAGAAAACACATTTTGAAGATATCAGTTTTTTTCTTGGTAGAATGCCACAGAAAGAGTAACTAGAGCACAACTCTATTAGATATCTGGAATCTGTTGATAGAAGTTCTGGGAGGCATTTTCAGGCTTAAAAGAGCATCAAATTAAAGTTATATTTTCATTCTGTCCCTTGAATCGTGGGTATAGTTTGTATTGTATTTGCATTTTAAAGACATTGGCTTCATCAGACCCTAATTAAATGAAGGCATGTAACTGCTTACTGAAACTGTAATAAGCGACGTCTAATAGCATAAATTGAAGCATTTCTAACATAATGAATATGCATTTAACTGATTTAAAGCGGTTCAAACTTAGGAAACTTGAATTAAGAATCTTATAGGCCATTGGATACATGATTATGTAGGGCCAATGTATTTGTGCTTATTATAATCACATTTATCTTGCTTCAGTTACATCACCGACAGTCTTTCAGCGCTTTGATTAGTCATTGGACCATGAACGCTTTTCATACTTTGAAAGTTGCCAGTAAATTATTAAGCGTGGCAACTTCATGTGTAGCGTGGATAGATTAATAAAGTTCTGTTCGATTTGCAGAAAGTACGCATACAGTACAGTTTTTTTTAAAGAATACTGTTTTATTCAATACAAAATGAAAAAATCAACACAATTATATCCACGCTAGATAGTTCATGTCATCTTAGTAAAGACTTTATTGTTTTTAGAAAGCCATTAATTTATAAGAAATTGTGTCGCAATATTGTTGTTAAAGTTTCTAAAACTCAGTTTACCTTATTTAAAAGATAATAATTTATCGTTTTCGGTTTCAAAACATTTATTTTGACCTTAATGTAAATGTAAATGTTAAAAAATAAACATACAACTAGATCCATTCACAGGTTTTTGAATTCATGCTAACTGTATCCTGTATTTTAACCTCTTTTCAAAAGCAGACTGTTAAAATGTAGAATTCATGTGAATATTATCAAGCGGTTCAAAATACAATCTTTTGAAAAAAATAAAGCTATCAATATTTGATGGGTCAAAGTTGTCCTGTTATAACTTTTCAGCTAATTGGGTACGCCTTAAAATGGCCACGTCGTACAGAACATATAACTGGCGTGCATCCACCATCATCATCATCATCAACATCGTCGTCGTCGTCGTCGTCGTCGTCGTCGTCGTCGTCGTCATCATCATCATCATCATCATCATCATCATCATCATCATCATCATCATCATCATCATCATCATCATCATCATCAGTAGGAGTAGCAGTAGCATTGGCAGAAGCAATAAAAATAGCAGTTTTAGTATGAATATTGCATCGTCATCATCAACAGTAGCAATATCCATTGAATTTTGTCGCTACCAAAATACATTTATGGTGTAGTATTGTCACCGGGTCCTGTCTTATATTCATACCTATGTCTCCCCACAATACCGAGATGCACACCAACCATCACCGGTAAAATGAGGCCGGCCATAATTGATCAAGATTTTAATTTATCATTTTAAGTTACGAATGTATTACAATCCTCAATTTGCGAAATATCATGTTATCTCTAGAGATTTCAAATCGTCCTTGTTATCAAATAGACGTAATGAGTTCATGTTAGATACATATTTGCTTAATGCTTTATTTTATAACTTTATTGAAGTAGAGTAGTTCTATTTGTTCATCTGATCAGAAACCAAACTTCAGCGTTAAGATATAGACACTTAAAAAGACACTCTCTGCTGCATTTTTGAATGTACATGGACAAATTTCTCCACATAAGAACTCTTCCAATTGCTTGAATACATTTCGCGCGTATTTTTTGAATGACTTTCTGTGAGGGAGTCCCTTTAACACGGTGGAGAGCCCACGTGACTTATTGGTAAAAGGCACGGCAATAAATGGAAACAAAACGTCCCAATTCAAGTAGATTTTTTAAAGATAACTTTCTTAATACTGGGATTTTTTTGTCATATTAACACCATAAACCCCACAATCAAGAGCACGGTTTGAAAAAAATGTTTATAATCGCTTCAGAATTTGTGCAGCAGTTAATTGACCATAGTTCTAGAAGAAAACGTATATAATAATGCTCTAGATAGAAAACACTTTACGGCCACTATGTTAATGTATGAATAAAAATAACTTGTTTTCCAAAAAAACACATAAACAATTGCTTTGAAATATATGTACGTGAAGTTAGCGGCCTAGCGGCCTAGCGGGAGGAAGTTAGCGGCCTAGCGGCCTGGCAGCCTAGCGGCGTGAAGTTGGCGGCCTAGCGGCCTAGCGACCTGGCGGCCTAATTTTTTTCTCTATTTCCAAGCAATTGTTAATTCGTTTTTTTTTTTAAAACAATGATAAATCAAAGTTTTTTATTCATACATTTACATAGCGGCCTTAAATTGTTTTCTATTCAGAACATTTTTCTATACGTTTTAATTTAAAACAATTATAATTAACTGTTTTATGCACAAGTTATCACTCTGAAGCGTTTTTAACTTTTTTTTCCAAAAAAGTCGATCAAGCACTTCAGCGACCTAGCGGCGTGAAATTAGCGGCCTGGCGGCCCAGCGGCCTAAAATTGAATCCTATTTCAAAGCATGTATACATGCATTTTCTCCTAAAACAATGACATATTAACTGTATTAAGCACACATTCACACATTGAAGCGAGAATCAACATTTTTTTTTTCAAAAACGTCGATAAAGCAGTCAGCTAATTCAAAGCATTAAACATACCTGTTCTTCTAAAACAATGATATATTTACTGTTTTTATGCACAAATTATTACTCTGCAGCGTTTTTAAACTTTTTTTCAAAAAAGTCGATCGAGCACTTCAGCGGCCTAGCGGCCTAGCGGCCTAGCGGCGTGAAGTTAGCGGCCTGCCGGCCTGGCGGCCTAGCGGCCTAAAATGGTTTCCTATTTTAAACCATTTATACATGCATTTTCTTCTAAAACAATGACAAATTAACTGTTTTTATGCACAAATTAACACTTTGAAGCTATTAGCGATTATCAACAGGTTTTTTTCAAAAACATCGATAAAGCAGTCAGCTTTTTCAAAGCATTAAACATGCCTGTTCTTCTAAAACAATGATGTATTTACTGTTTTTATGCACAAATTATCACTTTGAAACACGATACCATATTGCGCCGCTAGGCCGCTAACTTCACACCGCTAGGCCGCTAACTTCACGCCGCTAGGCCGCTAGGCCGCTAACTTCACGCCGCTAGGCGGCTAGGCCGCTAAGTTCACGTACATGGCCTACCGGCTTTTTTTTCTATATTTCAAATGTACGTGAAGTTAGCGGCCTAGCAGCGTGAAGTTAGCGGCTTAGCGGAAAAAAATGTTGAAAATCGCTTCAGACTGATGATTGGTGCATATAAACAGCAAATATATAATTTTGTTAGCAGAGCAGGCATGTTTGCATGCTATAAAAAAGAAAAATGTTTATTGAAAAATATGTTGAAAATCGCTTGACATTGATATTTCGTGCACAAAATCAGTTAATTTATCATCGGTTAAGAAGAAAAGGCATATATTTATACTTTGAAATAAGATACCATATTGCGCCGCTAGGCCGTTGGGCCGCTAGGCCGCTAACTTCACGCCGCTAGGTCGCTAACTTCACGCCGCTAGGCCGCTAACTTCACGCCGCTAGGCCGCTGGGCCGCTAACTTCACGCCGCTAGGCCGCTAGGCCGCTATTTTCACGCCGCTAGGCCGCTTACTTCACGTACATCGGTAGGCCGCCAACTTCACGCCGCTAGACCGCTAACTTCACGCCGCTAGGCCGCTAATTTAACGCCGCCAGGCCGCTAGGCCGCTAACTTAAGTACTTGATTAGAGTTCCATTGGTGTATATAAAGAAATCACCCAAACTATAGCTGTACCCTCGAATTAAAGCGTTATGATATAATTTAAAGTAAATTATTGATTAGGTAGTTGGCTGCCATCTTGTTTAAACAAATTATCAAATGTGATGTGAAGCCATTAATTTGATTATAGTATAAGAGGGTCTAGGTTATTACAATATGCTAGAATATAAGTATCTTCCATGGCTGAGAGTGTAAGATAGGTTCATCCCGACCCGATCGCAGGGTGTTTTGCGGAAACGAGGTTTACCGAGGTAATTACAATGTGGCGACAATTAAAAAGGAGTTCCATACGGGCATTTTATCTTCGCCCGTGGGCAAGATAAGAATTTCTAGCATGGTTAAATTATTGGATCTACTTATCTGAGGTGGGAGAAAACATTTTCTATACACCGCCATTCAAGGATTGGCTAAAATACTCATTTGTTGCCAGACAAGGACTGTTAAAACATAAGTGTGTATTCTTAATTAAAGTAATAGTCTAGAGTATGTACATTAGTTGAGTTTTATGAGCATTTCGATTGCCAAAACTGGAACAATGTATAAAAGGAGAGAACAAGCAATAACACAAAATCACCATTTTTTTAAAATTATTTTTAACCAGCATAATTTTATGGTGAACACGGGAAACAACACATACATGTATGTAACATTTGGAACATTGTCATCACTCTTAGCCTTATGGTACCACATTGTTAACGGTTTGATATAGAGCTGGTCTGCTCGGCGTCCACGGTAACATCGTCTTCCCCTTCCGGTCTCTCGTTGTCATCGTGGTCGTAGTCCGCTACGATGATTATGGCACTTCCGGTCGTCTTCCAGAGAAGGTCACTCAGCTCATCCGCCACTGCACGCCCCACCTCGTAGAAAGCACTGCGCATGCCTTCAGTGACATCCAGCCGGATGGCAAGGGTCTCCCGGACGCTTGCCCTGTATATGGAAGCGAAGCGCGTGCTGAGATCTTGGATTTGACGTTTCAGGTGGGCGATCTGCTGCCTCAGGCTCACGAGCAGATGAATCAGATCGATTTTACGCTTGGTGTCTCGGGCGGCCTGCTCGCACCAATGTGTCCCTGTGGCAGCGGGAGTCGACGGGTTGTACATTGTCGAATCATTTAGATTGGCTGCAAAGACTTTGCAGGCTTTGTCGTCTGCTAGTAAGAAATGATGATAGTAAAATTTGCCCATGTTTAAATATATGTGTGTGTTTTTCCTGTCACTGTCATTTTCTATGCCGACTTCCACTGCATGCCAATTAAGTATTAGTGTATGCTATATATCCATGTCAATTAAATAAGTACGTGTGTAATATGTGCATGCCCAAAACGAAATCCCTTCACACTTGCTGAAAATGTACATTCTAAACGTACCGGATGAGATCACATCCCAGGTATATACCACGTGTCAATTAGGGGACCCAATTACGCCATGAGGTCCATTATTGACTTGGTTGCGGACAGCACAGATGTGAATCTACATTGGGCCTTCTGTCTGTCGCGTGGTCTAACAAAGACGAAGAGTTTTTATTATCATTATTATTATTATTATTGTTATTATATTATTATTATTATTATTAATATTATTATTATTATTATTATTATTATTATTATTATTATTATTATTATTATTATTATTATTATTATCAAAATAGTAGTTTTATTCGTGCAATGTCAATATTTCATAAATAAAACAGTTCATGTTACATCAATACAACAAATTATACAGATTGTACTGTCTTGCATGATACTAAGAATCATAATAAATTAGTTCACAGACAGTTTAACACAACTTAAGTTATACTTATTAATACAATTAAAACAATAGTAATACATATTACTTGTGATAAGATAAAGCAATATGATTTACTAACGAATTCCTATTTTTAAAAAAGTGATGACATTTGCACAGGAAAACCCGTTTGATCTGATTTAGTGTACATAACTATATAAAATTGATATCGTGTTACTTAAAATATTATGACAATCATCACAAATAAACTATTATCAGTATCACATAACCTTATAATATATAAAACATGTCAGTTAAGATAAATAAATATTTTTTTAAAAGTTAATTAAGGAATACTGAAAACATACTATTAAAAATATGTTATAAATATGCATGTTCTTTGAAAGAATCAAAACTTAAGAACACACAAAGAAAGACTTCTCAGACTTCTCCATCACCTTGAAGAAGTAAGTTATCACTAAAACTTTTATAATGAACATTAATAATAAATCGAACCATTTTATTTTGTGCTGGAGTCTATTTTTTAACTTCATGGTGAGGCCAAATTTCAAAGACGAAGAAACATAATCCTGATTTGCATAAAAATTACATTTTTTATCCTAGAATTAATCTTCATAAATTCCAAAATTGACCCATATAATTATTTGACTGCTTCTGGAGACTTGATACCATGGCCATTGCATTGTATGCTAATTTACTTTGAAATCGGGGTGATATATTTATAGCCATTTAGCAAAAATGATATATACAAAACAAAATAAATATTTTTAGTTACCGGTTAAAAATCGTATCTTTCTTGTGAAATTTTAAGGAATACCACAACCTTAACAAATCTACTCGTTTTAAAAAAAATATAGAAGTAAAAAATATTAGAAATAAATTCAACCGTCATAAAAAGCATAAACATGTACCCTGGTATAGTTTTCTATATAGCATTGACAACCACGCCAATCTAGCCAAGTTATTATTTTGTTTTTGTTTATTGTATGTTCGGACAAGGGAAATAACAACATATTAAAGAAATCGTCAAGTTCGATTTCGGTCGCTCCCCTTATATATACTACTCAAAATTTGATAGGGATCATGTTTTTTAATATAAAGTACATACGTATTTCAAGAAAACGATATATCAACACTAAATGTTATGAAACGGCATTGTTTCAGGTTTCAAATGTCATAAGAAATCAGGACCAAACCAATTCCGTTCAAGCGTAACGGACTCCTAAACATGATAGGGGTCAAAAGCAGGCATATATCAGGTTGTCAACAAATTGTGAAAGTCAACAGAATATCTTTGAACTTTTATTAAACCAATGTTAGTAGCGTGTGTGATGTCCACGAGCGTCAATAACAGCTTGACATCGCCTCCGCATGTTGCTGATAAGCCTCCGGAGCTGTTGCTGAGGGAGTCTGGCCCATTCCTCCTGAAGCGCTGCTCTGAGCTGAGGGACCGTTGTTGGCTGGACCGGACGAGCAGAAACAGCTTTCTGAAGCATGTCCCAGGCATGCTCGATCGGGTTCATGTCGGGGGAACGAGCTGGCCAGTCCATTTTCTCGATGGTAGCATTTTCCAGCTTTTCGTTTGTGATGTTTGCTCTGTGTGGGCGCGCATTATCATCCATGAGAATGAAATCAGGACCGATTGCACCTGCAAACGGTCGAACATAAACGTCCAGGATCTCTTTACAATAACGAACAGCCGTCAACGTACCGTTTTCAAGTACGTGTAAGACTGTTTTCCCGTGCATGCTGATTCCGGCCCATACCATGACTGAGCCCTTGCCATAACGGTCATGTTCGGCGACACAAACTGGAGCAAAACGTTCATAACGTCCCCTCCACACTCTGGAACGTCGATCTGTAAAGTCAATACAAAACTTTGACTCGTCTGTAAAAAGCACTGTTGTCCATTCGTTTAACGTCCATCCAACGTGTTGACGTGCCCAGTCCAATCGCTCCTGGATGTGGTATCGGGTCAATGGGATGCGAATTGCCGGTCATCGTGCCATCAAGCCAGCACTATGCAAACGATTTCTAATGGTTTGCGTTGAAACTCTTACGTTTGTGGCGTTCTGGAAGTCATTACGTAACGAAGTGGCGTTACGAAAGCGGTTACGTCTGGCTAAAACCGCAATGTAACGATCCTGGACGTCAGATGTAGCCTTTGCACGACCACCACCATGTCGATGTTGAGCATTTCCATTCGTTTGATAACGATTCCACATCCTGCAAACTACACTTTGTGACACATTCAGGTGTTCTGCCACAGTCCTCTGAGACAACCCTGCCTCCACCATTCCAATGCCAACATGCATTTCATCAGGAGTTAAACGTCTTCTGTTTGGCATTTTGAACACAATGTGGTAGATGGTCCGAGTAAACACCGAATACACGAAGCGAAAAACAAGAAATGACCACATGTTTAAGTTGTTACATGTATGCCAAAACGCCTTATTTCGTGGGTATGCAGTTTTCCGTGCCGCCCGTGCACGCGCTGGTAGAAATACAATCAAAATCATCGAACATTCTAGAGGCCTACGAAGGGATAAAACTAATGCTTTGAAATTAAATAAGCATGCTTATTTGGTTAAGATTTTACAAATAACTAATCAAGTGATCCTTATCAAATTTTGAGAAGTATATTTTACCAGCAATGAAAATGTAACGACACAATTACTTACGCAGACGCCAAATATATTTGAATATTTTGTTTTAGTTCTTGGACATAGCTTTTCTAAAATTTAGTTCGTAAGCCGTGCTCAATGTTTGTTCGGCTATGCAAAATTTGGTGGGGGGGGGGTTGTCCGTCGGGATTTGTCATACACACTATGCACTGTTTTATCATGATGCATGCATATTAGAAGGATACATAATTTCGATGCTTAAAATATGAATTTAGGAATATGAAATATTGTGATAAAATAATAAGAATCATTAAACTTAACTTGAGCACAAACCATACTAATTATATATTAAATCTCAACTACGTGCTACGACAGCAACAGCAGCAACATTAGCAGGACCACCGACGATAGCAATAATTCACATTTATAACAATATACATACTAATCATATTACAAAAAAACAGCAACAAAAACAATGATTACTACTTCTAGTTCTACTTCTTCTACTTTTACTAGCTAAGTATACATACTAACTATATTTAAACACTACCACCACCACCACCACCATCATCACCACCACCTTCACAACCACCACTTACAACAACAACAACAACAATAAATACATATATCACAACAACAACAACGAGGACGACACTAACAGTATCTACTACAACTTGTACCTCTACCACTTCTTCTACTTCCACCACCAACACTACTACTACTACTACTACTACTAATAATAATAATAATAATAAATAAAGGCGATGTGTATCTAGTAAGTAGAACGTGGCACTATTTTAATCGATTAAATTCAATGTATCAGTAAAAGGAATCCAGCTTATTTTAATGACGTCATACATGTTTTGAGGTCACAGAAAGTGTAAACATGGCATATTTTAAAGGTAAACATTTCTCTATTATCTATTCACTGTGTGTCTCAGTAGGCTGCCGTAGAATAAGAAAAAATGGAAATAACACATAATACATTCGAATTGAATAAAACTTCGTTATGCTATTAATGTTTCATTCTATTTCATCAATTTTAATTATTGTCAATGTCACTGTCAGTGTCAAACTCAAAGCACAGTTTCATTGTGTCTAAAACTACGGCTAACTAGCACACTCGAATGTCGGAAATTCTGATCTTAGTTACCTGAGGTTTCGTCAGTCGAGCCTTTTTATGCCCCCACAAAGTGGCGGCATATAGGGTTGCCCTTGTCCGTACGTACGTCTGTCTGTCTGTCTGTCTGTACGTACGTACGTCCCGAAGATTGTTTCCGATCTAATTCTTGAAAACTGTTTGTCCAATCCTCACCAAACTTTAAACACATGTTTGTGACCATAATATCTTGATCAAGTTCGATAGTCATGGAAATCGCTTTAGTCATTTAGGAGTTACGGCCCTTTTTTGCCAAAAATACTTCAAAAATATATGTTTCCAATCTAATTCTTGAAAAGTATGTGTCCAATCCTCACCAAACTTTACATACATGATTGTGACCATAATATCTTGATCAAGGTCGATAGCCATGGAAATCGCTTTTGTCATTTAGGAGTTACGGCCCTTTATTTGCAAAAAAAGACTTGATATTATCCTGAATAATCATTATGGCTTATTTTCTGTGACAAAAAATCGAAGTGGGGGCATCCGTGTCCTATGGACACATTTCTAGTTTTTCGAGCGATTGATGTCCGAGTTGATATCTTGGCTTGCCAATTTAAAAACAGGCGAGATCAACCAGTGATTTTTAGTCCATTTTACGGCCTTCTAAAGGCTGTTTCCCTTTGCGAAAAAATGTCCATTTTCTCCCCAAAAAGTATATTCTTTCCCATTTTAGTAAATGCAGACTACGTTAATAAAAAAGCAATGAATTTCTCGAAAAAACAACAACAAAATCTTAACAAGGGGCGTAACGTTTTGATTTGCTCGCCTCCCTCAGAGCAGAAATTTATTTGGTTAACTGTGTTCGCCAAGAGGTTTGAGGATACACCCCAAAGAAATTTTTAATTTCTAGTCCGAAATGGAGCATTTTAGGCGATTTTCTATTACTTATTTTCCTCCTATATTAAAATAAAAGTAAACTTGGACGATTGTTTTAGGGTCGTTTGCCCTTTGACAGGCCAGTGGCGTCGTAAAAAACGCACACCCCATACACATACTTTATCGGTGGTACGCCCTGTCAATTGTCGCAGATCTTAAATGATGGCTGACGGAGATTATTTGTCAGAAATCTAGTTGTGGAGCTAGCCCCAATTTCAAGCTTATTTCAATTAGCCAAAATACATACTTTAATTGAATTTTGATTAATCAAAAAAGGTTTAATGTAATCAACAAACAGATAATTCCTATAAGTATAAAAACTCTTACAGTAAAGAAGTAAATCTTATACAAATTATTGAAAAACAAAAATAGTGAGTTTAGCTTAATCCTGTTTAAATGGACTAATGACTAATGACGAGTCAGAGTTCTTTTACTGTTGGAATGAACTGACTTATTCCCTGTAATTCTATAATTAAATGCAATTTACACATTGATTATTCTTATAGGCATCAATTATATTCTCTAATAAAGTAATTCTACACAACATTATCTCCTTCTAGTTGTATTGTTTTTTCTTCGATACATGTTGAAGAAAAAATAACTCAAATTATAGAAACGAGTATTGGAATACAGTAAAAAATGCCCTTTATGAAAAGGGTTCATATTATAATATTCTAGATAAAGCCTCGCGAATCCTACGTATTTCTTACATTAAGCTATTTAGTTCATTTTCAGATGTCATTGCTTCGGACCAATTCTTTTAAAAATTCCTTAAACATACAAGCTGGGATTCACAATATAGCAGTAAACTTCTAAGAAAAAAGAGCGAATGGTTCGGAGTTCAAGCCAACGAATGTCGGTTTGTCATCTTGTAGGACGCAAACTTACAATACCTGGCCATTTTAATTATCGGGATCAAAGAAGCATCCATATTTATATTTACTAACAATTTCTGCCGAGCACATTACTTATATATGTTTCATGTTTATAACCTGAGTCTTCCGCTTATAGAGTGTGTATGTACGGTAGTGTGGGGGAAATCTACAAAATCCTGTTAGGGCAATGGCATCTTTGTCTCTCGCCCAATGAAATTGCTAAAACAAAAACAAAAACGAGGTTTGATTTTAACATCGTCATTTCTTCGCTCGGCGTCCTCGGACATTAAAAGCGGTGGGTGTACATTTCGGCACTACACCGGTTTACCATTTGATCTGTACATCAACATGTGGCCTGTGCATCAACATGTGACCTGTACATCAACATGTGGCCTGTACATCAACATGTAGCTTGTACATCAATGTATGGCCTGTGCATCAACATGTGACCTGTACATCAACATGTGGCCTGTGCATCAACATGTGGCCTGTACATCAACATGTGGCCTATACATCAACATGAAGCCTGTGCATCAACATGTGACCTGTACATCAACATGTGACCTGTACATCAACATGTGGCCTGTACATTAACATGTAGCTTGTACATCAATGTATGGCCTGTGCATCAACATGTGACCTGTACATCAACATGTGGCCTGTGCATCAACATGTGGCCTGTACATCAACATGTGGCCTATACATCAACATGAAGCCTGTGCATCAACATGTGGCCTGTACATCAACATGTGACCTGTACATCAACGTATGGCCTGTACATCAACATGAAGCTTGTACATCAACGTATGGCCTGTACATCAACATGTGGCCTGTGCATCAACATGTGGCCTGTACATCAACGTATGGCCTGTACATCAACATGTAGCTTGTACATCAAGGTATGGCCTGTACATCAACATGAAGCTTGTACATCAACGTATGGCCTGTACATCAACATGTGGCCTGTGCATCAACATGTGGCCTGTACATCAACGTATGGCCTGTACATCAACATGTAGCTTGTACATCAAGGTATGGCCTGTACATTAACATGTAGCTTGTACATCAATGTATGGCCTGTGCATCAACATGTGACCTGTACATCAACATGTGGCCTGTGCATCAACATGTGGCCTGTACATCAACATGTGGCCTATACATCAACATGAAGCCTGTGCATCAACATGTGGCCTGTACATCAACATGTGACCTGTACATCAACGTATGGCCTGTACATCAACATGAAGCTTGTACATCAACGTATGGCCTGTACATCAACATGTGGCCTGTGCATCAACATGTGGCCTGTACATCAACATGTGGCCTGTACATCAACATGTAGCTTGTACATCAAGGTATGGCCTGTACATCAACATGAAGCCTGTGCATCAACATGAAGCCTGTGCATCAACATGTGGCCTATACATCAACATGAAGCCTGTACATCAACATGTGGCCTGTGCATCAACATGAAGCCTGTGCATCAACATGAAGCCTGTGCATCAACATGAAGCCTGTGCATCAACATGTGGCCTATACATCAACATGAAGCCTGTACATCAACATGTGGCCTGTGCATCAACATGAAGCCTGTACATCAACATGAAGCCTGTGCATCAACATGAAGCCTGTGCATCAACATGTGGCCTATACATCAACATGAAGCCTGTACATCAACATGTGGCCTATACATCAACATGAAGCCTGTACATCAACATGTAGCCTGTACATCAACATGAAGCCTGTACATCAACATGAAGCCTGTGCATCAACATGAAGCCTGTGCATCAACATGTGGCCTATACATCAACATGAAGCCTGTACATCAACATGTGGCCTGTGCATCAACATGTGGCCTGTACATCAACATGTGGCCTGTACATCAACATGTAGCTTGTACATCAAGATATGGCCTGTACATCAACATGAAGCCTGTGCATCAACATGTGACCTGTACATCAACATGTAACCTGTACATCAACATGTGACCTGTACATCGACATGTGACCTGTACATCAACATGTGACCTGTACATCAACATGTGACCAGTACATCAACATGTGGCCTGTACATTAACATGTAGCTTGTACATCAATGTATGGCCTGTGCATCAACATGTGACCTGTACATCAACATGTGGCCTGTGCATCAACATGTGGCCTGTACATCAACATGTGGCCTATACATCAACATGAAGCCTGTGCATCAACATGTGGCCTGTACATCAACATGTGACCTGTACATCAACGTATGGCCTGTACATCAACATGAAGCTTGTACATCAACGTATGGCCTGTACATCAACATGTGGCCTGTGCATCAACATGTGGCCTGTACATCAACGTATGGCCTGTACATCAACATGAAGCCTGTGCATCAACATGTAGCCTGTACATCAACATGTGGCCTGTGCATCAACATGTGGCCTGTACATCAACATGTGGCCTGTACATCAACATGAAGCCTGTGCATCAACATGTGGCCTGTACATCAACATGTGACCTGTACATCAACATGTGACCTGTACATCGACATGTGACCTGTACATCAACATGTGACCTGTACATCAACATGTGACCAGTACATCAACATGTGACCTGTACATCAACATGTGACCAGTACATCAACATGTGACCTGTACATCAACATGTGACTAGTACATCAACATGTGACCAGTCCATCAACATGTGACCTGTACATCAAGATTCGACCTGTACATCAACATGAAACCAGTACATCAACATGTGACCTGTACATCAACATGTGGCCTGTACATCAATGTGACCTGTACATCAACATGTGACCTGTACATCAACACGTGACCTTAAACATCTGGCCTATACATCAACATGTGACCTGTATATCAACATGTTGATGTGACCTGTACATCAACATGTGACCTGTACATCAACATGTGACCTGTACATCAACATGTGACCTGTACATCAACATGTGACCTGTATATTAACATGTGGCCTGTACATCAACATGTGGCCTGAACATTAGTATGTGACCTGTACATCAACATGAAACCAGTACATCAACATGTGACATGTACGTCAACATGTGACCTATACATTAACATGTGAACTGTACATCAACATGTGACCTGTACATCAACATGTGGCCAGTATATCAACATGTGACCTGTCCATCAACACGTGACCAGCACATCAACATGTGACCAGCACATCAACATGTGACCTGTCTGTCCATCAACACGTGACCAGCACATCAACATGTGACCAGCACATCAACATGTGACCTGTACATCAACATTTGACATGTACATCAACATGTGGCCAGTACATCAACATGTGACCTGTTCATCAACATGAAACCAGTACATCAACATGTGACTTGTACATTACCATGAAGCCTATACACCAACATGTGACCTGTACATCAACATGTGACCTGTTTATCAACCTGATGCCTCTACATCAATATGTGACCTTTATATCGACTTTAGACCTGTACATAAACATGTGACCTGTATATCGACATGTGACCTGTACATCGACATGTGACCTGTACATAAACATGTGACCTGTATATCGACATATGACCTGTACATCGACATGTGACCTGTACATCAACATGTGACTTGTATATCGACATGTGACCTGTACATCAACATGTAACTAGTACATCAACATGTGACCTGTACATCAACATGTGACCGGTACATCAACATGTGACCTGTACATCAACATGTGACCGGTACATCAACATGCGGTCGGTACATCAACATGTAACTAGTACATCAACATGTGACTTGTATATCGACATGTGACCTGTACATCAACATGTAACTAGTACATCAACATGTGACCGGTACATCAACATGTGACCGGTACATCAACATGTGACCGGTACATCAACATGTGACCTGTACATCAACATGTGACCTGTACATCAACATGTGACCTGTACATCAACATGTGACCTGTACATCAACATGTGACCTGTACATCAACATGTGACCTGTACATCAACATGTAACTAGTACATCAACATGTGACCTGTACATCAACATGTGACCTGTACATCAACATGTGACCTGTACATCAACATGTGACCTGTACATCAACATGTGACCTGTACATCAACATGTAACTAGTACATCAACATGTGACCTGTACATCAACATGTGACCTGTACATCGACATGTGACCTGTACATCAACATGTGACCGGTACATCAACATGTGACCGGTACATCAACATGTGACCGGTACATCAACATGTGACCTGTACATCAACATGTGACCGGTACATCAACATGTGGTCGGTACATCAACATGTGGCCAGTTCATCAACACGTGACCTTTATATCGACATGCGACCTGTACATCAACATGTAACTAGTACATCAACATGTGACCTGTACATCAACACGTGACCTTTATATCGACATGCGACCTGTACATCAACATTAGGCCTGTACATAAACATGTGACCTGTTCATCGGCATGTGACCTGTATATCGACAAGTGACCTGCACATCAATATGTGACCTGTATATCAAGATGTGACTTGTACATAAACATGTGACCTGTACATAAACATGTGACCTGTACATCAACATGGGTTAATATGTGACCTGTACATCAACATGGGTCAATATGTGACCTGTACATTAACATGTAGCCTGCACATCAACATGTGGCCAGTACATCAACGTGTGACCTGTATATCGACAAGTGACCTGCACATCAATATGTGACCTGTATATCAAGATGTGACTTGTACATAAACATGTGACCTGTACATAAACATGTGACCTGTACATCAACATGGGTTAATATGTGACCTGTACATCAACATGGGTCAATATGTGACCTGTACATTAACATGTAGCCTGCACATCAACATGTGGCCAGTACATCAACGTGTGACCTGTTAATCAATATATTGACAAGACGAATGTTGATGTTAGGCATCAAAAACGCGGCTGAATGGGTTTTATTGAATATTAATATTATAATGTTATAATGTTATTAATTAGGTTCATATTGGTCTAGTTATTTGTCCGAGGTTAGCTGTATTTGCCTGAGCTGAAAGGGCGAAGGCAAATACAGCTGACCGAGGACAAATAACTGGGCTAATATGAAATCACCTAATTAATAAGTATTTTATTAATTAACTATTACCGTTTTGGTTACAAACATTCTTGTAACTGACCCTTAGTTCACATTGAGGCCGTACATTACTATTTATCTCTTATTCATTCATGGTGTCTGCTTTTCTAGACTTGACTTTGCTGATTTTGACATGCATCCTTATAGTGACATTGTACATACTTATGAATAAAGCACTGTACGTTGTAAGGAAGCATGTCTTTTCGTCTTAATTTTGTAAATCGTTTGCCAAAACGTCAAATGTTTCACCTTCGTCGTCCATTTTGTCGGCGTACAAAATGATAATAGTCGTAAAATCCAACAACGGGTTAAATACAACTGTTATATCGAACCGAACAAAGTGGTGCAATCATTCAATAGGTTCAAGTATTCCAAATAAAATTATACGAAGCACAAAAATTTCAAAACAGACGGAAAACGGAAAAAAGTGGCTACCTTTAAAAAAAATTCGAGCATATTTTTCATATAAGGCGAGTTTCGACAGCCAATGAAAATGGCCCATTTCTCAAAACCTATATTAGGCGAGTTTTGTAGCCAATCAAAACGGAGGAAACTCATATTAGGCGAGTTTTGTTGATATTGGCCGAGTTTGGTATATATTGAGCGAATTCTGTCATATATTTTTTTCAATTGTCTGACATTGATACCGCAATTGTCTCTGTATCTCGTCAAATACGTAATAGTTGATTAATAAATATATCTATTGATGTTCATGAAACATTCTGATTAAGTTTCATGAATATTAGACCGAACATAATGCCTCTAGTTTGTTCCAGATTGGACCTAGTCACCTAGTTTTGGACCCAAGTGAAAAATATCGATACCCAATTGGCTCAATAAAGTCATATGACAATATATACAATTGTTAACATTCCGACTAAACACGGACATAGCCGAACTACGACGGTTTAATCAACTTTCTATGCCCGTAAATTCTCACATGCTTATTTACTACCACAGCGTGAATATGTAAATCGTTTTCACAGAAAGTAAATTTCTAAAATAACGAACTCGTATGACCTGTATTAAGATTATTCGTTTTATATGACGTTTTGGAAGTTTTACACGCATCAAAACGGTTATTGACGAAAAAATTTAAGTAATTTAAAGTTGAATAAGAGTTGATATCATTAACAAATCTTCTTTATTTTCATAACTTAAATTTATCCGTATACACTTCCCCATTGACAATTGCAAACATGTATCCCTCCAGGCCGCGTCTAATAAGGACCAATAGTTTATACGTTAAGGTTTATTCAGCGTCAATGTTTCCAGACATAGGTCGGGAATGGTCTCTTTTCTTCATGTTTATAAATAAATGCCAAGTTCACGTTCTGTCAATCATACACAATCCGATGGAAACAGCATTTCAGCTTAAAAAACCTTCATGTCTTGCATTCCATTGTTTATGCAAAGTATACTATGTTTTTCAGTTGCCACAAGCCTTGATCTGTTTCCGTCCGAGATATCGCGTCACTTCAGCCATGCTTCACTCGCCACTGCCGGCCTGCTTAACCAGGCTGTCCAAACGGAAGTGCTTTCCGTGCAAGTATCACGTGACCTGTACACGCAGGAAGATATTGACGTCATGTACGCGCTGCATGCTGACGAAACGGACGGTGTGCGGCGCACGTGGCGAGAGCGGGTAGTTTCGGCCCTCACGTGCAGGATACAGATTGTCGGCACGCTACTAATGGCCATGTTTCCAATCATCCGGACACTGCGGGAATATAAACATTGGAAAGTTATAGGTAGATAACTAATTAGTGTGTTAATTATTTACTTTACTCCTGTAGGTTACACGAAATGCGGTGAGCATGTCTCATGGTTTGTTTTTTACTGGAAGTTGAATAATTGACGAATTAATTAATATTATAAAATATAAATAATATCTTTGAAACTTGCAAATGTATATTCTAATCATTTTTTGATGCTGTCCGGCATCATTAACGTCATTGTTGTTGCAACTTTTTGTCTGGGCTCCTTCAGCGCTTTGCATCACTGTTGAAGGGTACACGTACGCTTTAACGCTTGCGGGAAGGGCCATTTTCTAACGTTGTTATAACTTGTGGCCCAACCCAATTGTATAATTATATTATTTGTTGAAATGACTTATATGACGTGCGTATATTATATACAATAAAATACGATTAAACTAAACGCTTCTATATAGAAGAAGACATGACGTCCGACAACCAGACAGAACGCACTTGAAGCATGGAGTCATATCTCTTCAAGTCTACTGTGTAGTGTCTTTAATGAGAACAATCCTTCCCTACTCGACCTTTATAATTTATTTTTTAAATACATTAAAGAATTATACGAGTACGTATACGTGCGGGCTACTTTTTATGCACACACGTCATCCAGGTGCGTGTACGTGTGGGCTACTTTGTATGCACACACGTCATCCAGGTGCGTGTACGTGTGGACTACTTTGTTTGCACAAACGTCATCCAGGTGCGTGTACGTGTGGGCTACTTTGTGGGCTACTTTGTATGCACACACATCATCCAGGTGCGTGTACGTGTGGGCTACTTTGTATGCACACATGTCATCCAGGTGCGTGTACGTGTGGGCTACTTTGTATGCACACATGTCATCCAGGTGCGTGTACGTGTGGGCTACTTTGTATGCACACATGCCATCCAGGTGCGTGTACGTGTGGGCTACTTTGTATGCACACACGTCATCCAGGTGCGTGTACGTGTTGGCTACTTTGTATGCACACACGTCATCCAGGTGCGTGTACGTGTTGGTTACTTTGTATGCACACACGTCATCCAGGTGCGTGTACGTGTTGGCTACTTTGTATGCACACACGTCATCCAGGTGAGTGTACGTGTGGGCTACTTTGTATGCACACACGTCATCCAGGTGCGTGTACATGTGGGCTACTTTGTATGCACACACGTCATCAAGGTGCGTGTACGTGTGGGCTACTTTGTACGCACACACGTCATCCAGGTGCGTGTACGTGTGGGCTACTTTGTATGCACACACGTCATCCAAGTGCGTGTACGTGTGGGCTACTTTGTATGCACACACGTCATCCAGGTGCGTGTAGGTGTGGGCCACTTTGTATGCACACACATCATCCAGGTGCTTGTACGTGTGGGCTACTTTGTGGGCTACTTTGTATGCACACACGTCATCCAGGTGCGTGTACGTGTGGGCTACTTTGTATGCACACATGTCATCCAGGTGCGTGTACGTGTGGGCTACTTTGTATGAACCCACGTCATCCAGGTACGTGTACGTGTGGGCTACTTTGTATGCACACACGTCATCCAGGTGCATGTATGTGTGGGCTACATTGTATGCACACATGCCATCCAGGTGCGTGTACGTGTGGGCTACCTTGTATGCACAAACGCCATCCAGGTGCGTGTACGCGTGGGTTACTTTGTGGGCTACTTTGTATGCACACATGCCATCCAGGTGCGTGTAAGTGTGGGCTACTTTGTGGGCTACGTTGTATTCACACATGCCATCCAGGTGCGTGTACGTGTGGGCTACTTTTTGGGCTACTTTGTATGCACACATGCCATCCAGGTACGTGTACGTGTGGGCTACTTTGTATGCACACATGCCATCAAGGTAAGTATACGTGTGGGCTACTTTGTATACACACACGTCATCCAGGTACGTCTACGTGTGGGCTACTTTGTATGCACACACGTCATCCTGGTGCGTGTACGTGTGGGCTACATTGTATGCACACATGCCATCCAGTTGCTTGTACGTGTGGGCTACTTTGTATGCACACATGCCATCCAGGTGCTTGTACGTGTGGGCTACTTTGTGGGCTACTTTGTATAAGCACATGCCATCCAGGTACGTGTACGTGTGGGCTACTTTGTATGCACACACGTCATCCAGGTACGTGTACGTGTGGGCTACTTTGTATGCACACACGTCATCCAGGTGCGTGTACTTTTGGGCTACTTTGTATGCATATATGCCAGCCAGGTACGTGTACGTGTGGGCTACTTTGTATGCACACACGCCATCCAGGTACGTGTACGTGTGGTCTACTTTGTACGCACACACGCCATCCAGGTGTTTGTACGTGTGGGCTACTTTGTATGCATGCACACACGTCATCCAGGTGCGTGTACGTGTGGGCTACTTTGTGGGCTACTTTGTATGCACACATGTCATCCAGGTGCGTGTAAGTGTGGGCTACTTTGTGGGTTACTTTGTATGCACACACGTCTTCCAGGTACGTGTACGTGTGGGCTACTTTGTATGCATACCCCCCATCCAGGTGCGTGTACGTGTGGGCTACTTTGTATGCACACACGTCATCCAGGTGCGTGTACGTGTTGGCTACTTTGTATGCACATACGTCATCCAGGTGCGTGTACGTGTGGGCTACTTTGTATGCACACATGTCATTCAGGTGCGTGTACGTGTGGGCTACTTTGTAGGCACACATGTCATCCAGGTGCGTGTACGTGTGGGCTACTTTGTATGCACACATGTCATTTAGGTGCGTGTACGTGTGGGCTACTTTGTATGTACGCATGTCATCCAGGTGGGTGTACGTGTGGGCTACTTTGTATGCACACATGTCATCCAGGTGCGTGTACGTGTGGGCTACTTTGTGGGTTACTTTGTTTGCACACATGTCATCCAGGTGCGTGTACGTGTGGGCTACTTTGTATGCACACATACCATCCAGGTGCGTGTACGTGTGGGCTACTTTGTGGGCTACTTTGTATGCACACATGTCATCCAGGTTCGTGTACGTGTTGGCTACTTTGTATGCACACATGTCATCCAGGTTCGTGTTCGTGTGTGCTACTTTGTATGCACACATGTCATCCAGTTGCGTGAACGTTTGGGCTACTTTGTATGCACACATGTCATCCAGGTGCGTGTATGTGTGGGCTTTTTTGTATGCACACACTTCATCCAGGTGCGTGTACGTGTTGGTTACTTTATATGCACACACGCCATCCAGGTGCTTGTACGTGTGGGCTACTTTGTATGCATGCACACACGTCATCCAGGTGCGTGTACGTGTGGGCTACTTTGTGGGCTACTTTGTATGCACACATGTCATCCAGGTGCGTGTACGTGTGGGTTACTTTGTGGGTTACTTTGTATGCACACACGTCATCCAGGTACGTGTACGTGTGGGCTACTTTGTATGCATACCCGCCATCCAGGTGCGTGTACGTGTGGGCTACTTTCTATGCACACACGTCATCCAGGTGCGTGTACGTGTTGGCTACTTTGTATGCACACATGTCATCCAGGTGCGTGTACGTGTGGGCTACTTTGTATGCACACATGTCATTCAGGTGCGTGTACGTGTGGGCTACTTTGTGGGCTACTTTGTATGCACACATGTCATTTAGGTGCGTGTACGTGTGGGCTACTTTGTATGCACACATGTCATCCAGTTGGGTGTACGTGTGGGCTACTTTGTATGCACATACGTCATCTAGGGAAGTGTACGTGTTTGCTACTTTGTTTGCACACACGCCATCCAGTGTACGTGTTGGCTACTTTGTATGCACAGACGTCATCCAGGTACGTGTACGTGTGGGCTACATTGTGGGCTACTTTGTATGCACACACTACATCCAGGTACGTGTACGTGTGGGCTACTTTGTATGCACACATGTCATCCAGGTGGGTGTACGTGTGGACTACTTTGTATGCACAAACGTCATCCAGGTGCGTGTACGTGTGGGCTACATTGTGGGCTTCTTTGTATGCCCACACGTCATCCAGGTGCGTATAAGTGTGGGCTACTTTGTATGCACACACGTTATCCAGGTGCGCGTACGTGTGGGATACTTTGTATGCACATACGTCATCCAGGTGCATGTACGTGTGGGTTACTTTGTATACACACACGTCATCCAGGTACGTGTACGTGTGGACTATATTGTATGCACACACGTCATCCAGGTGCGTATACGTGTGGGCTACTTTGTATGCAGACACGTCATCCAGGTACGTGTACGTGTGAGCTACTTTGTGGACTGTTTTTTTATGCACACACGTCATCCAGGTACGTGTACGTGTGTGCTACTTTGTATGCACACATGTCATCCAGGTGCGTGTACGTTTGGGCTACTTTGTATGCACACACGTCATCCAGGTGCGTGTACGTGTGGGCTACTTTGTATGCACACACTTCATCCAGGTGCGTGTACGTGTGGGCTACTTTGTATGCATGCACACACGTCATCCAGGTGCGTGTACGTGTGGGCTACTTTGTGGGCTACTTTGTATGCACACATGTCATCCAGGTGCGTGTAAGTGTGGGCTACTTTGTGGGTTACTTTGTATGCACACACGTCTTCCAGGTACGTGTACGTGTGGGCTACTTTGTATGCATACCCCCCATCCAGGTGCGTGTACGTGTGGGCTACTTTGTATGCACACACGTCATCCAGGTGCGTGTACGTGTTGGCTACTTTGTATGCACACACGTCATCCAGGTGCGTGTACGTGTGGGCTACTTTGTATGCACACATGTCATTCAGGTGGGTGTACGTGTGGGCTACTTTGTGGGCTACTTTGTATGCACACATGTCATTTAGGTGCGTGTACGTGTGGGCTACTTTGTATGCACACATGTCATCCAGGTGGGTGTACGTGTGGGCTACTTTGTATGCACACATGTCATCCAGGTGCGTGTACGTGTGGGCTACTTTGTGGGTTACTTTGTTTGCACACATGTCATCAAGGTGCGTGTACGTGTGGGCTACTTTGTATGCACACATATCATCCAGGTGCGTGTACGTGTGGGCTATTTTGTGGGCTACTTTGTATGCACACATGTCATCCAGGTTCGTGTACGTGTATGCTACTTTGTATGCACACATGTCATCCAGGTTCGTGTTCGTGTGTGCTACTTTGTATGCACACATGTCATCCAGGTGTGTGAACATTTGGGCTACTTTGTATGCACATATGTCATCCAGGTGCGTGTACGTGTGGGCTACTTTGTATGCACACACTTCATCCAGGTGCGTGTACGTGTTGGTTACTTTATATGCACACACGCCATCCAGGTGCTTGTACGTGTGGGCTACTTTGTATGCATGCACACACGTCATCCAGGTGCGTGTACGTGTGGGCTACTTTGTGGGCTACTTTGTTTGCACACATGTCATCCAGGTGCGTGTACGTGTGGGTTACTTTGTGGGTTACTTTGTATGCACACACGTCATCCAGGTACGTGTACGTGTGGGCTACTTTGTATGCATACCCGCCATCCAGGTGCGTGTACGTGTGGGCTACTTTGTATGCACACACGTCATCCAGGTGCGTGTACGTGTTGGCTACTTTGTATGCACACATGTCATCCAGGTGCGTGTACGTGTGGGCTACTTTGTATGCACACATGTCATTCAGGTGCGTGTATGTGTGGGCTACTTTGTGGGCTACTTTGTATGCACACATGTCATTTAGGTGCGTGTACGTGTGGGCTACTTTGTATGCACACATGTCATCCAGTTGGGTGTACGTGTGGGCTACTTTGTATACACATATGTCATCCAGGTGCGTGTACGTGTGGGCTACTTTGTGGGTTACTTTGTTGGCACACATGTCATCCAGGTACGTTTACGTGTGGGCTACTTTGTGGGCTACTTTGTATGCACACATGCCATCCAGGTGCGTGTACGTGTGGGCTACTTTGTATGCACACACGTCATCCAGGTGCGTGTACGTGTTGGCTACTTTGTATGCACACACGTCATCCAGGTGCGTGTACGTGTGGGCTACTTTGTATGCACACACGTCATCCAGGTGCGTGTACGTGTTGGCTACTTTGTATGCACACATGTCATCCAGGTGCGTGTACGTGTGGGCTACTTTGTATGCACACATGTCATTCAGGTGCGTGTATGTGTGGGCTACTTTGTGGGCTACTTTGTATGCACACATGTCATTTAGGTGCGTGTACGTGTGGGCTACTTTGTATGCACACATGTCATCCAGTTGGGTGTACGTGTGGGCTACTTTGTATACACACATGTCATCCAGGTGCGTGTACGTGTGGGCTACTTTGTGGGTTACTTTGTATGCACACATGTCACCCAGGTGCGTGTACGTGTGGGCTACTTTGTGGGCTACTTTGTATGCACACATGTCATCCAGGTTCGTGTACGTGTGGGCTACATCGTATGCACACATGTCATCCAGGTGCGTGTACGTGTGGGCTACTTTGTGGGCTACTTTGTATGCACACATGTCATCCAGATGCGTGTACGTGTGGGCTACATTGTATGCACAGACGTCATCCAGGTACGTGTACGTGTGGGCTACTTTGTATGCACACATGTCATCTAGGTGCGTGTACGTGTGGGCTACTTTGTATGCACACACGTCATCCAGGTGCGTGTACGTGTGGGCTACTTTGTATGCACACACGTCATCCAGGTGCGTGTACGGGTGGGCTACTTTGTATGCACACACGTCATCCAGGTGCGTGTACGTGTGGGCTACTTTGTATGCACACATGTCATTCAGGTGCGTGTACGTGTGGGCTACTTTGTGGGCTACTTTGTATGCACACATGTCATTTAGGTGCGTGTACGTGTGGGCTACTTTGTATGCACACATGTCATCCAGTTGGGTGTACGTGTGGGCTACTTTGTATGCACACATGTCATCCAGGTGCGTGTACGTGTGGGCTACTTTGTGGGTTACTTTGTTTGCACACATGTCATCCAGGTGCGTGTACGTGTGGGCTACTTTGTATGCACACATGTCATCCAGGTGCGTGTACGTGTGGGCTACTTTGTGGGCTACTTTGTATGCACACATGTCATCCAGGTTCGTGTACGTGTGGGCTACATCGTATGCACACATGTCATCCAGGTGCGTGTACGTGTGGGCTACTTTGTGGGCTACTTTGTATGCACACATGTCATCCAGATGCGTGTACGTGTGGGCTACATTGTATGCACAGACGTCATCCAGGTACGTGTACGTGTGGGCTACTTTGTATGCACACATGTCATCTAGGTGCGTGTACGTGTGGGCTACTTTGTATGCACACACGTCATCCAGGTGCGTGTACGTGTGGGCTACTTTGTATGCACACACGTCATCCAGGTGCGTGTACGGGTGGGCTACTTTGTATGCACACACGTCATCCAGGTGCGTGTACGTGTGGGCTACATTGTACGCACAAACGCCATCCAGGTGCGTGTACGTTGTGGCTACTTTGTATGTACACACGTCATCCTGGTACATGTACGTGTGGGCTACTTTGTGGGCTACTTTGTTTGCACACATGTCATTTAGGTGCGTGTACGTGTGGGCTACTTTGTATGCACACATGTCATCCAGGTGTGTGTACGTGTGGTCTACTTTGTGGGCTACTTTGTATGCACACATGTCATCCAGGTTCGTGTACGTGTGGGCTACTTCGTATGCACACATGTCATCCAGGTGCGTGTACGTGTGGGCTACTTTGTGGGCTACTTTGTATGCACACATGTCATCCAGATGCGTGTACGTGTGGGCTACATTGTATGCACATACGTCATCCAGGTACGTGTACGTGTGGGCTACTTTGTATGCACACATGTCATCTAGGTGCGTGTACGTGTGGGCTACTTTGTATGCACATACGTCATCCAGGTGCGTGTACGTGTGGGCTACTTTGTATGCACACACGTCGTCCAGGTGCGTGTACGGGTGGGCTACTTTGTATGCACACACGTCATCCAGGTGCGTGTACGTGTTGGCTACATTGTACGCACAAACGCCATCCAGGTGCGTGTACGTTGTGGCTACTTTGTATGTACACACGTCATCCTGGTACGTGTACGTGTGGGCTACTTTGTGGGCTACTTTGTGTGCACACATATCATTTAGGTGCGTGTACGTGTGTTCTACTTTGTATGCACACATGTCATCCAGGTGGGTGTACGTGTGGGCTACTTTGTATGCACACATGTCATCCAGGTGCGTGTACGTGGGGGCTACTTTGTGGGTTACTTTGTTTGCACACATGTCATCCAGGTGCGTGTACGTGTGGGCTACTTTGTATGCACACATGTCATCCAGGTGCGTGTACGTGTGGGCTACTTTGTGGGCTACTTTGTATGCACACATGTCATCCAGGTGTGTGTACGTGTGGGCTACTTTGTATGCACACATGTCATCCAGGTGCGTGTACGTGTGGTCTACATTGTGGGCTACTTTGTATGCACACATGTCATCCAGATGCGTGTACGTGTGGGCTACATTGTATGCACACACGTCATCCAGGTACGTGTACGTGTGGGCTACTTTGTATGCACACATGTCATCTAGGTGCGTGTACGTGTGGTCTACTTTGTATGCACACACGTCATCCAGGTGCGTGTACGTGTGGGCTACTTTGTATGCACACACGTCTTCCAGGTGCGTGTACGGGTGGGCTACTTTGTATGCACACACGTCATCCAGTTGCGTGTACGTGTGGGCTACATTGTACGCACACACGCCATCCAGGTGCGTGTACGTTTGGGCTACTTTGTATGTACACATGTCATCCTGGTACGTGTACGTGTGGGCTACATTGTACGCACACACGTCATCCAGGTGCGTGTACGTGTGGGCTACTTTGTACGCACACACGTCATCCAGTTGCGTGTACGTGTGGGCTACATTGTATGCACACACGTCATTCAACATGTCATCCAGGTACGTGTGTGCTGTATAAGTTTATATTGGCATGTTCAATAGTTCGAGGAAATACAAGTTTAAAGTAAAAATTATCAAAAGGCTTTTAAACTCAACTTCAACGGATGCACGTACATGTAAGAATGAGCAAGTATAGGCCAACAAGTTCACGTACACGTACTTTTCGTAACCACTGTAATGTTTCTAACAAGTCTGTTCTACTCAAAGTCAGTTCCGTCTAGAACGGCTCAGTCATTTGATACTGGACCCACTAAGGTAGTATGATATAAAAGGGACTATACACCAGATTGGCACCAAAAAAAGTTTTTTTCTGTAACAAATCTCAGGACAATTATTTAATAAAATGTATTACTCTTTGATATCATATTTGTAAAAAAAATACCAAAATGTAAAAAAAATCGAGTCGGAGACCGGGTTCGAACCGGGGTCGCCAAAACTGCAGTCCAGTGTTGTATCCACTTTTCCACGAAGGCTTACACTTAAAAGATGGAATATTTAAGCTATATTTACCTAACTTGGTAATATCACGTGATAACATCGACTAGCTAATTACGCATAAGGAATGAATTCTACTAGGTAGACATACCTTGTAAACTTTTTGAATGGAAAAATACCAAAAAAACTGCGAAAAATAAATTAAATGTAAATTATGTGGTACTTCAGTTAGTTAGTTTCAATGCATCGTACACATTGAAACCAAGTTTATGCCAGTTTTCGACATTTTTTTTTTGCTATTTCATCATACGGAGTACAGCCCCTTTAAAACGGTGATGTGTAGACTTAATAAATATGCATATATATACTACAAAGGTCATTGTTACGATCATGATTGCGAGAAACAGCTTCGCACAAATAGCATAACCTAATGGTTTGTATAACTATAATGAACTTTATTACATTACAGGTGACCTGATGAGCGGAGTGTCAGTGGCGTGTCTGCACTTCCCCCAAGGTCTCGCCTACGGGCTCCTGGCCTCGCTGACTCCCGTGCAAGGCCTCTACACCTGCTTTTTCCCCGTACTCTTCTACTCAGTGTTCGGATCATGTCAGCACATGGCATTCGGCACGGACTCCGTTATTGCCTTGGTAACCGCCGAAGTGGTCGAGACTCAGGTCAAAGCCAAATTTGGTGACATGGCGGCGAAGGGGAGTTTAAGTGGTAACCAGACGGTTTTAACTAAACATGAGTTGATGGCGTATAAAGTTCAGATTGCTGCAACGTGCACGTTCGTTTGTGGAGGAATTTTATTAATAATGGGAATACTGAGGATGGGATTCATCACGAGGTTCCAGTCGAAATCATTTATAGGCGGGTTTACAACTGCAGCGGCCTTTCATATTTTCTCCAGTCAAGTACCGAAGGCGCTAGGGATTGAGGTTCCACTTGTCAAGGGAATAGGGAAGGTTATGGTCCTCTACAAACTTGTCTTTGAAAGAGTGCACTTGGCAAACGTTGCATCGGTTATAATTGTCGTAATTTGTACCGCTTTCATTGTCTTTCTGAAAGACTTTGTGAACACAAAGTATAAAGCAAAACTTAAAGTCCCAATACCGGCAGACTTATTGGCAATAATAATTGCCACAGTTATTTCTAAGCTGTGCAGCCTGTACAAGTTTAATGTTGAAATGGTAGGAGAGATTCCTACAGGAGTCCCCCAGCCGGTCTTGCCTGATCTCAGCATGCTAGGTACAATCCTTCCTGGGTGCATTGAAATGTCTCTGCTGATATTCTTTTTAAGCATCGCCATGGTTAAGGTTTGCTCCGAGCGACATGAGTACGAGGTGAACGACAACCAAGAGTTACTTGGCTATGGAATGACGAACATCGCGTGCGGGTTCTTTCCCTGTTACCCCGCCAACACGTCTCCGCCGCGCAACATGATTCTAAGCTCCATGGGTGCGAACACTACACTGAACGGATTGTTTACTTCCGGTGTGTTACTGCTTGTGCTTTTCGTGCTTGGTCAGCTGTTTGCTGCATTGCCGGTGCCGGCGCTATCGGCCATGATATTTGTGTCAGTTAAACCTCTGCTACTCCAAGTTAAAACTTTGAGGACTCTCTATCATCGGAATGTGTACGATTTTATCATTTGGGTAGTAGCGTGCTCGTCAGGGATATTACTTGATCTTCAGTATGGTCTTTTTCTAGGCATTTTTACGTCAATGTTAGTTCTCGTCATTCAGAATCAACGCGCAGAGGCCTATGTCTTAAGAAGATCCCAACACCAAGTGTTTGTGCGTAATAGAGACGGAAAGATCACGAATGGAGTGACAATATTCAAAATGTACTCGTCCTTATATTTCGCTACGACGGAAACGTTCAAACATAAACTGTTTAAGCACACTGTGAATCCTTTACATTTAAGACACTTTCACTCTGCCTCTTTTGAAATTTATTACTCTGAAAGTAATTCTTCAGGTGAATCGGAGAAGCACCACGGTCAGGTGGAATGTAAGGTTAACAAAGATCTCCAAAACATGGACAACCAGACAGAGGAACAGGCACATGTGCACATAGTGGACACAAACAACGACACACGCATAAAAGTGATCATTCTAGACTGCACATGTATGGGTTATATCGATAGCCAGGGCATCAGTACTCTGTCCGTGGTGTTCGAGGAGTATCGGCGGGTAGGTGTCACGGTCCTTCTGGCCGGATGTACGCCGTTTGTCTGGGCCGCCCTCAACCGCTCAGACTTCTTCACCGTCGTGTCCAAGGAGCGGGCCTTCTGGAAGGTCGAGGACGCCTACCAGGCTGCACTCTCATTGGTCAACTGAATATTGTACATATTCAAAACGTCAGGGACAAATTGGTTTTGAGGCAAATTTGACGCTTAGATCTATGATGATAGCGGAAAATAGAAGCCCAGTTGTCATGGGCTGATTTGTGTTTAAGTCTACATTGTGATTTCAATGAAATTAACAGTTTACTATTCCTTTTTATTAAACATATTATTGAATTTCCCGCCTTACATTAAGGCTTTTGTCACAATACTAACAAAGGCTTTTAGATCCTTACACCACGTGAACGTAGCCATTTAGCGTACTTAAACGCACGTGTTATCGTAGGAGTTGAATTTAAAAGCCCCAAGTTGGCAAATGCATTTGTTTTGTAGATCTTTGCATATATGAATTCGGCATTTTGTTTATTTATTGTTAACTGCAAACAAACTTTATACCAGATTTTTTGTTTAATTAATGGTTTTACTAAGGTTTTGGGGCATATAATAAACAGTTTACATGTACAGAGTCTGCAGAATCCAACCTCTCATTTATCCTGTTCTCCTTTGTATTTTCGCAATCAGTTATTATAAAACATTTTTTCCTGATATTTATGTATGTAAGCATTCTTATCCTGATATTTGTTTAATGTGGAATGGTGAATAATTCAAGTTGTCAATTAAAACTGACATGTTTATGTTGGACAGTTTGACAATCTACATAACATTGAGCAAGCGCATCGAAGCCGCAGGCCTTATATTTCACCCACTAGCTTCGCTGTTTGTGTACACATGTGGTATTTTGGCGCGAAAGTTCCCCATCATTCGGAACTCCTTGGCCATTTCTATCGAAAACATCCTCGGACGTATATGGATGGTTCACATGGTCAGAAATCGGGTATTTTAAGTCCGCTGCAAGTATATCGCTTTGCAATTTAATTTAGTAGTTAAACTTAATGACTTAACTCTTGGGAATCTCAATTATGTTTGCGATAATACACTTCACTGGCAATCAATTTAAACAAATAAAAGCTAAAACACTTCATTTAATTAATGATATAATTCAAAATTTTACGAACTACTTCTACTGAAGTACCGACATACATCAGAGATCGTTTTTGATAAAAATGGCCGAGGCGCTCCGAATGACCTCCCATAAATGAGTGTCGGGCGATGGTAAATTGACGCGACTTTGTGATTAGTTTATAAAAGCAATGCAATGGGTGAAATTTTGTTCATAAAAGGAAACGCATCGAAACATGAACGCTTATGGTACGCTTCGATTAAAAATCAATTGTTAAATATGCACTCTCCCAAATACGATTTACCAAAATGTATTCAATTGATTTGATTTACCAAAAAGGACGAGTCAAAAGTCGTAGATAATGGTTCCTATGAAGGATACCGAGTTAAATTTGAAAGAAAGGTGCAGGAAACATCGTATTCCTACCTTATGCGACGAAGGTAGATCACAGTAAATCTTTTAGCATTCACCAAACATTTAATATTTTTTTGCTTTTTCAGCTATTAAATACACGGTTACAATCTTGTTATCAGTAATTTATATTTTCCATAAATGCATTATTTAGTAAACCTGTAGTTTAAGGTGTATCACTCAAAATTTATGTTTGTTATACATGTGTATGTATTGATTTTGAATATTAAAGGGTGACACTTTAATATTTAGATTATTAGAAATGCGTAGGTATGTTTGCAGACCTTTACTGGAATTTACTCGTAAAGCTTTTATTCATATTGATTAACAAAACATTGCACATGTTGGTACTGCATTTGATAGATTGGTTGTATATTATAAAGAGCTTATTAAAGAAGGAAGCGTAAATCCAAACAAACTGTCAATCACAGTTACTTCGCGCACGCGCAAAGGGTAGAGCGATCATCAGCTAAACAAAATAAACTAATGCACCAGGTCAGGGCGACCGACGTTATATGTTCTGTAAAAATAGATCTTGTATTCATTGTCAGATCTACTCTACATGATAGGGAGCTACAGTAAATGGGGTAAATCCTCGGTTGTCATTGGTCTCCAGATAAGTACTGACACCAATGAACCATAGTGTAATGTGTTACATGTTTAGTTATAACATACTTGATCCGAGTGTCTACATTAAAGAATTGAAACTTTTTTCATAAAATAATATAAACGGTTGCCCGAAATATAAATCGTTCAAAACATGTGGAGTCTTCGTAAAATAGTGTTTACAGTACATGAAAGTGACATTGTAAACATTTTCTTGGCTCCCAATCTGGGCGTTTGTCGACGGATGCCGTACAATGTTCTGTAACTGAATAATTTTAAACACGCACATGCTAATGCCATTAAGAGTGTTTATAAACTTAGCTGGATTTAATGCCGTTACGAATATTGCAACGTACCCTTCTCTGAGAATGTTTACAAACAAAGTTACGGGTAAAGCGATTTCCGCATTCAATATTTGATATTGACGATCTACAGACTTGAGGCTCGGTAATCATCTTGGTACAGAAAATAGACAGTCATATGGAATCTGAAGTCTGATGTTCAATCGGTGGGATATGTTGTGTTGTAACATAAAATGACATTAGTGGGACTATAAATTCCTCCCAATCCCAAAATGGCATGCGGCGCCCATATCCTTTTGATAAGTAACAGCATGTTAATAAGTCACATTTAATCATGCAGCAGCAATGCCTTATGATCAGCCTAATGTATACGTAATAAAAATTATGCTGGTGTCTGGTTAGTTCCTAATAATATATTCGTCTTTTGAACTGTTTCAGTGGGTCGTTAAATTAATATGTGAAAAATAATTCCGAGGTACATTTTATTTAATGTACGAAATGAAAATCCAAGACAGCATCTTGATTTCAATAGATGAATATTCCAATTTAAGTAAAAACAATTAAGCGATAAAAATGAACTGAAAAATCGGGGAGTTTTGTGAGAATGAAAAAATGAATTTATAAGTTGATTTTTTTCTTCCTTCACCATATGCTTTTCCACTTACCATAGTTCACGTAACCAAAACAATATCAACTTTGGTATGTGGATTTCGTTCTTGTTGCTTTCGTTTGCTGGGGTAAGGAGACAGTTTTAATTACCTAATGAAGTTTATACTTTCGATCTTCTGCATAATTAAACAGTCAACTCCCAAGACGGCCCTATTGGTGTCCTCAGACGCTTGCCAGAGCCGCCACATGGCCTTCCTCGGATCCCAGCGGCTCCCGGCCACTTCCTGCCTGATGCCTGTCGATAGGTGCTCTAAAATGCAAACTTTAATTCCACTAATTGCCCGTGTAATGGTGATTATGGTTAACCAAGTATGGTCGTAAATGCGGCATTACGATTCGCTCAGAATATCACCCATATCCGGGCAGTTTTTTTGGAAGCTTCAGTTTGGAAGTTGGTTTCTTTCAAATGAAACAGAAATATTTTTGTTCTCGAAATAAATATTGGAGTTAAAAATGTTTTGAAAACTCTATCCCATATCAAGAATGTCGGGAAGTATGACTCTTTCTTGGATACAAATCACCATACAGTGGAGGGGTATTTGTTGGTTAATAAGCGAAGTCATGGACATATTATTCAAAGAAACCAACGTAATTTAATTTCTGAACGCGTGAAAGGGCTCTAATGTGAGATGTTAAGTCTGTCATGTCAGAAGAGCTCTTGGACTAGAATGAAATTGACGTCTAGGCCAGGATTACTTCTGGTCTGATGGACCCGTAACGACGTGAACGACCTGAGAACTGTACATGCTTTTTCCAGCCGTAATTTGGAGACATTTTTGTCTGGACTAAGCGGTAAGTATAGAAATGTCATCATGGACCAGCACATCACATATATAAATAAGGTTGCACAAATACAATAGCTCAAGAATAAACCATTTGCACAGTGTTCAAGATATTGTTTACACGTACTTTTAGATCACTATTTTCATTAGAAAATATTTCAATAAGTATTCTAACAGATGTTGATCTTTAGCACATCCTTTGGTTCAATGTTGGAAAGGTTTAAACAGGTTCATTGAATTGATTCCCTCTGATATCATTAACTATCAATGTTTAACCATCAATAGCTAATCATGTTTTACAATTTTAAAAGCAGATGCTGAAATTAGTTTGTGCAGCGCGGTGTTTGTTTTTGTAACATAATTGTTGGATTTGATATCTAATCATGGATTGTCTGAACATAGTGATGAAAAGGTTGTTTCTATACAAGAGGTATGAAGTCACTGTTGATGCAAGATACGACCTTGAATGAATCTTTATTTTTATTCAATTCCGGGATGTTTCTGATTAGCTTTTATTGTCAGGGGATAATCGAAAACAACAATGATGAAATCTTAAACCGATTAGATGAGGAAAATACGAAGTGCTTGAGATCAGGAACATGCGGTGAATTAAATTATAATTACATTTCATTACTTTTAAATGTCTTTAAAGTCATGATAAAATTGGTAAGACATAACAGAGAGGTAGCAATTCCATTTCCCGTTTCAAGCACCTTCACCCTTGTTGTATTGCATGTTTTTCCAGTTCGCACCGAACATGTATGTACCTCGTATAACCTACTAGCTTCACGAATAGTTAGAGACACAACTATTGTACGAGTACACGATTATTTCAATGTTTAATTGATCGATAGCATGTCTTCTCATCCCTTATACCAGAAACAGGGCACTTAATGTGACCGCGACTGTTCCAAATAGTTCGTCAGGGCCCCAGGGTCGCATCGCAAAATTAGACTGCGACGTCGCAAATTTACCGATCGCATCGCAAAAACGATTTTTACAGGAGTTGAGCATTGTACATTTTTAATTTGAAAACGATTGATCAGTATTTATTCCATTATCTCGGAACGGTAAGAAGTTGGCGGAGTTAAACGGCTCTATACGTATCGTGCAGATCGTTTTTGGTTGTCCGACTTGCGCAGTGGTAAGCACATCCGCTTCTTACCTTGGCATCCGAGGTTCAATTCATTACCTGGGCTCATGGGAGTTTGTTTTGTGGTCACCGAGCCAGACAAGTTGGTTTCTTCCGGGTAGCCCCGGTTTTTCTCACAACACAAGACCACACTCTCGCAAAACATTCTACCAACGAGAGTGATTGATATAATGTTGTAATAACTTCACAATCGTTGTTAAACATTTTTAAACTAAAACTGATTTCTAAAACGCGCGCCAGTTATTGAACGTTGACCTTGTCAATGAGTACATGGTAAAAACCACTACAATTGTGATTGATATTCACACTAACGCAAAGCCCTCGTGGATACGTTCTATAACTAACGTTATGGACGTAATAACTTTTGCAAATGTTCGTCTTCCGTTAGTATAATTAAAGCAAATGTCATTTTCAGTATTAATACTGAAGAACAATCACTTGTCGCATTTAATGTCCTTTTCTGGGTTGATGGATTAGTGCAAACGCAATCGATCGATATATCGTTACAACAATACTTACCGTGTTCCCTAATGGTTGTTCAGGGCCCTAATTAATGAACTTTGAACTGCTGTTAATGCGTGTTCGCTTGTTTTACGACACCACGGGGATATCCATATGCGTTTTTCTGAGTGAGAGTATCAGTCTTGTAAGGTGTATGGGCAAAGTGCACGGAGATATTCCAACCATAGTTAAGGCATGTGGCACTAACACTCGGGATTCCCGTTTAACATTCCTCCCGAAAGACGGTTAATACTATAAAGTGTCGAATCAGCGACCCCTGAACAGTCGAGTGCTTAATTGCTTTAATAGCGCAATTGGAATATACAGTATGTATGATGTGACAGCAGGTGCTCACGCTAAATTTCGCTCAGTGCTGATATTGGATCGGTGCAATACTTGTTTGCTTGGTGAAATAAATCAGTATTCATATTCTTTAGTACTGTTTTGGATGGTAATGGGTATTTTATTGTGCTGCGTGGTTTAAGTTTCCCTATTATTATAACTAATATAATCAAACACACAATTTCGATTAAATCAATTAGTTTTGATTGCGAAAAACCGATAATTTGAACAAGCAAGATCGATATGTTAACACTCATATATTAATGTATATGTGGGTTATATTATATGTCAATCATTTTTTTCATAAAAGTATGCGTCAAGGTTTGAGGTGAACTAGTATTGTTTTTTTATGATGGAAGTTCAAATGCCAGGCACGGGCGGTACCTTCATTTCTGTCCCACTTCTACAAGAGAAAACAACAGTGCTCGAATTAGACGGATAAATCAGGGTCATTTTTATTTGTTTAGCTTAGTTACTTTATTAGTACGGTCACGGCTCGAAAAAGATAATTTCTTACTGACTCGGGGCTACGAACTAAATTGAATTACACGAAAACATAACCGTTCCCATCCATATTTATCCTGTATTTAACGACTCTCTGCCCCGTAGGCACACTTGGTTCTTTTCTTGACACATCTTTTTTGGACACGCTCAGCTGATGAACACATCATATGCTATTGAATAGTGCGAGAATAATAGCACCGCGTTTATGATATAGACTAGGGCGTAACGTCCTAAAAGACGCACTATCGTGAAGTGAACCTCCAAAAATACATGTCGCGCCATATTCCAGAGCTCTTGACACAATAGCATCACTAGTGAATTACTTAATTAATGACTAATTAATGATAAAGCGCTAAATATTAAGGCAGTTCTTATGTTTTAATTGGAATTTACCTTATGTAAGGGAATTTTTCATTACCTTACTTTAAAATGATTTTTTAACATGATAATAAATGAATATACATTTATTTCTATGCCACAAAAAACAATCATGCATGCATGTTAATCAGTCCGGCGATCCCATTGGCGAAGGCATAAGGGATCGTGTTATCAACGATCACATCGTACGATAACGACCATTCGAATCAATATTATTTCCTTTTTATGTTAAAGAAGTAAGTCTATAATTCAACGATGTCTAATTGTATAATTGTTTATAAATTGCCTTTGGTATAATTAATGTTTTGTTTGCCTTCTATTAAAAATGGCACTTTTTGTATAATATCATCATCGTCATCATCCTCATCCTCATCTTTATCCTCATCCTCATCCTCATCACCATCATCATCAACATCATCATCATCATCATCATCATCATCATCATCATCATCATCATCACCATAATCATCATCCTCAATCCTCATCATCAACGTCATCATCATCGTTATCATCCTTATCCTCATCAACATCCTCCTCTTCCTCCTCCTCCTCCTCATCTTCATCATCATCATTTAAGCCTCATCATCATCATCATCATCATCATCATCATCATCATCATCAGCATCAGCATCATCATCATCATCATCATCATCATCATCATCATCATCATCACCATTCTCATCATCATCAATGTTGATGAGTGTTCCATATGTCATCCTGTTTGGAGGTACTATCCACGGGGATGTAATATATGCATTCACTGTTGTTGGTGATTTTGTTGTTTTACTTATCGAACTCTTTCAAATATTTGTTTCATCTATTTCAATACGCAATGCATGCATATTAAAGTTGCACATGAAGTTAACCAGAAGTGTTGTTCATACAAAATACATATTAGACACATTAATAAGCAAAAACACGACATTATTGACATAAAGGCGCCAACATCATTTGTAGTCAATTAGATCATTAGATTCTTTGCGTAGAGCACTAAATATTTATGCATGTTTTGTGTCTGTTTTAAAGGTACAAACAACTTATTGTTACAAAGTGAAATTCTTTAATACGATATTTCATAAAGCAATTTACTTCACTTAAAAATAAATGAATAGGAATGAGTTTCTATGCCAAAGAACCCGGTATCGTTTACACTTTTTTGTTTGAATAATGAACATTATTTCAGTAACCGCAGTGCACACATTTTGCAAATTAAACCTACGTATAGCACAATAGCACCAAAAATCTGTTTCATTTCGAGTTCATCGCTCCTTTATAGTACAACACTGAAATACAACTTGATTAACGATCTCTTTTGCCACTTAATTACAATTGCGTGTCCTCTTCCTTGCCTGTCATCTCTGAAGATTATAAATAATCATGATGAAATGGTTTGATTCCTGTTTGTATGTCGTCATGCTATTTCATTCTAGAATTGGCCAGTTGATTTTATATCGTCTGCAAATCCTTTATGTTATTTTAAAATTGCTATCAGAATCACAAGATAGCTATATGCCTTGGCAACACAAACTCTGATACGGGATGCCTAAATTACTCTTAACATATTATCATTCACATATTAGTAAACCTTAAATATTTCATACTAAGAGAATTGATATATTATAATATATTGCCTACTTAGGGGAAGAACTCATAAATAATTTTATTAATCATATTTACGTATTTAAACACGATACGGGGACACAGATAAACATGTTTACTTAGACTGTACAGTGCTTTATTCATGTGCAGTGTCACTAAAAAGATGCAAGTCAAAATCAGCAAAGTCCAGTCTAGAAAAGCAAACACCATGAAATATGGGGATAACTAAGCTTCAATATAAACATAAGGTAAGTTATTGGAATGTTTTAACCAAAAGGTCGTACCATACGTAATAGATAATTAAAAAACAACAACTTTTAATAAGTTGACATCTTGGCAGAACATTCGGTTGTTAGCATATTCATCATTATAATGTGAAGTATATCTTTGTATAGATTAGTAAAACACTTTGCAGACGCTTGTAGTTCTAGTTATGAGCTGAAATATTGGTGTTTTAATTGAAACTATGATCTTATTATAACTTTAGGTATATTTAATACTGATAAGTACAATTTAAGCTAATCATTAAGTATAATTTGTCCTAATTTATGTGGGTTTTTATACGTCAGTCCATATTTTAATACATGCCTTGCATTATGTATTGACGATTTGAAACATTTACCTAATTCAAAACTATATGCTGAAAATATTGATAGTGAATAATAGTTCTTTAATACGTTAGGGGAACTTATGATCATTTTGATTATGATTTGGATATACTTATATTAGCATGGCATTTTTGCCTTTTTTGCATTGCGTATCTCGTAAAAGGTCTATTTAGTTTCTCATGGCGTTGCGTATCCCGTGAAGTGTCCATTCTTTTTTGTGGGGTTGTTTAATTAATTGATTTTTTGTTTGTTTCTTGTGGCGTTGTGTGTCTGC
Source organism: Mya arenaria (assembly GCF_026914265.1). Classification (NCBI taxonomy): domain Eukaryota; kingdom Metazoa; phylum Mollusca; class Bivalvia; order Myida; family Myidae; genus Mya; species Mya arenaria. Next base: position 63,030,852 of record NC_069123.1, read on the forward strand.
TTGAGTGTCTATTTCGTTTCTCGTGGCATTGTGTGTCTCGATATACTTCAAAATGTATATTTTTTTCTCGTGGCGTTGTGTGTCTCGATATATTTAAAAAGGTATATTTTGTTTCTCAGGGCGTTGTGTGTCTCGACATATGTAAAAATGTATACTACGTTTCTCGTGGCTTTGTGTGTCTCGTAAAGTGTCTATTTTGTTTCACGTGGTGTTGTGTGTCTCGACATATTTAAAAATGTATATTTCGTTTCTCGTGGCGTTGTGTGTCTCGTAAAGTGTCTATTTCGTTTCTCGTGGCGTTGTATGTCTCGACATATTTTAAAAATGTATATTTTTTTCTTGTGGCGTTGTGTGTCCCGACATATTTAAAAATGTATATTTCGTTTCTCGTGGCGTTGTGTGTCTCGTAAAGTGTCTATTTCGTTTCTCGTGGCGTTGTATGTCTCGACATATTTTAAAAATGTATATTTTTTTCTTGTGGCGTTGTGTGTCCCGACATATTTAAAAATGTATATTTTGTTTCTCGTGGCATTGTGTGTCTCGACATATTTAAAAATGTATATTTTGTGTCTCGTGGTGTTGTGTGTCTCGACATATTTAAAAATGTATGTTTTGTTTCTCGTGGTTTTGTGTGTCTCGACATATTTAAAAATGTATATTTTGTTTCTCGTGGTGTTGTGTGTCTCGACATATTTAAAAATGTATATTTTGTTTCTCTTGGTGTTGTGTGTCTCGACATATTTAAAAAATGTATATTTTGTTTCTCGTGGTGTTGTGTGTCTCGACATATTTAAAAGTGTATATTTTGTTTCTCGTGGTGTTGAGTGTCTCGTAAAGTTTATATTTCGTTTCTTGTGGTGTTGTGTGTCTCGTAAAGTGTATATTTCGTATTCGTGGCGTTGTGTGTCTATTTTGTTTCGCGTGGCATTGCGTATCTCGTAAAGTGTATATTTTGTTTCTCGTGGTGTTGTGTGTCTCGTTTAGCGTTTATTTTGATTCTCGTAGCATTGGCGTTGTGTGTCTCGTTTAGCGTTTATTTTGATTCTCGTGGCATTGGCGTTGTGTGTCTCGTTTAGCGTTTTCTTTCTCGCGGCATTGTTTGTGTTGTTAAGTGTCTCTTTTGCTTCTGGTGGACTGATGTGCTTATTTAAATGATTTGTGTGGCCTTGTTTGTCTCGGTGGGTTTCTATTTGGTTTATTTTGGCGTTGTTTGTCTCGTTAAGTGGCATTTGTTTTCTATAGCGTTGTGTATATCGTTAGGTATCAATTTGGTGTCTTGTGGTGTTGTTCGTCAGGTAAAGCGTCCATATTTTTATTGTGGCGTTTTTCGTTTAGTTTTGTGTAAATTTTGTTTTTTGTTGCGTTTTTCGTCTCGTAAGTGTCTATTTGTTTTCTGGGGTTTGTGTGTTTCTGTTAAATGTTTATATTTTTCAAATGGCGTTGTGTTTATCGTAACGTGTCGATTTATTTTTTGTTGCGTGCTTTGTTTCGTTAAGTGTCTATTTTGTTCATTGTTTTTCGTCCTGTGAAGTCTTTATTTTCGTTTCTTGTCATGTTGTTCGTCTCGTTTGGTGCCTATTTTGTTTCTTGTGGCGTTGTTCGTCTCCTTAAGTGTCTATTTTATTTGTTGTGACGTTGTTCGTCTCGTTAACTGTCTATTTTGTTTTGTGTGACGTCGTTCGTCTCGTTAGGTGTCTATTTTGAGTCTTGTGACGTTGTTCGTCTCGTTAGGTGTCTATTTTGCTTCTTGTGACGTTGTTCGTCTCGTTAGGTGTCTATTTCGTTTCTTGTGACGTTGTTCGTCTCGTTAAGTGTCTATTTTGCTTCTTCTTCCGTTATTCGTATCCTTAAGTGTCTATTTTGTTCATTGTGGCGTTGTTCGTCTCGTTTAGATATCGTCTCGTAAAGTGTCGATTTTGTTTCTTGTGGCGTTGTTCGTCTCGTTTAGATATCGTCTCGTTAAGTGTCGATTTTGTTTCTTGTGACGTTGTTCGTCTCGTTAAGTGTCTACTTTGTTTCTTGTGCCGTTGTTCGTCTCGTTAAGTGTCTATTTTGTTTCTTTTTTTTTGTCTCGTTTAGTGTCGATTTTGTTCATTGTGGCGTTGTTCGTCTCGTTTAGTGTTCGTCTCATTAAGTGTCAATTTTGTTTCTTGTGTCGTTGTTCGTCTCGTTAAGTGTCTATTTTGTTTCTTGTGACGTTTTTCGTCTCGTTAAGTGTCTATTTTGTATCTTGTGACGTTGTTTGTCTCTTTAAGTGTCTATTTTGTTTCTTGTGACGTTTTTAGTCTCGATAAGTGTCTATTTTGTTCATTGTGGCGTTGTTCGTCTCGTTTAGTGTTCGTCTCTTTAAGTGTCTATTTTGTTTCTGGTGCCGTTGTTCGTCTCGTTAAGTGTCTACTTTGTTTCTTGTTTTTTATGTCTCGTTTAGTGTCTATTTTGTTCATTGTGGCGTTGTTCGTCTCGTTTAGTGTTCGTCTCATTAAGTGTCTATTTTGTTTCTTGTGACGTTTTTCGTCTCGTTAAGTGTCTATTTTGTATCTTGTGACGTTGTTCGTCTCGTTAAGTGTCTATTTTGTTTCTTGTGACGTTTTTAGTCTCGATTAGTGTCTACTTTGTTTCTTGTGCCGTTGTTCGTCTCGTTTAGTGTTCGTCTCTTTAAGTGTCTATTTTGTTTCTGGTGCCGTTGTTCGTCTCGTTAAGTGTCTATTTTTGTTTCCTTGCCGTTGTTCGTCTCGTAATCTGTCTATTTTGTTTCTTGTGACATTGTTCGTCTCGTTAAGTGTCTATTTTGCTTCTTGTGACGTTGTTCGTCTCGTAAGGTGTTTATTTCGTTTCTTGTGACGTTTTTCGTCTCGTTAAGTGTCTATTTTGCTTCTTCTTCCGTTATTCATATCCTTAAGTGTCTATTTTGTTTCTTGTTCCGTTGTTCGTCTCGTTAAGTGCCTATTTTTGTTTCTGGTGCCGTTGTTCGTCTCGTTAGGTGTTAATTTTGCTTCTTGTGCCGTTGTTCGTGTCGTTAGGTGTCTATTTTTGCTTTTTGTGCCGTTTTTAGTCTCGTTAGGTGTCTATTTTGTTTCCTGTGACGTTTTTCGTCTAGTTAGGTGTCTATTTGGCTTCTTGTGGCGTTGTTCGTCTCGTTAGGTGTCTATTTTGCTTCTTGTGACGTTGTTCGTCTCGTAAGGTGTCTATTTCGTTTCTTGTGACGTTGTTCGTCTCGTTAAGTGTCTATTTTGCTTTTTCTTCCGTTATTCGTATCCTTAAGTGTCTCTTTCGCTTCTGGTGCAGTTGTTCGTCTCGTAAGGTGTCTATTTTGTTTCTTGTGCCGTTATTCGTCTCGTTAGGCGTCTATATTGTTTCTTGTGACGTTGTTCGAAGAAGAGAAACACAGAACATGTGTTTAGAAGACAAACACCGTCCATGTGACTAGAAGACAAACACTGTCAATGTGACTAGACGAGAAACACCGTGCATGTGACTAAAAGAGAAACACCGTCCATGTGACTAGAAGACAAACACCCTCCATGTGACAAGAAGACAAACACCGTCCATGTGACTAGAAGACAAACACTGTCAATGTGACTAGACGAGAAGCACCGTGCATGTGACTAAAAGAGAAACACCGTCCATGTGACTAGAGGACAAACACAGTCCATGAGGCAAGAAGACAAACACCGTCCATGTGACAAGAAGACAAACACCGTCCATGTGACAAGAAGACAAACACCGTCCATGTGACAAGAAGACAAACACCGTCCATGTGACTAGAAGACAAACACAGTCCATGAGGCAAGAAGACAAACACCGTCCATTTGACTAGAAGACAAACACCGTCCATGTGACTAGAAGACAAACACCGTCCATGCGGCTAAAAGACAAACGCCGCCCATGAGGCTAGAAGACAAACCCCGTCCATGAGGCTAGAAGGCAAACACCGACCATGAGGCTAGAAGAAAAACACCGTCCATGATGCTAGAAGACAAACACCGTCCATAAGGCTAAAATGCAAACGCCGTACATGAGGCTAGAAGACAAACGCCGTCCATGTGACAAGAAGACAAACACAGTCCATGACGCTATAAGAGAAACACCGAACATGTATCTAGAAGACAAACACCGTCCATGAGGCTAGAAGACAAACACCGTCCATGAGGCTGGAAGACAAACGCCGTCCATGAGGCTAGAAGACAAATACCGAGCTTGTGACTAAAATACAAACGCCGTCCATGTAACTAGAAGAGAAACACCGAACATGTGACTAGAAGACAAACACCGTCCATGAGGCTAGACGACAAAAACCGTTCATGAGGCTAGAAGACAATCGCCGCCTATATACCGTCCATGTGACTAGAAGAAAAACACCGAACATGTGACTAGAAGAGGAACACCGTCCATGTCAATAGAAGACAAACGCCGTTCATGCGACTAAAAGAGTATCACCGTCCATGAGGCTAGAAGACAAACGACTTCCATGAGGCTAGAAGACAAACACCGTCCATGTGACTAGAAGACAAACGCCGTCCATGAGGCTAGAAGATAAACGCCATCCATGTGACTAGAAGACAAACACCGTCCATGTGACTAGAAGACAAATACCGTCCATGAGGCTAGAAGACAAACACCGTCCATGAGGCTAAAAGACAAACGCCATCCATGTGACTAGATAACAAACGCCGTCCATGAGGCTAGAAGTCAAACAGCGTCCATTTTACTAGAAGACAAACACCGTCAATTTTACTTGAAGACAAACACCGTCCATGCGACTAGAAGACAAACGCCGTCCATGAGGCTAGAAGACAAACACTGTCCATTTTACTCGAAGACAAAGGCCGTCCATGTGTCTAGAAGACAGAATCCGAACATGTGTCAAGAAGACAAACACCGAGCATGTGACTAGAAGACAAACGCCGTCCATGGGGCTGGAAGACAAACGCCGTCCATGAGGCTGAAAGACAAACGCCGTCCAAGAGGCTAGAAGACAAATTCCGAGCTTGTGACTAGAATACACACGCCGTCGGTGTGACTATATGAAAAACACCGAGCATGTGACTAGAAGTGAAACACCGAGCAGGTGACTAGAAGAAAAACACCGAGCATGCGACTAGAAGACAAACTACGTGCATGTGTCTAGAAGACAAACACCGTCCATAAAACTGAAAGACAAACGCCGTTCATGAGGCTATAAAACAAAAGCCGTCCATGAGGCTAGAAGACAATCGCCGAGCATGTGACTTGAAGACAAACATAGTGCATATGACTTCAAGACAAACATCGTCCATGTGACTAGAAAACAAACACCGTGCATGTGACTAGAAGACAAACACCGTACATGTGGCTAGAAAAAAACACCGTGCATGTGACTAGAAAACAAACACAGTGCATGTGACTAGAACATTAGCACCGTGCATGTGACCGGAAGACAAACACCGTACATGTGACTTGAAGATAAACACCGTGCAATTGACTAGAAAACAAACACCGTGCATGTGACTAGAAAAGAAATTCTCCCACCTCAGATAAGAAGATCCAATAATTTAACCATGCTAGATATTCTTATCTTGCCCACGAGCGAAGATAAAATGCCCGTATGGAACTCCTTTTACCACATTGTAATTACCTCCCTTGTTGAAGACTGTCGCCAGTAGCATCAAGGAAATCTTGTCTTATGGTAATATTTGGAACGGTAATTAATTATTTCTCGCTTCAATTGTCACCATAAAACAGTTTTCAGGCACCATACAAGAAATAATGCTCCATTTTCCTTAGAACTATTTGAAAAGACCGATTTGACTATTAACATTAACTGGATCACTGCGCGTATATCCATGACAACCACGTGCTATCGCATATCCATACGCAATTATTTCCACGAAACAAAAAAAAGAGTTCCAGCAAAAAAAACATTTTTACACAATTTTGTTTAATTGAGGTGGGAGAAAAAGCATCTTCCATAGCCGCTCGAATAATATAGGTTCATCCCGACACTCGCGCAGGGTGTTTTGCGGAAACTCGGTAAACCTCGTTTCCGCAAAACACCCTACGCTCGGGTAGGAATGAACCTATCTTACACTCTCGGCCATGGAAGATACTTATACGCCGTGCATGTGACTTGAAGATAAACACGGTGCAATTGACAAGAAAACAAACACAGTGCATGTGACTAGAACATTAGCACCGTGCATGTGACCGGAAGACAAACACCGTACATGTTACTTGAAGATAAAAACCGTGCAGTTGACTAGAAAACAAACACCGTGCATGTGACTAAAATATAAACACCGTGCAAGGGACTGGAAGACAAACACTGTACATGTGACTTGAATAAAAACGCCGAGCATGTGACTAGAAGACAAAAACCGTGCATGTGTCTAGAAGACAAACACCGAGCATGTGACTAGAAAACAAACACCGTACATGTGACTAGAAGACAAACACCGTACATATGACTAGAAGACAAAAACCGTGCATGTGACTTGAATACAAACATCGTACATGTGACTTGAATACAAAAACCGTGCATGTGACAAGAAGACAAACGCCGTACATGTGTCTTAAGGGCATGTGTCTAGAAAGACAAATACCGAGCATGTGACTAGAAGAGTAACACCGTCCATGAGGCTTGAAAACAAACACCGTGCATGTGTCTAGAAGACAAACACCGAGCATGTGACTAGAGGAGTAACACCGTCCATGAGGCTAGAAAACAAACACCGTGCATGTGTCTTGAAGACAAACACCGAGAATGTGTCTAGAAGACAAACACCGTGCATGTGTCTAGAGGAGTAACACCGCCCATGAGGCTAGAAAACAAACACCGTGCATGTGTCTAGAAGACAAACACCGAGCATGTGTCTAGAAGACAAACACCGTGCATGTGTCTAGAAGACAAACACCGAGTATGTGACTAGAGGAGTAACACCGTCCATGAGGCTAGAAAACAAACACCGTGCATGTGTCTAGAAGACAAACACCGGGCATGTGTCTAGAAGACAAACACCGTGCATGTGTCTAGAAGACAAACACCGAGCATGTGACTAGAGGAGTAGCACCGTCCATGAGGCTAGAAAACAAACACCGTGCATGTGTCTAGAAGACAAACACCGTGCATGTGTCTAGAAGACAAACACCGTGCATGTGTCTAGAAAACAAACACCGTGCATGTGTCTTGAAGACAAACACCGAGAATGTGTCTAGAAGACAAACACCGTACATGTGACTAGAAGAGTAACACCGTCCATGAGGTTAGAAAACAAACACCGTGCATGTGTCTAGAAGACAAAAAACCGAGCATGTGTCTAGAAGACAAACACCGTGCATGTGTCTAGAAGACAAACACCGAGCATGTGTCTAGAAGACAAACACCGAGCATGTGACTAGAGGAGTAGCACCGTCCATGAGGCTAGAAAACAAACACCGTGCAAATGTCTAGAAGACAAACACCGAGCATGTGTCTAGAAGACAAACACCGTGCATGTGTCTAGAAGACAAACACCGAGCATGTGTCTAGAAGACAAACACCGTGCATGTGTCTAGAAGACAAACACCGTGCATGTGTCTAGAAAACAAACACCGTGCATGTGTCTAGAAGACAAACACCGTGCATGCGACTAGAAGAGTAACACCGTCCATGAGGCTAGAAAACAAACACCGTGCATGTGTCTAGTAGACAAACACCGAGCATGTGTCTAGAAGACAAACACCGTGCATGTGTCTAGAAGACAAACACTGAGCATGTGTCTAGAAAACAAACACCGTGCATGTGTCTAGAAGACAAAAATCGTGCATGTGACAAGAAGACAAACGCCAAGCATGTGACTAGAAGACAAACACCGTGCATGTTACAAGAAGACAAACGCCGAGCATGTGACTAGAAGACAAACACCGTGCATGTGACTAAAAGACAAACATCGTGCATATGACTAGAAGACAAAAGTCGTGCATGTGACTTGAATACAAACACCGTCATGTGACTTGATTACAAACACCGTGCATGTGACTAGAAGACAAATGTCGTGCATGTGAGTTGAAGACAAACGCCAAGCATGTGACTAGAAGAGTAACACCGTGCATGTTACAAGAAGACAAACGCCGAGCATGTGACTACAAGACAAACACCGTGCATGTGACTAAAATACAAACATCGTGCATGTGACTAGAAGATAAACCCCGTGCATGTGACTAAAAGACAAACATCGTGCATGTGACTAGAAGGTAAACCCCGAGCATGTGACTAGAAGACAAACACCGTGCATGAGACTAGAAGACAAACACCGTGCATGTGACTAGAAGACAAACATCGTGCATATGACTTCAAGACAAACACCGTGCATGTGACTAGAAGACAAACACCGTACATGTGACTAGAAGTCAAACACCGTACATGTGACTAGAAGGCAATTCCTTACATGTTACTAGAAGACAAACACCGAGCATGTGACTAGAAGACACACACCGTACATGTGACTAGAAGTCAAACACCGTACATGTGACTAGAAGGCAATTCCGTACATGTTACTAGAAGACAAACACCGTTCATGAGGCTAGAAGACAAACACCGTGCATGTGTCTAGAAGACAAACACCGTGCATGCGACTAGAAGAGTAACACCGTCCATGAGGCTAGAAAACAAACACCGTGCATGCGACTAGAAGAGTAACACCGTCCATGAGGCTAGAAAACAAACACCGTGCATGTGTCTAGAAGACAAACACCGAGCATGTGTCTAGAAGACAAACACCGTGCATGTGTCTAGAAGACAAACACCGAGCATGTGTCTAGAAAACAAACACCGTGCATGTGTCTAGAAGACAAACACCGTGCATGTGTCTAGAAGACAAACACCGAGCATGTGACTAGAGGAGTAACACCGTCCATGAGGCTAGAAAACAAACACCGTGCATGTGTCTAGAAGACAAACACCGAGAATGTGTCTAGAAGACAAACACTGTGCATGTGTCTAGAAAACAAACACCGAGCATGTGTCTAGAAGACAAACACCGAGTATGTGACTAGAGGAGTAACACCGTCCATGAGGCTAGAAAACAAACACCGTGCATGTGTCTAGAAGACAAACACCGTACATGTGACTTGAATACACACAACGTGCATGTGACTTGAATACAAACACCGTGCATGTGACTTGAATACAAAAACCGTACATGTGACTAGAAGAGTAACACCGTCCATGAGGCTAGAAAACAACACAGTGCATGTGACTAGAAAACAAGCACCGTACATGTGTCTAGAAGACAAACACCGAGCATGTGACTAGAAGACAAACACCGTCCATGAGGTTTGAATACAAACACCGTTCATGTGACTGGAATACAAACACCGTACATGATACTTGAATACAAACTCCGTGCATGTGACTTGAATACAAACACCGTGCAATGTGACTAGAAGACAAAAGTCGTGCATGTGACTAGAAGACAAACGCCAAGCATGTGACTAGAAGACAAACACCGTGCATGTTACAAGAAGACAAACGCCGAGCATGTGACTAGAAGACAAACACCGTGCATGTGACTAAAAGACAAACATCGTGCATATGACTAGAAGACAAAAGTCGTGCATGTGACTTGAATACAAACACCGTCATGTGACTTGATTACAAACACCGTGCATGTGACTAGAAGACAAATGTCGTGCATGTGAGTTGAAGACAAACGCCAAGCATGTGACTAGAAGAGTAACACCGTGCATGTTACAAGAAGACAAACGCCGAGCATGTGACTAGAAGACAAACACCGTGCATGTGACTAAAATACAAACATCGTGCATGTGACTAGAAGATAAACCCCGTGCATGTGACTAAAAGACAAACATCGTGCATGTGACTAGAAGGTAAACCCCGAGCATGTGACTAGAAGACAAACACCGTGCATGAGACTAGAAGACAAACACCGTGCATGTGACTAGAAGACAAACATCGTGCATATGACTTCAAGACAAACACCGTGCATGTGACTAGAAGACAAACACCGTACATGTGACTAGAAGTCAAACACCGTACATGTGACTAGAAGGCAATTCCTTACATGTTACTAGAAGACAAACACCGTACATGTGACTAGAAGACACACACCGTACATGTGACTAGAAGTCAAACACCGTAAATGTGACTAGAAGGCAATTCCGTACATGTTACTAGAAGACAAACACCGTTCATGAGGCTAGAAGACAAACACCGTGCATGTGACTAGAAGACTAACACCGTGCATGTGTCTAGAAGACAAACACCGTACATGTGACTTGAATACAAACACCGTACATGTGACTTGAATACAAACGCCGAGAATGTGACTAGAAGACAAACACCGTGCATGTGTCTAGAAGACAAACACCGTACATGTGACTTGAATACAAACACCGTACATGTGACTTGAATACAAACGCCGAGAATGTGACTAGAAGACAAACACCGAGCATGTGACTAGAAGCGTAGCACCGTCCATGAGGCTAGAAAACAAGCGCCGTGCATGTGTCTAGAAGACAAACACCGTACATGTGACTTGAATACAAACACCGTGTATGTGACTTGAATACAAACACCATGCATGTGTATAGAAGACAAACACCGTACTTGAGACTTGAAAACAAACACCGTACATGTGACTTGAATACGAACACCGTACATATGACTTGAATACAAACACCGTGCATGTGTCTAGAAGACAAACACCGTACATGTGACTTGAATACAAACACCGTACTTGTGACTTGAATACAAACACCGTACTTACGACTTGAATACAAACACCTTGCATGTGTCTAGAAGACAAACACCGTCCATGTGTCTTAAAAACAAACACCGTGCATGTGACTTGAATACAAACACCGTACATGTGACTTGAATACAAACACCGTACATGTGACTTGAATACAAACACCGTACATGTGACTTGAATACAAACACCTTTCATGTGTCTAGAAGACAAACACCGTACATGTGACTTGAATACAAATACCGTGCATGTGACTAGAAGACAAACACCGTGCATTTGACAAGAAAACAAACACCGTGCATGTGGCAAGAAGACAAATTATGACCTGACGACAAAACCGTTACAAGTGACTGGACATTATTTAATATAAATCGTACAAAGTCAATCAAAATATTTAAAGCATTTATGAAATTCAAAGTAAAGTTATCGGTTAATATGCGGAGGCTTATGAACAAATGACTAACATACTTGTTAAGTACGAGTATTTATTTTAGATATCAATGTTAAGCATGCTTAGACTCTGCCTAGAATATACCACTTTCTTGTGCTTTTGTTGGCGCGAACTACGATGCACAAGTATGTTTTATTTATGATATGCAGGTCTCGGATGTAAAAACGATTTCCTCTAATGTTATCGAAATGATGGCATCGTTAGAAATAAGACACACGATCAAAAGAGAACAAATTAAAATGCATGGAATTAGGATTTAACCGAAACGAGCAGTTGTATTTATCATGTACCGGTTATTGCAAAAACAGAGATTATGAGGAATTTTGCGTGGCATAGTGTTTGACTTTCTGAAATATCTTCTTTAAAGCATATTATGTTACATTCTCGTTTTGCAACTTTATTCACGATTTGCTCACATGGTCAAATCAAAACCGGTAGTGGCAACTATAAAAATGTCTTGAAACTATGACACTTTGTAAAGTACTAGCGTGAAAGTATCGTAACTGGTTTCTAATTTATTAACAGCCAAGTCCAGTAGACATACCAAGTGGTTATTGCAAAATGCAAAATTCATCTCGCACCAGACAAAAAAATAGGTGTAAGTTCGTTATTTTTTTACGAAGCGCGAAAAGTATTAGATTATAGCAAACCGATCTTTTTGGAATTGCAATTGCCACCCGATCTACTTCCAGCCATGAGTCCAATCAAAACATGTTTTCCAGTAAGTGTTTGCATTTAAGACAGTATACATGTATATGACTATTTTTAAACCCTGAAAGATATTCGAATGCAACTGAAAACATGTTCAATTGAATGTATGTTGATAATACAAGAGCTTGTATTCAGAAAGCGTTAGTCATTTTCGTTATTGTAAATTGTAAATGTTGATATGTTTTTGAAAACATACTTCAATAAAATGTGAGAGAAAGTCATAAAAGTATTTAATTTTATTTTTACTGATAACATTGTGAAGAATTGACTTGAGTTCTCCAATCGAAAATCACCTTATTCTAGAATGTTTTAATTATATTTGCTTTATTTTCGATTGATGATATCATTTTTTTAAATTAATATGAGAATTGAAATTGTTCAGGAATGCCTGAGCTTCTTCACATATAATCTAGTTTTAAATCGTGTTGGCCATGTCTGTTTGTGCGTTCTATGTCCGTGGCTCAGTATCCCTTGGCTACTAGCATTGTGTCTCTATAAAATCTTTCATTTAAATTATAGAAGTCGTGTCTTGCCACTTTAGTTTTAACCGAAGTAGCTCATCGGATTGAGTGAGATAAATAACGATCCGTTTATTACATATTTTTGATTTATCATTCATGGACGTATAACGTAAATAGTGCAAATATAGCATGCTCTTATATTACCTGTTGACGTAACAAAATTACACGACTGATATCACACATCGTTTCGTTTACAATGCTGTCTTCATTTTAGATGCAGTGTCCATGATGAAGCACGCGCTCTTCTATGTATTAAATGTGGCAGTGATTTTGTCACAAGCTGTGATTGCCCCAACATGAAGAAGAAGACTGGAGGCCGCCTCATTCTGGAAGTCAAAACAATTTGTATAAACAATGATTAAATCAATGCGCCCCTCCATTGTGCCAATAAACAAGGTTTCTGTTTAATTGTTTGAATTCAGGGTTTGCCCATTAAGTATCCACTTAACCATTAATGTATCAATATACATTTAAAGATGCACTCTTACTCCCAAATAAGATTTACCACAATTAATAAATTTGTTTTAATATACTAAAAAGGATGAATAAATGTCAAAAACAATGGTTCTGATGAAGGATACCGAGTTTAATTTGAAAGAAAGGTGGATACAAGTATTTCTACCTATGAGATGATAGTAGAGCACAATAAATCTTTTAGCACTCACCAATATTTTAATATTTTTGCGTGTTCATCTATTAAATACACGGTTACAATCTTGTTATCGGAATTTAATATTTTCAATAAATGCATCATTTAGTTAGTAATTAAAGGTTTATCACTCACAATTTATGTTTGTAATACATGTGTATGTATTGATCAAGTTTGAAATTAATTAAACAGGACGACAACTAATCCTACAATGAACATGTGTTTCGAGTTGCATTCTTTCGAGTTTCGATTTCTATCTTTCGAGGTAAAATGATACACGGCAAAGGTGAACTATTTTTATGTCCTTGAATTGCTGTAAAACAAACCGATGGTCATGTCCACTGTCTTTTTTAATAAGTCGCTTGACCAAAAAGGAATGAGATTGACCCAAAGGTGCAATTTGCTATAATAAAAAAACTGTTTGCTTTTCGTAATAACAAAGGACAGCAATTACAGTTATTTCTATAGTTTTTGAGCCTCACTCGTACGTACATATATACCCTGTGGATAGAAAATGCAATTCAGAAACTTCCGTTTGATAAGCAAACATGGTAAATTATTTTGAGCATTTACCCACGATTTTTGATAAAAATTTAAATTGCTCAACATATCGTGCAGAAACCGAGTAAAGCGTACCATTTTTCCCTTAGTCTGCGCTATGCTTTGTAAAATAGGATATGAAAATAACGAACTTAACACCGGTTTTCCTTTCTCAAACGACATGTAGTTTGCTTTTTTAATTCAAATTTATAATACAAATTTTGCTTCTTGCAAACGTGACCCCACAAACCATGTGGTATGTCAACACTAAAGTCAAGTCATGAACACTTTATTGAATCGCTTAGGCCATCATATGCGGCAACATGAGCAATGCATCTACACTAAAATGTTTACATATATATTACACTTATGCGGCAACATGAGCAATGCATCTACACTAAAATGTTTACATATATATTACACTTATGCGGCAACATGAGCAATGCATCTACACTAAAATGTTTACATATATATTACACTTATGCGGCAACATGAGCAATGCATCTACACTAAAATGTTTACATATATATTACACTTATGCGGCAACATGAGCAATGCATCTACACTAAAATGTTTACATATATATTACACTTGTGCGGCAACATGAGCAATGCATCAACACTAAAATGTTTACATATATATTACACTTATGCGGCAACATGAGCAATGCATCTACACTAAAATGTTTACATATATATTACACTTATGCGGCAACATGAGCAATGCATCTACACTAAAATGTTTACATATATATTAAACTTATGCGGCAACATGAGCAATGCATCTACACTAAAATGTTTACATATATATTGCACTTTTGAATGCACTGGATTGATAGTAAAGTATCATTAGCAAATAAACAACAACACAAAAGGAAAACACACACGAAATAGTAATTTATATTTAAGCCTTCTATCCCCACCCTTCAAGTCATCCTAGTTTCATTGTTCATGTAATTACCATAGTCCCAAAGTTCACTGTGCAAAACGTAAGACTATTGCGTGTACATGTGATTTATTTTGTCAAATGACGTAATGACAAAATACATGATAATATCAATTAAACACAACATTTTTGCGTAAGGGGAGAACAATTCGACGGAAAATGAACATATGATTGTATCCAAAATGATTGTTAAATTGTAAAATAAAACTGAACAAATAATACAGAACAAATGGAGTCGTATAAATTAAATTCAGAAACCAGGAGGTGTAAACCGTAGTATAGGGGTGTGCGTGTTAATGGGAGGGTGTTTATTTTTTCCTCTGTGCAAGATTTCCATAAATGGCGGAACGAGTTTACGTGATCAAAACCCTCGCTATCGGCTATCGTACACTACTGATATAATAGTCGATCGCTCTCTCAAACGCATTTAGCTCCTCTACATATAATTTGAGCCTGCTGTCTAAGCCCCTCAAAGTCAGAGACTACTAAATGATTTTCCTATATATTCTACAGACAATTGACCAATTTGCAGGCGAAGTAACACTGGTTTCTAGTGCTTCACGACCCCCATAATCAGATATTGGGAATGCGTTGCGAACTAAACATAAAACAACGTAAAACATTACGTGTCTTAGAAGAAAAATAAAATTGGTTGAAGGTAACCTCTGTGTGTTCGATTAAGAGAGTAAATTCGATGTATGTGTACACACAATGCGGCGAAAATGTAAAATATGAAGTAGTCGGTACAGGAAAAGCAGTTTAATTAATCGATTTGGATTTTATTCAACTGATTGATAATCGTTGTCAAGATGAGGTGGTGGGTACAGGGAAAGGATATACGCATGAACGGTAAAACATAAAATAAAATAAAAATCGGAGAAATTTGAGAAAATCGATTTTTTTTTTCAGTCGGATTCAATCTTAATTTGTGTTCGCTATGATTTAGACAGAATATTATATATCACTACACCTTTATATATTGTATTCGTGCCCCAAACAAATATAGCGAGTATAAAATTGAGTTTCAAAAAAGTTAAACAAAACCAACATATTAAATACCTATATATCAGGTTATAAGTCGTACGGTGCAACTGTGCATCGAATTAGACATGGTTTACTACGGTGGCACAGAGGTGACATGTGTATGTTTTTATTTATCTCGTGCTCACGACATTGAGCATGACAAACCTAAGTCGCGACAAACGCCCATCTGAACAAACCAGCCACCACCACCACCTTTACTTGTCAGAAACTAATATTAATTTCAGTATACATTTGGGAAAGGTCGATTTTTTTAAAGGTGTTTGCTTTACTTTGTCACGTTTAACTTACCCCAACGTTAGCATGTATGAAGAATGCAACATCGTTTGCTCGAACCCGTAAACCATTGGCAATGCAACGTTGACGCATGACTCGGTATCCATGCAGAGGTCCAGAATGTTCAATTGTGTAGCTAATGAAGTCAACCACAGTACGAGAGATTCTTCGTCAACGTTAATCCGCGTAACACTCTATGTAAATGTCTTAGTGATATGTGTATATCATGCTGATCGCCTAAACGAAACCGAATTTCTTCATACGTTAACCATGCATTAAAATATAATAGAATACAATCGTTTCTGCTATAAGCCGTTTTCAAACAACATTCATTTATGTAAAATGTATTCTGATTGGCTAATTATGTCGTGCGCACGACTTAAGTAACTCGTGCGCACGACACAGTATCTCGTGCGCACGACATAGTATCTCGTGAGCACGACTTAGTTTCTCGTGCGCACGACATATTATCTCGTTCGCACGACTTTGTATCTAAGCTCACGACTTGAGTTTCTCATGCGCACGACTTGAGTATATCGTGCTCACGATAAGTATCTCGTGCTCACGATAAGTATCTCGTGCGCACGACTTAGTATCTAGTACGCGCGACATAGTATATTGTGCTCACGACTTAGTATCTCGTGCGCACGACTTGAGTATTTCGTGCGCACGACTTAGTATCTCGTGCTCACGACTTAGTATCTCGTGCTCACGACTTGAGTATCTCGTGCTCACGTCTAGTATCTCGTGCGCACGACTTAGTATCTCGTGCTCACGACTTAGTATTTTGTGCTCACGACTTAGTATCTTGTGCTCACGACTTAGTATCTTGTGCGCACGACAAAGTATCTCGTTCGCACGACTTAGTATCTCGTTCGAACGACTTG
Source organism: Mya arenaria (assembly GCF_026914265.1). Lineage (NCBI taxonomy): Eukaryota > Metazoa > Mollusca > Bivalvia > Myida > Myidae > Mya > Mya arenaria. The sequence continues at coordinate 63,047,597 of NC_069123.1, forward strand.
AGTATCTCGTGCGCACGACTTAGTATGTTGTGCTCACGACTTAGTATCTTGTGTTCACGACTTGAGTATCTCGTACGCACGGATAAATAAAAACATACACATGTCACCTCTGTGCCACCGTAGTTGAAAGTATATTTTTTGTCACAATTGTACATTTTAGATGTAAATAAAGGCAATCTTAAGATTTTGTTTCTAAATGAGTAGATTAATGGAAGTTTGTAAACCAACAATGACACATCGATTATATTTAATTGTTATAATATGCATATGCTACGTTTAAACATTGACCAGACATTTGTAACTGTCATGAGCATTACAACCATCGTTTTTGCATGACAATAGGTGTCTTGAAAATTCTTTGAGCAAAGATATACGATCTTAGCATGGGCAACTTGGTATGATCACCAAGAAATCCCGGTCCTTAGTTATCTTGTTCTGTCTCTCTGTTTACCTGATCCAACGCCATCTCATAAATGTCATGTACATCGCGTGATATGCCGCCAGCCGCTTACTCCTGTTCGCCAGGTGGTTGCAGGCGCTCCACTCTTCGTATTACTCGTGGATGTGGTTTGTCTTGTTGGCGTTGTTGGCGATTTGGCAGTCCGGTTGATTGCAGCTCCTTCCGATCGTCCAACTGCATTTCTCTGGAACTCCGCACTGAACCTTATGCAGAACAGACGGGGAAATATGTCTTTAATTTATAGTGTATATGATGTCTACAAGTCTGGTAGATAAACGGACAGTTATTCCTGTTCATACTGTGACAACATAACTTCCAATGAACAGTATTTTAAACAATTGTATTGGAAAACATAGTATGGGAAAGATATAAAATTTCATATAGTTTAACACAGATTTGGGCACCGATGTTTTATACATTGAAATTTAAACTAAAATGATATAAATTAATGGATGCTAAGATAATTGCATTTTCCTCTTCAGAGCACTTTAAGGTTGGAATTTGCAACATATATGTTAAGTTCAAGAAAATAGACAAATCGATTTTGATTTGGCGCCAATTCATCGTTTAAGGCTTACTAAAACATTAAATGGCTAAAGAATTTCACCAGCGGCGTCAACCTGCATGTTTCTTAATTCTGTATACGCCATGGTAAAACTGAAACGTACCATTATTAACAACATAAACACTTTCTACGTGCGAGACAGAAAGAATGACGCTCACCAGACGTAACAGTATGTAATCAAATATTGAAAACTTAATAAAACAAATCCTGAACGCAGATCATTACGTCTGTAGAGTTGTTTAATACATCTTTCCAAAACAAAAATCTCGAGAACATCTAGTAAATATAAAACGATTGAGAAGAGGATTTTCAAAGTATCTATTTTCACGATTTATATTCTATATTTTGAAAGTAAAAATTGGCAAATGTGTTTGGTATTTAGCGGCGTCAAAGTATTCGGACTGACTTTTCAAATGTTTTGGTCGAAAACAGAAGCGGCCACTTTATAAAAACAATACAAAAATATGCAGTATCGAAAGTAAAGATGCGATTAGTCCGACGAACGTTATATCAGTTGAATGGCGTAATCGAGGCCAAAGAAAGTTCCTAACAATATAAGCAATACATATAAGACAATAAGTAACACTTACGAATATAAACACCTCTATCATTTCACAAATAAGAACCATCTTTAAGTACACCACATCTGAAATGAATTACAATAATAATGTCAAGACATTATCTAGTATACCAAGCCTGTAACATTGAAAAAGTGATACTTGTTGGCACTTCCTCGAGTACACCTTAAATGTAACAGTATGCATGCTAACACATTCTCAAGTATACCACATCTGTAACAGTTGAATGGTTAATCGTCAACATGTGTTGTAGTACAGCACATCTGTAACAGTTAAGCGGTTCATTGTCAACATGTTAACTCTTGTTGTAGTACAGCACATCTGTAACATATAAACGATTATCATTGAACGTGATAACACTTTCACTAGAACCTTTTATAGGTTCACGTGTTTATACCTTTTTTTCATACGCTGAACATGTTAAAAACTACTGAATTGCACCACATCTGTAAACGTTAAGAAATTTACGGAAAACACGTTAATAATTTTTAAAGTACACAAATGTATACATAACAGTGAATAAGTTCATAGTGAACGGGTTGCCTTTCTCTCTAGCACATCACATCTGTAACAGTAAAACACCAGACCATTCTGTAATAGTGAACAGTTATTCTTCTCTCTAGCACACCTCATCTGTAACAGTAAAACACCAGATCATTTTGATATAGTGAACATGGTATCATTCTCTCTAGCACACCACATCTGTATCAGTAAAACAACAGATCATTCTGTAATAGTGTACAAGTTATCACTCTCTCTACCACACCTCATCTGAAACAGTTAAACACCAGATCATTCTGAAATAGTGAAAATGTTATCACTCTCTCTAGCACACCACATCTGTATCAGAAAAACACCATATCATTCTGTAAAAGTGAACAGGGTATCACTCTCTCTAGCACACCACATCTGTATCAGTAAAACACCAGATCATTCTGTAATAGTGAACATGGTATATATATATATATCTCTCTCTCTCTCTCTCTCTCTCTCTCTCTCTCTCTCTCTCTCTAGTACATCAAAAATGTACCAGTATAAAGCCAGATCATTCTGTAATAGTATATAAGTTGCTGTTCTCTCTAGCACATCACATATGTGTCAGTAAAACACCAGGTCATTCTGTGATAGTGAACAAGTTATTTTTCTCTCTAGCACACCACATCTGTATTAATAAACACCAGATCATTCTGTGATAGTGAACAAGTAAACATTCTCTCTAGCACATCACATCTGTAACAGTAAAACACCAGATCATTCTGTGATAGTGAACATGTAATCACTCTCTCTAGCACACATGATATGTAACAGTAAAACACCAGATCATTCTGTAATAGTGAACAAGTCAACCTTCTCTCTAGCACACCTCATCTGTAACAGTAAAACACCGTATCATTCGCAAATAGTAAACAAGTTATTCTACTATCTAGCACAATATATCTGTAACAGTAAAACACCAGATCATTCTGTTATAGTGATCATGTATTCACTCTCTTTAGCACATCACATCTGTAACACTAAAACACCATATCATTCTGTAATAGTGAACAAGTCAACCTTCTCTCTAGCATACCTCATCTGTAACAGTAAAACACCGGATCATTCTGTAATAGTAAACAAGTCAACCTTCTCTGTAGCACACCTCATCTGTAACAGTAAAACACCGGATCATTCTATAATAGTAAACAAGTCAACCTTCTCTGTAGCACACCTCATCTGTAACAGTAAAACACCAGATCATTCTGTAATAGTAAACAAGTCAACCTTCTTTGTAGCACACTTCATCTGTAACAGTAAAACACCGGATCATTCTGTAATAGTAAACAAGTCAACCTTCTTTGTAGCACACCTCATCTGTAACAGTAAAACACCAGATCATTCTGTAATAGTAAACAAGTCAACCTTCTTTGTAGCACACCTCATCTGTAACAGTAAAACACCAGATCATTCTGTAATAGTAAACAAGTCAACCTTCTCTCTAGCACACCTCATCTGTAACAGTAAAACACCAGATCATTCTGTAATAGTAAACAAGTCAACCTTCTCTGTAGCACACCTCATCTGTAACAGTAAAACACCGGATCATTCTGTAATAGTAAACAAGTCAACCTTCTTTGTAGCACACCTCATCTGTAACAGTAAAACACCAGATCATTCTGTAATAGTAAACAAGTCAACCTTCTCTCTAGCACACCTCATCTGTAACAGTAAAACACCAGATCATTCTGTAATAGTAAACAAGTCAACCTTCTCTCTAGCACACCTCATCTGTAACAGTAAAACACCAGATCATTTTGTAATAGTGAACAAGTCAACCTTCTCTCTAGCACACCTCATCTGTAACAGTAAAACACCGGACCATTCTGTATTAGTAAACAAGTCAACCTTCTCTGTAGCACTCCTCATCTGTAACCGTAAAACACCGGATCATTCTGTAATAGTAAACAAGTCAACCTTCTCTGTAGCACACCTCATCTGTAACAGTAAAACACCGGATCATTCTGTAATAGTAAACAAGTTATTCTTCTCTCTAGCACACCTCATCTGTAACAGCAAAACACCAGATCATTGGGTGACAGTGAACTTTTTTATAGATACAATATTAAGATGCTCTTTAACTTGTTAAAAACTAGTATTCAATAGAGAGGTGCATAACGGTCTAACATAGGAAACTATTAGGAACGTGCTATACCATGCCAACAAGACGATGGCTTTACTAGGAGTAAATATATGATGACTATAGAAGAGGTCAATAGATGGTGATTTAACAGGGGTCAAACGTTGGTGACTATTCCAGGGATAAATAATACGATGACATAAGACTCGTATTTTTCTCGACTTCTCGTTTAAAATTCGGTCAGCATATCATTCAAAGTACATTTTTTAAAACTGTTAGAAATATATATTGAATTAAATTGTTGGTATTTTGAGCATTGTTTTAACAAAAAATGCTCAAACGGAGCACACGGCATTAATTCAGACTGAACGTACATGTTAAAAGTCAGATTTATTTTGCCAAAGTCAATAATTGAAAGGGATGACGTCGAAATGTTTGCGTAAGAACCATTGTTCTGTACTTTGCACAAATGAAAACAATGTCATTTGATATATGTCATTGGGATGCGCTTTCTTGGTTCCCCCTCGGTTTTTTTAAATACAAATGAGGAACAATGTTTTACAGGAGTAATCATACCACACTGGGACATGCTTTCGGGTAATTAAGGGTTCATAAAAAAATACGAAATAAGCTTTTATCAGATTTTGGAATAAAAAGCATTTTGCAGTATTTCGGTAAAGTCTGTCGACAATATAAATATGTTGTTTTAGTCAAAATACCCCAGACTACCAAATCAACAATGTCTTGTGGTTTGTTGATGATATATTTCACCTACACATGTTGCAACGGATGTATGTATTATGCCTGCTAAATATTGAACATAAAAAAAACAATGAAAAAATGAAATATTTAAGCATTTTATGTTTTGCTGCTTCGAACGACGTTTGCACTGTGGAATGTTGTATGAACAGTGACTACGTATACTCATAATGGCTCTCGTATGCTTACATACCTCTTCATATTTTAGTCGTTTTGTTTCATTGCTTCTTTGTTCCACTCTTCTTGCTGTTGCCAGCAAAATAATACAAATCAGGGTCCATATTCATTCACGTATTTAATCTAAGTTTGAGACTTCGACTCAGAATAGCAAAATCTGAATTATTTTGCTTAAAATGATATCATATGAGCAAAGATGTTAAAAAATGTTGCACCTATTACAAAGATCTGTACAACAATCAAACATACATACTTTGTAAAAAAAATGTTGTATTATAAATATTTTGAAATAATTAAGAAGTCAGTTTTCTGAGTCTGAGTCTGATTCAGAAATTCAGACTCAAGACGTTAGCGAATATGGACCCTGATGTTTGACGCCCGCTTGTTTGTATGAAATAGCAATGAATTAGCTAAATCATTTACATTTGCTTAAAACACAGTTTGAAATAAAGTTGATCTCAATAATACTATGAATAATGGAGTGATTAAAATTGGAGTTTTTTTTTCCCTTTTTTAAGTTTGGCAAAGTTTTGTACTGAACGGCAAACCATGCGCAATTAAAAAAATTGAAAATGGTGGTGGTGGTGGTGGTGGTGGTGGAATTGGTATTGGTGATGATGATATTGATGACAGTGTTGATGTTGATGATGACGATTCTACTGCTGGTGCTGAATATTGTGAATCTGCTGTTACAATTGACATTTTGTATTATAAAAAACAAAAAGAGCAAACCTTTTGAAATAGCTTACACCTGCCCGTACACCATCCGACGTGCACTGCACCTTCCGATCACTTCAAACAACCGCTTTGCTGAAAAAAAAAGCATTGAAAAGGGGCAATATTAAACAGCTGTTAACGTCTGACTAATTGACAACATGTGTAGCAATTTCCATGTGCATATATATACTAAACAAGGTTAATCATTAGTAAATTCAAAGTACCGTCAATATGAATAACAGGAAATTTCATTAAATGTGCAAAAGTTAAAGAAACATGCACGCAATATTTTTAACTATAGAACGAACCATACCATATTATCGCGCGTGACTGAATTAGACTCAGGTTACTATCATTAACATTTGATCGCTTCCCTTTTCAGGAATCTTTTCTTGTTGACAAAGGATGCATTGCATATTTACACCAAGTTCATTTATATGACATTGTAAAAAACATCATCATTTAGTTAAAATTCACAATGTGGACATACTCTATTTCTTCAATGCCAAATTTGAAAATTGAATGGCTTCCAAATACAGTTTGTCTGTTTAACAACTTCAAATATGTTGCATGACTTTGTCTGCTCACCATGTACAGATGATGGATTAAATAATGTGTCACAGTTCTTCTGCAATGAGTGCATGAAATATTGCGGCACCAACTGTGGACTGCTTTACAACAAACTATTCAGGACACATTCAGTGCTTTAAAGGCAAGTTGTGAGCAAGTGGGATATAAATGCAGGACTGAGCCCTATGGAAAAATGTGACCAACATGGTGATAATAAACATGGACTGCTCTGTGAGGACGATGATGAGCTTTGTTGCCACATGTGTGTCTCTCTTACTCACAGGTATGCCATTTGTATAATAAATTTATCTTGATTATTGCATAAGAACATTAAAAGATGACACCATAGTTCTTAGTTTTTTTACGCAATAAATAATTAATACCATTATTTGAACTAACTCCTTAAAACACATCATCCCTGGTAACATGAGTACTTAAAAAGAGCATGTAATTCTTAAGATTGTAAGATTTAGGCACGACGGCCCAGACATTAATATAACAATACCTTGATTTTCCTATATGAATTTCGGACTATGCATTATAAGTAAACATTGTAAAAAGGTATTAAAATACAAATGAAGACTGCTTATAATTATCTGAGAATGTAAGAGCATCAAGCGCATTCCTGACATGACTAGTGGACAGACGAAACTAACTGATATTAAGAAAATGTTAAAATATTATCTAGAATCCATTAAATCCCAGCAAGAACAACACCACATTCATAGCCTACAAGAAATGTAAGGACAGCATGAGAGAAGCAGGACGCCTGCTACATGGTATATCCATCAAGCCTCGCTATCAAAGCTTATCATAGGATTGAACAGTTCCTTTATGGTCTTAACACACTTGGCAAAATCACTATGAATTATAGATTAAAGGTCAAGAATAAAACGCAGTATACAGTTACAATAAAACGTGATAATGGAAGATGCATACTATCTGGTATATGTGAGCTGCCTATAGGAGAGATTCTAATCACCAATGCTTACGACCGCAAATTGAAGCTGCTTGACTCCCTGTACCAGATGACAACAGCATTTGACCTCCCTTCTCAACCAGAATATAAGTGTCGCATTGCAGGACATAACCTTGCTGTAATTCTGCAATTGCTGTAAAGCAACTGTGTACACTTCATCACAGTCAAGAATGTAAACATCTTCTCATGTTTGTCAATGTGTTTCTCATCTCATCCCATTGGTAATATCTATGTTCCCTCAAAGAAATTTATAAGAACACAATGTCATATAGACCATACTAGCAATGATTCAGTATACAGATTCACAGAAAATAGGGATGGTACCAAAAATACATTCCCGATTTCATACACCACAAGCTTATCCCAACATACAAATGTGGGAACACCTTGACTTTAAGTTCCCTATTTCAGTCTATGCGAGTGCCAGTGGACATGCGTTTGTCTGCTTTCATGGTTCGCACAAAGTGTCCCTTGTAACTGGCCACACTGGCCACAGACAAAGATGGACTTAGCCATCCACATGCAATAAGGTTGTAAAAGCAAACATATAGTCTAATCGTCGGAGGAGTGGGAATGAAATATCTGTGTTTGAGCTTGAATAACATGTGAAATATAATACCATAACCAAATTGTTTCTAACAGCTTAACTACCTGATTATGGCCATTTTGAGACAACTAAAACAATTATGTGTCTAGGAATAAGGCAGTATACCATTTGTCGCGATTACAAATTACATATTTAACTTCAAAAACATCAATTGACATTTAAATCAAATGACAAAGCTAAGAAAATGTTGCACTTAGGGAGATTTCACCCTAAATTAGAGTCGTGTCGTGTCAACCTAAATCGTCTTATTAGATAGCTTCCAATATCGCCAGTAGAATTAAAACTGACGTGAAATGGTATACAATATCAATGGCCTTTTTTCATGTCATGGTGGTGGTGGTGGTGGAATTGGTATTGGTGATGATGATATTGATGACAGTGTTGATGTTGATGATGACGATTCTACTGCTGGTGCTGAATATTGTGAATCTGCTGTTACAATTGACATTTTGTATTATAAAAACAAAAAGAGCAAACCTTTTGAAATAGCTTACACCTGCCCGTACACCATCCGACGTGCACTGCACCTTCCGATCACTTCAAACAACCGCTTTGCTGAAAAAAAGCATTGAAAAGGGGCAATATTAAACAGCTGTTAACGTCTGACTAATTGACAACATGTGTAGCAATTTCCATGTGCATATATATACTAAACAAGGTTAATCATTAGTAAATTCAAAGTACCGTCAATATGAATAACAGGAAATTTCATTAAATGTGCAAAAGTTAAAGAAACATGCACGCAATATTTTTAACTATAGAACGAACCATACCATATTATCGCGCGTGACTGAATTAGACTCAGGTTACTATCATTAACATTTGATCGCTTCCCTTTTCAGGAATCTTTTCTTGTTGACAAAGGATGCATTGCATATTTACACCAAGTTCATTTATATGACATTGTAAAAAACATCATCATTTAGTTAAAATTCACAATGTGGACATACTCTATTTCTTCAATGCCAAATTTGAAAATTGAATGGCTTCCAAATACAGTTTGTCTGTTTAACAACTTCAAATATGTTGCATGACTTTGTCTGCTCACCATGTACAGATGATGGATTAAATAATGTGTCACAGTTCTTCTGCAATGAGTGCATGAAATATTGCGGCACCAACTGTGGACTGCTTTACAACAAACTATTCAGGACACATTCAGTGCTTTAAAGGCAAGTTGTGAGCAAGTGGGATATAAATGCAGGACTGAGCCCTATGGAAAAATGTGACCAACATGGTGATAATAAACATGGACTGCTCTGTGAGGACGATGATGAGCTTTGTTGCCACATGTGTGTCTCTCTTACTCACAGGTATGCCATTTGTATAATAATCTTATCTTGATTATTGCATAAGAACATTAAAAGATGACACCATAGTTCTTAGTTTTTTTACGCAATAAATAATTAATACCATTATTTGAACTAACTCCTTAAAAACACATCATCCCTGGTAACATGAGTACTTAAAAAGAGCATGTAATTCTTAAGATTGTAAGATTTAGGCACGACGGCCCAGACATTAATATAACAATACCTTGATTTTCCTATATGAATTTCGGACTATGCATTATAAGTAAACATTGTAAAAAGGTATTAAAATACAAATGAAGACTGCTTATAATTATCTGAGAATGTAAGAGCATCAAGCGCATTCCTGACATGACTAGTGGACAGACGAAACTAACTGATATTAAGAAAATGTTAAAATATTATCTAGAATCCATTAAATCCCAGCAAGAACAACACCACATTCATAGCCTACAAGAAATGTAAGGACAGGATGAGAGAAGCAGGACGCCTGCTACATGGTATATCCATCAAGCCTCGCATTCAAAGCTTATCATAGGATTGAACAGTTCCTTTATGGTCTTAACACACTTGGCAAAATCACTATGAATTATAGATTAAAGGTCAAGAATAAAACGCAGTACACAGTTACAATAAAACGTGATAATGGAAGATGCATACTATCTGGTATATGTGAGCTGCCTATAGGAGAGATTCTAATCACCAATGCTTACGACCGCAAATTGAAGCTGCTTGCCTCCCTGTACCAGATGACAACAGCATTTGACCTCCCTTCTCAATCAGAATATAAGTGTCGCATTGCAGGACATAACCTTGCTGTAATTCTGCAATTGCTGTAAAGCAACTGTGTACACTTCATCACAGTGATAGGTAACAATAAGTGTATCAAGAATGTAAACATCTTCTCATGTTTGTCAATGTGTTTCTCATCCCATTGGTAATATCTATGTTCCCTCAAAGCAATTTATAAGAACACAATGTCATATAGACCATACTAGCAATGATTCAGTATACAGATTCACAGAAAATAGGGATGGTACCAAAAATACATTCCCGATTTCATACACCACAAGCTTATCCCAACATACAAATGTGGGAACACCTTGACTTTAAGTTCCCTATTTCAGTGTGTGCGAGTGCCAGTGGACATGCGTTTATCTGTTTTCATGGTTCGCACAAAGTGTCCCTTGTAACTGGCCACACTGGCCACAGACAAAGATGGACTTAGCCATCCACATGCAATAAGGTTGTAAAAGCAAACATATAGTCTAATCGTCGGGGGAGTGGGAATGAAATATCTGTGTTTGAGCTTGAATAACATGTGAAATATAATACCATAACCAAATTGTTTCTAACAGCTTAACTACCTGATTATGGCCATTTTGAGACAACTAAAACAATTATGTGTCTAGGAATAAGGCAGTATACCATTTGTCGCGATTACAAATTACATATTTAACTTCAAAAACATCAATTGACATTTAAATCAAATGACAAAGCTAAGAAAATGTTGCACTTAGGGAGATTTCACCCTAAATTAGAGTCGTGTCGTGTCAACCTAAATCGTCTTATTAGATAGCTTCCAATATCGCCAGTAGAATTAAAACTGACGTGAAATGGTATACAATATCAATGGCCTTTTTTCATTCCTCCAAGGCACTGTGCCGTAAACTGTTAAGCCAATATTAAATGCTCTTTGACAAACAAAATGCATGCATGTTTAGTATAGAATGCAAGAATGAGAAAGAACAAGGGAACCTTAGGACACACTGGACGATGCAACAAAGAATAGTTGCCTCAATGTGTAGTTTTTGTTTAATTACTTGTTGCCTTAACATAGAACTGCATCGTACCTTGAATATTTAACGAATGAAACATGTACCACTTACGGCAATTATATTTATTATTTTTGTGGGATGTTCTAGATGTCAAAACATAGGATGTACTGGTAAATACCACTGAATGATATAAAGACATACGCTGGTAGGCACCTGATGAAATCTTTTGGAAAAGCAGATAGTAAATAACCATTGCCTGTGTAATTAACATTTTATTTTTACATTTATACTGTTACAATAGTGTATCATTAAAATATAAAACAAATTATGAATGTACATTCAAGGACCGCAATTGACTTCACATACTAAATTTATTGTTTTGATATAATAATTTATTTAAATGTTTTTGATTTTTTTTTAAACAAGAGCTCCGATAAGCAACCGCCAACACAACTCTACAAGAAATATATTTTTCATTTTTTAAAAATGATTTTAAAATTATGACAGTTGCAAGGTGATTAACTCGGATTTTTTATATTATTATAACTTGTGTATGCTATTGTCATTAGGCAGTGTCCCCGTCCCCTAGAAACGCATGTGTAAGAGGAGAGGTAATATAATCAGACAAAAAGACAAAAATACAACAGCAGGGTATCCTGTTCCATTTCATCAAACCGAATGGTGACTGTCGTTTTCAAGAGTTCAAGATTTGTTTCTTTATATTTTACAACATGGGGATAGTTCACAAATTCATTTAAACGTCCACAGAATGTTGGTTGGATCTACAATTAATACAAACTGATACCGTAAGGTAAAACCGAAAAAAGGTTATTACAGCAAAAAAAAAATTAAGATATAATAAGAGTACTTCACATTGTATTAACTACGAATCTTATGTTATTTCAGCTCTCAACGGTAGAATAGACTATTAAAGTTCGCATGAAAACCTTAATTAAAACACATTTCTTTGATTTGGTTGTGAAGAGGTTTGGCGCAAAGGTATGTTTTATCTATGAGATGCACGTTTGATCAACATCTGATTTTCGTTATAAGTTATCAACGTCATCACTCTGGCAGAAACGCGACAGAAAAAGGAACGTACAAAATAAACAAAAACTCTAAAAATCTTATTATCTAATTCAAACATGTTATCGTACTTGCCATTTACCAGTAACTCCCAAACATCTTTTTCCAAATGAAGAGCTTTGTATTTGAAGTGTGCTTAATTTTCGGAATTATCTTCATTCAAGCTTATAATAGCACAAACACCCCGAAATATATTATTCTCGTCTATAGCTTCAATATAATAAATGTTGTAATTACAAATCAACACCGGTTATGCTCTAAAAAGAAAAGTCTAGGGTGAAAGCAGTAACGAAATGACGTCCGTTCGAAACATATTTGTATTTTGATTTGGAATATTTTGTTGGAATTGCAATTATATTTAGGAGACGGTTTCACACAAACCGTTTTACTTGACAAAATGCTAGATAAACTAACATCATAATACAAGTTATAAACACACGTAAATGTATACCACGAACATAGTTATTGAAAAATAATGGTAAATATGTGAGGTAATTTGTCATGACCCTCAACTTTAAATATACCTTTAATTAAATGCATTTACCAAGCGACCGATTGCATGGATATTTTTAACCTGAAATACTATTTAAGTTGTTGTTACTGCATGTAATCAGTACCAAAAAAGTAAGCAAAACCTATTCAGAGGCATCCTGGGAAATATGTTAAAACATAATCCGTCTGCATTTATGTGGTAGAATGCGAGCTGACTATGACAGAATATTATAAATGATTACAAAGTAATACATGTGTTATAATAAAGTTGTGCCCATAACGAGTTAAGCATAATACTATTCATAAAAGGAGCAACGAAACCAACGTGTATTATTTTCAAATAATTATGTAGGAGTAAAACTAATATTTAGGTGCGGATGTATTTTGGTTCATTATAGAGAGATTGATCTTACACGAAAAAAAAACGTTGATATACAAGTGTTACTCGTTTCTGCTTGTGGGTTTCTAAAGCCGTAAAAGGCTGGGAAATTACATTTATCCTACTCTTTCGAGAATGTACAGGCCATCCGCATTACACTTAATTATGTATACGCCATGCTAAAATCGAATCAGACCTTTGAAAATCACTTTTTACGATTGAATCACACTTGCACCAGTGTACGTGAAGTTAGCGGCCTAGCGGCCTAGCGGCCTAACGGCGTGAGGTTAGCGGCCAAGCGGCCTAGCGGCCTAGCGGCCTAGCGGCGTGAAGTTAGCGGCCTGGCGGCCTAGCGGCCTAGCGGCGTGAAGTTGGCGGCCTAGCGGCCTAGCGGCCTAATTATTTTTTCTATGTCCAAGCAATTGTTAATGCGTTTTTTTTTAAAACAATGATAAATCAAGGATTTTATTCATATAGTTACATAGCGGCCTTAAATTGTTATCTATTCAGAATATCTTTCTTTATCTTTTATTCTAAAACAATTTTAAATTAACTGTTTTATGCACATAATATCACTCTGAAGCGTTTTTCAACTTTTTTTCAAAAAAGTCGATCAAGCACTTCAGCGGCCTAGCGGCCTAGCGGCCTAGCGGCGTGAAGTTAGCGGCCTGGCGGCCTAGCGGCCTAGCGGCCTAAAATGGTATCCTATTTCAAAGCATGAATACATGCATTTTCTTCTAAAACAATGACATCTTAGCTATTTTTATGCACAAATTAACACTTTGAAGCTATTAGCGATTATCAACTTTTTTTTTTTTAAAGCGTCGATTAAGCAGTCAGCTATTTCAAATCATTAAACATGCCTGATCTTCTAAAACAATGATATATTTACTGTTTTATGCACAAATTATCACTCTAAAGCGTTTTTTATTTATTTTTTTAAAAGTTCATCGAGCACTTCAGCGGCCTAGCGGCCTAGCGGCGTGAAGTTAGCGGCCTGGCGGCCTAGCGGCCTAAAATTGTTTCCTATTTCAAACCATGTATACATGCATTTTCTTCTAAAACAATGACATATTAACTGTTTTTATGCACAAATTAACACTTTGAAGCTATTAGCGATTATCAACAGGTTTTTTTTCAAAAGTGTCGATAAAGCAGTCAGCTATTTCAAAGCATTAAACATGCCTATTCTTCTAAAACAATGATGTATTTACTGTTTTTATGCACAAATTATCACTCTGAAGCGTTTTTCAATTCTTTTCCAAAAAAGTACGTTTGGTAATTTGAAAACTTGGAAGATCTCTGGAAATATTTTGGAAGATAATATCTATTTGTGAAAAGCGTCACCTAATCAACTACACAAATTTTACAGACTTTACTTAAATTCAAGGCGTTCAATTACATACGCTGCTCCTTTTTGTATAACAACATTGTACTTGTTTACTCCAGCCAATAAAGCAGTCATAAATAAATGGTGCAATTAAATGCAACGGTTAGTCCACAGCATTGAAATAATAGAACGCAATAAGGATATAATAATATGGACAATCGTAGCAATTACATACATTCAAGGTTCAAGTAATGTACAGTTTTACACCGGAAACAACGAGAAGACGATACAATGCAAAATAACCGAGCAAAAACGTCTCTAACGAACTGTGAACGTAAATCATGTTTGTTTAAATCGTTTAAACGTCTGCTTTATTTATGGGCAATTATGTCAGGAATTTATATCAAATGAAACTTTCGGAAAAGTAAGTAAGATAACAACTTTAATATTGTCGGTGTTTAACTAATACTGTATAAAATAAGTTACTAAATTATTAGATAATTGCATGTTCACTACAAAGCCAAAGGTTCAATTAACAATACAAAGACAATGAACTATTCAAACCACGATTACAAAGAGCAATTTGACTTACTTCAAAAAATCGCTCAATGGTATCTAAATATTTCAAAAAAAGTCGGAAAATTAAAACTAGAATTCGAGTATAGCTTTCAATCATATACGCACAAATAGCACTTTAATTAAATTCATTGTTCAATGCAAAGTGCAGGAAGTATTACATAATGGTTTTTCCTCAAAGACCATTACTCCTGAATGTAGATAAGTGTGTAAACTTGTAGACTTGTATTTCTTATACATGGCGACTGATAACCCGAGAACTTAAAGTGTTTATAAGTGTCAGTCTAAGACGCCCCCGGCTAAACTATTCGGCTAAATTAATAGTGTTTTTGTGAGGTTATATCCTGCAAAAATAGAAGATTTATGTTTCCTACGTATACAATACCGACTCAAAACAATCACGTTAATCACGGTAACAAATGATATAAAAGGGTTTTCAACGAAGTTACGTAAACACGGTCTGACAGAGAACTGCCTGTAGAAAAAAGTCTAATGTCAAGTCTTCAAGTAATTCTATTTATATTGCAGTAATTTAAGATTGACTTGGGAACATTATCTAAGACCCATATTGACACAATAACTTTTCGGAGCTAAGACGGGTTTCCCGTGTTCTTGATAAATAGGGAACAGGTGTTTGCAATGAATATACATATATCTCAAATTATTTTTGGAAGATGATGTATGTTAAGTTGAAATACAGGAATATAGTTCATAGGATCATACGCAATGATATTTAATCATAGACCAGCTTATTCTAGTGACCAAATCGAGTTGTTTTTATTTTCTTAAATTTGAGTTAAATCTGAGCTGTCATTGATAACACCACCGAGTTATGTTTTTCTACCAATTCAAGGGACGTTAGATAAAGTTATGTACTTTATGTAGACAAGTCTTTTCCGATATCGGTTTTTCATGGCATTTGTCCGATCTAGGTTTGCTTAATTGAGTCAGTAGAAGTGTATATATTAAAACGGGTTGCTTTCATTCCAATCATTGCATGTCATACAACTCAATGCATATGTCAAGGCACTCAAACAATTTCTACCGGAAGTATACACTTTTCAACATCTAGGACACCCGGACCTGTTCCCTTGTTAATATAGGTTGACAATAATCACATACAAATACATTGATATCAGGATCATGTTCAGGAGGTAGTGAACACCTGTAAGAATCTATATATTCAAAGTATATGTTGTATATAACGGTATACACTGTACAATCATGTGAATTGTGGATGCTTGGTTGTGGTATCATTTAAAGTCTTTATACGGAAAGAAAACAACCTACTGAAAATATTTATTTGTGACCTTGATCAATTGCAATAAAGGCAATGTCAAGCCCTGTTTCACTTGAAATACAGTGAACAAAATACTGCAATCACTTTATCTATGAACTTTGTTCCGTCATTTCTTAAATCTATTTAATACAGTATGCAATTCCATTTCAAATGATAACACAATTACATAAAGTCACGAGGAATCAATGTAACATTAATACCAATGGCTTAATTAAATAACGAGTTGCTTTAATCATACTTTATTGCATGAAGATACCATCACACAATATATGATTAAGAATACAAAAAAGAAACAGCAATAGTGCAATGTAACATTGTTTTCGTTCATATAATTAAGGACGTGCAAAGGGATTGGGCCACAAGTTTTTCCAACATCAGTTAAGGCCCTTTCTAAAAAATGTAGCATGATGAACAAAATAATAACCTTGTCACATAAGGTATGAAAACAAATGCTTTATTTCATATGAATGAGCATATTGTGTTATATGACTATATAACTATACGAAAAGCGGTTTCTAATGAATAGTACGTGTTATGCAATAAATAATAATATAACTAGTAGACTATATAAGCAAACTGTCAGACAATTTAAGCTAAGTGTGTGTGTGTGTGTGCGTGCGTGCGTGCGTGCGTGCGTGCGTGCGTGAGTGCGTGTGTGTGAGAGAGAATAAAAGGTGAGGAGGGCCCTTGGAGGGATTAGTGGTGTGCTTTTTGTGCTTACTGCAGAGTGGTCTTAAAACGTTAATTGAACTTTTTATTGTGACGTACTTTCGTAAATATCACAACAGTATCATTATCCGTAAGATTTGAAGATCCCAAAGGTAGCTTATTGGTACTCAAAGGATGAAATTGTCTAGTGTAATGAAAACAAACCTGTAAAAAGCGAGCGATTAAATACATATTAATCGGCATTGTCTTGAGCATAACGCATAGTTAGCATATTTCATAAGCCATGTTGAATGTTTTTTTCAAAAAAGAAATGAGAGATAGGCGATTTTCTTTTATTTAAATGAAAGTATGTTTATTGCCATACTACAATATTATGTTTAGTTGTCTTTGGTTTAGAATCGGCAGCCAGAATATCGCCCATAATGACCCGGAATCCGGCTGAACTAAAACGAAGGAATGGCAGTCTCAGTTTTCCGAGTACAATCCATGGTTGAATACTCTTGATGTTTTCTTATGTTATGTTTTATATTAAAGTTTAGCAGATTGAACGAAATACTAAGTTTGTACTTTGAAGGTAGAGTATGCTTAAAATAGCATTAGTGCGTTTTAATGGTTTTGCAAAGCACCTATTTATTATTTGTTATGAGCTGCTACATCGTAATAACAATCGAACTGCTGTTGTTTTCAATTCAGTATGTTGATCAATTAACTCAACACCTGGAATCGGTGGAATAGTATGTTGTATTTGTTTACCACACGCAAAATCATAAATTTTTGAAGAAAATATTATTCTACTCATACCAAACTAAATTACGTATACTGTCATTGTGGAAAAACACTGTATTTTGGTGCTTGTGTGGGCAACGTTTCTCTGTATGTAGACTATTCGGTGCCAAAAATTAAGACGTGTATATACTCATTTCAGGCAATTGTTTTTGATGATTTACATTTTACAACCGCCCATTCATCGGTTGATAACAGCCTTAACCACGTTTTAACTACGCTCTACGTCTCTCTGAATTTTTCTGCTATATCTCGGCCAAAAACCAATTACGAACACTTCGGACCACGGGTATTGCGAACCATATTAAGGACATTATGGATAATCTATATTGTCACACTTAGGACCATTATTTGTTCGCACTACGGACCCTACTTGAAAACAGGATGGATAATAAATATGTGTTATCAATCCAAAATATTATATTGTAGGGTTTTCATATCTTAGAAAATAATCCATGATATTATTTTTTTAGGCTATTCTGTTTAATTAAATACGCACTTAATACCTGAATTGATATATGTGTGCAAACAGATAATTAATTTCTACTAAAAATGAAAAGTCCAATTGTATTATTTGTCCTGTAAATTTCAATAAACACTGACATTCTTCCAATGTTCAGAGTATTTATGGACAATGATCCCTGTTTTGTAACGGACCATGTTTCAGAAATGCTGTGTGAAGTTTGTTACCCCTACACAGGTTTGCGATTAAATGCTTCTGGTATTAAGTTTTATATAATAATTTTATTTTGTAAAAAAGTACAATATTCTTCGGACGCCAGTGATCATGCATACAGATTGTTCAACTTTTTAAGAATACAAATCTCCAGGTATCTGGTATGTATATTTAAAATGAACTAAGAATACAACTTCTTTTACAAATAACGACTATTTTTAAGCATTCATTTAAATATTTAAATGTTGAAGTGAATTATTATAAACATAAATAACTAGATATAAACTTGTTCTCTCAGCGCCGCCTTCAAAAACGGATTTCTATCCTTAACGGGGGCCTAGTTGACGAAATGTTATATTGTTTTGTTAATAATTGCCAGAAAAAAAAATCACAATATAAAAAATGAACAAGGGGAGATAACTTTGCAATGAAATGCCACATATTTATAACTATTATGGGGTGCACAACTTCAAATTACTATTAAGACATGTTCCACTCAATTCCTTTTTGATTTCTGCTCCGGACAAAATTTGGTTTGATAAAAAGAATAGTACTGATAAGACGAATAATAATAAAAAGAAAATACAGTATGTCTTCCCATTAGTCGCACGGTGACATAGCTAGACCTAAACTAAAATTATACATCATGGTCCAAGTTGTCCCTGGGCAAGGTCCCAAGTTTCTGAGTCGCTTGACCATGGTTGGAAATATCTTGAATTGAGAAGTTACAGGTCGTTAGTTCAGCCGATTAATCTGTGTTTGTTTCCGTGACAATTACCATGTAAAGTATTGGAGAAATCGTCTAAACTTGTTTTTCAGATTTTGTAAATTGACTTGTAAACGTGGTCTTGATCTGCGAGCGTTCACTACATGATTGCGAGTGTCTGCTTTGCTATTGCAAGAGCTCATTTCACGAATGATCCGACTTTCTGAAAATACATCATCAAATTGTAAAACGCTCAATGCGTTAGTGATTTTATGCAGTGAAGATATGCATTTTCCATGATAGTAAGTATTAAATGCATTAATAGTATACACTTCATGCGAAATAACTCCAATAATGCACAATCCAGTAATGAATTTGGAAATATATTTGAGCCTAAACTATTCTGTCAACATAATACAATAACATAATTCTGGCCATGCGCTGAATGTGTTTGTTTTTTTAACTTATACTAATGCATATCTTACTAGTATTACATACGTGACTTACCTTCATATCTTTGTCCCTTTTTTAACAGATTATAATGTTTTTTGGGTACCATTTTTATGCATGGCTGTATTTGATGGCTGTATTTGTAAGAATTGTTTTACATATGATTGCACGCAGATTTTCTGCGCACTAGATATCTATACTTGAACATATGCATTTCAAAAGCATTAATTATACAATTATACAGCTATATGTTTTTTAAATGTTTGCATTTTAAGACTTAAACATAGAAACTGCTCTATCATGCTCGGTCTCTCCTAATAGTTTTTTTAAATATGTTTACTTCGTTTTTATACAAAAGACATTTAAATAACAGGCGGTACTTATCTTCTAACTAAGTGAATAATCCACATAAATGATCTTCTCTTCGAATACGTGTCTATCTCTCGGTCTCAATCTAAGGCCGATTTGATGATAGTCGTTTTGCAAACACTTTATAAATCGACACTTTTGTTGAGTTCTCTTATCTACTATACCAGGATTGGTTCAAGATATCCTTAACTTGACGCTGAAAAATACGGACACAAGTGTTTGTATCCCCCCACCCCCCTACTTGGGAAATCCAAACTTCATGAAAACCATAATTACATATTTTCTTACATGTACTGCCAAGTTATATTTCTTGGGTTATTTTCAATTTCATTTAAAATCGTTTCATACATAATCTTTGAATACTTTCTTTCACTGCAGTGAAATATTTAGAACCAATATTATAACATATGTGTCAATCAAATGGAAAACAAATATATTCTTCCAAGTTAACAATAAACGAATTCATTTTGTGACGAGGTTTTAACTCCTTATAAATTATTTAAAAACATTGTAACTATGTATTCTTTCTTTATTGCCACCACGGGAAATTCCCCAAACCTCACAACCAAAATAAAAGATGGGCTTAACTAATTCATCAAAAAGATCTAACACATGTTCCGTTGATATGTTTACAAAATACTTTTGTAGTTTAAATAGAGCCTGATGTGCCTGACCTTATAACATGTCTTAAAACAATCCATAAAAATCCCCAGATGTGAAAACAGTACCTAAATAACATTATTGTGAAACAAAGTCTATTTCAGAGTCACCATAATGGAATTGTAAATTTTGCTTAAGTCTCCCGCCTTTCCTAAATACAACAACATTCGTCTTATCCTTATTGCTACAGATAGCTTCCAACTACCATTTAGTTGCATAGAAAAAATAAACGGACTTAAACAATCCCAACAATCGAACATGATAATCAAATGCTTTAGAATGATCGACACATAAATAAAACAATTGTTCATTCGCATTAAGGACGTGGTTTATAAAATTATGTAAATCAAAAATACTGTCAGTAGTTCCCATTTTTGAACGAAACCCGACTTCAACGTATATGTATGTTTTTCAGCCCACGATGCCAAAAACTCATTTTAAACTTGATCGGGCCCAGCATTTCGGCCTAGATTTAATTCTTTTATAGTACTACTTATATTATCAACAGCAAAATATGCATATAACTCTTATTATCAACTATATTTTCATTAGAATACATAACATCCTCGTCTGCTTAAAAAATATATCTTCAGGGTAATCAATTGCTGTAAACTATTTAGTGAATGTATTTATGGAAGGGTTATCTGGTGTGTTTACGCCAGGGGTTTCTTTTAACAAGCGCAAGTATATATTTGCATTTTTTAGTCATGCCTGTAACAATACATTAATTTGCTTCATCCTAAAATAAACAAAGGGGTGCTTCTTATAAATACTTATTGATTGCACCTTTGATCTTTAATCTATTTAATTCATTTTTATCTTTTCGGTACAACTTAAGTTTACAGTACAAATCCTGTCGTTCATCTTGAACAACATCATCAACAAATGGGTTTGACATTCCTGACGTACTACTATTTACATAATTGGTTATGATGGTATTTGTTCTCTGTGATATTTTGCGTTACTAATGAAAACACGCTCGTATAATATCTAATTCATGTTCTATTGTCATCATTTTTGTTCTTTTAGACACCATTACAGCTCAATATGTATATAATGCCACATCTCTCTCCGGTATATCAAATGCTAGAGGATGTTTGACGCCTGCCTTTTATAAAACATGGCATCTAAATACCCGTATCAGTATATTAATATGATGCTTAGGGATTTATAACTCATTTGCGATACAAAACATGTGTTTATTATTGTTGCTATTATAATTATTAAGGGTTATGGCAGGCTTTTGATGAAGTCTATAACAGTATATGCACTTCAGTGATATTGATAAAAAAGAACATTGACGATTCAGCTAAATGAAAAAAAAAACGAACTCAATTAGCAGACGGGAATGCGCTATACGAGCTTCTGAAATGGTTATCGGGCGGGATGAAGCTATCGAAAACAAGTTTTTTTCTAAACATACCGTTGTGAAAAGACATTGTACCGAAAGCATGCTTTGTTCAAGAGATACTGTTGTGTTTTAACATTGTTTCGTCTGTTTTTGTGTTTCAATAAACTCATTGACTTTAAAGTTATCATAAACAAGCTTGACATTTCAACGAGTTATTGTTAATAATATAAAATATTATTACCAGGCATACACAATTCTAATAATTTGATTTCGGATAAAATATAACATTGACTATACATGTGTAATATGCCTATCAATTTCCTTTTTCATATCCAACAATGAAAATACAGTACGCCGTATAGAAATACGTATCACCATACTGTCTTTTTTAATTCGGTATCATGCGAGTACTGTGTGTAGTCTAGGAATTACTTTCGCATCGCAAAACAACAAATTGACAAAATTAACTTGTAAAACCTGTCAAATGCTAGCTTTATAAAATAACCTCAGTTTACTCACACCATCAGTAGCATGTAATATTTAGGAACATGGTATTGAAATAAACATGAGTATAAGCGCAAAACAGAGAACATTGCAATCTAAATAGACATTTACTTGTTTGCCAATTCGAAGATCATAATTGTAACATTATCATAAACATGACCATCTTGCCAATACAAAAAAGAAAGCGACTTCGTGTCATCGGTAGTTATAGCGATTGACACACGAACTTCCTTCAGTTCTGAATATAATGATCGTCTAAATATCTTACAACATTATAACTTTTGTAAAATAAGTACCGGTTATGTTTGTTAATTTTAAGTGATGTGACATTTAATAATTGTTTTCGCACTAGCAAATTTATTTTGCTGAGACATACAACATTTGTTTTTTTTCCTATTTTGCTCAATTAAGTGAAAATATAAATAGTTACAAAGGTATATAATAAATGGAATATTCAGATCGGACGCATTTCTAGTGATCTGCATCACGTCGCGTACGGTGAGAAGACGCGTATCCGTGTTTACACAATGAACACGACATGATCTAGTTCAAAGAAAAGCGTCCTATTATAATATCCCCTGTTTATTAGGAATTCACTTCAGCAACATAGAAAATAACTTCAATGTAAAGCTGTGAAGTTAGCTAAACATACGACGTTGGACATTGGACATTCAAAAATGAATGTCGTGCCAGCACGACATTGGACATTGGACATTGGAATTTCAAAAATGAATGTCGTGCTAGCATGACATTGGGCATTCAAAATCGAAAGTTGTGCTGGCACGACATTTGACATTGGACAATCAAAAGTGAAAGTCGTGCTGGCACAACATTGGACATTCAAAAATGAATGTCGTGCCAGCACTGTCCAACATTGGACATTGGGATTTCAAAAATGAATGTCGTGCCGGCACAACATTGGACATTGGACATTCAAAAACGAAAGACGTGCTGACACGACATTGGACATTCAAAAGTGAAAGTCGTGCTGGCACGATATTGGACATTCAAAAATGAATTTTGTGCCAGCACGACATTGGACATTGGACGTTGGGATTTCGAAAATGAATGTTTTGCCAGCACGACATTGGACATTGGACATTCAAAATCGAATGTTGTGCTGGCACGACATTGGACATTGCAAATCGAATGTTGTGCTGGCACGACATTGGACATTGGGCATTCGAAATCAAAACGGTTTGAAATTATCCGCTGGACACTCATTCATTCTCTGAGGTTTACTTAGATCTGTTCACAAATGGCCTTTTCCTTTTTAATATCAGGTTTTTTTGATTGGTCACCAAAAGTATGCAAACCTTGTATAAGTTATTTTTCAAACAAAAGTCTTTGATGATTATAAAAGTAATAAAATGTGGAAAAAAGGGCCAGTTAAAGCGTTATTGTTTCTGCGGATTATATTGAGCAATAGAAATATGACACCTTTACAGAACATATTCCGGCTCTCAGCAGGGTGTCCACTTTTGATGGATTAAAACTATCTAAATGGAAATAAGACGTGTGCTGTATATCAACAATAAATGAAATCAACACAATTTATGAGAAAAAGAAAAAAAAAACACAATCGATTGCAAAATTGCGTCCCAGCAAACAATACTTCATATTGAGGTTATACAATAACAATTGTAAAGGATCATTATTTAGTGATATATCTACTGCCTTTATGTATACAATGACTATAATTATGTTCAATTTGGATTTCAATTTATTGGTGCTAACATCTGCAACATTTCATAAATATCGCGCTCAATAATTGTTCAAATATAAAACAAACAGTTAAATTCGACAACAGTACTGGTCCCGTATTATTCAGCTCATGGACGCGTTAACTGTTAAAATCTCTCTTAAAGGATCATTCGAAGTCTCTGTCTATCATGGGTCCAAAATTGTTATTTATTAACTCGAAAACTAACCAGCACGACATATTTTGAATGCCCAATGTCGTGCCATTTCTATTTTGAATGTCCAATGACGTGCCAGCACGTCTGTCGTTTTTAAATGTCAAATGTCCAATGTCGTGCAAGCACGATTTTCACTTTTGAATGTCCAATGTCCAATGTCGTGCCAGCACAACATTCGATTTTGAATGTCCAATGTCCAATGTCGTGCTAGCACAACATTCGATTTTGAATGTCCAATGTTCAATGTCGTGCCAGCACGACTTTCACTTTTGAATGTTCAATGTCCAATGTCGTGCCAGCACAACATTCGAATTTGAATGTCCAAAGTCCAATGTCGTGCTGGCACGACATTCATTTTTGAATGTCCAATGTCCAATGTCGTGCCAGCACGACTTTCACTTTTGAATGTTCAATGTCCAATGTCGTGCTGGCACGACTTTCATTTTTGTATGTCCAATGTCCAATGTCGTGCCAGCAAAACATTCGAATTTGAATGTCCAATGTCCAATGTCGTGCCAGCACGACTTTCACTTTTGAATGTTCAATGTCCAATGTCGTGCCAGCACAACATTTGATTTTGAATGTCCAAAGTCCAATGTCGTGCTGGCACGACATTCATTTTTGAATGTCCAATGTCCAATGTCGTGCCAGCACGACTTTCACTTTTGAATATTCAATGTCCAATGTCGTGCTGGCACGACATTCATTTTTGAATGTCCAATGTCCAATGTCGTGCCAGCACTACTTTCAATTTTGAATGTCCAATGTCGTGCCAGCACAACATTCGATTTTGAATGTCCAATGTCCAATGTCGTGCCAGCACAACATTCGATTTTGAATGTCCAATGTCCAATGTCGTGCTGGCGAATGTCCAATGTCCAATGTCGTGCCAGCACGACTTTCAATTTTGAATGTCCAATGTCGTGCCAGCACAACATTCGATTTTAAATGTCCAATGTCCAAAGTCGTGCCAGCACAACATTCGATTTTGAATGTCCAATGGCCAATGTCGTGCCAGCACGACTTTCACTTATGAATGTCTTATGATCAATGTTGTGCCAGCACAACCTTCGATTTTGAATGTCCAATGTCGTGCTGGCACGATATTCATTTTTGAATGTCCAATGTCGTGCTGGCACGACTTTCAATTTTGAATGTCCAATGCCCTTTGTCCAATGTCGTGCTGGCACGACATTAATTTTTGAATGTCCAGTGTCCAATGTCGTGCCAGCCCAACCTTCGATTTTGAATGTCCAATGTCTAATGTCGTGCTGGCACGACATTCATTTTTGAATGTCCAATGTCGTGCTGGCACGATTTCAATTTTGAAATCCCAATGTCGTGCCAGCACAACACTCGATTTTGAATGTCCAATGTCCAATGTCGTGCCAGCACAACATTCGATTTTGAATGTCCAATGTCGTGCTGGCACGACATTCATTTTTGAAATCCCAATGTCCTATGTCTAATGTCGTGCTGGCACGAGATTAATTTTTGAATGTCCAGTGTCCAATGTCGTGCCAGCACAACATTCGATTTTGAATGTCCAATGTCCAATGTCGTGCCAGCACAACCTTCGATTTTGAATGTCCAATGTCCAATGTCGTGCCAGCACAACCTTCGATTTTGAATGTCCAATGTCCAATGTCGTATGTTTAGCTAACTTCGCTCAGCTTCAATGTAAAGCCTTACAAGAGCACTACACTGTAAAATTTTCAACGCGTTTAGATCTAAACACTTCACGAAACGCTTAGATTATAAACGTGTTTAGAAAATCCACATGTAGATAATAAACGTGTTTAGAAAATCCACATGTTTAGAATGTTAAACATGTTTAGGTAATCACAACTACAGCTATCACTCTGGTGATTAATACCCCCGAAGTATTAACTTGACGTCACCTGTACCATGTTCGACCTTGTCTTGCAGCGTATCACAAAACAGTTACATCAATGGTACTTGCGATTATGACCATTTGCTTAGTACAAAACACCAATTAAGTCTCGCAAATTGAACAGTACAAGCATTTTAAACACAGTACAATAATTTTAATTTATGTATATACATACGATTATCAACCCAGATTAACACACATGCCCATTATGGTTATATTCTTAGACATCAACCTTACGCCAACTGGTAATAGTCTAAATGCTGATCAGTCTGCTGGATAATTTATAGAACAGAACAGAACAGAACAGACCAGACAGTTTATTAAATACACATGTACTCTATCAATGTCTAAACCTATAATTTTAACAAGTGGTTAACAATATCTTTATTTCCCCCAAAGTTTGGAGAGCAAAACTGTGTATCAAATAATGCGAATAAACATATATACAATATATGTAAGCATACGACAAAGTCAAGATGAATAAGAACATGTATATACAGACGCATACAAACAACATCCTTATTTAATAATATTATATATTTTAATAATATTATGATATTTAGTTTGCCTGTTTATATGTTTTGACAAAAAGAAGAAAGGAAAGACCTTGGCTTTGTAACAAATATAAACATATGCCATCCCATTTATTTCGCTTATTATAATATTCATTTTCAGACAAAAACAGGGTATAATTCATACCACAAAGTTAATTCTAGTAATAGAACCGATCAATGCGTAAACATTTGATAAACAATGTTTGTCAAATTCCTGTATTTAGAATCATTATCATCACCTGTTTCAATTGATAACATAATAATAGATTTGCTCTGTTTTGATAACGACAAAAATTCACTGTAACATCACAACAGCAGAAATTTCTTTCATAATATCGTTCTTATTTGACGAAGACAGTAATTCATGGAACTCAAAATTGATTGATTAACATTGTAATATCGTTTAAAATATGATTTTCTAAGCTGAAGAGTGGTCCAATTAACAGAGCTCTCCGAAAAATAAGAGCAAAGGTTACACTTGCAAAAATATACATTTTCCAAGAACATGTGTCATTCAAATGACAAAAACAAATTCTATAAAAGATTAACTGTAAGCATAATTGTAGGTCTCCTAACAAACATTTGCAGACATACAAAACTGTCAACAGCATTGTTAAATAAAATAATACGATGCAACCACAACATAACTGAAATGCTATAAATATGGTCAAATGAGGTTGACCCTGATATGAATGGCTACTAGTTAGGTAAAAAGCTCAGTGTTTAACAATCTATTGTCAATGATGTTAAGGTGATGCAGAAGGCATCATGAAGTAATATGCCTTCAACTAAACAGTTGTAATCATTAATTTATGAGGCATTTTCCATTTCCTTAACAATCTTTACATACCCTGAGCTTGTGTAGAATTTATTTGTATTGTCTTCTAGGATAAACTGTTGAATAAATCCCAAAAAGCTGAAAGTGCTTGGGGTACGTACGAAAAGTCCCATACATAGTATGCAAACATTAGGCCCGTTAGGCCTTCAATCAAACCATCAAACACGAGCAATATCTTTGCCTCACTAATGATGGCACATCCTGCCCTGGTCCCATCGGCATTCATCACTAATGCCAAACTTGGAGGTGTCCCTTTAGGTAGGAAGTTTCCAACTCACTGGCCTGTCAATAAACAATTATTTTTTAAAAAGCTTAATAATCAAAACAGACTGAAACTTTAATAAATTACACATAGCCTGTTCATTGTATAGCAACAATGTTATGACTTGTGTATAGAGATAAGATAATACTCAAGAGTTGAAGAAAACAGTTTAAACCTAGCAAGACCCCTACAATTAATAGATGGATCTGTTTGTACTATTAATTCTGTAAGACTTTTACCACATGGAATCCTTGCAGACAGCTGGCTTCATAAAGTTAAGGTCACATACTTCTGGCCGATCATCCAGTTAAGCAATTTGAATTAGGACGGAGAAGAGTTTTGACTTACCAAGCATCGGCAAATCAATGGTTGGGATGCCTTGGACTTCTTTGCTGTGTACTTGATCCTGCTCTCGAGCCGTTCCAGCACTTCCAGTTCATCAGGTGTAGAATCATCATCCTAGCAATCAGGAAAAGCTGACTGTATTAACTAGAAAATAATTTGACCCTACAGGACAAGAACCTCGCATTGTCGCGATACACAAGTTAAAAAAATCCTACCAAGTACCACAGGTGGTGACCTCTACACCTGCCAGCACTTTACTATATATTCAAGCAAGGCATAGTTCATTACCCAGGGTGATAAAATTACTAACTAACAAACTAACAAACGTTTGGATGGGACTTTAAACCGAGGGTACTACACCACAAGCATGTTAGAGAACCTGGCTCCAATTTCTCGAAACTTCTTAAGTTCCTTATAACAGGATTAAGCTAATCTCATTATTTTTTGTTTTCAATAAATTGCGTAATACTAACTTCTTTAAGAGTTTTTATACTTTAGATAGAAATTATTTGTATGATAATCACACTAAACCTTTTTTCATTTATCAAAATTCAATTTAAGTATATATTTAGGATAATTGAAATAAGCTACTTAAGCCTGTTAAGCCAACTATGACTGGTCCAACTACTAACACTCGTCTTGCGGTATTGCCCACTATGGGAATCGGTGACAATGAGTATCATTATTCATCCATACATTTAACAGAATGTTAGGTCGGAAGCTTAACCAACAGCTTCGTTGGATTTCCCGTTGCAATGACTGAAAACTCAGCAGTTGATCAGTCACAGTTTTGCTAAACTGGCCAGTGAGCTGATTAATAATTGACTGAACAAATTTAGGATAATTGAAATAAGCTACTTAAGCCTGTTAAGCCAACTATGACTGGTCCAACGACTAACACTCGTCTTGCGGTATTGCCCACTATGGGAATCGGTGACAATGAGTATCATTATTCATCCATACATTTAACAGAATGTTAGGTCGGAAGCTTAACCAACAGCTTCGTTGGATTTCCCGTTGCAATGACTGAAAACTCAGCAGTTGATCAGTCACAGTTTTGCTAAACTGGCCAGTGAGCTGATTAATAATTGACTGAACAAATCAAAACAGATTCAAGATAGGTAACAAGTTACCTGATCTTTACTGAATCCAAGCAGTTTACACAGTTTGTCCAGGACACTAGCCCAGTTGTCGGAGATTGATGCATTGGAATGCGAAGGCTGCATAAGGAAGAACTCAATCTGGAAAAGTAGTGTAGATTAATACTGTGCCATGACAGTAGCAAAACAACTAGAACGATCCTATTTCAAGGCCAGGTAACGACTGTCGTTGCCAATATATCTGTGACTTAAATCCAAATTGATATTACCTTTATAAATAAGATGAAATAAATATATATAACTTAATACTATTAAATTACTTACAAACTTCTTGTTTCCCAAGAAAGGGTATTTTTCAACGATTTTGGCAACACCCACATCCGGGTTGGTCCCGATGTATGTTCGCCTTTCCCGTAATGACCTCCTCTGAGCTGCAACAAGTAAGCAAGGCAAGGGAGACTTACATACAAAGATGTGATGTTGTAAAGTTGTAAGTTTTTTAACCACAACGAAGATAAGTAGTCGATTGGAGCAGTAGTATAGGGGTTCACTGGGCCACTCCTGTCTTATCGAAGGTTTGAGTCCTGCAATGCCATACTACATTTAAACAGTAATGAGTGGACGATAGCAACATTAGTATCTCATTATTTGAAGAGTTGTATTGGGCTATTCAGACTCGACAGTTAAAGAAATTTCAATAGATACTTTAAGAATCAGAGCCTGATCTTGATCTTTAGCAGACTTCTTCATTTTATTCAGCAGGAAAAGGCTGGCGTCATCCAGGCTCAATTCATCTTCATCTACATCATCTGTCATTATGCATCAATATACTATAGAAGCCATCAAGCTTTTAATAAATTATCCTTTCACTACAAGATATTGACAAGCTACAGGACAAGTTATTAAAGTTTTCAGTTTTAGTATTGTTTAATATAGGTCAAATTATTGAAACAAAGTCAGTTATAATCTATTTGGTTAAATTACCAATGAGTAAGTTTGTAGAAGAAACTCGTCTAACGGGAAGATTTTCATATCTATTGTTTTTATCATCAATCGCCATTAAAACTATGCAACAGATCTTGAACAGTTTAAAATTTAAAGTTGAACAGCCTATTAATTAAATGTATCTGTCTGCAGAAAGATGTGGAATTTTCTTGTGGGTGCAAAGTGGTTTAAGTGACATTTTAAGAAAATTCAATACCATTTTGCACAGATGGACATAGTTTAGTATTCATACTTCAATACTAGGAGAATAGCCTGAATGTGCATTTAAATTTATACCATTGACTCCTGGGATGATAGCAAACGATTTCACCATTGGGGGCTTCGGCACTTGTGACCGTTTCGACTTGCTGTTTCACTTCCAGCGTATGTTGCGGACCTTCATAGACAGTTTGCTAGTGAAGAATGACTACAAAAAGAAACAAACATTTACTATAATTATATCACCCCAGGAGTACTTTCTTGCTCTAATGGGATAAATTGTCAAAACATATACAAGTGTTCTGTCATGTTGGAAAAATGCTTTCAAATTACTAATGGTACATAATTATTATACTGTAGTACTTCCAAAGGTTTGTATAAATACATATATTTACCCAGGGATCCTTCAAGGATGGCTTGATGTTTACCCCAATGCAGGGGTATAGCTGGTATATCTTTTGGCCAAACATTGCGTATGTACCGCGGTCATCAAAACCGCCCACCGCCAACACATGATATGATGTTTCAGCAATAAACGTGTCCCACATCTGAAACATTTCCACATAGTTTGAATGACCAGTCAATATAAACCCATAACGATATGACATTAGTAATCAGTGTAGACTCGAATCATCAGGCAAATCTGTACAGTCTGATCAGGATCACTGTGATCAAATTTATTATTTCAAGCTGATAGTAAATTGAGCTAAGGACACAAGATTATTTAACAGGCCTGTATTAAATGAATCTAAAGTACAGTATGACGTAATTAATCACTGTTTCTTAGCAACTTCAACAATGTCATTGGGCCCTGTTACCCTGAGAACTGAAAAGGCCATAGGTGACATAAAACAGGCATTTTTAGTATTCACTACCACTGGGGCTACAGTGTTATTAAAGGCCTTTGGCAATCTGGCAACCTACAAGTGTCAACCGAGATATTATATACCGGTATACATCCTTTGTCAACGATGCATATTAAGCCCCGCGAAAAGTAACTAATAAGGTATACAATAGAGCTTACTTTAAAGATGTCCCCTTTATCCAGCACCGTTTGTACCATTACGCTGTAGGTCGGTACATAGGATTCCAACGAGGCCAGTCCTGATAAGTTCCCAGTAGAACATGAAGCCTGTGGCGATGTGGTTGGGGTGGTAGGTGTGGAAGTCCGAGCTGGGGTGACAGGTGTTGGAGGGCGGTCTGGGTTGGCAGGTGTTGGAGGGCGGTCTAGATTGGCAGGTGTTGAAGAGCGAGGCAATGTTTCTAAATGTTTCTGTGTATTGGTTACAGGCTTATTGCCAATAAGGCCGTGTTCAACTCCGACAACTGTTCAAAGAAAAAGGGCTGCACCGGTTATTATTGAAATCTCAATATTCCGATTCATGAAAACAGACACTAGAGGGCAATACAGATTGGGACTAATAAACAACCTTGTCAGAATACCCTGATTTTGGGGCAGGCCTAAACTGTGCCTTAAACATAACTTAACAATTCTAAATGTTCACTTTTTCCCCACCCACCTATTACGAAATTCACCACATAACCACAAATGATGAAATGTACAAACTGCTAAAACTTACATGAGTAAGATAGAAAATAATACAAACTAGCATAAAACGTAAATACATAACAGAGAATAAATCTTATTACCTTCAATGTGTTGATAAAGCGATGACAAATACACAAATTATTTTACGCGCAATCATCCTTCCAAACGGAATTGTCGTTCTTGGATACTCGGTAGAAACATGTTTAGATCTCGGACGCGTTAAAAGAAATATGTGCGTATATGTTAAACACTTGAAACGATATTAAACACGTTTAGAATGAAACATTTAGATTTTAAACATGTTAAGGCGTTTGATATCTAAACGCAATTTTAAGAGTGTACAATAAGATGATAACGTTCGGCTGTTATTTTCGAAAAGGGGCATAACTCAAAAAGTATTAAACCCAGGTATGTTGCCCCTGCTACGCATTCTCATATTGTTTCTGCGCAAATATGTATAATATCGTGAACGGTTTTGAGGTATGGCCAATGCCATTACCATCCCGATGTTGATACTTTATATTGAAATCATTGGAGTTATTTTACGTTAATTTAGCAAGTATGATTTGTTTACATAATTCAAGTATTATGCGAACTATGTACGAAACACACATGTTACACAAGTTGTTCTTCATTCAGCGAAACAAAAACGGAAAACAGCTATTTTTTAGTTTTTCTTCGTTCAAGTTCAATTTATAATAATTCACATATTACTTTATATTAAAATCAATCTGTTAAAAGTTCAAATTTGAAGGTCATCGTCTGCTTTTTGGTGGGTGGGTGATCGACTATTAGACAGATTGAATCCAACATTTTGTGTTTTGATGATCTTGTTAAGAAATAAGTTGCGTAATTATAATAACAATATGTTTATCCACTTTTATTTGTTTGCTTCAATACAAATTCATATTTAATGAATTGTACTTGAAGCCTTTTGAACCAACAGGAACGAGCACAGGAGCAAGACCTTAACTATGGGCTTCTTTACGAGAAACAAAGAGCTCAACAAGACAACAGGCACAAATTACAAAATTCACAAGATTCACTGACATAACATAGTGTAAGTGGCACTATGGTTAAACGGTCATATACGGTGTTCCGTTCGAACCTTCGTGTTTTACCCTTGTGCGAAGAAGCGAAGAGGCGAAGAGACGACAGCGAAAACACGACCGTACGAAGGTGAAGGAGCGAAGGGACGAAGGCGGAAACGCAAAGGCACAAGGGGCGAGGGCAAAAGTACAAAGACGAATCAGAGAAGGTAACTTCGCTTCCCCACCTTTGTTTCTTCGCTCATTCGCCATCGTACTTACGCTTCTTCGGATTCATGCCTTCGCCCCTTCGCTTTCCGTTCGCGCAAGCACTTAACACTCATTTAACATGACTGACCATGATCATGTTGCAAATATCATGAAATCGTTAGTGTTATTTTATTTCGTGAATGCCTCTCTTGTATCATTTTAAACTAAAAAATGGAAGCAGATATCTCACATTCTCTCACTTGTCAATTTAATGTGTTCCGTAAAGATTATTGGTCTGTAATTACATTGGGTACATTTTACGGGTTGAAACATATTCTATCATAGTTTCACTTTCTTATTACATGTACAAGCCTTTGCAAATCTCAAGAGTTATACCCTTAGGTTTAAAAAACATTAAAACGTTGTTTGCATCTAGGCGCTTACTTTGTCTATGAAATCATGCAGTGACTAACTAGTTAGTAAGGAACATGAAAATGGACGTGGACAAGTATGTATTCACCTACTTCTGTAGCTTAAAATGTAAATATTAATGTAAATGTGTTTTTCTATGATATAACATTGGTGTGCTACAATAATGAAATGAGAGATTATAATAGTTACATGGTGATTGTGGTGAAAATGTCCAAAACGTGTTCAGTGAAGGTGATGTACATTGGGCCGAATGCAAAAAGTTGAAACGAGAATCATTTAACCTTCTAGTAATTTGTTTAATATGGTTAGCATTTAACTCAGAGAATGCTTTGGATTAACCAGGCTACCATTATAATGTAAGTCTATAGAAAAACATTTGGTGGCGTTAGTCAATGGGCACCAAACCATTATGAAGGTTTGTTAAAAGGACGGATTTTTAATTACTTACTTCCTAACACTTCTTTTTACCCAAACACATTTAAGACAACAAAGTCACGTGATGATTCAGATAGGTGTTATTTTAGTCCGACTCAAAGGTTAATCCTAGTGCGTTGATCCGTCTAAATGAAGTTGACCTTTTGTCCACGGAATCGTTGTACATGCGTCTGATGTTAACTTACGTCTTCACTCATTGTTAATAGTACAAATCTTAACATTACCAATATACTGATGAAACATAACTGTGAGAGAACATGTAGTTTGATGATGTCAAGTTACCAAGTATTAATAATCCAACAATGGAGAGTACAATTGCAGCACTCCGGGAACGAATGGCCCTTGTATGCTTACAGATATCACATTCATACGAAATTCAATTTAAACCTGTCATAATTCTGTACCCAAGTTCCCCAATATACAATAAACTATTAACAATAAAAAAATCTGTAATCAGAACATATACAATCGTGTACATACATATTGATTGCTCGCGGAAAGTGTGATTTAAACAGTATCAAAGATAGCATTTACATGAACTAAAACGGTTAGGCTTGAACATGTTCAACAAAAAGTTCACGGTGCAATTGTTAGAGAGTTTGGCCATATAGGTGCCCACACAAGGACCATCGTGTCTTCGGCCTTACGCGAAGGAGCGAAGACTCGACGGGAGGACGGCAAAGAACCGAAAGCACGAAGGTGAAGGAGCGAATTCATGACGGCAAAGACGCGAAAGTTAGAACGTAAAAAGGCAATGCGCGAAGGAAAAAACGCGACATAGAGAAGTTTCCTTAGCTCCTTCTTTTCGTCCGTTTGCGTCTCCGTCTTCGTCTCTTTTCTCCTTCCAGTTCTTACTTTCCAGTCTTCGCATTCGTCCCTACTATCGCGTCTTTGTTCTTTCGCTTAAGGGCAAAGCCACAATGGCCCTAACGGAACGCCTAAGAACGCTATTATCAATCTGACACGCGTGTTTTGTAAAGAGACGCAAATGGATAAGCAAACTAATCAAGGACTGAGCTTAAGTTTTATGAGCTGAACCAAGTTGGAACATCAACATTATAGTTAGACTTTTATAGCTTTTCATGGTGCTTTTAAGTCCAAGTATACACCGTCTAGAACGAAT
This sequence comes from Mya arenaria, assembly GCF_026914265.1. Lineage (NCBI taxonomy): Eukaryota > Metazoa > Mollusca > Bivalvia > Myida > Myidae > Mya > Mya arenaria. The sequence goes on from NC_069123.1 coordinate 63,082,934, forward strand.
CGGGGGTAATTCAGACATTAAAACCTTTCACATTCAATGCAGGATTGATGTTTACGAGGCATTGAAATAATGGAATTTCAGGGAAAGCTTGTGCATTTTAGTGTTTTAGTTTTCAACTTAAAGAAATGCTTTCGGAGATCTCAATAAGTATCTCTCTTTATGAATCACAATGAAAAAATGGAGACAGACCTTAAATGCATGTCATACAGTTCTACATTGATGATCTAAAAACGGTCTACTCAGATATTTTTACGTAAACCATTATATTAAAAAGATGTCAAAATTTAAATTGTTTTCTAAATAAGGGTATAATTGTATATAAACGAATGTCATGACATTTTCAATATTTATAAGAGACCCTACAAAATCACTTCACAAGCTTTCGTTTACTGTCCAGTAACATTATGTTATGTTTATCTTTTACACAATCCTTGGCTTAGTGCAACATCCAATTTTGATCCTTAATTACCTTTATGTTATATCGTTCTTGCGGAACAAATCGTATTTCGATCGAGTATTCTCATTTTTCACAGAATACTTATCCCAGACAAGAATCTCTGGTTTCGGCAATTGTCAATATTTGTATTGTTGGTTAGACATTATCTAAGACACTTTCATTTACTTAAATACAAAGATCGCGCCCCTCTACCAGTCATCAAATTGGTAGGTCCTCGTATATCGCACACTTCAAATATGTTATTTTCTCATACAACCACATAACGGCTTTGCGGTATTTACATTTTTGTCCTCAGCCTGCGAGAGGACCATCTAGTAACCGAAGGAATTGATTGGCTGAAGGCAAGTAAATTGAAAAACTCATGCATTTTGAAATGCTTAATTGCAATAAACAGCCGAGGATCATCATTTTATACTTATGTAATTTTGTAATTTTCTCACTGCTAGGTAAGTATTTCACTGAGCTTCCAGTTTTATTAGGTCATTCAAGAAAACTTCGGGCTCAAAAGTGGTTTAAATGTATATTTTAACTATAAAATCTCATCAAATTCAGGGTGTTAACTGATAGCTTTTACGTGATAACACCTTCAATCGTGTTTCAGGTCTAATTGAAATGTATGTCAAAAACAGAATATGTACCATTGCTTTGAACTATTAAAATGACTAATTCTTGATAAATTGAGTTCGTTTTAAATTCGCCCTTAAATCAATAACCTATGTTTTGTGTTTAAATGACATTTTCATTAAGCACTGCCTGTAAATCTGCCCAACGCCTCATCGGAATTATGAATAACACCCTATTTAGAGGAACATGGTCATGACTTTACCGGCACTAAACAAGAGACACAGGTCACAGAACAAGAGAGACCAAATAAGCATGTGTTATATTCATTTAATGCTTTGTTTTCGTGAATGATGGGATGACCGCCGTGGAACTACCTAGGCATTTACTGGGGATCTAAACTTCTAGTATTCTATTCATATTCATCCTCTCACCTGTTACAATTTTTATCAGATACAGCATACATTCCTCCCAAAGGTCTACTTGAAATATCCAACCCCTTCAAAGGCTTGGCTCACATCTCGATATGATTTAATTGCCACGACATGCTTATTACGGCAAACGACATGTAAAAACATCCATGTAACTTTTTGTCACTTGCGACACGAGTTTCAAGGTCAATATTATGCCAAATACATATGAACAACAAGGTCCATGGTCCTGAATTCATCAGTTATTTAATTATTGTCTCAAGGTATTCGTTCCGCGGAACTATTCTTACAAATATGCTGATGGAAAATAAAAAGATTAATATGCACTTTGCCTGAAAGTGGATTTTCAAAAAGGGAGTGAAACGGGGACGCGTTCATAGGGTGCAGGGCTTATGCATTTTAATATCATATTTCGTAATAAATGAAGCATATTTTTCTTAGGCACACTAGCGACAGGGTATGCTAAAAGTAGTATATTTGTCAACTTTTTTCGTAGATTATAGCGATTTTTTTTAATGATCTAAGAAACTGGAAAGTTATGCGAAAATCCTCTATATAAAAAAAAATACAACAATGAAAATTACAGGGACAAGCCCAGTAGCCATATTCTACGAAAACCCTTGTTTTAAGAAATTACAGGGACAAGCCCAGTAGCCATATTCTACGAAAACCCTTGTTTTAAGGCACAGTGCCAAGGCCAACGGTAACGTAAACGAGAACACAAACTAACACAGACATACCACACATGTATAAGCAATTGTTTGGGGTACCGCTATGGAACGTCAGCGTTACAGCCATTCAATGGGAGGTTAAACTAATGTATATACGTACAATCTCAGATATCTTCCTATATTTATCAATAATTTTGAAACTTAAATTTAGGCATAATCAAAGCCAACTTCAGCTTCAAGGCAATAAAACATAAAGCAAACCAATTAATAATGATAGTGCCATCAAATTTACAATTTAAAACAAAGTTGTTTTCGAAAGGTTCACCAGACAGGCGCAAGTACATTATCACTTTATAACCGCCGATAACATAACGTCCACTTGTTGTTTCAGTCTAATTATTAGTTCTTGATTCAATTTTTGCCGTCGCATTTCCGTGAGTCGAACTTCATCTTGTACACCACACAAGCAATTCGTGTGAAATAGTATTGCCACAACATTTCTCGCAAAGGATCTTTCTGGTAAGAGGTTTTAATAGCACCGGAAAACAAGGCTAGGTAGGGCACAGTTCATGTGCTCGGACAACATTTGCAGCAAATAATATATTTTGGCTTAGTTTTAAGAGGACATAATCTCTTATTAGGTAATTACTATACATTACGAGTATTTCACTTCTACGATCTTCTATACACGATCATTGTTTACACTGAACAATAGTTGTATTAACAACTTCTCCTCTTAATCACCAACCATTTTTGATGAAATAAAAATGGATGCATGATAATTAAGGTTATCTATCCTGTGTAAATTAACAAGTACCATGCAACATATGGTGACGGTTCATAGCACCAATAAAACGGCAACGCCCTAAACCAAAGTCGAAAAAAAAGTTAAATAAAAGCAATTCCGATAAAAGATTGTGTTTCCAATAATATATGTTTATATCGTACTTCAGAGGAAAGACGAATATCATTTCAAACAACTGATAATGTTTGCAGTTGTTTCTAATTCGCGGTTTCAAAGTTCAACCTTGCAATTTCGCAACTGTTCAAATGTTAACAGATTTTTGTTTTAAGCACTATACAAAACGTCTGTAAAGCATTGACATCCTAAATGAATAAACGGAAATAAAATAGAATTGAGGTATACTACCATCACTTTTCTAAAGATGATTTGCGGAAAATTTCGATGATCACCCACCCATTGAAAACAATATATAAAGGGTTTATATTACTTCTAGTTTCAGTTGAAAGAAATATTATTCAACCCTTTTTTATTTCATGCAATAATAACGGAAACACTCCTTTTCTGTTGGTACCATCTACAAACGCCCGTGAAATGCCCGTGAAATGGTTTGAAGCTAGGAAACTTTGAAAATACAGAACTAATTTTGCAATTTATTTGATGTTCTTTCGTTGCCGATTTGTTCGTATAAACTAACTAATATACAAAAAAGCAAAGTAAAGCACGTTGTAACTTATGCTCTATGCAAATTATATTCAATGCTTTAATAGCAAGGGCAGGATGACCGTTGAAGGATTAGGTATGCGCATGAAAACCCCATTAATGACTGCAGTAGATGTGACGAGCAATTGTTGTCATTTCTAGCATAACAAGTCACGCTTTCGTGTGTCCACAATTACAAATCCCTGTGCGGTGTCATGCACTGACATTTGTCGAATCACACAGCTTCCGCAAAATGAGACGAGTAAACATCGATTCTGTGTGGTTGAAAAATGAACGGAAATTTAATAACCCTTCCAAATGTTTACACGTGACGTGAACACCACGTGGTATGATCATCGTATACAAACGAGTACTTGACTATCGTGAGGTAGACAACACCTCAAAACATCTTAGTAAATAACAATGACAATTGGTTACAGCGTGGTCGTTACGTCGTTAAAAGGCTGAAAGGAAGACACAGAGCTCCATTAGCACTATGGTCATGTCTTTTTCACTTTCCAATTTGTGTCATATTAGGTCGAATTTGATTAGCGCCACCATACAAGCGACACATTCAATTACGCGGAATTCTAGTTAAGCCATTAGTGTCATAAAGCAGGCTATTTGGCTTTAGCGAAGGTATTCTAATGACATTGTCAAAATATACCTTCCATATATTTAAGGCTTTCCTGAATATCCTGACAACAGTGCGAAATCTCAATGACATTCAAAATGAGGGATGAAAGGTCATATGAATTCCAATTGTGTTACTATCAAAATTTATCATCAAACTACCGAGTTATTCATACTGAAGCAGCCCCTGATACGAAACTAATCAAAAGTAACGGAACGGATATGATAATAGAAAATGTCCTTAAATGCATTATACTTCATACCAAAACAATACTTGTGGAGAGATATCTTATCTCTTATTTTACTTATTATCCTCAGCGATCCGTCGCGGAGATGATAAAGTGATCAAATATAACACAATAATGAATTTCCAAAATCTGAGATGAAGAAAGCAACTTTCCCCTGTGGTTGTGTTGAAATATATCTAAGAAAATGCGAACGAGTTGTCAATCAAACAATGGTTAATAGATTTGTGACGACCTCTGCAGAATAAACGGACAAAATGAGTCTTGGCGGTGATACCAACATAGGCGTTAGTGATCTATCTACTCTTAAATATCTTCGTAAGTATGTTAAAACATACAAATGACGGGAACACAATCGGGAAAAATATTTTACTTATTTGTTATACTTTAAAATTGATTCTTGTTTACGAAAAATGTACATGCTAAGTGAATGTTCTTTTTTTTTAGTTTTGTTATATTTTTGTTATTGATATGAAACCAGGACGAACAGTTTACACTTTTGTCCAGAGGCTAAATTGGACGTGAAGACAGGTCATATGTTGAACGCAATTATAAGCAATCATAATACGTTCTTATTGCTTTAAATTTTACTTTCGGTACCAATCCTGTAAATTCTTAAACTATTTTTCAAATGGCCAGGTTGATCATGAACCACGTAATCATAGATCGAAACATGTTTACAATGCGGATTGGTGTCGAGAATTAAATTATAATGAAAGTAATAGGAACAAGCCCAATAGCGAAAAATAACAAATACTCTGTTAAATGGCATACTATAAAATAAAGCTTAACATACCACTACTGCTACTGCTGCTATTACTACTGCTACTGCTACTGCTACTTCTGCTACTGCTACTACTGCTACTGCTACTACTACTTCTACTCATTATAAAGGTGAAATGTAGAAAAAACATCGATACAATCTTGATAATCATATTCAAAAATGATCTATCTATTTAAGCGTCTATTGACAAGTGTCGTTTGGGCCCTTACTTTGTGCCTCTCAACAGAGGTATATACTTTGCTTGTCCCTGTAGGTGTCATTCTTTTATTATGAAATGCAAAACTCTTCTTCATATTTGCTGGTGGATTAAACTCTGATCTGGATATTTTGTATTCAATTTCATGCTTCTTATCTAATTTTCAATGAAATGTAAACGTATATTGACATTGCACTTTGTGTATATAAAATAATAAAACAGCATGTTAAATGTAAAACAAATGGGATAAGTCATGTGTGTTTCTGATTTATCCGAAAATTCATGTCCACAGTCTATAACATCCGTTATTATCTCAAATAATTCATAATAGCTTGGTAACGAGCGAGCAGCTATTATTCCATTAAACTACATATTCATCTCCACCATTATAATTTGATGGAGTAATCGGGTATGCGCGAAGGACTTCGTTTTCATACAGCGGACAAATTTGCGTATGCAATGCGGATATTCTAACGTTCAAATGATGATTGAACGATGAGGAGTTTTACATAAACAGCGTTTTATGTTAAAACAACATATTCCCGAGAAAAGATTCTCAGGGATGCAAATACATAAATAAAACCTCGGGGTCACTCTATAATTGAATTGTACATACAGCAGGAAAACGTCTGCCTGTTTTTGTTTTGTAGTTCAGCTCTTTCTCCCTACAGACATGGAACTAACACAAAACTGTTTCTTTATAAATCTTATTTAAAAGAAGCCCCAAGGACAGACCTTAATTGTTTCGTTTCATTGAACCGATAAGTCAAAGACGAACCAACAGTTGTCTAAAACTCAACGTAAAGATATCAAAGCTTAACCCGAGATTTTGTCTTTAGTCACAAGAATGGCAGCCAAAACATTGGGTTGAAACCGGAACTAGATAGGCAAAGCACATACCTTTCAATATCACTTTCGAAAAATATCATTATATTTAATGGTGCGAATTCGTTGTTATTTATTTAAACTTTCGACGGAAACACGAACAACTGACGTGCGCATGGAAAACTAAATTAAAGACTTTACTTTGATTTAGTTTCGGTGCTAAAGAATGATATGCACGTTTGATATGTATCAAAATTATTGTTTTTGTTATCAACATTCTTACTATGGCAGAAACGCGACAGAAGATGCATAGTAGAATAATCGAAATAAACAAAAACACTCTCAAGGTAAAATTCTATAATTGAAACATGCATTCGTACTTCTCAATTACTGGTTACTCCCAAAACTAATTTGTAACGACGAATTCTGTGTTTGATTGGTGATTAACTTTCTGAATTATCTTTATTTAAGCTTAATGTAGCACATACTTATACATATTACAATATTACAATGGGTATTTATTTTAAAAACACACGTTTCTCAAAAATGAGCAACTATTAATACTTGTCGATCTGTGGGCAAACAAATACAACATTTGAATTTTTGACTATAACGCAAAAAGACAATGTCCATCAACAGTTAGTAAAATAACCATTGTCTGGTCAGTTTTTCTGTCCTAAACCCCGATTTATTCGTGCAACCATAGCTTTTATTTGTTAATTCCGACATAGAACTTAACATAACAATTTTTACCGGTGGTAAAACTCAACAGTGGGCTTTGGCTGGGCAACGCCACAATCGCACAAAAGGCTGAATTGCATATAGTTTGGTAAATATATTCAAACAAATTTAAATGGATATAATTTCCTAAATATTTGATTTTTTTTCCATATGATATACAAAATGTCAAAGCTAAAGACGTTTTTAAGTGAAAGGTCTAAATGAGATGTAAAACATATAACATCTTTAGAACTTCGAACGGCGTATTTGCATTTCAAATATTCATTACAGGCAAAGGAAGCGCTAATGCAATCAGCAACCCATTGTGGTAGCCATCTCACTTCATGTTTAGTCCATGGCCGACAAACTTTATTTCCTTTCAGATGTCAAAGACATTAATTGCGATTTGGGTCGAAAATGTAGTGTCCGTGCACATTTTTATCTGCTGCTATTTTGTTACAAATCACAATTACATTTTGGAGGGATTTTCGTGCAAACCGTCTTATTAAAGTAAAATGATATTGAATTTAGTCATCGCAAAGTATTAAATAAAGCAAACCAGAACAGGCATACTGAACCAATATATTTAAGAATAATAAAAGACGAGTAAAATGATTTTCCATGACCCTTATTCACTGAATTAAACTGACTAACAGTGCAACGTGTTACATATATACTACAACATAATATACTTTTAAAGTGGTGGTTACTGCATGAAATTCGAAATATTATAGTAAGCAAATCCTGTTCAGAACCATCTTTCTTATTTTTGTTAAAAATAAGTCTGGGCAAAGTGCAAATGGTGAGAACAAAACAAATCAATCAATATGCATTAAAATAAGAACATTTCGAAATGACAGTATACTATAATGTATTACAAATAAATATATGTTCCCTTAATCAGAATATATACGTATAAATCTAATATATATGTGTAATGCAAACATACCTGTGTAAAACTAATATACGCGTTTAAAGAAAGTACATACATGTAAAGCTTATTTACACGTGTAAAGTTATGATATACGTGTTAAACTAATATACACATGTAAAGCTAATATATATACATGCAAGGCTAAATACCCGTGTACAACTAATGTACATATGTAAAGCTAATATTCACGTGTATAACAAAAATATACGTAAAGAACTTTTACATACATGTAAAGCAAGTATATAGCAAATATATACGTTTATAGCTAATTTATACTTTTCAAACGAAACACGTGTGAAGCAAATATATATCAATACCAATATACACGTGAAAAGCTAATATATTCATATGCATGAAGCTATTATACACGTGTAAAGCTAATATATTCGTATTAAACTAATATACAATTGTAAAACTAATGTATACGTGTAAAGCAAACATACATGTGTAAAACTAATATATACATGTAAAGCGTTTTTTACTTGTAATACACGTGTTAAGCTAATAAACACAAGTAAAACTAATAAACAAGTGTTAAGCTTATATAGACATGTAACGCTAATATATACGTGAACAGGTAATATGTATGTGTAAAACTAATATATACGTGTAAAACTAATATATACGTGTAAAGCAAATATACAAGTGTAGAACTAATATATTCGTGTAAAACTTATATAGACGTTTAAAGCTAATAACTAGTTAAGCTAATATAATCCGTTAAGCAAGTGTATACGTGAAAGGCTATCATTTACGTGTAAAACTAAATACATATAGTTTTATATATACACGTTTAGAGGTTATTACGTATAAAGCTCTTATATATATGTAAAGCTAATATACTTGTATTAAGTCATGTCAAGTAAAATTGTATTTGTAAAGAAAGGCTTCCGGAACACAATACAACCCACACAATACAAAAACAAGAAATCATGTGAGTTGTGTTTTCTTATTGACAATTATTATTTTTTGTCGTTTTGTTTTATTATATCATTAACAGAAAATGCAATGTTCTGTCATCGTTCAGATTTTGCAAAAGATAAATGAAGTTTTGGAAATCTTGCCTACCCGTGTACCAGGAATAGATATGTAATTGCATTTCTTGTCTGAATTTGTTACATTGAAAGAATACATAAAATTCATCTTCTACACATCTTATTACAAAATTGATTTCAGCAATCTCTGCACACTCGATTTCACTTCGCGATTCTAGAATGTCGGCCAGTTTTAGTTAATATTTTTTTGTTAGAAAATAAGCATTTCGCTAACGATTTTCTCACATAAAATGGCATTTTTTCTGGATTTATCTTAGTTTTAAAATGTTTATATGTGTCTAATCGTAACGTGTCTTTTACTTTTTCGAACTAGTTTTGTCTTTTACAATCAACTGACCTTTGTTTAAATCATACCAAAAAATACTAATATTTCAAAATTCTTGACTTAGGCCAAACATAACCAAACTCATATCTGTATAACACATTCTTTACAGATGTAACCCAATTATTTTATTTAATGCCATCATGCAGTTTAAGCATTAAATAGCAGTTTATGGTATTAAGTTCATTACACAAACATAAAATGAACATATGCATGTGATTAGAACACAATCCAAATTTATGCTTGTAAAATAAGGTAATGAATGAAATCGTCTCGTTTGTAAAACAATGAAACATTCATTTTGACAGTATCCATTCGACCTAACAATTATCAACAATGATTTGTTGAATCGATATACTTTTTAAAGATATATGTGATACGCTTTACGTACATTGACAGCCGGTTTACATATACATTAACTTCACAACCCACATTTTGGCAAACTAACTTCTTTTGAAAAACTATTTATCATCTTAACACAACTAATTGTGTTTGTATATTTGAAAGATGCTTAAGGTACGTTATATGTTACCGCCGATTATATATGCATTAACTTCCCAAACCATATTTTTATCAATTTGTAGGATTAATTTTGTAAAAGATATATATGTAAATAGGTATAGAAACTTGACAGAAGCATCCTGTACAGATATCATTCATCGTATGCCAATTTAATTTATTCTTCGTACAGTTTAAACACACAAGGCTACTTTCACGTTGATGCACAAAGCACTTTATTAATTTTATGCAGTCCCAATCTTTACCAAACACACGCTTGATATGGACACGACCATTGTAATCAGGTACACACAGAAGAAGAGCTGTCGACCACGATTGTCACGTGTTCAGGGGGTTATTGTCCTGAGTGATGTTATTCTTCCCCTTAGAGTTTAAATGCATCGCTATTGTATAGGCACAGTGGTAACTAATGCCATAGATACCACATGATATGTCGTCTAGCAAATAAACCTCCACCGGCCGCTCACATTTGTCCGTAAGAGCGCTGTAATTGAAAGCCCGCCGCTCCTCGTCCTGCACGAGCTCCAAAGAGTGTATAGCCACGCTTGCATTGTTGGCAATATTGCAGTCCGGCTCCTTTGGCAGGCTTTTTACATTCTGTCGTCAGGACGCTTATCATTGAAGTTGCTTTATTTTACAGTCAGCAGATCCAGCAGGAATATCAAGATCTGTAATGATTGAGACTCATACGTTTATATAAACATTTTCTATAAATGTGTTCATTAGCTCGTGTAACCTCGAATAATTCAACAGTATAAGCGGCTTATGTCTATTTCAGTCATTAATAAATATCTCAACTTTTTGAAAAATATTAAACCATCCTAAATGATAACGATTGACTACATACCGGAATAATTTTAGCTTATATAATTATGGTATGGAATAGGGATAAAATTACCAATACTTGTAAATAGGAGCCTAAGGTTAGCTCTTCAGGGCAGTTTTATTGTGTACAATTGATGCTAAATTAACACGTATATTATTCAACACCGTCAACCGCTCACCAAAAGACAAATCAATTGTGATATGGTGCCAATATATCGTTTTAGGCTTTCTAAAAGCCTTTACAGGAGGCTTAAACAAAACTCCTACACATTTATAAAGTACCATCTTCATTACACTGTACTCTGTATACGGCATGCTGAAATTCGAACAGAAAATCACTGCGAATGGCACTCAAACCATGCACAATACAGACATGAAGTATGCTACACAATGGACATAATAATACATCTGTTAGGATTTCAAAATACTGTCATGAGGTATACCACACAGTGCATATAACACTGGCGTAGCTGAGCGATTTTAAAGTTGTAGGCCTATTTGAAGACAGGGGTCCGGGGGCCTTCCCCACGACAAAATGAAGAAAGGGTGCAAAATGACGCATTTTAGAGAATTTCACGAGACATACGATCGCAAACATTGTTGAATTTTACCTTGTTTCAATAACATCACATTTTCAAAAATACGATATAAACACGACTATCATTATATTTTACAGAACATCACCACGTTTTGGCTTGTGTCAAACAATAATCTTAGGCTTAGAACAAAACACAATTACAAATGTTTTTATCAGAATTAAAATTTTGTTAGCTTTGATTAATTAACTCAGTGGGAACACTTGTCAAACTTGATTTATTGATAGGAACAAAGGAAGGCGGAAGGGAATTAAACGCTGGCCAAGAAACAGAACATCTAAGTTTAGATAATCCTGTGTTTACAGATAATAGTCAATCGATATACCCTTAACAATTGCAACTTAATAAATCTAATTCATCCGTTTTAAAAGCATCTTATTTAGATCTGCAACCCGAAGTAAAGGAAGCTATATTGAGTATCAATCTTTATGATTAACGTGATGATTTTAATTTTAAAATAATTAATTACCCTTCTTTAGATGGAGATGTTCCTAGTTCACCATCATATGGTGTTTTTATTGCACAGTTGATAATATTTGCTAGAATTTGTACATATGTAAAAAAAATCAGCTCTCGCAGTAAACTTATGACGGAAAAACTTCTAAAACAGGGTTTCAGATATTATAAATTAGGCCACACCAAATTGTTTTATAGGTCATCGGATTTCCCGCCTGATTTTTTTTTTTCAATTTGCCTTCCGCCCGCGTCATTAAAAATATGTCAAAATGCATTTTTGGAACGGGCATTTTTCCGTCGTATCGAACACAAATCGCCGACGTTTTTCACATTTTAGTGCGTTGCAACCTATAATCGATTAGCCGTACATCGGTCAATCGAATGTATCCAGAAGAAAAATGGCAGCCTCCATGAAAATTGTTATCGCGTGCATAAGCTGTATGATAAGCATAAGCATAATGATGAAGCTGTTGAACAGGACAAGAAGAATAGAGAAATTTTAAAGGTATTTTACCAGCTACTAGCAACTGACAAGAAACTTGTTTGGCTGTAAAGGAAAACTACAATGTAGAACTTGTCCATAAAAGTGTATCATGTCATATGTTACAATATATATCACTGACTGTTAAGTTATTGAGGTTTGAAAGGCATTAAATTTTATGCATACCTTGTTTTAAGTTCACCGGTTTAAGATCCTCATGTATAAAATATTCACTTTTTCTTTATGCTTTAGAATAACAGAAATGAATTTCATTTACAAACAAAACTTTTGTATTTATAAAACCATGCAATTCCATTCCCTAAATTCTAAAGGTGTTTTACAGTTTTATTTTTCAAGCAAAATACTTGTATGTTGTCTTTAACCAAATGGTTGTTTCTTATTGCCTGAAGGAAAACTAGTCATATACATGTGTTTATATTGATGTCCAGGCTCCTAAGGCTCGTGATGTGGTCAGGTGTGCCGAATGCCGTAAACCCAGGGTTGTGTGCAGTCCAAGTAAAACAGACAGAGAACAGGTAACCATAGTAAAGAAAAATGTGTTTATACTGGTTAGTTCAATGGAATGGATTTGCATAAGAACAATTTTGTATGCCTGTTAAAAAAAATTGAAAACAACATTTGTTAAGTTATAAATGTGCACTTGTTATTGTTATGCCCCTTTTGGGCCTGGCTGTATTAATACTGACTGACCCACTGACTTAAGTTTTATTTATTGAGATTTAGTACATATACTAAGTCACTAAGTTGGAACGATGTTGCGCAAGAGTTGGATTGTGATGTGTTTTGGGAAAACCAGAGTACCTGGAGAAAACCCACTTCTCTGGCTTGGTTACAATCTGACAGATTGTAATTGTCATTGCTTAGATTTTTGTCATCTGTTGATACAATGTTTTACATTTGTGAGCATATCATGCTCTGTGGCATTCATTTTATGTATAATGGTTCTAGTCATGAGGCTCTAGTCAATGATTAAGTTTTGATGTTGAACATGATTATTATGTTTAGGTTTATTGAAAATCTAGTCCCCTTAGTTTTATAAATGTTTGGTGTTTAGAGGTGAAACATTTTACAAACCCGTCAAGTATTAAAACAATAGATCAGTGATACATGTATATATTTAGCTCAAAACATTTTAGTGACTCAAAAATGTGCAGCTCATTCAAGTTTTATTTTTTCCAGGAAAGTCTGGATTTTTATCATCTCAATTTTGGTGATTTCATTTAAATTTTGTGGATTTTAAACTTAAATACTGGAATTTAAGATGATTTTCTTTCAAAGTTTGTCATTAATGTTCTATATTTTCCAGGAATCTCTCGATTTGTACGATTCCAATTTTGGTGATTTTATTTAAATCTTTTTAATTTTAGACTAAAATACTGGAATTTCAGATGATTTTCTTTCAAAGAGTGTTTATTGTTTAACTAATCTCCTGGTGCCAATTTCTCGAAACTACATCAGTCTGTTATAACAGGATTCAGCTATTCTGACTATTTTTATTCGTCTATATTTTGTGTAATATTCACGTCTTTAAAAGTTTTTAAACAGTTTATGGAAGTTATATGTCTGATAATTAGGAAAAACTAAGTTTTATTCAATAATTAATAATGCTGTACAAAATAAGCTTCTTAAGCCTGTTAAGCTTAGTTGTTTCGAGAAATTGGGGTCAGGTTTTTAAAGGCAGATTTCCTTGAAATGCATTTTAAAAAGCATGTATGGTGATTGGGCAAGTTTCGTTCACTTTTTTTTAAAGAAAATGTGCACATATTTGGGTTATGTTTGGAGAATTGGCATTAATTGGATGATCAGATTGTTTGAATAAAATGTTTTTATTCTAAAATGTCAATTTTGTTACTTGCAAGTCAGCATTTATTATACTGCATTCAATCATAAAGATGGAACGATTAAAGAAAATTGATCGAACAAAATGTACATTGACTGGCTTTAATAGTTGAACATCAAAACTTACATGAGCTATACAAGCTAAGCAGTAGCTCGTTTGGAAGGACCTTTGTAGTATTGGTCGAGTCTCTGACATTCATTTCATGAATTTTTGCTTTAATTTAAGCCATGGGGCAGTTTTTATTCAGGAATAAAGTAATGGCATTGTATAGACATTTTTATGTTCATGTTTATGGCATTTGTACCATGTTTAGGTGCAAAAATATATTTTTTTACCAGATCGCCTGTCGCTCGCTCCAATTATGAAGGAAAACTAAAAAAAAAAACATTTTTTTTTTCGCTCGCTCGCTTCATTTTTTTTCAGAAAATTCCGATGACCTAGAAATCAATTTGGTGTGGCCTTAAGGAAAACTTTCTCAAAATTTGTTAATGATCATTGGAATCTTATACAAAGTACAATAGTAGTCTTAAATCGCTGATTGCTAATAGTATTGCTCATCCCGATTTTTATGGTGATGTTTTAAAGAAAATTCGTAAAATTAAAATGTTTCCAGCAGGTAGTTGGGCAGATAGACACACTATTTACTTGGATTTTATTTTAACCGTGGATATAAAGGCAATATTATGAAGAGTACTTGCCTTCTAGATTTTGAAGATGAATTCCTAAAACAAAACATATGGTTGAATATGGCATCCTTACATAACTACTTTCAGTCCTTTGATTTTATGAAGATTTTGCTAATTCATGTTATCAAACCTTTTTTGCCTGACTCGGAGTGTTTTGGCACGTGAATTCATTTTCTTCAAATATTTTACATTTTCAAATCATTTAGAAGGAAAGATTAGCTAATAGATGTCGCTTTTATTTGTAATAATGTTTTCTTTATTTGTTCCCAGTTTTAGTACAATTTTATTATGAAACTCTATGATCACACAGTTTTAAACCTTTTATTTTATGAGACAGACTGTGTGCGATGTTCATAGTTTCAAACAAGTACTGCATCGTATCTTTGAAAAGTTTTTGCATTATGTGCTCTGAATTGTATTCTTCCGTCTGCAGATAGAGTTGGGATCTCTAATGATAGAAGTACATGCATACTTTGATAAGATTTACCTTTGCGTTTTTTTTCTTTATTTATGATTGTTGGGATAAGAGTGAGGTTTGTGCACCTAAACTGGTTTAAACCCCCCAGTAAATTTACATTTTACTGACCGTTTCATGGCGGTACCTAACAATCCTTGATAAGCATACCTAGTTTTTCATATATAGTATGTATGCACTGTGCTGTTTGTGGAGTTTTGTGCTGTTCTTCCATGTTTCTCGTATGTGATTTTATGTTCTATGTCTTTGGAGTTTACCCAGTGCCATTAAACCGGGTTTATGTTTATTTTGTTTTGCTACTGAGCTTGTTTCTGTAGCTTTTCGTATAAATATTGGAACGGTAGGGACAATCTACAAACACACACAGTTACAGAAAAATCAACAAATATTAGCAAGTACACGCAAAGTGCGACTATTAAAGTTTTATCAAGAAACCCTGTGGCACAGTACCAAAGGACACAACAATCAATATATTTCAAGTAAATGACTTAAAACACGACAAGCGCGTGTCTTATTCATGCCATTATTCTACACGGCTTTCGTAACCTTTTAATATTTGTTCAATGAACATGTACAATAAGATGGAAAAACTACATGTATACCTCAAACGGTCATGCCATGGCATCCACCGAAACGATCATAATTAATGTCTTCCAAGTGTGCAAGGGCTCGAACCACCACCGCAAATGAATTCTTGAAAGTCATCAGCGATTCCGCCCTGGCAGTCACAAAGTCACGATCTTTCGGTGCCCCTCCATTCTCTTCCTAGTTGCAGCGTCGGTTGCTAACTCATCCTTGAATGCTTGTAGAGGTTTGCCTAAGGCCAGTTAGTTTGGTTGAACAACACTATATACTTGATATTACTATTAAAAACTTGAATTATCGAGCTAATGTAAGTATCTTTTTCTGATACTTAAATTCATTAGCAAGAATACATGATATTAGCATTCAGCATAATGTCTGAATAAATACAAGTGTTGTTGTTTTTTTCAAATCCGACGATCATATTAATATTTTGTTAACAGCTCATGGACCCCAATAAATAACTAAATATACATGGACGAAATAATATGGGTCAGAACTGCAAAAGGCTAAACGATAATCAACAGTATACTTAATTCGAATTCTTATATGTATTACTTGCTTTTAAATGATAGTTGGTGCATTACATTAGAACTTTACATTTACCTGAAAAGCGTATGCTATATCATGACCAGTTGAATTCATTGTCACCACATACTGTAGCTTCGAGTTGAGGACAACTGCAAGATTCAGGCAGTGGGATTTACAGTGGACATAAATCGCCTTCGGAACTCTCTCTTTAATGAGGGGGTGTGCCCCGTTGAATTTTCCCGCCATGTTACTTGCTCCATCGTAGCATTGTCCACGAACGTTAAGTAGATCAAGGCCGATCTCGGCAAGTTTGGACATTATGGCTTCTGCAAATGTGCCTCCTTTCAAAGAGATGCAAGTAACAAAGCCGATTAGTCTCCCCTTACTAGGGTCGCACCAGCGGCCTTCGATGTACAACGGATACAAACTGAAAGTTGCTCTCTGCAAGCCGTGACCGACATTCATCGGCCATTATAGAATACACCCCTGCATCTTTGCACTGATTAATGATCATCGTGAGCACTTGCTGTGCGCATATGTTTAATAATATCTCGTTCTGGGTGTCTGATGACGTATACTTTACCCGTAACTTGTTGTTAAGGTGGTTTTTGAGGATGCCGTCGTTTGCCGCAGTGCGGTTAAACAAAACCATAAATTTCCTTTTTGCCTCTGAGTGTGGCCTCGATTGCAATGATCTGTCGACCATGAACGAGAAGTGTTTTTATAATCAGGATCAGGATGTGGCGATTCCTACTAATTTGCTCCTGATGTGCTGTAGATATACTGAATGATATTGAAGGGATTTTCTTTACCCGGACATGTTAAAAATGATCAGACATTGTCTGTGCCAATAAATGAACCTTGTCAGCCTTGTTTTGCTGAACAAAAATATACATATTCTTCCAGTCGCTAATACTGTAAACGTATGGACATCCTTCACTTGGCGCAAACAGGAGGCAGGGTGCGCACATAACACCATCTTCATGGAATATCGCATCCACACGGCCACTTACAGGGCAGCTTACTGAACTTTCCTCCAATGTATCTGGAATAACAAACAACAACTTCTATGAAAACCTGTTGATACAAAAACCGAAAATAGAATTATGTGTTAAGACAATTTCTTTTGTCGAACATTTGTAACTGTATCGCCAAGTTAAACAAGTTCTTTCACATTGTAGATAAATATCAATGTAATAATGGAAAGCATATAACTTAAATGTTTAATAAAAATGTGAGTCTTTAAAAAAAAGATGTCTTTGAAATAAGGTACCATATGTAGACTCGAACTCATGACCTTAGTCGTCTTAAACAGACGTTTTACTTCTGTGCCACGGTTAGGACTGCTGACAGTTAAGTGAAGTGAAAAGTTTATAAATCTACACTCAATATACATATACATAGATACGTATTGTGGCACATTCCGTTCACACGTAAGACTTTGATAACTAACAACAAAAAATAAACATATAAGTTAGAAGTTAAAAATATTTTATTTGAGTGTAGTTCTAGTCGCAATGTTAACTAAATGATCATATCAATACCCTACATGTAAAATTGGTTTGCGGATATTGTTTATTATCAAAGGTACGGTCGGTAGAGAGGGGCACATATGTTTTTATGTTTTTAAACTTTGCCCCTGGCCAGCTTGTAGTGAGAAGGGTTTTTTCAGTGCGTCGTCCCAAACAACGTGTTCTCCAGAATAAGGACATGCTCGAGCTACAGTTGTTGACATTCGCGGTCTCAAAAATGCGACGCTTGAGATTTGTTCCGACTCTAACTCACGGAATAATTTTGCGATGGGACAAAATAATCCCGCCAAGCAAGAATTTAACTTTTTATTTACTTTAAAGGGATATTTTGAACGGCGATATTTCTTGATTGGAACAACGAGGAATTGTTTTTGTATGAATTGAAATCGTGTCTATCTCTTTTATGCCAATGCTTGCTGGTGCTCACCCCTAGACCCCATTGGCCTTCAAATAGTATTTTGGGTACTATAATTTTGTGACTTTCAAGAAAAAATTGTAGGCCCGGGCCTACACGTAGTTACGCCAGTGTGTAATGATACGTATATTTGGATTTTTCCTCTACATAAAATCCACACTGCTTATTTGTCTGAGAATAATATTATTAGGAGGCTTAAGCTAGAATTTTTAGTAGAAGCTTTTCGTTCCTTACTATATCGATGGTATTGAGCTAAAGCAATGGCGTCAGTAGGTATAGAAGGTTACATAACTTATACTTCTAATAAATACGTCGTTTGATAGAGAACCTTTTTTAGGAATACTTGTATATCTAATGTCATTTCTTTCAAGCCGTCGTGTAATATATTGAGGCTGGATTCCCCCAAAAATATAAATACAATGCTGATAAAAATTCCCGACTGTCTACTGGTTGAATAACTCTTGATTTATTGAAATTAAAAAAAAAAATCTTGCTTTGAATGAAACTGAACGAAAACTTTAAAAAAGTACATCTTAGGTCCTAATATTCTTACAGCTTCGCATTAAATTCGTTTTATTAAATAAGTTTTTTAAAATCCAATCAACCAGTCAGATTCCACAGATTTTACTTAATGTGTAAAAATATACGATGCTTTATTTGAAGGAGCTCGACTCAGACGTTTGGGCAGCATACATTTCTTTCAAAAAATGTTCTAAATTACAAAAAAGAAGTCATAAAAATTACAAATAAAAACATAATTTTATAACAATCCAGTACACTATTAATTAGCCTTAGTTATTTTGAGTAGCAGAACGTGTTGTTCGTCGCTAGACACTCTCTGTACCCATTAACGTTGTACGTCACCGACGATGAAGGTACTCCCAAAAGTTCTGATGGAAATGCATTTAAAAGAACGCATGCGAGTAAAATAGCAATGATTCGCGCCTGGTTATAGCTGTTAAAATGGAAGTGCTAAAAGCGTTGAAAGACTGTAGACGCCACAAGCGAGATCTTACTTTTTTCAATTATGTTCACGTGTAATAAAGATGGAATCTAAAAAAGGTACCCAAACTGTTGCCTATAAGTGCCTATCATTACCTTATAGTAAGATGATATGAAGAAACATTAATATGAGCGAAGTAAGCGTAATGTACGAGCCTTTCTTAATAATTGTAATATTACTTTTGGTCATAAAACCATCTTAGAATACTATCTCATTGGTTGAAACATTGTCAAAGCAAATTCTGACACAGGGAGTTTGTATCGGATAAGTGGCAGTAGGGCGGACTTCTGAACACCTGCAAAAATTTAAATTATTTTGTGGCTTTTTCGTCAAAATGGCTTATTCCATGCGTTTGGTTATAAGAACACAGTATGGCGTCTCCACAGAATGGAACAAAAGTTATTGAAAGCATGTTTTGTTCTGTATATTTGATTTTTTTTCACTCTGGGACAAGTTCAGCACAAACAATTTAGCATCGCACGTCAAACGCCGACCAGTTTGCAGTATGAAAATTGTTCAGAATAGTATTGATATTGACTTCACCGGTAGTACTTTTTTAAAGTATTTTTTATGAGATGATAGTCCATTAGACATAAAATAATATATATTTAAAAGTATGCCATACATCTTATGACTATTATGCAAATATTTCCCTTCATGCATGATTGATACTCATATAAAACAAGTCAATGTGCAGAAATGAATACACGAACATTACTTATAGTCATGGGTTATAGCATTTAGAATTGCCATGTGCTTACTGGAATATGCATGGTGAACATCCGAGTTCAACTACGTACTGTTAGTACGCTTTGTTTTAAAGCGTGCAAATAAAGTTGTCCTTTAAACATGGTGTTCGAACCTATTTATATTTTAAGTACGACAAATGCATTGTATGTATTATCATCGGGAATGTGTGATAATTTTGACTTAAGATACAAATGTGATTCTATATTGCCTTCGGGGCAGTGTTTTTTTATTGAACTTGCAACTTGTAGTAATAAACAAGACTTTATTTGTCTAGGCAGGCTGGATTATAGCCAATCAGAAAATAACATTAAATCCAGCATATCATGGCAATTGAGTCTAGCGTTCGTGGTTGTTTATATAACATGACAATGGTAAGACTGGCGATACAGATTTATATGAAAACCTATTAAAATTATGCATCCTATTTTGCTGGTATTGGCACGAGCTTCCGTGAAGTAACGCATGGAACCTTAAATTTCATTATGATTTATTACAGGGAAACATATTCGTCAGAAATAAACAACTCGACTAAGTATCAAAATTTCAAGAATGTTATAATGTTGAAATGAACAAAAATGCAAGTGTGTTTATAAATTACCGATACAGTACATTTAAGAATATGGACTTTTTATTGCAATTGGAGGTCTCTTTATTTCCTTTGATTCCTATTATTTTACAGGCTTTGAAAACGTTCTAAAACACAAATTCTCAATAGGCAAAGTATAATTTATTTATTCATCTTCTGAGTTTGGTCACAATGTTGATCACAGTGCCTGCTAACGACTTCATTGGAAATGGTTTGAAAGAATAGCAGTATCCACTGATTTACAAGACGTGGAATGAAAATACATAGACACAATAATATGCATGTCGAATGATTGTTGTAACACAAAACCGGTAACCATTTAGAGAAACCTGCCTAGAATAACCTATTTTAACTTTATTTAAAGATTCACTCTTACTCCCAATTAAGGTTTACCACAAGTAATACAAATGTTTTAATATGCCAAAAGGGATAAATAAGGTTCGGAAAAATGGTTCTTATGAAGGATACCATGTTTAATTCGAAAGAAGGTTGCAGAAAATACGATATTTCTACCTAATGAGACGATAGAAAATCACAGTAAATCTTTTAGCATTCACCAATCATTTAATATTTTTGCGTTTTCAGCTATAAAATACACGGTTAAAGGTGTAAAACTCAATATTTATGTTTGTTATACATGTGTATGTATTGATTTTGAATAAGAGTGTCAATTGAAAGGAATCTGAAAGATGGATGAAAAAAGGTTTGAAGTTTATTTCAAACACTACTTCTGTTCATAAGTGAACCTTTTCTTAAAGGTTCACTTATGAACAGAAGTAGTGTTTGAAATAAACTTAACACATTGTAGCGCATGGGTTTTTGAAGTATTCATATTGTTAGATGTACCTTATGCGAACTACAAATATTCAAAATAAGTCTCTGGGCCGCTCCTCGTCCAGCACGCGCTTGTTAATGTGATTGACCACGTTTGCATACTTTGTGAATTTGCAGTCCGAGCCCTGGGACCAACACTTGTACTCTTACTCGTGCCTGTCCCGGAAGCTCCTCACGTAATTCCTAATGCGAAACAACCAAACAAGAACGTCTCTAACGATTTATAATAGGTAATGATAAATATTGTGTTCTTAAATCGTCTCAATGTCTGGCCGAGTAATAGGCAATTAATTCAGGTTTAAATATCCAATGAAACATTTTCTGGTGAGTAACACTAAGACAATTTTTGTATGACGTTTTTGCCGGACTATTTATTTTCGTAGAGTTTCACACAGACTGTTTTCGTCGGTAATATATTAGCCGTACATCATATGAAATTTATAAGTTATGAACAAGTACTGCTAAACTGTTCCAATTCACAACTTAATTTGCAATTCAAAATATAACTATTTAACACCACGATCAGTATTTAAAAACAACACAATGTATTTAAGCCGAATTATTGCTCTAGGGTATCTAAACCTCCTAAGACATCGAAAATATTGCAAGGAAATTTAGACATACTGTTTTAGCACAACACTTTGTGTGGTGACTATTGGGTACGAATCCAGTCCACCGATAAAAAGCGATTTTGCGAGTATATCGAGAACAAGGAGAACGGTTCAACGACAACTGCGTTTTCAAGCGAGATAGGTACGGGGCTGGTCAGTCATGGTATGGTATGGGTGGATGTGTCCTTTCATCACAAAACTAGCATTGTGTTCATTTATAATGGTTATCTAAACGCAGCTCGGAATCAAAATGACGTGCTTCAAACTAAGTTATTACCAATGTTTAGAAATATCAGAGGAAGAAAACAACATTAACAAGTTGGAGATACCACCGAAGTCTCAATACTTAAATGTGATAGAAAAACATATGGGGAGTGTTAGATAGATAGATAAGATAGATTTATTTCGGCAATGAGTGCATAACATGGACAATCAAAAGAACATGTACAGTAAATAGAAAAAAATAATAAATACATGCAAATATGACTAGTCCACGCCTTGCATACCAGCACCAAGGGTAACTCAAAAAAGGTTCACAGAGAACCCTTATTTTCATTGAGGTCATTAATGTCGGTGGCATGACATAGATAGGAATTTTAAACTTACATAAAAACTAATTAAGACTGAATCTCCGTGTAAGGAATGGCGCAGTGCTACGGACCATCGCCCTGTTACGAGCGAAGATAGGTCATGAGTGGGCTAATTTTCCCTAGAATTATTTTCAACGTTATGAAGCATCCATTCGACGACGCAGTCAAGCTGTGATCATCAGTCAGGGTGGTCATGATAGGTAATAGCGCAATAAACTTCTAGTAACGTTGACATCATATTTTTGCGACATTGTCTTTTTACGCGACATCAAATTATTGCTCATATTGTGTTAAATTTGTGTTTGTTATGAAATAAAGTAACAGGGAATATTATTCAAGGTCTCTTAACAATATTCATTGAAAATTCAGTCACGATCGGGCTAGCATTGACGGTGATACGAAACCATTTATACATTCACACTTGTTAACTGTACGTCTGTGAATATTTCTAAACTGAATCTTTTATATCTTTCTGAAACATCGGAACTGATTTACCAGGTAAAACCTACTGTGTATAAATGCATTCAGACAAAGTAGAAGCTTTCTACTTCCTACAATACTAATAATGATATTTAACTGAAAACAATCACGTTCATTACGTATGTACATTATACAATAATAGGTACAAATAATTCAATTTAAAATAAAGCAACAATGATTCGATTTCGGACTCTTAGTGAATTCCCATGTGGACTCAAGAATTTCCGGACGCAAATTTGGTTTCCATTGCTCTTGATTAATAGGGAACACGTGTTTGCAATGAAGAATAAGTTGGGAAGACGATATATGTTAAGAAATACTTCAATGGTTATAATGCAATATAAATTTTTAAACGGAGATCAGATTATTCTATTGTCCGATTGAGATTTTCTTCATCAATTCAATTTTAATCTAAGATGTTTATTGAATACTGGGCTGAGTTGCTCCTAACAATTCATCGCACGTTAAATATGCACTGACATTAGAATGGTCTTTTTACATTGACCAAATTATTTTTTCAGTGGGTCACTGAGCGTGCTGTACACTAATATGGAGAAAACTATGTATCGGGCTGTGCTTACTCCAATTAATACATGCCAGAGATCGTACATCTTTTTAGCACGTTGTCAGGTCGCTGCACAAAACAATTGATCAGAAATATTTACTTTTTACAGTACAGGACACATATAAGGAGAGGAAAACGGACATTGTATGTCCAGAAACTAATAAACACATGTATTGTACAGTAGTGAAATGAGTGTCAAATGTAATCAGTATCCGCGGTAAAATGATGTGAATTTCGGATGCCTGGTGGCCTCATTGGTATCATTTGAAGGTGAAGGAAAATGTAAAGATTATACCGAAACAATATTTCAAATGTCATTTGTTGGCCTTCAAATACTGTAAAATATACGTATTTAAGCCCAATTTCATTTCAAATAGAGAAAACAATATTAAAATTTAAGATAAGTTTGATCAGTCATTTAAATTACCTTTTAGTAACAAGAAACAATTCCATTTTATGTGAAATAGCAAGCTTATTTGTTCATCGGAATCTTGAAGGATATCGCACCCTTCCTCCCTGAAATATGGAATACCGCTAAATTTTGGGCCGGAATCCGGAATACCTCAATGTGTTTGACTTGGAATCCGGAATAACACTAATATGAGTATTGCATATAAAGTCGAAATATTGCTGAACTTTTGCATAGTTAAATTGTTAATCTTAATATCTTAAGTGTAGCGAAACGTAAATAAATATGCAGGCCCGTTATGGGAGATTTAAATTTAATATATAATTAAGATAGCTGATATGTTTGCCTTCTATACAAGCTAAATCTTAGATTTGCATTGAATACGCCATCCCAGTCTTTTTTTCCAATTCATTGTATGTTAGATATGTACTTTAAACATCGGATATTATGTCCGTTCATTGATCCGACCCAGATTTCTTTGAGTATGTCTGTAGATTGGAAGGACTGAACGATGACTGTATACTAAGGTTTGGCAAATACCAGAACGGGTTGTTCTCTTTCCAGTCAATGCATAATTCATACAACTTCAAATATGCTAGTATTTAATGTTTGTTGTTCGGGCGGATTTATCTTTTTAAAAGAAAATAGAGATAAACGCCTCGTTGGAGGTAGAAAGGTGGATAGTGTGAAGAGAAACAGTCACTTATTTAACGAGAACAAATCAAATTTACACAATCAAACAGACAAATAATTATTACAAAACAGAGCAAACAAGTGTTCACTGACATAATGTTCTTTAAGTTTAGCATTATTTAGCATTATTGTGAAACGGTGTATAGTAATTGCAGAATTCTTTTCGCCCATTAGTCTGACACGCGTCTTTCGTAAAGACACGCAAAGAGATAGTCAAACTAATCAAGGACTGGCGTTAAATTTTATGAGCTTTACAAAGTGCGAAAATCAACATTATAAATAGTCTTTTATAGCGCTTTTAAGATCACATCGTCTAGCACAAATCGGGGGTAATACTGACATCCAAACCTTTCACACATATTGTAAGATGTATGTGGACAGGATATCAAACTAATGGAATACCAGGGGAAGTTTGTGCATTTCAGTGTTTTAGTCTCGAGTTTCGGAGCTTTTAATTAACTTCTCTCTTTATGAATCGCAATAAAAATTAATTCTAGAAGTAAAATACATGCCAGAACATTCTATATTGCTGATTGTAAAGCTTATTGTACTCCGAAACAACTATACATTAATTTCTACAAGTGGATGCCCAGTTCGAAATGGATATCTGGAATTTTTATAACATCGGTTTTTGAATCTTTTCTTTATTATGGACTGTCAACGAATGCCCACAAGAGAACCTTTAAAATCACTTGACTAGCTTTCGTTTGATGTCCAATATAATTTTTTAGTTATGTTTAAATAAATTAATAAATAATTATGTATATTGTTGGTCAGACAGTATTTCACTTTATTTAACCTTAATGCAATGATGGGACACCTCACCAATCAGCACATTGAAAAAGTTAATCATTAAATAAGCCAATACGCTATAATTCGGAATAATTTGCTGTTGGCTGTAATGTGCTTTCGTGTCTCGCTGCCTGTAAATCGGTCTCTCGTCTACATTAGTAGTAAAACGAAGGCCCTCTTTAGATGTAAAAGGTAAGTGATGCAATGAAATCTACATGGACAAGACAAGTAGTCGGAAATTCAAACATAAACCAAGATAAGAGGCACAATGCAATGCAAATGGCGTCGACTACTGCTTTGGATGACGCTTATCAACACAATTGTTCTGTTACTGGGAGCCATGTTACCAGTAGGCAACAAAACGTTTGCCCTTCAAAGAATGCATTGTTGCAGTCACTGTTCTCACCTGGAGCCACTGTTAACACCGGAGGTTCAGTGTTTACAAACACTGCTTTAAAAACAAAAACAATGTCTAACATGCTCACATGTTTAGCAGTTTTGCAGCGAGAACTTTGCTGGAATGTTTACCTTTTTGTCTCTCTTTTTGTTTCTAAGGAAAAGTAACTGTGATTAACTGTCTTACATGTTTTTAATATGGATGGTTCTATTTTAGAAGAAAAAAAGTTAATTAGCTGAATGTGCGTTAATTAACCTCTATGAAGCGTGGGATTATTTTCGAGCTTAAAACACATTTAAGGTAATACAGTCAAAAGAAAACAGAACAGAAAAAAAAAGTAAAACAGAATGAAAAACGGTAAAAAAATAACGATAAAACATACAAATAACAATATAAATCGAATACATGGTTGGTGCCGAGCTGGGGGAAGTTTATCCGGCTCGCTACGAAAGCACATCTTTGCTCGTTAAATCTTGCTTGTTGGATAAATTTCCCCCATCTCGGCACCGGTCAGCCATGTTTTCTCTATATCTTATCACAGAGTATTACATCACAAAATAACTGTATAATGAAACATGTTTAAAAGTTTGGGTCTTTTGACCATGACGCCATTCTTGTTTATAAACAGGTTTCTAAACAATGTAGATGCTCTTATCAAGCTCTAGTAGGAAATAGTGTAATAAACCATGTATCACTTCAACATATTCGTGAAGTTTTCTAACAATACGAACAATAGGAACAATCAACCGATAACCCCCTTCAACTAAAAGTTTAAAATTATTTGTAATGAATAGAAACTTTTCCAAAACCCTCTATTTAGGTAAAGCATATTTATAGCTTGTTACAGATGAACTAATGTCTGGCAGCTGCGTTATTTGGCAGTTATACTTCTAGCTTTTTAAAATATCTGAACTTTTCCAAGTTTTCGTAGGTTAAACGGAAATACATCTAAACATAGTATAAGCTTAAAATAATTACAATAGTGTTCTATTGATAACTTTGTAGTTCCATTGCGGTCAAAATTATTGATACTATAATTGTAAGGGTTCATTCTTCTCATTTCAATTAAAAGAGAGGAAAATAAAAATTAAAAATTAAGAAATTCAATTAATTTTGCCGCCGTTTTTGTTAAGACTGACAATATCTTTCCAGAAAATAGTTATTTGTTTCAGCAAGAACATGTCTACCAGTATATCAATGTAGAAAACATTCTACATTTTAGCGCAAACTATTTATGAATTCAACAATAATATTGGGTATAATAAATTTTGCGAAGATAAGCTAAGTGATCATAACATTTGCTGTAAAAAATAACATGCCATTTGGTGTATTAAGATCGGTTTATTCGAGGAAATAAAATGCGCATTTATTTAATGTCCTTATGGTTTGGCACGAAGTTGAACTTTGTATAGTCTATATTTATGCAATAATAACGACAGAACATTGAAAGCCAGAGTGTGTAGTAGTTAAAACTCTTGATATCAACTAAAATACAGATGTTTTTTCTTGCGTGTCTGTTCTTTTTAACTAATTGGTAAACGTACAGTGGAAATAAATATCAATGCTACACCAGCAAGGACAGGATGGCCTTTTATAGATAAGTTATGCGTATGAAAAAAAAAAACACATAAAGGACTATTGGGGAGATCAAGCGAGAAAATGTGACGAGCTAATGTTGTGTTATTTCTATCATAATTGTCCCGCTTTTATGTGGCCATATTTCAAGAGCCTATGCAAACAACCTGCACAGCCATTTGTAGAATTACCACTCCGGTCAAAAAACAGCTAATTATAAAAAATGTTTACATGACGTGAAAACCACCTGGTATGTTTACATTATACAATTCAGTACTTAGACAACGCATCAATACTCAAACAGCCATGACACTTGGTGACAACGTCTGAACATAGTCATAAGGCTGGGAAGAAGACGCAGAAACTCATTAACACTTTGGTTATGTCTCTTTCACTTTCAGATATTTGTCATACTTGGGCGAATGTAATAAGCGCCACCTAACAAACGACACATTTAATTACGCGATACTCCAGCCATTAGAGTCCGAGTCATTGGTAAATCAGACTATCTAGCTTTAACAATGACGTTCTAATGCCATTGAAAAATGACACCTCTCTTATATTTACGCGGCTTCTCTGTAGATCTCAGTGCATACTCTTAATGACATTCAAGCTGAAAGATGCGAGGTGAAATGAATATCAAATACGTCAAAGCAAGTTTATATTCAAACTATCAAATTATTTATATTGAAAGAGCAGCTGATTGGAAACTAATCGAAAGTAGCATAATGGATTTGACAAATGAGAATGTTCTTTAAGGCATTATAGTTCCCTTAATACCATTCTATAACCTATCCTATAGAAAACAACAAAATCAATACTTTTCAATGGTATTATTTTGTAAGTCTCGGTGAAGCGATTTGGGAAACCGATTAACATATACAGCATAAATTTGCAACATGAGCAAAGTATGTCTTATTAACAACATGCCTGACAAAAATGGAGCTTACAGACGTGGTCGACTGGCCGAGGAAAAACTGAGATAAAACCCTCCTGCTGGGGAAAACTCAGAAACCTCTGCCCGTTTGTCATCCAGATTTACAGGATTTGTCTCGTACCACTAGATGTCGGGCCTCATCACCCATAAGCTCCTTAACAATTAGGTATAAAATACATATCATTGATATGGTTCATGTACACGTACTATATCAAGTTATGCAAGTGTCAATTATAACGCTATGTATACAAGTGAGAACTAAAAGATCATTCATATGATGAACTTGCATAATAACAGAAAATTTGTAAAGCTTGTAAAATTTTACAATCAATTGTATCGATGTGAGCGTATCGGCTTCCCAACCCTGAATGCCTTTACATTCATATACGCACGAAATACTCGTGCCTATGAACCACTCGTGCGTATAAAACGCCACCTGGCGGTTATTCCATTACAAAGGAAAATAATTTTCTCCTAATTCGTTTCACTCAAACTCAGAAAATAATATTTCTTCTCAAAACATTGCTTAAGGAGACATATCTTTTCTCTTCAGGGTTACTGATTATCCATCAGCTATCCGTTGCTCGGATAATAGAATGATTATAATATCACAATAATGAAATTTCCAAAATCTGAGATGATAAAAGCAACTTTCCGTTGAGGTTTTGGCGAAATCTATCTAAGACAGTGCGAACGAGTTGTCAATAAAGTTATGGTTAATATGCTTATAACGTCCTTGAGAGAATTTGCGTAGGGTTCCCCATAGACTACGCCTACGTGCAAGGCGTTTTGTCTAAAATACATTCAATTACTGCGTAATGTGTCTGTGTAATCAAGGCCCTAGGCCAAACCTTAAGACAAAGTATATGTTTCGGTAGAAGCACTTAATTTTCGGATTTCAAAGCTTTCAAGGACTTGGAAACGATTTGTTTCAATTAATTTAAAACATGAACGTCAAGTATTTGGATAATACAAATTTGATTGTTATTGAAGGATGATGAAAGCTCATATCGAACACACGTTTTTTTTGTGTAGAAATTTAAGATATATTTCCATGTGCGTGATCGCAGAACTTATGTAGACCTTTTTATGTATCATCGGGAATGTGTGATAAATTTGACTATAGATACAAATGTGAAACGAAATTGCCGTCTGGGTAGGTCTTTTGTTTTATAAAACTCCAGCCTGTAGTATTAAACGAGATTTTATACGTCTAGGAAGGCTGGATTAGAGCCAATCAAAAAATAACATCAAATTCGTGTTTGCGTAGCAATTTAGTCTAGTGTTCGTGGTTGTTTTTATAAACTGGCAATGGTTAAACTAGCGATACAGATTTATATGAACACCTATTAAAAGTGTGCATGCATTTTTGCGTATGTTAGCAAGAACTTCAGTGAAGTAACGCATGGGACCTTAAATAGTATTATGATTTGTTACAAGGATATATATTCGCCAGAAAAAAGCTACAACACAACAAAGTATCAAAAGTTCCAGAATTTAAAATCTAAAAATGTTAAAACGAAAGAAAAATGCAATTGTGTTTATAAATTATCGATAAATTTAAAAACACTGATTGTCTTTCTTACAATAAAAAACGTTTTAATAATATTGCAATTGAATGTCTCTTTATTTTCTTTGAGTTCTATTATTTTTAGGCATTTGAAACTTTCTAGAAACACAAAGTCTCAATAGGCAAAATGTAATGAACTTATTCACTTACACTATTCTGAATCTGGTCATAATGTTGAACATGTTGACTGCTAACGACAACATTGGAAATGGTTTGAAATAATATCAGCATATACTGATTACAAGGCGTGGTATTGAAAAGATATTGACAACATGATATTCATGTAAATTGTTGGTTGTAACGCGAAAACTGTCAACATTTTGACAAAACCTGATTAGAATAACCTATTTTGACTTTGTTATAAAGAATCTGACAGATGGATGAGAAATGGTAGTCAGAATTAATTTCAGTATATGATCAATAGACCTGGCCCAATTTCAAGTCCCTTATAACAGGATTAAGTTAAGCTCACTATATTAGTTTTGATAATATTTACTTCTTAAAGAGTTTTAATACTTAAGAAAAGAATTATGATAGTCACAATTAACCAATTTTCATTGATCAGAATTCAATTTAAGTATTTGCTTTGGCTCATTGAAATAAGCTTCTTAAGCCAGTGAAGATTAAGAAGATTCGAGAATGGGGCCTGTTTGAAATAAACTGAACAAACTTTAAGCACACGGTTACTTGAAGCATTGGTATTGTTATTTGTACCATATGCGAACTACAAATATTCAAAATATTTCTGTGGACCGCTTCTCGTCCAGCATGATCTCGCTTATTTGGCTGACCACGTTTGCATAATTGGTGACTTTGCAGTCCGAGCCCTGGGACCGCCCTTGTATTCTAACTGGTGCCTGTCTTGGGAGTTCCGCGCATTATTCCTCATGCAAATTAACAGAACAAAAACGCCTTGAACGATTTATAATCGGTAATGATGAATATTGTGTTCTTAAATCGTCTAAATGTCTGGCCGAGCAATAGGCAATTGATTCAGGTTTAAGAATCCAATAAAACATTTTCTGATGAGTAACAGTAAGACAATGTTTGCCCTTAAGGCCTTAATTTTCGTAGAGTTTTACATATTATATTTTCGTCGTTAATACATTAAACGTATATAAAATTAATAAGTTTTGAAAATTAACTACTATATTGATCCAATTTTCAGCTTACTTTACAATATAACTGTTTAACAACATAATTTGTAATCAAAAACAACAAATTGGATTTACGCCAAATAATTTCTCTATGGTATCTTAAACTCTTTAAAAATCTCAAACATTGCATGGAAATTTAAACAGACTGTTTAAAATCAGATCCCTTTTCTAAACACACTTAAAGTAGTGGGTGCGTGCACAATACAGAGGAAGTATGACTCAATGATATGGAATAGTTTACACACAGAGACTAATGTTTTCAATTTAGATATTTACGGCTGTGTAGAACTTTAATGTAACATTCAAGTACATTCCAAAATCATCAGAGCTGAATTACCGTAAAAAGATATACTGTGTATAAACGCTTGAAACACATTCGGATTACCTTTTGGCCAAAAGAGAAGCTTTCTTATACCTACAATACCGATAATGTAATTAAACCTAAAACATCACGTCCACTACGTATGTTCATTATATGATAATAGGTTATACACGAAGTTACGTAGGCACGGTCTAAATACATCTTTTCACCGAGAACTGATCTTAACAAAAAATGATTCTATGTTTAAATAACTCGATTGAAAATGAAATAGCTTTGGATCGATTTGGGACTATTGTTGAAATCCCATGTGGACTCAAGAAATTTCCGGACGTTATTTTCGTTTCCAATGCTCTTGATTAATTGGGAATGTGTGTTTGCAATGCAGAATTCTCAAATTAGTTTGGAAGACGATATATGCAAAGATGAAACTCAGGAGAAAACCTAATGGCGATAATGAAATATTATATCTAAATGCTGATCAGGATATTCTATTGTCCAAATGAGAGTTTTTATGACTTAAAGCTCACATTTTCTTATTAATCGGATAAATCTAAAATGTTTTTAAATACTCAAGCTGTATGTCTAGTTAGCGCATGTTTTGACAACTTTTTGGGGTTTTTTTTTGTCTCAGAAAGAGCAAATTTTCCCGAAAATCCATGGAAACCAGTTTTATAAGACTACTGACAAAAAACAATATTTCAGTTCAAAAATTGTTGTTTAATGCATTTTTCTAAAACCGTTAGTTATTCATAAAACATTAATTTTCGAACGTGAATATGAAAATTTACGATCTGTTTTTTGTCAGCCATCTTATATCATTGGTTTGCAGATATTAACTCAAATATTTGCTCTTCTCAAGACAAAAAAAAATAAAAAGTTGTTAAAATGGTTAATCTGTGAGAGTACAGCTTTATATATGTACTGTATGGTATTTGTAACATTTACCAAGATCTATTGATGGGTCACTAAGCCATGACTGTACAGTATGGTGGAGGCAATCATACATCTAAACGAGTTGTGCTAATTTCTGGTCATAGACCATAACACTACGTCCGTGAAATTTCAATGCATTGATCAGGTCGCTGAACTCGACAGATGTACCGTGTCAAGATCGAGGACACTAAGTACAGGAAAGCGGACTTATGATCAGCATCATGTTCAGGAAGCAATAACACCTGTTTATAAGTATATAATTAATTGTCTGTCAAATTTGAAAAAATATCCGTACACTCATATGAGTTTCGGATGCCTGATATCTTCATACTTTATTGATATTAGTAGTAGGTGAAGGAAATTGTAAAAATTTACCGAAATGTTTTTTATAATTTCCATTTTTTGGACTACAAATATTGTAAAAAAACTATTTAAGCCAAATTTAATTTAGATTAAGATAACAACAAAGTAACTACAGTCAAATTATCTATCATTATCTTTTGCGCATAATTAATCTTTATTCTCCCACCTCAGTATAATTTAACCATGCTAGAAATTCTTATCTTGTCTTGCGAAGATAAAATGCCCGTATGGAACTCCTTTTTAATGGTCACCACATTGTAATTACCTCCCTTGATAAAGACTGTCGTCTGTAGCATCATGGAAACCTTGTCTTGTGGCAATATTCAGAACGC
Source organism: Mya arenaria (assembly GCF_026914265.1). Classification (NCBI taxonomy): domain Eukaryota; kingdom Metazoa; phylum Mollusca; class Bivalvia; order Myida; family Myidae; genus Mya; species Mya arenaria. The sequence goes on from NC_069123.1 coordinate 63,116,070, forward strand.
TAATTAATTATTTCTCGTTTCAAATGTCACCATAAAACAGTTTTCACCACCTTTCAAGAAATAATGTTTTACTCTCCTTAAAACTACTTAAAGACCGATTTGACTATAAACATAATCTGAATCACTGCGCGTATAACCATGACAACCACGAATTTTCGCATATCCATACGCAATTATTTTCACTAAGCACAAAAGAGTTACAGCAAAAAAAACAAAACATTTTTATTTTTTTTAACTGAGGTGGGAGAAAAAGCATCTACCATAGCCGCGCGTGTAAGATAGGTTCATCCCGACCCTCGCGCAGGGTATTTGGCGGAAACTCGGTCAACTTCGTTTCCGCAAAACACCATACGCTCGGGTCGGAATGAACCTATCTTACACTCTCGGCCATGGAAGATACTTATAATCAATGATTGACTTGTCACTGACATAAACAAACAATAGCTAACATATAGCGAGGCGTACATAAATGTTCAGGCCCGTTGTTTATGGTATGCTTGAATGTAAATATATATTTAAGGTCAGATTTATGTCTTAAAGTTATGTATTTTTCTGCCAATTTAACGTACGCTATATACGTACTTGATTTAGACAACATTTCCTGACATGAGGTATTATGTCCTTTCATTACATTGATCCATTCCAGATTTCTTTGAGTAGGGTAATAGATTAGAAGGACTAAGCGATGACTGTATACTAAGGTTTAGCAATTACCAGAACGGGTTGTTCACTTTTCAGTCAATGCATACGTCATACAACGATTAATCTTTAAAAATTACAGGGCACATCCATCATAAGGCTGTGAAAATAGAGATTAAAGCCTCGTATGAGGTAGAAAGGTGCACAGTGTGATTAAAGGGAAACAAAATTTGTTCAACGAGAGCCAACCGAATTCACACAATAAAACAGACATTAATTGGAGCATTATTTCCACCAATTAGTCTAACACGCGTATTTCGTAAAGACACGCAAAGTGATGTCAAATTAATCAACGACTGGTGTAAAGTTTTATGAGCTAAACCAAGTGCGAAAATCAACATTATAGTTATACAATTTTTAAATAGTTTTATCAATCTTCATGACGATATTAAGACCAATTATACAACGTCTAAAACAAATCGGGGGTAATACTGACAGTAAAACATTTCACACATATTGTAAGATTTGTGTGGACAAGATATCAAGCTAATGGAATACCAGGGAAAGTTTGTGAATTCCAGTCTTTTAGTCTCACATTCAAACTGAGTTTCGGAGCTTTTAATGAATTTCTCTCTTCATGAATCGCAATAAAAATTGATTGTTGAACCAAAATGCATGCCAGAAAATTCCATATTGCTGATTGTAAAGCTTATTATACTCAGAAACAAATTTACATAAATCACTGCATTAAATGGATGCCCAGTTCTAAAGGGATATCAAGGATTCTTATAGCATCGGTTTTGTCTTTATTATGTACAGTCAATGAATGCCTTCAAAATCACGTCACTAGCTTTCGCTTAATGTCCAATATAATTATTTACTTATGTTAATATAAATAAATAAATAAAAAATGTGTATATGGTTGGTCAGATATTATGACTTTAATTAACCTTAATGATCAGGCACCCGACCAATTAACACATAGGAATAGTAGTTAGTCTTTGTTTTTCGTACACTTTTTTTTTCTCATGCAACCGCATTATTGCATATACATCCTCGTATATCATGAGCATGCGAGAGGATCGTGTAGTATAACGAGGATGATTTTCTAATATTTATATTTCTTAAAGTAAAGTTAGGCGTTTACCATGTGCCATTAAATGGGGTTGATGTTTTAACTTTTGGCTACCGAGCTTGTTTCTGTAGTTTTCCACAATTTGACCAAGTCTGTGATAATTGCTTTGCAAGCATTGTTTTTGTTTAATCTCGCCTTATCTTGGAAACGTAAGTACATCAACAGTCGACTCATTTTCGCTGACGACGTCACATATGAATATTGATTTTATCAATATTTTTTCCAGTACCTTAGATATTTAAAAAAAAAAAGCTTGTTGCAATTCATAACAAGTGTTTCGAAGTGGTTTAAATCGTATTTAAAGCCCTCTCATCAAATTCAGGGTGATTTCTGGTAACTCATTCATGATAAAATCTTCATGTGTGGATTTTAATTCATTAGAATATAAATAAAGAAAATAAAAAAAATGCAATTTCACAATCGATCTAATTTGGCAACTTCCGCGGAGGACGCTGGCCGTATGGAGGGCTTGAAAGAAAACAGTGTTTAAAGCATAAAAAATCACAATTGAAGCAGTTTTGAACGACCTGAAATCATTTAATAAGCCAATAAGTTGTAATTCGCATAATTTGCTATTGACTTTAGTTTTCTTTCGTGTCTCGCTGTCTGTAAATCGGTCCGTCGCCTACATGAGTATTAAGACGAAGGTCATATTTAGAGGCAGAAGGTAAATCTACAAAGTCAATAAAATCTACGTGGATAAGCCAAGTAGTCGAACATTAAAAAATAAACCCTATTTAGATGCACAAGGCAATTGAAATAGTGTCGACTACTGCTGTGGGTGACGTTTACCAACCCACTAGTTCTGAATAGTGTCGACTACTGCTGTGGGTGACGTTTACCAACCCCCTAGTTCTGAATAGTGGTGACTACTGCTGTGGGTGACGTTTACCAACCCACTAGTTCTGCCACTGCGAGCCATGTTACAAGTAGGCAGCTACACATTTATATTTCAAATGTGGCAGTCACTGTTCTAATCTGGAGCCACGGTTGAAATCCGAAATTCAGTGTTTAAATATATTACTATAAAAACAAAACAATATCCAACATGCTTACATGTTCAGCAGTTTTGCAGCGAGAACTTTGCCGGAAGGTTTACATTTTTACTCATACTTTTTTTTTGTAAAGAAAATTAACAGTGATAAACTGTGTATCTTACATGTTTTTAATACGTTGTTTTTCAATTTTAAAGGAAAATAAACGTTAATTAGTTCAATGTGCTGTAATTAGTCTTCATGATTATTTTCTATTCACTCTTTAAACATATTGAAGATAATACAGTCAAAAGGGTTGAGTTACTGAATAATAGAACAATAGTCAAGATAGAAAAAGGGTTAAAAATAAAGAATGAAAAATAAACTTAAGGCGATAAATCGCACAGGGGAGTATCACGTGATCACTATAGTACATTGGCCGTACAAGATGGCGAATAATTCGACCGCATCAACACATAAATTCGGCGTTTACGGATGGTGAATATTAAGGTAAGATCTTTAGAATAGGCACAGAGTACCCGCATTGTAACACAGTTTACTCGCGTGTGTTTTGTTTTTCGAAGGTTTGCTTAATTTAAGCCTGAAACTCGATACAGATTTTATTTCTGTTTGTACATTGTCCGTATCAGTCTGATTTCCGTGTGTTTTAGCGCAAAAAGCAGGAATATGAAACAAAAGTCTACAAAATAAGGATTAAATTTGCAAATATTTACTTCGTTGTAAGTTTCAAGTAATAGTTCCGTGTTACACAAAAGTTCTGGACAATTTTCAAAGCGAGTACATTGTCCGTACAAAATATTTATGAGTACATTGTCCGGACGATTTTTTAATTAACCTATAAGTGATATTTACATTACTTCTTCTTCATTATGAAATGATTTCTTTAAAACAAATTTGATAATCAGATTTAAATGTTCTTTATTATTTCACGATCTGATTACTATTTATTCACCACAATGGTACGTAAATGTTTCAAATATACATGTCATCGTATACGTATGCCTGTTTAAAAATTAAAAAGGCTTTCATTGTCGGAATTAATTTTTTAAGATAAGTTTATATCAGAAAGACCCCATTACATACCCCATGAAAGATGAGTATGTATATTATAAGTATCTGATAGATATGTATATTATAAGTATCTATCATGTGTTTCCGGTACGACAGAAAAATGCGACCCGAGGGCACGTGCGTTAGCCAGTAACGAGGCTTGCCGAGTTACCGGCCACGCAGCGTGTCCGAGGGTCGGATTTTTTAATCTGGACCGGAAAAAACCTGATTATATCATCATTTTATCATTTTCTTGCATATGTAAATTTATCAATTTGCGGAGAAAATGACGTTGAAAACGAACTTTTGTACTATTACACCAAAAGCGCGTGCGACATTGTTTACTGACGCCATAATTACGCCATTTACTAAGCATTACAGTGCTTTTAAATAACTTAATCTAGCCTTTTTTAACGATTATTGATGTCAATTTTAATTAGATTAGTCTAGCAAACATAAATACTTATTTGATTGTGCTTTATTGGAATGGCTTAATATATCTTTCATAAACCATACAACAAATGGAAAAAGAAGTTGCGCGTTGTTGCGCTTGACTCATTTTACATGAGGTATGTAAGATGGGTTTTTCCAACACTGGTCACTTGACCGGAAACACACGTCAAGTATGCAAGAATACGACACATGCCATATCGACACAATATGCGAAAGATGACAAGAGGGGTTCGCCTAAGCCTGATCATTTTTGTTATTCCAACGTATTTTTGGTGTGTTTTTAAATTCATTGCCACCATCTATCATAAACATGCAAAGAGTAATAAACCAATTGAAATTAATTTCAGGAGTCTAGAAAAGAATTGATGTGCCGGCATTGTGGGAAGGTATTTCAAAGCAGATCGGGGCTAAACGAACACGAGCACGTCCATGATGGAAAGGCGCCATACCATTGCTGTTGAAAGCCGTTCTTCAGCAAATCAAAAATGCAGAGACATTGGTTTGCACTTTAAAGAGCATATTAATCCAGACGTAGTAAATTTAACATTTATTCATGTGGTGCCATGCAATGCCATATATTTGCCATATAATTTTACAGGATCATATTTATGCATATAGTTTTTTGTTTACATTGTTATTTGATTCCACTTTATAACACCAATAGAAAAGTTTTGTGCCATGAACTGTTAATGTGCAACTATAAATTTACAAATTAGTGATAAATAGTCACTCTGTGATGAATAAAATCAAAATAAATACATAATAGTTTCTTTTTATTCACCTATTCGTCGGTTAACACAAACTGAATACATCAAAAAGCAATGCACTATTATGGTTGTGGTGAAAAAAGAAGACATCACAAGTAAACTATTTGACGTTTTCGAATGTCTTACATACACGTGACAACACAGCGACAACGATAACTTCAATGAAATTGTCAAACTAACATATTATACATTGATTCTATTTCTCACTATTACAGTTCAGGCAATTCAGTTGTATTTTGGTGGCGAAACCTTGTACAGAGGGGAACGGAATGGTAATTTCAAGGGAGATAGAACTGGTGTCATTCCTTAGAGAATTACTTGTGTATGGCATTTTGCTGTAGAAAACAATTTTGCTGGGGAAAAATGTTTTCCGCTTTTTTGTTTCACGGTTTAAATAATTTTGCATGCCTCATTTAGTGGTATTTCTTCCAGTTCGTTTTTGTTTGGGTCTATGGAGCGAAAGTGTGGACTTCTTCTGTCGCATTCTGAAATAAAATGCAAAGCATTGTACGCTTATGCATCGTTTTACTAAACAAGAGCGAACGACAACCCTCGTATGTTGTTTCAAAGTCGAAAACTGAACGTAAATAAAACAATGTAGAAGTAAACATGTTGTTGTTGGACATATGTATACTTTATCGTGCACTATGTGTACCACAAACAGACGAACAAATACAAATCATTTTAATAGATGGCATGGATTTACACTTGCTATACATTAAATTAGCAACACAAATGAGTATGCCAATTATAGACGGTGGAATTATTCTTAATTAAGCATCGTTTCAATAACTTGACATATTGGATGGAGGTATAATATATTTATAAACTTAAAATACTAAATTTCTAGAGAAAAAAATCGAATTTAGGGCATGTTTTGTACTGTTTTCTTACTGTATGTATATTATACTATAATTAAAATGCATAGTACATTTAATATCATACAATATTATATCTCCGTTCACTTTGCACATCGAAAGTTGTTAAAATTGGTAAAGGGGTTTATTATAATAGGGAATATTTCTATTAAAAACACATCGAAGAAATTTAAAAATAAACAGATAAAATAGTGCTTACTTACACGAAATATTAATCCGTCTCACTTCAGAACTCGTCTGGAAAGCGTTTTAAGTAGGCCGGACAGACTTGTAGTGCAGCATAATCTACAAAGAAGGGAACAGTATACAATTATCAATGAGAAATGCTTTAAGCATGAAATCGTTCGGACAATGCACTCATAAATATTTCATAATAAAGAAAAAGTAATGTAAATGTCACTTATAGGTTAATTAAAAAATCGTCCGGACAATGTACTCATAAATATTTTGTACGGACAATGTACTCGCTTTGAAAATTGTCCAGAACTTTTGTGTAACACGGAACTATTACTTGAAACTTACAACGAAGTAAATATTTGCAAATTTAATTAATATTTTGTAGACTTTTGTTTCATATTCCTGCTTTTTGCGCTAAAACATACGGAAATCAGACTGATACGGACAATGTACACACAGAAATAAAATCTGTATCGAGTTTCAGGCTTAAACTAAGCAAACCTTCGAAAAACAAAACACACGCGAGTAAACTGTGTTACAATGCGGGAACTCTGTGCCTATTCTAAAGATCTTACCTTAATATTCACCATCCGTAAACGCCGAATTTATGTGTTGATGCGGTCGAATTATTCGCCATCTTGTACGGCCAATGTACTATAGTGATCACGTGATACTCCCCTGTGAATCGTATAAATGGTGATGTGTCGAGATGGGGAAAGTTTATCCGGCTCGCTACGAAAGCTCATCTTGGTTCGCTAAATCTCGCTTGCCGGATAAATCTCCCCAATCTCAGCACCAACCATGTACTCTCTATATATTATTACAATAACAGCATGTCAGACTTTTAGCATGATATAACTATATAATGCAAAATGTTCAAAAGTAGGTAAGGTCTTTTAACTTTGACGCTTTTATTGTGCTTAAAAGGTTTCTAAACCAAAAGCAAATTATGTTTTTACAACATATGTTTATGTTATAAAATAACAACATCCCTAATATCAAATAATGTAATCACATAGCCATGTATTAGTATTAAAACCTAGTAAAATCTATATGAATAAGTTTCATGACAATACGAGAATGAGGAACAATCACCCAAAAACCCCTAAAACTAAAAGTCAAAATGTTTTGTAATGAATAGAAACAATTCCAAAGAATATTTCCCCAATTAAACATATTTATAGCATGTTGCAGATGAAAGAATGTGTTGGCAGCTGTTTTAATTTGCGGTCATAATTCTAGTTTATAATATCTAAACTTTTCAGACACTTTTTTATATGTAGTATGTATGCACTGTGCTGCTGTGCTGTGGAGTTTTGTGCTGTTCTTCCATGTTTCTTGTTTTTGATTTTATGTTATATGTCTTTGGCGTTTACCCAGTGCCATTTAACCAGGTTTATTATACGTTTTGCTACTGAACTTGTTTCTGTAGCGTTTCGCATAAATATTGCCCCAGTGTTCGCAGGTTAACCAGAAAGTTATCTAAGTATAATATAAGCTTAAAATAAAAACAATATTGTTCTATTGATGACTTTGCAGAAAGTTACATTTCGCTGACATCCATTGATAATATAATTTTAAGGGTTTATTTTCTTCTGGGTTAAATTGAAAAAAAATATTTTTTTGTTGAACTGACCAGATCTTTTGAAAGAAATGTTGTTAGCAAGACGACCATTTCAACCAGTATATCAATGTAGAAAACAATCCACATTTCAGCACAAACTATTTATGAGTAAAATATATATTGGGTAGAACATATTAGGGAAAATTTGGCGAAGATACGCCAAGTAGTCATTACATTTGCTATAAAAAACAGCATGCCATTTGATGTATTAAGATCGGTTTATTTGAGGAAACTTATTCATTTCCATAAGGTTAAGCACGTAGTTGAAACATTGTTTATTATGTCTTCATGCAATGATAACGACTAGACCTCGAAAGCCCGATTGTGCTACAGTGAAAACTCTTGATATCAACTAAAATGCAGATTTTATCTCTTGCGTGTTTGTTTATAAGCTCTGATTGGTATACATACAGTGGAAATAAATACCAATGCTACACCAGCAAGGCCAGGAAGGCCGTATAAGGATAATGTATGCGTAAACCCATAAATGTCCGCATGGCCTGCAACAAGAAATACATGATGACAACAACAGCACACACAAATAAAAGGGAACATGAAATTACCTATTCTAATTTCATTTCAGATGTAGAAATTCTCAAGAAAGGAAAAAGTCACATATGGACTATTCGGGAGATCAAGTAAAAAAATGTAACGAGCTAATGTTGTGTTATTTCTATCGTTATTGTCCCTCTTCGATGTGCCCATAATTTCAAGTCTCTATGCAAGTACTCTGCACTGCCTTTTGTCGTATTACCACTTCGGCCAAAAATATATATTTATAAAAAATGTTTATATGACGTGAAAGGCACGTGGTATGTTAAACGTATACATTCTTGTACTAAGACAACACCTCAACACTCAAACAACCATGACATTTGATGACAGCGTCTAAACATCGTTATAAGGCTGAGAAGAAGACGCATTAGCACTATGGTTATGTCTCTCAAATTCAGATATGTGTCATATTTGGTCGAATGTGATAAGCGCCAGCTAACAGGCGACACATTCAATTACGCGAAATTTTGATAAGCCATTAGTGTCTGAGACATTGGTAAATCAGACTACTTAGCTTTAGCAAAGACGTTCTAATGCCATTGAGGAATGATACCTCTCTTATATTTGCGAGGCTTCCGTGTAGATCTCAGTGCATACTCTTAATGGCATTCAAGCTGAAAGATGCAAGGTGAAATGAATTCCAAATACAATTTTATTAAAGAAAGTTTATTATTAAACCATCAAATCATTCATATTGAAAGAGCAGCTGATTGGAAACTAATTAAAAATAGAATGACATAATGAACGATGTTCTTAAAGGCATTATAGTACTTTTCTAGACATTGCTTAAGGAGAGATATCTTTTCTCTTCAGCGTTACTCATTATCCATCAGCTATCCGTTGCTCGGATAATAAAATGATTGTATATATTTCCAAAATCTGAGATAATCAAAGCAACTACCCGTTGAGGTTATGGCGAAATCTATCTTAGACAATGCGAGCGACTTGTCAATCAAATTATGATTAATATGCTGATAATGACCTGTGGAAAATTAGCCCAATAGATGGCCAGGGTTCTTCGTAGACTACACCTAGGTGCAAGGTGTTTTGTCTAAAATACATTCCATTACTGCGTTATGTGTGTTATCAAGGCCCAAGGTCAAATCTTAAAACAAAGTATATGTTTTGGTAGAAGCACTTAATGTTCGGATTTCAAAGCTTTCAATCACTTTGAAACGATTTGATTTAAAATATACACTAAATAAAAGAATGTAAAGCATTGCGATAATGCAACTTTGTTTGTTGTTATCTTTTTTTCTAAATCATACAGATCTGGTCTCAGGAATTCGATAGTTTATCAAATCACTTTGATGATAGATACTTCAAATATAATTACACAAACTCCAGTTTTTAGGACAGGCGATCGCGAAATCAATGCAAGGCTTCAACGATGGTGAAAACAAATTCATCTTGGTGTTTTGAAATTCCGAATTATGGCCATTTTATCTTATTTTATCTAAGGTTAATTCGTACCAGACTTTTTATATTAGTGACTAAGTGAATAAACATAATGCTTTGATATACTGTAACTGCTGTCATATCAAACAATTTTATTTTGTACATTGTTTTTTGTGAATTCCTTTGTTTATGACCAGAAACAATGGTTTAGAAAGTGGGTTTAAGTCTACATAATTATAAACACTATTAAACTACATATTTGTTATGTTGTTTTTTTCTCTCATGGAACTACATATGTGCATCGGTGACAATACTACCGACATATATAACATGTAAAGAATTCGCGAAAACGTCGAACGTAAAATTCAATCATTTTGTCATATAGTTCTTATTGACTTCTTTGACGAAGCGTTCTTTGGCGAATTGCTTACAATGGTGGAGCCCACTATCACTGGATAGTGATTGATTTCAAACTCTTTATGAACAGGAAAACACAAGTTACGAAAATGATATGTGTACAAACGCTTAACATTGTAAATGCTGCTCGTTGATGCTTATACCGTATTTTGTGCAAAATACATTTCACACACCACTCTTTTTAGACGCAATGAAAGGAATATAAGATGTATATATACATATATCATGGAACAGTGAATGTGGTTCAATGGTCTATTTATCAAGGGTTCATTTATCACATACTGAGAAGGGTATATGTGAGGGTCGAGGTAAGTGTCTAATGTTATTATGATTGCTTTCTATACATCTTGCGAGCGTCTTCCGAAAGAGTCATTTACTGTTTAAATTTTCAAATATTAACCAGCTATACAATTTAGAACAGATACTTTTGTAACATTGCAATATAGTCCGAGCAACCAGTTAGTTGCAAAATCAAAGCGAATAAAGTGTTCAAAGGCTTTTGGCCTGCTACGTTTTGTGAGTATTGTTATGTCATTGTAAAACAAATAAACAAAATCATTTAAAGATAGTATATGCATGGTCATGAATTCCTTCGCAAATACTTTAAGTATTTTCACCCTGACACCCAATTAAATGAAGACCACGGAGTATCAGTCACTTGAAATATTTATTTACTATGTGGAATACCCCAATAATTAAAACAATATTTTTATAAACAATGCACTGCCACTGATTAAACATTTTGCCATTTTTGATAAAATCTACCCTACACTTCATCATGACTGAATCGTTTTTAATTGACAACCTGGATATGTACTCTAAACAAAACGCATGCAACCAAATGCGTTGGACATGTTAATAACGCTTATGATTTAGGTATCTTTCTATAATGACAGGATCCTCGTGCAAAGTTCCTCTGAATCAAATCACTCACATAATATTTTATCGCTCTATGTATTGATGTAACTTCTATTGCACTCAACCTATATCACTCATGGACAAAATGAACATATTTATATCAGCGGTTTATAAATATGCAAAGCGTTAATAAAAATGACTAGTAAAAGCCGATTTAAGGCTACATGTATCTTAAACATAAGAGCTATACCAGTGAATGAATCACAATCTCCAAAAACACTGATAATAGGAATAAATGGTAGGGGGTTCAGTATGCGACGTCAAATATGTAATTGACGTTAAATTTTACAAAAAATGGACTTTTATTTTTGTTAACTGCAAACGATTGCCTGACATTTTTATGACATATTTTACATTTCCACACAGATTAAGACTTCTTCTTTTTTTTCTATATAAATTTTTAAATAAACTAACTTACATTTTACAAATACCGCCCTGTAAAGCAATGTTACTATTCGCCGTTTTTCCCGAAGGCCGATTTTAACGGTCACGAAATTCACGCGTTTGGCGATGGTAGGGTACCTGTTCATCATTTCCGGAGGCTCTTATTAATTGTTAGTGAAAACGAAAGTAATGAAACGAAAGTACAAATCCTGCCCTTGAAAATGGAACGAAAATAGAATTTTCACGCATGAGGGCGCTCTCGTAAAAACAAGAAAACAGCTGTTGTTTTGACAGGTAAATGTATTGTTTTTCTTGTTTGTTCACTCGATTTTGCAAATTTCTGACTTTTTTTCTGTCTAGAAACATGATTCTGAAATAAATTGATGCTAACAATTAATCCGGAATTAATTTCTTTTAGGTACATGAGGAAGCTTAATTTGACGTTCACTTGAGCAGTATTTCGGACGTTCACGGCCTATCAGAATATCTTTCTCGGTTGGAGGCAGATAGTGTTTGTAAGTTTCAATGCACTTTCATTCAAATAGTTATTTAAATATTTGTTCATCTAATGAATAGTGTTGTTGTTGTTTTTTAGCTTAAAAAAAAATAAATATTTTTTTTTAAGTCCAAATGTAATCTGAGTGTATTGTAAACAGTAATTGTTTGTTTCTGAGGCTTATTGTTTGTTTCTAAATAAAATCAGTGCAAGATTTAAAATGCTAAACCTCTGTAATTATAAATGGCTTAGCATACAAACTACTAGTTATGAGTATGACATTCTTATATTTTATCATTGAAATAAATTCTGATCAGTTTGACTAAGGCTTGATTTTTTAGGTTGATCTTATAACGTTTACTTTTTATATGTTTATATATACATACTGGTTAGGGACCACTTTTTAGCCCATACCACTTATTCGCCCACCCTGTGTAATTTGTTCTTCAACAATTCCAGTATGATTGTTTTTAATACAAATGATACTTTGTGTCCCATTGAAGCTTCTAAATAAGAAAAAAAATCTGAAAATTAACTATTTATTAGCAATATTGAAAACGCACCATATTTCTTCTAGCGGGGGATTATCTGCTTTTACCACGCTACATAATATAAATTATTTCACCACAAAATACACGTATTAACTTTAAACAGAGCAACATGTAATAATTTATAGAAAATAGAAAGGAATAAGATATTTTGTTGCCAATCAGGAATATTATTTTGAGAGTTTTTTTAATAATAATTATTACTACAAGTGGGCAAATTATTGGTACAGTTCACTGTCATTTTAGTGGATTTTACTGAGTATGTACGGCATGTGAGTTCATGGGGAATATTTTCATACATTATAAATATCATCATGCTGATTTTTATATCTGGAGCTTCACTTTGTTTCTGTGAAAATTCATTCAATAATATTCCATATTTCTCCAGTTGTTCAAGGAAAATCTTCATTTCTTGGCAAAAAGGGGTCTCTAACCAGTTCATTGTATTATCTACTGTAATGTAAACAAGTGTAAAGATCCTGTAACCAAATTCATTATACAACACTGATTAAGTATTCCTGATTATATATTACCAGATTGATTGGCAGATTTCGGCATTGACAAAGAAGTAATAGATATAACTCTGTGTTTAAGAATATTAATCAATATCTGAACTATATTCAAGTGTATGTAATAAATAATTATTTATGAGTATATTGTGTAACAGAGTAAACTGATTCAGCTACATTAAAAAATACAGTAGTACTATTAAATCCTAATATGTGGCTTGAAATTTTATACTGTATAATTAAAAATGTATGTATTGATTAAGAATTGTTCTTAATAAGTAATATGAATTCTCAAATTCATTTCTCTAATATTATGGATTAAATATTTAGATTTACTATTGTATATTCAGATACTTTTCACCCATGTGTGTGTAGTTGTATGTGCATAGTTTGATTTTTAAATATGATAATCTTTTTAAGGTTATTCACCTAACGTCTATATGTCACCTATAGACATTTTCTATCTGTTGTCAAGTGTTCAAGATGGCTGGAAAATGGATGTTCATTTTTTCTCTAATAGTTGACATGCATTTCATGACCATTTTGACCGATCTATTGAGAACTATGTATTACTGTGTAGATAGAGAAATGAGTATGCTGTCTGTAAAATATGCTCATAATTATTTTCTAATTTATTTGTAGCAGGAGCTTGCTATTTACACTTTAGTTGATTAAGTCTGCTTTAACTTTCAATGCCATAATATAAGTTGTCTTTGTGAGGCTGAAATGATTAATTTTATGAAATATTTCATTTCAGAGATTTGGTACAAGGAATGCAGTTGTTTTACTGATTGTGGATTTGTCAGATGTCCATTGGATACCAGAGAGCATGTTCTGTGATTCAAAGGCATGAGGTATTATTGTACTAGTAAGTTTTAAAGAAGCAGCTAAACATATATACTAACAAGTAAAAACAAACATGTAGCTGCAACTCTAATATATCTATCAATGTGTTTAATGTTTTGTATTCAGCACAACGAGTGACAATTAGAACATATGGAAAATCGTTACTCCAATAGCTTTACATTCAATTGTTTCTTGAGCAATGAAAGAGAGCACATCTAGTTGTCATACATGTGTACATGTCGGTCAGTCCATCTGTACTTCCCTGCAATTATGTGTGTTCTGCATAACCCAACAATTGGACTTTTATTTTAATTTTAAACTGTTTGACACAGAGTAAATAATCGAACAGTTCACCGTTAGGGTCAGAGCCATATATACTTAACAGTAGTGGGTAAGACAAAAGCTGCAAAAGTTTATTGAAACAATAATGAATACATGAGCTAATTTCCTAAGTGCTTGTATCAATATCTATATTTAAGCCATTAAAAAATGCACTGAATTCTACACCATTGAATGAATTCTTCTTGCTTTTCTGTTTTATCTATTCTTATTCAAGTTGTCTGATATGCTCAGAAATAAGTGGAAGTATTGTCATTTCCTAGGTGTTGGTGTCATTGTCTTGATATGCTACTCCAAAACATTCAAAATCTTCATATGAGTTTTAGTACACATATTGCAATAATGTTAACTTTGCCATAACAAAATAACAGTTAATCAAAATAAAATGCTTCTGACTACTAAGAGTGTATTGGATGAACCCGGTGAATATAAAGATGAGTTGCAGAGCTGAAGACAAATTTTCCAGACCTAAAAGCAGGAGACACTGACCCAGCTGAAAGTTACTTTTCGCATTAAACATATAGAGAAAAGCGCCGAAATGGAATAAAAACCATCAAGAAATGTTTCTGGCTGCTATATTCGGATTTTGAACAGACAAAGACAAAAACATTAGTGCAGATGCCATTGATCAGATACCCAGAATTCAATCCAAAAAGAGCATAATTGCTAATGAAAACAAGCAGCGAAAAGAGACCTGAGAAAGGCAAACGAAAAGAGATCTGAGAAAGGCAAAACAAGAAAGAAAAACAAAACAAGAGTACAAAAGTAAGTCTTCCCTATAAAATATCAGAGATATTGAGATACATGGACTAATGAAAGTGAATTAGATGAGATTTTGTAGCATATATCTCAACAAGAGGCTGCCTATCAATCAAATTATTTTTCACGACCATGTCTTATAGAGTTCAAGCCCTAGAATAGTGTTCCAATTTTCAAGTAAAAGAAAAATATATTCAGTAGTCAGTTCAGATCTCAAAAATATTATTTCAGTGACTTACACAGAAACAAGAACCCTTTAAAGATGAAACTTGAAGAGTGAACAAAGTTAGTCTAAAAAAGCTCAAGAAAAAGATCAAAGAAACTCACTCATCTTGTCACATATTGAATAGTTTGAGGTGTATCTTTTTAAAAGTTTAATTTTAAAACAAATATTGAGTTAATCAAGATGCGTTTGTTGAAGTAACATCAAACATAATGTGCACAAGTCTCACCTGTATAGGGGCTTGAAGTTTACCCATTTTGTAAATATTAATTGGTTACTATGGAGAAATTATGTGGTTGCTATGGAATTAATTTCATTTTTTTCTTTATAATATAATTATTTAAGTTTCTAGTCATTAAAATAATTATATATCAAATATTGGGACGTTTAGGATATGAACACAAAAAACATCAAAACATATTTATGTATTTATGCAGTTGGTTGCCATAGCAACACATAGTAACGTACGTGTTTGATTATATTTTGATGTGCATTATGGTTTGTCTGTGAATCTATTTATGAACATTGTTATATTCAATATTTATGTTCAATATAAGATATCAAATGTAGTCATACATTTGCAATTCAAGAAAGAATTTAAGAATTTATGTGATTCTCAATTATCGTTTCTAAGGAAACCGGTTTGATAAAAACGAACCAGTTGATTAATAAATACACACATATAGTCTTCAAAGTGTAACTTTGCGAGTAACTCTTATCTGACTGTAGTTTAAACAAAGTTTTGGTTTATTCGTTTTGTCATTACTTTGTTTAAATTTTACATGTTCCAAATCTGTTGCTATGGAAACTTGACTGAGACATTAAGAAACCTTTAGACATAATAAAGTCAAAACTATGAGTGTGGAAATACCTACCAAACATGTTTGTTGCGAAGGTTTATCTACATGTATTCTACATGTAGCATTAAAATGTAATGGAATAACAGCCCTATCAAAATGGTGCCGTAAACCCTTTATATTATCATGATACATTTGATTACATAATAACCCCCGATAACAAAGCTAAAAAATGGCATAACTTTTCACATAGTTTACCGAATTGGATGAAATAAAAAGTTATGAGTTTATCAAAGAGGGTAGTTTAACAATACTTAACGTCATGTGTACTAAAACCACTACGTTAAAATCACCTGAACCCCCTATAAATGGAATATGATATTTCACTTGAAACATTTTGGCTTGATATCTTACGCCTAATAAGAATTCAATTGCACCTATAATACGATTCATGTATTTCCAGGTACTGTCGAGTTTTGCTGGTCACTTTCTTTGAATAAATTGAAAGTGAATTGAACTCCGATGACCCAGATGCTGTTTTAAAGCGATCGTCGATCGCTAAACGCAGGCATTGCTATTGGACCAGGTAATGTAAATTAGATTTTAAATCAGTTCTTACAGCGATGGGGTTGATACGCCCGTGCGCGCATTAATTCGTCAAATTTATTTTGTTCATCTTCCGATGGAAGATTTCGATTAACGTTTAAAATGTATGCAGCCTACAAACAAAAAGTGTTTTATCTGTATTAAGCAACTTGTTACCCGAGGCGCTATTGACTGGTTCTGGACGTTGTTTATAAATATATATAATTACATTTAAAATTTACAAATAAAAAAATGATGCCATTTCGGTGTTACTTCTTTTTGTCATGAATTCGAAATAAATGTTCTTTTACTTTTACAAGATATAATCGTCACAGTAAATTGAGTGTTTCTTAGCGATGCCAAATTTTGAATGGCGAACGCATTCACCTTTATTCCCGAAGTAAGTTTAAAAAATATCAGAAAAATATGTTGTTGTTTTTTGTATTTATATAATTTGTTCCTGAGTCTGGCAACCTGCTTCGAGAGGAAATGTCAGTTCTTATTATATGTGACCATTCCATGGATGGTTTCTCTTGTCAGGCGAAACAAACACATGTAGAATGCCATTCAAGTTAAAACGTCGATATGTTAATATAATGTTACATATGTCTTTACGTTAATAACATCGCAGTATTGTTTGTTAGTGATCTTTGAATCAGTTTATTTGATGTAAGTATGTTTGTGACTATAGTTCATTGTCGTTTGGTGGGACCCTTTACTTTGTGCCCTTAAAAAGTTTTGTTTTATTTTTCGACTAGTGCCTGAAGTTTTCATTGTATTATAATATAATGTTAATGCATTAAAAAGAGAATGTTTCGGAACTATTTCACGCTTTGTTGCATTTCCGGCTTAAATAATAACACGATCATTTAAATGTAAATTAAACTTTTGCGGGGGTTCAACACGACTTCTTGTGTGTTCTGACATCGATGATACGATGGTTTGACATGCACGGATACTAACGGAATTATATAACAAATGCTTCCTGTGCAAAGCTGACACTGACGTACAGCTTGTATGATAAATATCGTGCTGTCAATGTTTAAGATATTAAAAACACGTTTGAATCCCAGCTGTATTATGTTTAATTCACCTTGCAGGACAGTCACAATGCATGATTAAATAAATTGTATTGATAGTATTTATAAAATTAATTATGCAGCAGATTCAAAAACGGTAAAGCCTGCTTAATGTCGATTAAATAAGGATGAGAGGGAAATAACAAAACTTGAAAAGGCCTACTTTTCTATCACATATTGCATATCTAAAAGGTGTTGTTTTTTTTCGAAAGAGTAAATCATATCGTGTGATGTTGGCTTCTGTGAGAATATCTTGTCCAAATTCATGTATTTTCTGGATCTCGGCACAAAATTCATCATCATGTTGTTAATGTAGGAGGAAATATATTGCCCTTGCTATTACGATTGCATGATAAGAGATAGTGAAGCCGCCCGATATAATTAAAATGGAATGTAATGGCGATATTATAAATTACATTTGTCGGATCAGTTACCGAGGTAGGTAGTCCGTCAAATAAGCCACGCCAATATTTACAGAGTTGTTTACGCTGATTTGAAAATGCAAATAACCGGCACCAAATGTGGGCGCGTGAAGAAGGCTCATCCATCAATGCCCATGAAAACAAACACTATTAAGGTCCGAATCATTCATTAATTCAAACGGAGCTATCCATCCTAGTTCTCCTCTATTGAATCAAGTTTTAAAACGTATGTTCATTTAGTTTAGTACAAGCAATAAAAAGCAAATTAAAATGGTGTGGATTATTCATGCAATTGACTGAAGATCAGCGTCAAGTATATCTTTATGTCTTCATATTCAAAATCAATAAAAAAAATGTTGAACTAACTTGCCTTAAACGAAACAAATCCACGTTTTACTATAACATTGGTTGGTGATGGTATGACACGATGATTTTGGGAAGACAACGTCAAATCGAAAGTTGTTACTTAGAGGTAAATAAGTTTTATTTTAATTGTTGAACACTAAGCATGAAATTAAGCATGATCATACCACATACGAGCTACTTCCAAAATTATAAATGTTTATTAGGCTGAACATCCTGAGTCTGCTTGGTCGACTCTTTTGTAACATTTTCAACTACACAAGATCTGGGGCACTTATTTTAATATATGTTCAACCGATTATAGTTTCTTTATGTTTTTTTAAGAAACGGTACTTTGTATCTAGCATTGTTAAATGTTTACAACTCAATTGGAACCTGTATCCTTTCAATATTGTCGCCGGTCGTTCAAGTCTAGAAATTATTGTAGCTTCCCCTGCAAATTGGTCATTTCACTATTTAGGACATTTACATTGTGGTATGTTATCTTTTTTATATCAACTGTCTAATGAGTATTATCGCTTGCACCCGAAACAATTAAAATAACTTATACAACAATTTTCACACAATACATATATAAGAGCTCTGTTAGTTATTAAAAAACCCATATAAAATTGATTTTAAATTAGAAATCGCAAAGATAAAGAGTTCATCCTTAAAAATTATAACCAATGATAATTATCTTGCCAACAGTGTTAAGATAGCTGCATTGAAACACTCAGTGAATTCTTCATTTAAATATCAGAAGTGATCTCTCATTAGACCATAACTATGTAATACAAATGTTTCACCATTAAGGTCGCCTATTATCTCTCATTTATACGCACATCTTTATTAATTGTTTAATTTCTGATGAAATAGAATTATGCGACAATTACATTTAAGTAGAAAAGGCTTGTTATTTTACATATAAATACTGCATATTTTTTTTTATTATTTAAAGTCCTATCCACATACATTTCTTTCAAACAGGTTCAAATTATACATTTAATAAGAATGTGGCCATTCTGATATGGAATTGCAATAAACTTTCAACACATATTTTCATATCTTATAACAGTTACAGTATTACATACATTTTAGCACCAACTAACTTTGTAATCTAAATTGTTTAAAAGTAAGTTTGGTCTAAGAGGCATGACATTATGTGCCAAAAAAAATTGTAATAAAACATGCTCATAATAAGCTCTAGTAAGAGTTGGTTGATTTAACCATGTATTTCGTCTAATAAGAATATGAGTCAACATATTAAAAGACATATCTTAAAATCAGATAAAATAAATTAGATATTTAGCTTATACACGCACCAAAATCATGCAATTGTGTTTCAAACATTAGTAATATGTTATATATTAACAACATACCAAATATGAAATAATTATATGACATATCCTTGTACTGGTATAAAAACCTTCTAAATTTTGTATGGATAAGTAAAATTTGTGCAACACATTGGTGAAGTTTCATGACCATACGAGAGTTAGTATCAATTAACGGAAAACAAAACAAAACTGAAAGTAGAATTATTTGAATCGAAACAATTCGAGAAACATTTTTTTTCCAATAGAAGATATTTATAGCATGTTGCAGATGAAGGAATGTTTTGCAAATGATTACGTTGGCGGTTATAATTCTAGCTTGTTAAAATATCTCATCTTTTCTGATTTGTTAAACGGAAATAAATCTAAACATAATAAATCTCAAGTTTCAAGTTTTAACCTTATTCAGTAAACTTATGTCATACATGCATGACAAAATGAGAATTGCAATGAACATATTACACAGTTACACATAAAGAGGCTTTGAAAAATGAACTTCAACCATAATATAATAATTAACATCATAGCATAAAGAGGAGTACATTATATTCTGCAATTAACTTTTTTTAATGATTCATTTCATAAATCTACACAACTTTGAAAACATAATACATTCTGGGTTTAATTTCATAACAAGTTTAAATGACAATATATTCGGGGTTGTAAAATTAAAGTTATCAATGAAACGTCGTCTTTCGCTTATGAAATAACTACAATCTAACAAATAATGAAATTAATCACCAATACGATTAGAATCACAAAGGTGGCAATTTCTGTCATATATGTTTATATTCCTCCAACTACCTACTTCAACAGGAAAATGATTGTTTTTTTGTTCTTAATCGTATAACATAGTTCAATAATTTTGGCGGTGTTTTAACAAGATAGTTTTCAAATTCAAAACGTTCTTTAAACAATCTATAATTTACACATTTACTTGAAGAGTTCACAGAAGTGTACCATTCGTTTAAAAACAAATCAGACAGTTTCTGCTTAACACTCTTTTGTAACCATTTTTTAATTGGGAATTCGTGGCTTTGCCAAACATTAATAAGACCACATTTGATGAAGATATTCTTAACATGTTTAATCCATTTGAAAGCTTATACTAATAACAGTATTTATCAATGATAACTTGTAGGCATGGTCTTTGAGCTGACATGCATTAATAAAATAATCAAAAGGTTTATTTTTAGAATATTTAATTCAATTAACTGTGATGCCGCTTTTGTTAAGATTGACCAGATCTTTTTGAAAAAAAAATGTTTATTTTTAGTTAGAAGATTAATACTAGTATATAAATGTAAGACACATTGTTCGTTTAAGCGAAAACAAGTCATGAACTAAACAAAATATACTGGTTATAACGAATGAAGTTCGGTTTCGGTTAGTTTGAGGTATTTAATGGTGAGTTTATTTCATTTCCATAATGTTGTGAACGAAGTAAGTGCTTTATATAGTGTATCTTTATGAAAACATAGCGATATGCCCACAAAATGATTTAAAGCTCGAGTGTGTAGTAATTAAAAACTCTTGATTTCAACTTATAACATGCAGAAAAAGAATTTAAATGTTGTGGTTTATAACGTGTATTTTCTAAAACAAACCTGATTATTAAACTAACATTGACAGCTTAAACCAATGTTACACCAGCAAGGCCGGGATAAGCAAAAAAAGGATAAGTTATGGAGGCGTATGTTAGCATTTATTAATGCGATCAAGATCGGGAGATCGTGAGAAAATGTGATGAGCAATTGTGTTATTTCTGGCATAATTGTCCCGCTTTCATGTGCTCACAATTTAAAATTATTATGCGACCATCCTGCACTGATATTTACTGACCCTTACGGCTGAAAACCTACTGAAGTTATAAAAATTGTGAGAAATCCACGTGGTTTGTAAACCGTATTAAGCCTAACACTTGGCTACCCTCAGGTAAACAATATCTCAAAACTTCTAATCATATTGCCACGAAACTTGCTGACAGTGAGGCGATATAGGCCTGGGAAGAAGACGAAGATCTCTATCAGCACTATAGTTATGCCTCGTTCACTTTCGAATGTGTTTCATATTTGGTCGAATGTGATAAGCGCCACTTAACACGCGAGACATTCAATTACGCAAAATTAAGCGTATAGTTTCAGAGATAAAGGTAAAAGCCGTAAAGCAGACTATTTAGCTTTAGCAAAGACGTTCTAACGGCATTGAGGAGTGATACCTCTTTGATATTTAAAGCTTCTATCTAGATCTCACAACTGTTCATAATGTTAGAAACATTCAAACTGAAAGATGCAAAGTTATGTAAATTCAAATTGCCTTCTTATCTTAGTGAGATTATAATTTGACTGTCAAATTATTCATATCGATAGAGCAGCTGATAAGAAATTTATCAAAAGTAACGTAATAGATATGACAATAGAAACTGTTCTTTAAGGCGTTTTAATACCTCCCAAAACATTGCTTTTGGAGGAATATCATATCTCTTTAGCATTTCGGATTAATCACCAGCGCTCCGTCGCGGGGATAATAAATGATGAAATAACACAACAATAAAATTTCCAAAATTTGAGATGATCAGCAACTATTCGCTGTACTTTTTATGAAATTTATCTTAGACAATGTAAATGGGTTGTCAGTCAAGTCATGGTTAATAGGCTTATGACGACCTCTGGAGGATTAGCGCAATAAATAGCCAGGGATCCCCGTAGACGAGACCTACGTGCGAGGCGTTTTGTCTAAAATACATTCCATTACTGCATTATGTGTCTCTGTAATCAAGCCCCAAAACCTAATCTTAAAACAAAGTATATTTTTTGGTACAAGCAAATGTTTCGCGGATCTTCAAGCTTTCAATTACTTTGAAACGATTTGTTTTCAAAATAAACATTAAATTAATGTTCTTCAAGTATTCCTAACTGTCTAACTGATCAATCTTCGTTCTAAATCATACAGATATGCTCTCAGGAATTTGATAGTACATCAGGCAATAGGTATAATGATGTTAACACTTCATCGATAGTGATAGCAAATTTAGCTCGGTTTTGTTTGAAATTGGTTTTGAAGGTCTGAATTCAGATCATAAATTAGTTAAAGGAATCTTCCCGACTCAGAACGATGTTTTATGCAAGGTATTGTATGATCGGTTCCTACAAATCTGTTTTTGATTATGAATAATGCTTTCATACACTGTCGTTGCTTCGATGGAAAACAATGTATACAATGTTTCTTTGTAAAAAAAACGTTATTTATAACTATTAACAGTAAAAGGATTGAGCCTAAAAAACCGTATATAAGTATATGTAAAACACTAGTGGTTTAAAGCTGTAATGTGTCTTCCTTCTCAAGGAAGTACGCGCGTTAATCGGTTACAGTACTACTGACATATATATAAATGTAAAGGTTTGCAGAGAACGTCGAACATAGATTCTTCGTCAAGAAAGATTTTATTGACTGCCTTGACGAAGCGCTCTTTTGCGAATTATTAACATTGGTGGAACCTAATAGCGACATTGGACGATGATAACAAACTATGACCTAAATAATCCGGAAAAACAA
The DNA here is from genome assembly GCF_026914265.1 of Mya arenaria. Taxonomy (NCBI): domain Eukaryota; kingdom Metazoa; phylum Mollusca; class Bivalvia; order Myida; family Myidae; genus Mya; species Mya arenaria. The sequence continues at coordinate 63,139,297 of NC_069123.1, forward strand.
CAGTTTTAGAAAGTAATTGTAATGCATTGCACATGCTTGTTGTTAATGTTAAAACAGATTGGTTTATTATACCTTTCACGCACCAAACACACCAAACAATAACAACGTAATTCAGGGAGTATAAGATGTACCTTCTTGTCATAGAACGGTGATTTTGATTCATTGGCATATGAATAAAAAAATCATCACATACTGAGATTGATATATTAGATGGTCGAGGTAAATGTCCGATGATACAATGATTGCTTTTTATATATGCCGTGAATGTCTTCCCAACTCGTTGTTCGTTGTTTACATTTTCCAAATATTTACTAGCTACACAATATATTCAGAATAGTAACTTGTGCTCTGTTGTTAATACACTAAATAGTCAGAGCAACGAGTTAGTTCACACAATCCCATTCCATAACACATTATTTTATCTATATTATAAAGCACCTTGTTATCGTTATCTGTATCTGCTATGGACTGGTTTTGGACGATATCTATAAATATATATATTCCACTACATTTCAAATGAGCAACTAATGTATTGATAATACACTGAAGAAAGAGGAATAGGCCCAGTTGTCAAAATACAAAAACAAACTCTGTTTAAAGCTGCACCTTCACAGATATACCATTTTTACAACTTTATTTTTTATTTTTTTGTCTTGGAAAGAGCAAACTTTTGCGTAAATATCTGCAAACCAATGATTAAAATTTGCTGACGAAAGATCAGATCGCAGATTTGCATATTTCCGTTCGAAAATTAATGTTTTTTGGCTTAAATTGTTACTAACGGTTTAAGAAAAATGCATCAAACATTAATTTTTGAACTTAAATATAACAATGTGCGATCTATTTTTTGTCAGCAGTCTTATATAACTTGTTCCATGGATTTACGCAAAAACTGGCTGCGAAAAGCTACAGAAACAAGCTCAGTAGCAAAAAGTTTCAACATAAACCCGGTTTAATGGCACTGGGTAAACGTCAAAGACATAGAACATAAAATCACAAACAAGAAACATGGAAGAACAGCACAAATCTCCACATACAGCATAGTGCATACATACTATATATAAAAAACTAGGTATGTTTATCAAGGATTGTTAGGTACCGCCTTGGAACGGTCAGTAAAGTGTAAATTGACTGGGGGTTTAAACCAGTTTAAGTGCACAAACCTCACTATTATCCCAACAATCCTAATAAAGAAAAAACGCAAAAGGTAAATCTTATCAAAGTATGCATTAACCTGAGGAAACTTAACAATAAAACAAAAAATAATAAACTTATAGGTAATCCCCGAGTACTTCTACGATTAGAGATCCCAACTATATCTGCAGACGGAGGAATACAGACAAAAAAAATAAAACAAAAGTTGTCAAAACGTTCAATCCGTGAGAGTGCAGCTTTAAGGGAACAATACAAGGGCCCAAACGACAATGAACTATAAACACAAACATGTCAACATCACATACACTTGAAAATCTTACACCACATGTACGTTATAAACACCACGATCAAACCATACCCTCATAAAAATTGTTCTACCGTTAAATGACGGGGATTACCGCCTTGGAACGGTCAGTGAAACAAGAGTTTACTGGAACTCAAGTCTACTGAGGTTTGTAACTAGAAAACATGTCTGTTACCTCACACCTGTCTCATCATTTATCAATGATTACAAGATTTAAATTAAAAAGCCTCATCAAGTCTTGCTCATTGATGCATTTTCTGTGTTATTTCCCTTTTTGACACAAATTGGAAAGAAGTGCATGTACCTTTACAGGAGCTTTTGAAAGTGTGTCTCAAAGCGTTGCCAAATTTTGAATGCCGAACATCTTGACGTCACTTTGCTACAAAAAGGAGGATCCAAACATATCAGAACTTTAATCATGCTGATGATATTTTCATATTGATTTAATTTGTTGCTGAACCTGGGAAACGGCTATTCGTTGCCAAGAGATATGTAAAAATCTTTAGTAGTCGATCAATCATATTAATGCAATTAAACGCCGTAAGACAAGTTATGATATTTTATTTCAAAAGCAATTAAACTCCCACACACATCGATACCGTGCATTGAATAACAGCAACATGATTGTATTTATTATTGATTATTTTATATTGCTTTAATTTGTTGCTGAAGTTGGAGAGCTGCACGTCCTGTCCAAGAGATATGTTTATATCTTTATTATCAGACCTGTTCGTAGGCTCACATAAAGAAGACAAAACACATGTAGAATGCCATTTTGTTGAAAAGTCGGTTTGGTAATACCTCGTTATGGTAATACGTGATTATGTTATTATGTCGTTATGGTAATACGTCGTTTTGTGCATACGTCATTATATTGATGTGTCGTTATGTTAATAAAACGTTATGTAAATAATTTTAATGCAATGTAATTGGCATGGGACTAGTGATAATATCATATTTTAAAAGCAATAAAACTTCCATGCATATTGATATCGTGCTTGGCATAACAGCAGAATTATTGAAAGTATTATTTCACCTAATGTTTTGTTTGACCTATTTAAAGCAATGTCATTGTGCTTCACAAGTAGGTTCCAAAGATAACAGAATAATAATTATAATGATGGTATTTTCATATTGGTATAGGTGTTGCTGAAACTCGAAACGTGCACCGTCTTTCGAAGAGGAATGTACGAGTATACATTTATAATATTAGACCAGGTAATGCTGTGTACATTTTTCTCTTGTAAGGTGAAAACAAAAACTTGCAGAATGCCATTTCAGTTAATGCGTCGTTATATTAAAACGACGATTTGTTAATACGTCGCTAGGTTAACACGTCGATTAGTTAATACGTCATGTGTTAATACGTTGTTTAAATATGTTAAGGAAATGAAACGGCATAAGACTAATGCTTATATTAGATATTAAAATCAACAATACAACCAAACACATCGATACCGTACATTTAATAACAGCAACATGATTGTAATCATTAGTTAATTTTATGTTTTGTTCGAACTACTCTTCGCACTTTAAGCATTACATTACTAATAGAACGATTATTCAAATGGAAAATAGACATGTGTGAAGGTTTAAAATGACTTCCTCTGTGTCCTGACATGAATGATACGATGATGTATCTTCATATTGTCATGCTCAGATGCTAATAATCTTTTTTACATAACAATTTACGAATGTATAAATCAAAAGCCTCCTGCGTGAAGCTGACCCTGATTTACAAGTATTATTATAAATATAGTGTTTCAATGAATATTAAGATATGAAAACGTTTTATAACCAGCTGTTTTATGATCGACTTATCTCAAGGACTGAGAATAGTATAACAATTCGTTGTTTCATTATTTACATGCCAATTTATGTGATGTTTAAAATTATAGTCACAATGCATGAATGCATAAATCTGAATATAATGTATTTGTAGTGTAAAATACGTTTCACAACAGATTTAAAACGGTTAAGCCCTCTAAATGTCAACGGAAATGCAAATTAAATAAGGATAAGAGTGAAATAAAAAAAACTACTTAAAAGGCTTCCTTTTCTATTGCATATCTAGAATAAGGTAACGAATAGGTGATGTGTTGTTTTGAAAGAGTAGATAAAATTGTATCTTGTCGGCTGCCTTGAAGAGATCTTGCCATAATCCATGTATTGTGATATTTCTCGGCGCAAATTGTTCGAAACCTTGATAATGTTACAAGAGTTATATTGCCCTTGCTGATACTGCTGCATGATCAGAGATTGTTCAATCGCCTGATATATTTAACATGGTATGTAATGCAAATATTTTAAGGTACATAACGTGTCAGATCCGTAACCTAGGTAGGTAGTCCGTCAAATTACACTCGCCAATATTTACAGCGTTGTTGAAAGTGATTTTAAAAAGCAAATAACTGGCACCGAATTTGGGGGCGTGAAGTAGGCATCCATCTGAGCCCATGATAACGACCAGTCTCAAGTCCATGTAAAACACTATCTCAAACGAAGCAATCCGTCATAATGATGGCTCTCCTAAATGAACACAAGGTTTGAAACAAATGTTCATTTGGTTTCGTATTGAATATAGCAAGCAATGTAATGGTATTTGGTATGCTGTGGAATATACTTTCACGTGCTCTGGATGAATGTTAAAACGAAGTAATTGTCGATAAGCGTCGGATATATCTTAACAGTTTTCTATTTCAAATACTGAAACGTAAGTTGGTGACGGTATGAAACGATGATTAAGGGAAGATAACGTCAAATTTGAAATACACATAGTTAAATACATTTTGCATTTTTGTACACTTTGTCTTCTTACAATATTTTATGTTTTTGATGCTCAATAGATATACTCTCTTAACATGCTGGCTCTACTTGGTATACTGTGTGCTTAACATTTTCACATACAGCAGATCTGGGGTACTTATTCGAATATACAAGGGCTATGTTCAACCGATTATATTTTCTTTATTGTTTCGTTTAAAATACGTAACTTTGTGTCTAGCCTTGCTAAATGTTTACAACACAAGTGGAACTTGTATCCTTTCAATGATATTGGCGGTCGTGCAAATCTATAAATAACTTTAACTTCACCTGTAAATTGGTCATTTTATTATATAATATATATAGGACATTTAATTCGTGGTATGTAATCTATATTTCCTTATATCAACTTTCCAATGAATGTGATCGCTTACATTCGAAACGACTAAAATAACAAGATAGCTGCCTTGAAATAATCAGTGAAATCTTCAATTGAATATCAGAAGTGATCTCTCATTGGTCCATTACTATACAATACGAATGTTTCACTACCAGGGTCGTCTATACTCATTTATACACAAACCTTAAATTGTTTAATTTCTGATCAAATTAAAATAAGCCGATGATTAAAGCTAAGGCAATTAGGCTTGTATATGTATAGTTTATTTATTTAAGTCTCATCTACATACTTCATTAAAAACTAATTCAAATTGTACAATATACTATGCATGTGGCCATTATGTTACGAAATTACAAGGTACCATCAACATATATTTACACATCTTATCACAGTAACAGTGTTACAGATATTCTAGCATAATATAACTATATACATTGTAATCTAAAATGTTTAGAATTAGGTTGGGTCTTCAGGTCTCGACACTATGTGTCTAAAACGTTTGTGAGCAAAGTAGCTGCTCTTAACAAGTTATTCAATAAACCATGAATTGCGTATAATTAGAGGGTGAACATATTAAAAGACACATCATACAATTATTCAGATAATATCAGTTAAATGTTGATCTCATATCAAAAGCATATAATTATGTTAAAACATAAGTTTAAGTAATTAAATAACAACATACAAACTATGAAATAATTTTATGACATAATTACCCACGTATTGGTATCCTACTGGAAACATTCTGTATGTATAAGTAAGACCTGTGCAACACATTGGTGAATGTTTTGCAGCTGTTTTCAGTGGCAGTTATAACTCAAGCTTGTTAAAATATCTGTTCAGATATGTTCAAATGTTCGTATGTAAAATGGAAATCTAAACATAATATAAAAACACAATATTGTTCTAATAATTACTTGTAGGCAGTTTCATTTGATAAATTAATTTTAAGAGTTGATTGTTTCTCTTAGCTGCAGTTGAGAGGGAATTACTGTGAAATCATTAATGTTCGTAGGACATAAATGTTCGTGGTTTTCGTGGGTTGTGTGATCCACGAATTCAAGATCCCACGAAATATAGACCCTCTATTCACTTTTTCAATTGCCATGTTATGTACATACTCTAGTTTATTCGTTACAGAGGAGGCAGAATACATCGTAAGTATCCGTCTCACTGTATATCTTACTATCATTGTTTTGTTAATATATTATATCTGCCTTTAACAAATAATAAACCAAATCATTTTAATGTGTTTTATGAACCAAATGGCAGATGCATGTGCCTAAACATAGCTGTTCATGAACATTTCCTGGTTTACAAGATGTGAGTGATGGGTGTCGGTTCTCGATTTTTTTCTGTAATGAAATAATTATTCGATTACATTTGAGGTTACTGAGCACCCAACGTGACAATGTACAAAACAACGCCTTCAATATATTTATTAAACAAAAACTTGTGAATAATATTGAAATGAGATGATATAAATATATAGCTTTGTTTCCCCCGTTTTCTGGACATGTACATTGTATATAGTAATACATACATAAGCATGAATATTTACAAACACAATACAACTTTGATAGTATATAGTAATGAAAGAATGTCACAGTAACATAAATTGCAACAAGTTTGTTTTATACGCATTACGTTGGTCTCGTTTATAATTTAGCCGCTGCATACAAGTCTGATCTTACAAACGATTAAGAACAATGATAATGCATCGGCTAAAATCAATAGACTGTTTCCTATTAATTTAAGCAATATTTCTTCGAAAGCGAAATAGAAATAGCTGTTTTAGGATTAGCTTTACTCAAATATACGGACCTTTTCGGTGTTTTCACAGTTTGAAAAATTCTTAATTGGCATTCAATGGCTTCGCCTATCTGTATTTAGGATCAGGGTAAATCTTCTTTTATGACCTTAATTTCCAATTAAACCGATATTTGACATGGATATATGCGTTTATTGGCACACTATACCACTTTAGCGAGTGTCATAAACCGAGTGATGCAGAAGACGGAAATCACGGGCCAGCGCGTGGAGATTATGCAGACGACCTAGGACGATCGCAGTTTCGATTATTTTTTTTTCAAAAATGAAAAACCATAATTCAAGTACCCACGAAATTGTGATTTTTCGGCAAACCAAGAAATTTCATGCCAACGAATTTAAATGATTTCACAGTATATGAACTATAAAGAAATTCAATTAATTTTGATGCCGCTTGTATTAAGAATGACCAGATGTTTTTGAAAACATAAATGGTCTTTCTGAGTTTAAACATTGCTGCCAGTGATAACATATAGCAAAAACTCCACATTTCACCCCAAACAATCTATGAATTAAACACAAATTATACATGTAATGGGTATAACTAGCCAGGGATAATTTGGTGAAAATGCACGAACCAATCATAAAATTTGATATAAAAAACTGCATAGATTCTTGCGTATAAACTTTGGTTAATTTGAGGTTATTAATAGCATTTATTTCATTTTCATTTGGTTTAGCACGAAGCTGAAACTTTGTATAGTCTATCTCTTTGCAATAATAACGACATGACTTCGAAATGAGTGTGTAAAAATTAAAGCTCTTGATTTAAACTAAAAAACAGAAACAAGTTTATCTGTTATTGTTTTCTTGCGTGTTTGTTCTTATGCACTGTTTTGTATACACACATTTAAAATAAATACCAACATTACAGCGTCAATTACAGGGTGACTGTATAAGGATAAAGTATGCTAAGAGAACCCACATTAAGGACTATTCAGGATCTCAAGCGAGAAAAATGTGACAAGCAACTGTTTTGTTGTTTTCTTACATATTTATCCGGCCTCTATGTGCCGACAATTACAAATTCTTAACCGATCATCCTGCACTGCCATTTGTCGAATCACCGGTTCGGTTGAAAAATTACCCGTGAAAACCACTTAGTATGTATACCCTATAAGACCTAGGACTAGGCTACCATCAGCTAGACAACACATCGACACTCAAATTACAATAACACTTGGTGACAGCGTAGTCTGAACATCGTTATAAGGCTGAGAAGAAAACTAAGAGATCCATAAGCACTATGGTTATGTCTCTTTCACTTTCGAATAGCTATCATAATATGTCGAATGTTATCAACACTACCAAGCTAACAAGCAACACTTTCGATTACACGAAATTCTAGTTAAACCAATAGTTGCAGAGACATGACATTTGCAAAGCAAAGTATTTAGCTTAGGGAAGACGTTCTACTGACATTTAGGAATGCTACCTCCTCTCATATCGGCGAAGCTTCAGCGTTGATCTCACGAAAGTGCATACTCTAAATGGCATTGAAGGTCATATGAATTCCGATTGCTTGATTTGCAGAGTATGTTTATTTCTAAACTATCAAATTAATCATATCGATAAAACAGCTGATTGGAAACTAACGTAAAGAACCGTTATTGATTTGACAAGAGTGAAAATGTTCTTAAAGGCATTTTAGTTGTTAAAAAAGGATTGCTTTTGGAAAGATATCTATCTCTTAGGAGTTACTGATTATCATTTAGCGATCATTCGGGGGTGGGGGGGGGTAACAAAATGATAATATAACACAATAAAGTCATTTCCAAAATCTGAGATGATAAAAGCAACTATCCGCTGTTTGTTTTCGAAATATATCTAAGACAATGCAAACGGGTTGTCAGTCAATTCATAGTTAATTGGCTTATGACGACCTCTGGAGAATTATCGCAATAAATGGACAGGGTTCACCGTAGACGATACCTAGGTGCGAGGCGTTTTGTCTAAAATATTCATTCCATTACTGCGTAATGTGTCTGTGTAATCAAGGTCCAAGGCTAAACCTTAAAACAAAGTATGTGTTTTGGTAGTATTTATTGATTCGCAGATTTTTATGCGCTCGGAAACGAGTTGTTTTATAATAAACATTAAATAAATGTACGGAAAGTATTGAGATAAATCAAATGATCGTATACATTACCTTTGTTCTAAAGCGGACAGAACAGGTCTCAAGAATTGGGTAGTACATCGAACTACTTTGATGATACATTCTACCAACTCCAGTTATTACGACAGGATTTTATGAGTACAATGTACAACACAATGCATCAACGATGGTGATAAGGAATTCAGCCCGGTGTTCAGAATTTCCGAAATAAAATAATGTTACCCTATTTTATCAAAGGTTAATTCCTACAAACCTTTTTTTGATAATTTATAAACAGAATGCTCTAATACACTGTACTTGCTGATTTAAAATATTTTGAGTATTGCTTATTTGTGCATACCTTTGTTTTTGGCCCTAAATAGTGGCTTGGGAAGTTGGTTTAAGCCCACATATAAAAACAAAAAATAAACTAGAAACATGTTGTATTTGTTATGTGTTTTTGTTTCTCATTTAACTACATGTGTGCATCGGTAACAGTACTAACGACGGATATTGTAAATGTAAAGGTTTCCCGAAAACGTCGAATATTAACACTTTCGACACATAGTAATACTTATTTTACGATTTTCTTACATTGGTGGAGCCTTGTATAGTGAACAATAATTTCAAACTATGATCATAATGAACATGAAAAACACAGGTTACGGAAAAAATATGTGTACAAACTCAAAACATTGTATATGTTTGTCGTTGATGTTAATACAGTGCAATTTCTGCAAAATATCTTTCACACACCAAACACTAAAAACGTAACTCAGGGAATATAAGATGTATTTTCATATTAGGGAACGTTGAATTTGTTTTATTAGAGGGTGGCGAAAAATGGCCGATGATTGCTTTCTATACATGGTGGGAACGTCTTGCCAAAAGGGCTTTCGTTGTTTACTCTTTACAATATCAAAAGAAGCTAGACAATTGATGTAAAACAGTAGTAAATACACTTTATATTCAGAGCGAGCGAGTAAGATGCAAAAATCAAAGCGCTTAAAGAGTTGAAAGGCTTTCGACCTACTATACATTTTTTATGCATTACGGGATATTTTGAATTATTATTATTATTATTACTACTATTATTATTATATCGCGTTTTGTAGCTCGTCGAAATAAGATTAGTTGAATTTATCAATCTAAATTGCGTATATAAACCGCAGAACATGTTATAAATACTCATTACAGGCATACTTTCAGCAAGCTTCTGGTGCAGAACGCAGATTTAGCTATCAGAGAAGATTGTTAATGTAAATGATGTCGTTGAACACCGCAGTTCTAACAGCGATGAGGTCAATACGCCCGTATGCGCATTAATTTGTCAAATGTTAAACCAAATGTCGATCTGCCAATGGTAGATTCCGATTAACGGTTATAAAAGTCTGCAGGCTTATTATAGCCGAAAAACATAAGAAATATTTTATCTGTATCAATCAACTTGTTAGCCGAGAAGCTATGGACTGGTTCTGAACGGTTTTTTTTATAAATGTTTACAACTTTTAAACAAATAATAAATTGATGCTGTTTCAGTGTTATTTCTTTTTGTCGTAGATTGGAAATAAATTTACTAGTACTTGTACAAGTATTAAAGCCACCCTTCAACCGAACTTCTAAACATTGCATCACGTTGTAAAGGGGCAAAATTATCGGAATAATAACTATAATTATGAAGTTTTTAAACCGGGTTTATGTTTAAATATTTTGCTACTGAGCTTGTTTCTGTAGCTTTTTGCATCAATATTGTTTAATTTGCTGCAGAACCTGGGAACCTGCACTGCCTCTCAAAAGAATATGTCAGTATTTATATTATAAGACCAATGCAAGCGTTTCTCCTCTAATCCGATAAAACACGCTTGTCAAAATTTCGGCATTGCTATTTAAATATCGCGATCAATCAACGACAAAGTAGAAATTTGTGTTGTTTTAAAAACGACTTCTTGTGTGTCCTGATATCAAATATGCGATTGTTTATCTCCATATTTCATGCTCGGATGCTAACGGAAATATACAACAAATGCCTCCTATGAAAAACTGACACTGATTTACAACTAGCATAATACATTTCGTGCTGTCAATGGTGAAGATAAAAAAAACCGTCTGATTCCCTGGCTTTTAACGTTCGATATACCATGCAGGACCCTGAATAGTTTACAAATGGAAATTAATATGATGTTTAAAATTATAGTCACAATGAATTGATGCATATAATTATATGAATAAAATATATTCAAATATTAATTTCACAGAAGATTAAAAACGGTTGATTGGATTGAACGGTTAATAAGATATTGGCTTAAAATAGTAAATATGCAAACTATAAAATATGTCAGAATTGTATTTGATAAGATGTATTAAGAGGTAGATAGAAATCCAATATATATATATATATATATATATATATATATATATATATATATATATATATATATATATATATATATATATATATATATGTTAAGATTATTATTGCAGATACAGGGGTTCAATGATGTATGATTAAACCAAGAAATTGGTGATATTAATTTGATTTATCTCTTGAATGTTTTTTAAACAAAGAGTTACTGAAGAATGTATACAAAATTAGATTAGGGATGCGCACAAATTACAAGTAGAGGATGGCTTAAACCAGGCTGCTATATCTTATTCAGAAATAAAATGTCATTTATGTGAATTACTAGTTGAATATAATTTTGTTATTGAATGTTAATTGTTTACCATTATTAGAAAATCTTATATATATTTAAAAAGATATGCAAGACCGAATATGATTAAATTTACAGAATTGTTCATATCTTAAAATACAAATGTAAATTATGGATGTATGTATTCAAAGCATTCGAGTTGAGAAAGACCTACTATCTTTATTTCGAATAATATTTAATTCTTCCTTTCACTATGTTCTTGTAGTGCTAGTGTACTGTGATTGTTAAAGGATGAGGTAAGTACCAGTATAAACAAATCGTCATGTCCTGAAGACATAACGTGGCCACTTTAATAAAGTCAATGTTCGTAGGAGTTTTTGATTATCGTTATATTCAGAACTAAGTGAAATTCGTAATATAATCACTTTTACCGTGCACGTCGCGAATTCGCATAAAAAACTCCAATAGGATTCAGCAAGTCAAACGAGAAAATGTGACAAGCAAATGTTGTGTTATTTGTAGCACAGTTGCCCCGCTTTCTTGTGCCCACAATTTTAAATCACTTCGCGATCATGAACGGACATTTGTCGAAATACAACTCCGGATGAAAAATGACCAATAAATTATCTTTACATATGACGTAAAACGCACGTAGTATCTATACCGTATAAAACCTAGTACTTAGCTATCATCAAGCAGACAACACCTCAAGACGTCTTATCATGTTAACATTACACTTGCAGACATTGACATTGGTCTCGTAATAGGGAAGATATCAATACGACGAGATCTATAAGCACAATAGTTATATCTCTTTTTTATGTTACAAATTGGGTCGAATGTAAAAAGTGCCACCTAACAGGCGATAAATTCAATTTCGCGAAACTCTAGATAAGTGTCCAAGACATTGGTATAGCAGCCTATTTAGCTTTAGAAAAGACGTTCTAATGGTATTGCGGAATGAAACCTCTCTTATACTTGAGGCTTCTATGTATATCTCACAATGATATTCAAGCTGAAAGATGCAAGGTGATATGGATTCAAATTGCCTTATTATAAAAGTAAGTTTATTATCAAACTATCAAATTATTCATATTGAAAGATCAGCTGAATGGAAACTAATCAAAAATAGCGAAATGGATTTGACAATAGAGAATGTTCTTTAAGATACCTTATCTCTTTAGCGTTACTGATTATCCATCAGCGATCCGTCGAGGGGATAGTAAAATGATTATATAACACAATAATTAAATTTCCAAAATCTGAGATGATAAAAGCATCCGCTGGGGTCTGGTCAACTTATTTCTAAGACAATACGAACGGGTTGTTAATCAAATCTTACTAAATAGGTTTATGACGACCTCCGGAGCATTAATACAATAAATGGCCAGGGATCCTCGTAAACGATATTTACGTGCAAGGCGTTTTTTAAGATATATTCCAATACTGTGTAATGTGTCTGTGTAATTAAGGTCCAAGGTTAAATCAGAAAACAATTCTCGGATTTCCAAGCGTTTAAGCACTTGTTTCAAAAACACAGCAAAAAAACTACTGTGATCACTTTGATGATACATACTTAAAATATAATCATGCGAACTCCAGTTTTCAGGACAGGCAAATATAATTATAGAGTTTACGCTTCAATGATGATGATAACGAATCATGATTAAATTAGAGGAATGTTTTCGACTCAAAACGCTTTTTTATGCAAGGATATGTATGGTCAACCCCTACAAGACTACCGCCATTGCTTCGATATAAAACAATATGCACATTGTAACTTTCTACAAACCGTTGTTAATGGCTATAAACAAGGGCTTGTGTGGGCCAATATAAACGCGACGATTTCAAACTATGATATAAATGAAAACGAAAGACGACCGTTACGGAAAGTATATATGTACAAACGCAATGTACTGTGTCTCGCATTCAAAAATTGTGTTTTCGTTGTATATATGTATATTTAAATTAATATTTTGATCATGTTACGAGGAAAACGTTTGTGTTTAAATTATTTAATTAATGTGATTAATCTTGAATCTTGAACCATTGCGCATGCTTGTCGCATGTATGTCGTATAAGATGTACGTTCATATCATGGAATGGTGAATTTGATTCATTGGCCTACTTACCAAGAAATCATTCATCTCGTAGACACATTCTCACATAGGTGTAAAAGAAGGTCGAGGCCTTCGTTTTATTACCGGGGTTTGATAAGGTGATAAGTTTCATCAAACACTTCGACATACCTGTTTACAAAAAAAGTTTTGGCAGTGCTCCGTCAGAAGGTCGTTTTGTGAAAGGGTTTGTCGAAGTGTTTTAAGAAACGAAATTCTCAATCAAATTCTGGTAAAAGACCTAAGGCGGGGCTCCGTGAGCGGCTATGTTTCATTTAAAATGGTGTCTTCATTTCAAGCAAAAAGTGGCCATCTGACGTAGCATCTATGACTCAATGTATCACATGGTATATACACACTGCATTGCAGGACTCTAAATAGATGAACAATTCGTCTTGGAAATCAAGTTGATGTTTAAAATTACAGCAACGATGCATAAATGCATATGGCTGAATATAAAGTATCAACATTCTAAATTTCAATACAAATGCAGATTGGATAAGGACGAAAGTGAAATAATAACACTTAAAATGACTTACTTTTCTATTTCTTTTTAAAGTCAATGAAAACGTCTCTTGTTTGCTTTGAACACATTTAGTCATAATCCATGTATTTTTCCAAGTTCTTGGCTCAATATGTCAGTTTAAATGTGGTTTATGTAAGTATCAGAATATTGCCCTTGATAATACGATTGCATGATATGAGATGGTTTCGCCACCGCATATGTTTCAAAATTTTGTAATTCCAATATTTAAAGGTATATAAATGCAGTGATCATCGTTCAGCTAGACATTCAATATGGTTAGTCAAGATGCCGAGATTGGTCGTCGTGCAGCAACACATGCAAGTGTTAATGCCATATTGGTCGTGGTTTAGCTAGACATTCAATAAGTTATCGTGCTTGGGCGTCGTTCAGCTAGACATTCAATATGGTATGTCCCAACGCCGTGTTTCATCGTCGTGCAGCTAGACATTCCATATGGTAAGTCCTAATGCCGTGCTTGGTCTTCATTTCATTTAGTCTCAATGCACTGTATGAGCGTCATTTATCTAGACATCCAACTTGGTAAGTCCCAATGCCGTAATTGGGCGTCATTTATCCAGACATTCAACATCGTAACTCCCAATGTTGTTTTTGGGCGTCATTCAGCTAGACACTCAATATGGGAAGTCTAAACGCCGTGCCTGTGCGTGATTCTGCTAGACACTCAATATGGGAATTCCAAATGCCATGCCTGAATGTCATTCAGCTAGACCCTCAATATGGGAATTCCAAATGACGTACCTGAACGTCATTCAGCTATACCCTCAATATGGGAATTCCAAATGACGTGCCTGAACGTCATTCAGCTAGACCCTCAATATGGGAATTCCAAATGACGTGCCTGAACGTCATTCAGCTAGACACTCAATATGGGAAGTCCAAATGCCGTGCCTGAACGTCATTCAGCTAGACCCTCAATATGGGAAGTCCAAATGCCGTGCCTGAACGTCATTCAGCTAGACCCTCAATATAAGAATTCCAAATGCCGTGCCTGAACGTCATTCAGCTAGACACTCAATATGGGAAGTCCAAATGCCGTGCCTGAACGTTATTCAGCTAGACCCTCAATATGGGAAGTCCAAATGCCGTGCCTGAACGTCATTCAGCTAGACACTCAATATGGGAATTCTAAATGCCGTGCCTGAACGTCATTCAGCTAGACCCTCAATATAAGAATTTCAAATGCCGTGCCTGAACGTCATTCAGCTTGACACTCAATATGGGAATCCCTAATGCCGTGCCTGAACGTCATTCAGCTAGACACTCAATATGGGAAGTCCAAATGCCGTGCCTGAACGTCATTCAGCTAGACCCTCAATATGGGAATTCTAAATGCCGTGCCTGTGCGTCATTCAGCTTGACCCTCAATATGCAAAGTCTAAATGCCGTGCCTGAACGTCATTCAGGTAGACGCTCAATATGGGAAGTCCAAATGCCGTGCCTGAACGTCATTCAGCTAGACCCTCAATATGGGAATTCCAAATGCCGTGCCTGAACGTCATTCAGCTAGACCCTCAATATGGGAATTCCAAATGACGTGCCTGTGCGTCATTCAGCTTGACCCTCAATATGGGAAGTCCAAATGCCGTGCCTGAACGTCATTCAGCTTGACCCTCAATATGCAAAGTCTAAATGCCGTGCCTGAACGTCATTCAGCTAGACTTTCAATATGGGAAGTCTAAATGTCGTGCGTGGCCGTCATTTAGCTAGCCATTTAAAATGACAAGTATCAATGCCGAATTTGATCGTCATTCAGCAAGGTATTTCAAATCAAAGCAAAACAAACGCAAATTAAGAGACACGGCGCTACAAGACATCATTTCTTACACAACTATCAAATGACGTCATTTAGAATGCTCGCCTTTACAGATTAGTATATAATGATTCTTGAAATTTGAATGAAGATTTAATAACGATTTTATCTTAATGACGGTATTGGTAATGGCATCAAACAAGATTTTATTTTATCTTAATGCCAATACACATCCTCGAAACACTTCAAAACAGATATGAAACATGTAGGTGTTCTGATATCATTAACGACTTTCTTAATCATATAATGATTACCAGTACATTGGAAAACGTATACCATTTACTTGAAAAATAGGAAGTTCAAAATTTTAGCAAAAATGTGCTTTAATTGTAACTGGCTCAAGCATACATACATTTCACTGAAAAATGTAATAACTTTGATTATTTTAATTATATAAATAAAAACAAATAAAGTTAATTTATTTTCCAAAACAGCTGAGCAAGGCAAAAAAAAATGCAGTGCTCATCCTAACTGGAATCTATGTGAATGTGTGAAAATGAGGTTTAAGTTTTGCTAGGCCTTCTTTCTCGCTTGAACTCTAGTAAACTGATGACTCGGGTGTAGCGTACTCATACCAAATCCTTACGATGTCATCATGCGCATATAACTGAAGTATGGGTCATGTTCAGTATCCATAAACATAATGTTAACATAGTAATAAAAATCAAATGTACAGACTGAAAGAGGCGAATATTATTTTCGAAATAGACAATTCCCTTCAACTTGTCATGAACCGAGTATAAGATACTATGTTGTAAAACATCTGCTCTTTGGTTCTCTCCCATTTTCATATAAACAGTAAACAGTTATGTACTTATCAGCTGTGAAAAATCCTGTTTATATGGGCCAAAAAAGTATTATAGACCATAGCATAAGCCGACGTCAATATAAATAACTGTTGTTTAACTTGATATCAATAATTTGGGCAATAATGTTCGAGAAGCCTTTAAACTAATAAAGGCAATTAATCAAGACAAATACAAACAAAAATGTTTTAAGGTTTAAGCTGCACTCTCACAGATTGAACCTTTCGATAACTTCCTTCTAAATATTTGTCTTGGAATAAGACAATTTTTGCGTAAATGTCTGAAAACTAGTGAGACAAGACTGCTGATAAATGGTAAAACTAATGTTGAAAAAAATGGTGAAAATTCATTTAATTTTAAATGCATTATATTCTGATATTAGTTTTAAAAAAATCTTAAGATTGCATTAAGAAACGTTTAAGGATTTAATTTAGAAATGTCTTTAGATGTCATTACAAAAACCTTATTTAAAAAAAAGCCCTGGCACACTTGTGTTCTTAATATTTCGTTATAATGCGTGAATCCATTGTCAGTTACGCCAATATTAAGTATTGTTAGTGTCCCATCATATCAATAGTTCGTGTTTGTTTCATTAACTTGTCTCTTCATTTATCGTTTAGTTTTCATTTTGTTTTCTATTTGCGAGTATTTTACAAGAGCGTACAATTCTAACACATATCTATGCTTAAAAATCATTCACGGTACATGTGACTGATAATTCCGCGTAATACTCAAAAACCTTGATAATTATCAATAATTACATTAAAGTATTTATCAGTGTGTGTATACCACGTGATAAATTACGTCATATATGCTACGTCGGAAGGCAACATTTTGCTTAAAATGAAGACTTTAATCAAAGATTACATTTCTTCTACAACACCATTTTAAACGAAACAAAGGGCAGTCTACGCCGCTTAAAGAGCCCCGCATTTGGTGTATTACCGAAAATCGATAAAGTCATTAGTTTCATCAAACACTTCGACAAACCTATTTTCAAAATCATGTTTTTGCAGTGCTCCGTCAGGCGGCCGTATTGTGAAAAGGTTTGTCGAAGTGTTTAAAGAAACTAAACTCTCAACCAAACTCTGGTAAAAGACCGAAGGCAGCCCCCTGTAAGTTACGTTGACTGCGCTTTGTTTAATTTAAAATGATGAAGAAATAGTGAAGTCATCTTTATTTAAAGTATTTTTTCAAAACAAAATATTTCCTTCCGACGTAGCATTTATGACGCAATTTATCACGTGGTATACACACACTGATAATGCGACTTATGTTATTTTTATAACAAATCTAGATTCAGCGTCCGCAAATATCCCATTTGGATAATATAGATATTGACGAATCGTCTGAAAACCACCTGCAATGGTAATAATATCTACTTCTTCTCTGCCCATAAATTTCTTTTGACATACCCAGTACCAAGCAGTACGAAGGGTTATCAAAATTATAATGGTAAAATACCTGCAGTATGGACTTGATAGATACATATTTCACACGGCCACAAATATGGCTACACTTTACCAGATCTATGAACTGCAAGGGTTTGTTCTTCATTAACACACAGACCAAGATAATATGCTTTGCAACTACATGGTGTAAGTATAACTGGAGTAGTTTTCTTTCAAGGCCAGTCTTAAATATTGTCTTGCAAATGTATTGATTGTAACAATAAAAAGCTGAGAAATTTCATGCAAATAACGCTGTTGTGGTGTGTAATGTCTGTTTGTATAATGTTCATTCTCACGTAACAGACATGGAGAGATTGCGCATTTGCATAACATAAATCTTCCGTTTTGAATTACATTTCTCCTCTCCCGTCTCTTTGGGGAAATATCTTATTAAAATTGAAATTAAAGCTTATCAATGAAAATAATTGAGTCATCGAAGAATCACGCGACATTTATGGTGATGCGCTTAGAAAACCGTGTTAGATATACTGTTTTGTACTTTTCAATACAAAGTCACCAGCAAGGCACATGCAAATATCAAATATTTCCCCGTCACACAGTTACAGTGGAGACATGAAAAGTGTTGCATGTCCTTTGGTGGGTAAAATGTATCAATATAAAAAAAGGAGATAATAAGTGGGCTTTGACAGCGTTACGCCATAGATAAAACAAATACATTTATCATATTTATTTCTGAATTAACATCACCGCATTATAGCAAACATGTGGATATTTTGAAATAACTTTTAAAGCTGCACTCTCAAAGATTTAACATTTTTACAACTTTATTATTTTTTGTCTTGGAACATTGTGTGCGTAAATATCAGCAAAACCAATAATATAAGACTGCTGACAAAAGATCAGATCGCAGATTTTCATATTTTCGTTCAAAAATTAATGTTTTATGGCTTAAACCGTTATAACGGTGTAAGAAAAATTCATTAAACTTAAATTTTCGAACTAAAATATAAATATCTGCGACCTATTTTTTGTCAGCAGTCTTATTTAACTGTGTTCGAGGGATTTTCGCAAAAGATGGCTCATTCCAGGACAAAAAATAAACAAAAAAGTTGTTAAAGCGTTCAATCTGTGAGAGTGCAGCTTTAATATTAAAAAAATATCATTTAGCGTTCCACTATTTAAAAGGAATGAGATATTCTAATTATATATACATAGTTTCAAAAAACGGATTGTCAAAAATACGATGATGATTATCATAAGTATATGAATATGACTTATTCTTATACTATTTACATTGTTCGAGCAATGAGTTAGCGATAGACCAAAGGCCAACATTTAATCATATATAATTCTCTGTTGTAAACGGTACATATGCTGATGAGCTACCGGTTGGTTTAGAAGGATCGTGGCGCTTCATGAACGTTAGTACCAAGGCAAAACTAGCCATATTATGGATATGTTAGCTCTCATACACCCTGAAATGCCTCAAAGTGTCAAGTTTTGTTTTTTACCATGTAGTGTGTATCGAATCTCTGCCAACTTTTTGATTGCCTTTTGCAAATCTTTTCTTAAAACCAGGCTCCCAAAACATGAATATTAAGATGATATGTCTGTATTTCTTAATTGTGATGCTTAATGGTTTTGCTTCTTAGGAACATAATTATGCTTGTTCGTTTACTTTTATTTTGTAGCAGTCAACATATTGACTTGGAAACGCAACATCTAAATTCGGTTCGAGTAAGAGATCAATAGAACATGACGCACAAACCTATATTATTACCTATATATTCATAACACCATCAACAAACAAAAGCTTCTCAGCTTAAACTATATTAAATTTACAACAATCTTGAAGAAATCTATATCAATGTTTGCTAAGTAACTCTTGTTTACACAATTGTGCACGCGTGGTCTTGTGTGGTCTTATTAAATTTCTGCAAAAATAACACACACGTTTTCAATTTAGAAAATTACATTTCCCAACGAGGATGTTGACTTCGCGGCATTGTTACTGATGTTTTTGCGAAATGAATTCAATGTCAAACCAGTTCACGATGCTTAATCAATCCTTGGGATAATTACTGCATGCCATTGGAAATATCTTAATTGGTAACTTACTTAGCATCAGGAATAAAAAGTTGTTAATGATTTTATTAAACTCCAAAATAAAAGCCACACTTGATCGAACCCATTGAAAGCGTACGTCACACTATCTTAAACAGTTTTAACAAATGTTTGATAGTCAAGGAGCAAACGGCTGCAAATTCACCTGAACATTCTATTATTGTTCTACAATAGTGACACTCTTCGTTATATCTGTTGTCAAATATCTTCGCCCACAGCAACGTTTTTCATAATATGCATGCTTAAGTCATATCGCTAATTATCTTTATTTGTTATTGACATTAATATTTTGTCAGAAATGATAAAATATGCCAGAAATGAAGTGGACAAACATATCTGTAAAATATGATTACATAAAACCATCTTTACTCAAAAAGTAATTAATTGTACTAGAGCCATATGTTAGTGTCGGTAGTTGAAATGTCATATTAAGCATTAAATTGGATTGCAACTCAGATACGTAACGCAAGCTTTCAACACCTAGTGTTTACTCACAGTAGCTGAAATTCAGTACAAACAATACATTGAGCAAAGTACAAAGCATAACAAATTACTGATACAATATTACAACTATGTGTCGATAAACATTGCTTAATATAAAATTATTAATGAGGGTAACGATGGAGGTTTTAGATTTTTCAAGTGGCTGTCCTCTCATTATTTAGACAAAGAATGAGATCAAACAGAACAGTGCACACGCTATATCAAATTTAATACAGTGCAAAAGGTCACAACAACAGCAAAACATAAATAACAACAGCAGGACATATATCTTGCCAATTTGTGGAATTGAATGTCACGTAAACTGTACCCTATGTTACCATACAATGCCCTGGGTGAACTGCTGTAAATTAACAGTGCAAATATTATAATTACTGTGACAGAAGTGCCAGATTAATTGTTGCCATTGCAATGGTCTCGAAAACCGATGGCGAAAAACAAAATTTAGTCGTTTGGCACTTGTATACAAATTATGCAAAAGAAACAACCCATTGCTTTCGAAACAGAGAATATAATAAAACAATTTTAACCATACTGTTTTTCTTGCTTAGTCAGATACTATATATAACTCAAACATACACTTAACTAGAGGCACATATCTCTAGATATAACAAAATGTATTACTAGTACTAGACTAGGTGTACTATACGTATATAACATGTATATAGCACATTAATATTACATTTTGTAAGTAAAAAGATGAAAGGTATTGATGACAATATCGTAATTTTTAACTTAAAATTATGACTATGTTATAGTAAGATTACATAAAAATAAATCTTAATAATAAGAATGGGCGGTGTAAGCGTAGCAAACAAGCAGTTAGATTTGTTAACAATGCCATAGCTAAATTTTACTCGGTTCACCTCCGACAACCATGGTTTCTTGGATATGGGTCGGTCTGTCTAAAAATAGTTTTGTTTATATCATTTTTCAGAAAAGGCCCCTCAAGTATACGTGAAGGCTATTTAGGTGGAAGTGTTATGGAATTGATTATGATTTTTTTTGTAAACTGTTTCAGACGTACAAATAATATGGTATTATTATGCCGTGTGTTATTCCTTACCTTTGTTAAAAAGGTTTTTTCGATACCAGTTTCATAATTTCAACGTTTCTTCATTTACCAATTATTGATATATTAGGTGGTTTTTAAATCCTGATTAATATCGTGATTTTTTAAATGAATTATATGGACACTAACGGTCCAGCAACTTTTAACTTGATCGCTGTTATACAATCTATTTGATGCTTATTTTGGACTGCACATATTGTGTTATTGCATCAAGTATTTATTAAGGAACGAACAAACTCTTAAACAGGGCTTGGTTTGCTCTAGTTCCCATTTGTGTCAAATATCAGTCAAAAAGGAAACAGTCATCGCACAAAACTAACATACTTAGTCGCGATAACAATATTTGCTATCTGGCTATTCGAAAAAGCACGTGAGTTGATTAAGATTAAATTCAACGTGTTTCGATCATAAATATGTGCAAAAGCCTGATGAGCTAGTTCTCTTGTAGGTGCATTCACCATGACATGTACCTAGTGACCCTTTAATATTCGGAATCATTTAGAAGGGCATTAATTGCTGATAACTAATCTGTTGAAAGATAACCGAAAAAAATATTAAAAAAACATTTGTATTTCGATATTGAAATCAAACCTGATTTTATTTTCATATTTTGCAATACATCCAGGCGATAAAGCTTGTTCGTAAATAAGTTTCGATATATTTGTTGTTTTGTTATGCAGGGGCTCCAACTTAAAATTATTTTTGTGGAATCTTAAGTAATAGACATGCTCGAAGCGAAACAAAATGCCGGATTGTTTTAGTATATTAGTGTGTTCGAAGGATATTTTGAACTAGTAAGTAAGTTTTTATCATTTTTATCGCAATAAAATACGCCCACCTGGAGTACGCCATTTTGTTTCTACATCGTACATGTCGAAACTTAAGATTCCGCAAAAATAATTCACATTGGAAAAAAAGATATCATCACACTTTAGCAATAACATGTTTTGAGTCGGGCTGCTTTTTTCGGGTAAGTCGTTTGAGGGGTCAAACACTTAATTTTATTTTAGACCCTACCTTTATTTTGCGAGTTTTGTCAATCTTAGTTATTAGGTAACTGCTTTGAAAGTTTCACAATTCGTTTTTTCGTAAAACTAACTATAAATTGATACATTAATATCAGCAGGATCACAGTAGATACCAACATGGGCATGCTGATAAGACACACAATGGTCATTAACGTGTCGAGCGTGTTATCTACTAGCTTCTTGCCCTAAGTAATCGGTACTTACTCTCCGATTAAGCTGATTCTCCATCGCTATGGCATGATGGCTTCTGCCAACTTCCACGCCTGTCAACAACAATTTTCAAGGCTTTGATCAGTGTACTTTCAGCCTAGACACAGGAATTATACAACAGCATTATTCAATTAGGCCAGCAAAAGACAAATTGGGCAAAATTATCGTTCAAGACTTTTTAAAAGCTTAAAAGGAAAGAAACATTACACGATTTAGAGAACGTGGTGGCACCGTAATGCTGTATCACTCTACTGACAAAACGTATTCCTCGGGCAAATAAATGTTATATTACAAATAAATGGCTGTGTTTATAAAGGATATGGACAGGAAATGTGACGCCCAGTAGGCGTAAAAGTTTGTCTTCTTAGATCATCAACGAAGATAATTGCGTCTGTGTGCATTTCTAACTCAATATCAAATGTACGTCTCTGAATCATCGGGAATTTCCCGAAAAGAACAAGGGTATATAGCAAAATCCGTTTTTTCCATTGATTGGCTATTGTGTTTGTTGGAAGCTTTTTTCCAGGAATAAAGGCAAAGAAGCTTATAATATTGAACGGATATAAAAACGTAAAGTGTACAAAATGGCTAAATTGATCTTAATAGTGTAATTATTAGGTGCTAGATTCGCAACATATTTGTACTCCAATTTTGTATTTCAAGGTTTTTTTCGCAAGTTAAACTGGTTTTGAATTTGCCCTTGAACAATTTGGACACTTGTTTGACGTCTGAAAGCGTCATTCTAAAAGTGTATTGATTTGTCAGTTAACAGCTAGCATTGAAGACTGAGTTGTTATGACCCAACCCTCAATTCGTTTTATAGCAGAATACACTTAAAACTTGAATGAAGTTTGAATACTCAAGCCAATAGTAAGGGTCGCGATATCCCGTCGATATTTCATTTTTAGAAGGCCCATTTGTTTAGTGTTTAGCTAGAAATGATCATCGAATGCCTTTATATAAGCCAGTGTAGAAGCTTAAAATTACTTACTTAGTAATACTTACACACAACTAAATGGCGATTGTGTTTGTTACTTATGTGAAATGAGGCAGTCATAATATGTTTGATAAATGTTTTGCTGTCAGAGCTTTTTGTTTTCAGAGATATCATTAAATATAAATATATCCAGCGACCCAATTGGCGGAGACTAAATACTAATGCTATTTTCAAAAACCAGAAAATAGTCCTTAAACCGCATTGTAAGGAATTAACTATCAATTGCGCCTGTATGTACAATCAAGTATGTAGATTAACGATTCCAATAAATGTATTTCAGCAGCAGAAATTACAAACATTCCGACCAAGACCAACGTTTGTTAACACTAAACTGAAAAATGAGTTTTAACATTAGTTGGCAGCCTCTTGCACTGTACACATTAACACAAGAAACATAATGTTCATTTTGTCGAAATTAAAAATGTAAAAAGATTTATTCTTTAAATAATCTCCAGAGTGGTATACTACTTGTTATTTAGGTTACGTTAAGTTATAAAAGATATCAAATGTGTTTATTTTCAAAGTATGTTATTGATAAAATTTAAAATTGATATTTTGGCGTTATGATTAAAATGGCTAAGTAATATTTTCAAGCTTATCCTCTAAATAATATAGAAATAAAGAAATTATCTTTTATGTTATGTTTTTTTTGTAAAATATTAAAACGAGTACAAACTATGTCATTAAATAAAAAATAACTCAAACTATTCTGACATCATGATTAAAATGATAAATTCATTCTCTTAAAGTGAACAAAGTGTTTCATGGTATTTTATGCACATAAATTACTTCAGAATTGATAGGACACTTGGGATTTATAATTCGTTCGTACAACAAAACTGGCTTTGACGAATTGTATTGATAAACTTATTATTTAGGGCTATGACAGGATTTCACTGCCATTCATTTCAGTGATCTTGATAGAAAATATGATGTTTCGATTACATGAATTCGATAGTGGTTATCGTACGTGGTGAAGTAAATATGATTATGTTTTGTTCCAGAGATACAGTTGATCCTTTGTTAGTAAGTTGTTCAGTGGTACACAACTAATTAATCAAAATTAATGTAGTATTAATTAATTAGTATTTCACAGAGTACAAATTGAAACATAATCCACTTCCGCGAAAAGAATTATGACGTCCTTTCGGCATCAATATATATAATCGCATAAAATGTGTTTACCGCCAGTACAATGGAAGCAGAATATATTGCGAATACCAGTCTGGAACAGCAAGAAAACATTCTTTGACAATACTTATGTGAAAAACTACACAAACAAGCTCACTAGCATAAAGTTTAAACATAAACCCGGTTTTATGGCGCTGGGTAAACACCAAAGACATATAACACAAAAACAAAAACAAAATCACAAATAAGGAAACATGGAAGAACAGCACAAAACTCCACAAACAGCACAGTGCATACATACTATAAATAAAAAAACTAGGTATGTTTATCAAGGATTGTTAGGTACCGCCTTGGAACGGTCAGTAAAATGTAAATTTACTCGGGATTTAAGCCAGTTTACGTGCACAAACCGCACTCTTATCCCAACAATCCTAAACAAAGAAAAAAACGTAAAAGGTAAATCTTATCAAAGTATGCATTATCTTGAGGAAACTTAATAATAAAACAAATAATAATAAACTTATCGAAAAACCCCAATTACTTCAATGATTAGAGTTCCCAACTCTATCTGCAGACGGAGGAATACAATTCAGAGCACCTAATGCAAAACGCTTTTCAAAGATAGGATGCAGTCATTGTTTGAAACTCTGAGCATCACACATAGTCTGCCTTATAAAATACAAAGGTTTAAAACTGTGTGATCATAGAGTTTCATAATAAAAAGCATCATTGTTCTAAAACTGTGAACAAATAAAGAAAACATTATTAAAAATAAAAGCGACATATATTAGTAGTCTTTTCTTCCAAATAATTACCAATGTAAAATATTTGAAGAAAATGACGTCACATGCCAAAACACTCCGAGTCAGCAAAAGAAGGTTTTAAAGCTATCCACCTGACTGAAATTAAAAATTTAGAATAAGAAAGATATTAGACCAGCAAAGTATATTAATTATATAAAATAAAATTATTCCTTCTGTTCTTAATGTTGGTCAACAATCGTCTTCAGAGTGGGAACGAACATACTCATATAAAGCTACATAATTACAACATTTCTTAACTAAGAACCATTAAACGTGGTATTTACGTTGTGTAATGTATTTCCATTGAAGCCTTATAACAACAATGATATTGTTTTATGTTTTCCAAAACACATATAGATCCGACTATAAGAGAATATTCAACTGATACAAAAGTGCTTGGAAAGATGGTTGCATTGTTATACACGTCACGTCCGATAAACAACTTCTTAAAATGGTACGTTAAAAAAGTAAAAAAAATCAAAAAAAATATCGGCCTCAAAAGATAAATAAAGCAAACGTACACGTCTTAAAAGCGCTTCTTTTTCTGTATACGAAAAACATACAAAAGTATAAACTAACAGCTAAAATATGAATGAAAAATCGATCGTGACGGCTCCGGGACAACCGGAAATGGGTTCAACGGCAGCATTTAATTTGAATGAAGCGAGATCTCTGTTAAAGAATCTCAAACAGGACGAACAAAAGAAGGACAAAGCGACTGTAGAAACAACCAAGGAGAACGCGACAAAAAAAGGACAAAATTCAAGGTCAAAAGGTGAGAAAACAGTATGAACTCAACACAGAAAAGGCTCTAAAGAAGAACATAGATGCGGCGAATAGTACCACATTCTCAATCATTCAAACAGGCGGAGGAATAAGACTGCATATGAATGTGGGTATGTATGAACTTTTTAAACATACAGCTTGTCAGTATTATACGTCAGACGAAATGAAAGCAGATTGTACTAATGCCACTGATAAAAAAAAACAGAACATTGTTGAACCCCGGTATAGAGTAGTAGTTGATGACATCAAGCATTTTACAATTAACTTTTACCATACGACTAGTTCAATGCTTATAAATGGAAAAGGTGTACAGCAGTTTATGACAAAAGATATGTGTGAAATCCTGTCAAAACTTGAAATCAGACCTAATGAAGAAGGCATCACGCTCGACGATTTTAATGAGAAAATACGACAGAAAATCATCTCTGCATTGTCAGACGTTTCTTATGCAGAAAATACTTCGCAACACACATCACAAATTATCCAGAATAATACTGAATCGAACGACTCAATACTGAGTGAACTTGATCCTGATGAACTTATAATACTGGAAGAAACTGGCGCGGATAACTCGTGTGACGAGAGTACATTAAACGAAATTGTAGACACATGTACGGAAGCTTACAATGAAACACGTCTACTGAAAATTTCACAGGCAGACATGGCCGATCCGAAAGACATATTTCTATGTCATATTGAGAATACAAACTCTAATTTTCAAAGACTGAGTGATGAAGAAATAAGTTTGAAAAGGCAAAATTCTCAAAGAGCGTCTAGTACTGACAACAAAATTGAGTCTGTACAGCAAAATATAATCAATACTCAGTTAGACATAAACAAGTTCAATGGCATGTTACAGAAACGAATGCAGTCAATTATGGATATACTGAAATTTCGTCAAGGAAAATCAGAGAGTCGGCGTGAAATAAAAAAAATCCCGAAGTTACAATAGACACCAATAACGAGGCAAGTTGCAGTGAAGATGTACAATTGCTTCCAGGGACAACATTGTTGATAGGAGATTCTATTCTCAAGAATGTAAATTCTAGAGGACTAGAAAATGTTGAAATTCGAATGATAAGAGGGGGCAAAGTTAAACATATTGGTTTTAGGTTGGGAAAATTGCAAGTAGACGACTTGAAAAACGTTATTCTGTTTATCGGTGGGAACGATGTATCTGATGGCCAGGATCTTCACGAAATGTAAAAACAAGTGAAAGATGGAATAGAATCAGTACAACGTATAAAACCGTACTGCGAAATGTACGTTTGCACCATTTGTCCCCGAGCCGACTGTGACGTTAGCCAGGCTGATAATAATTCCGTATTAAGTATTATAACCACGACGGTTTTCATTTGAACAAAAAAGGAACGAGTGCTTTGGTTCGTGCAATTAACACGTCAGTGAAAATAATTCGAAGGCCATCAGACGCAGGAAGTTATCACTCCGAAATCGGCGGTGCAGTGCGAAACACACATAAACCCGAAGCAGCTTATAGGACGGATCGTCAAAGAAAATCTGCGGGACAACGCGGTGAAAGAACAAGGAGGCACTCGGACAATATAAACAATAAATCCCCTCGGCAAAATGTTGCCGGCATTGACAGAGAAAGAGAAATACCCGTATATCGTAATAAATGGTGTACACACTGCAGAATGCAGAACCACAATACCAGCGAGTGTGGACGCTGTGGAGACGGCATGCTGGAAATACACATTTTAGTTCTAGCTCTTACCGGAAATACTAGGAATCTGCCTACAAACACAATCAAAGTAATGAAACAGTTTTTCATATTATTCCACGTAATACATTTATACTGATACCATTACAATTATTGTACATATATAGTTGGTGCTACAGAGAAGGTTGACTTGTTTACTATCACAGAATGATCCGGTGTTTTACTGTTACAGATGAGGTGTGCTAGAGAGAAGGTTGACCTGTTCACTATTACAGAATGATCCGGTGTTTTACTGTTACAGATGAGGTGTGCTACAAAGAAGGTTGACTTGTTTACTATTACAGAATGATCCGGTGTTTTACTGTTACAGATGAGGTGTGCTACAGAGAAGGTTGACTTGTTTACTATTACAGAATGATCTGGTGTTTTACTGTTACAGATAAGGTATGCTACAGAGAAGGTTGACTTGTTTACTATTACAGAATGATCCGGTGTTTTACTGTTACAGATGAGGTGTGCTACAGAGAAGGTTGACTTGTTTACTATTACAGAATGATCCGGTGTTTTACTGTTACAGATGAGGTGTGCTAGAGAGAAGGTTGACTTGTTTACTATTACAGAATGATCCGGTGTTTTACTGTTACAGATGAGGTGTGCTACAGAGAAGGTTGACTTGTTTACTATTATAGAATGATCCGGTGTTTTACTGTTACAGATGAGGTGTGCTAGAGAGAAGGTATATATATGACCTTCAATCAGGAATCGCAATAAAAAATGTGCTAATCTAAATGCATTTTACTCTGACTATTTGTAACAACCTACGGGTCAGCCACAAAATATATATCCATTTACGTCATGCACGGTGAATACCAAAACTGATATGATAAGAAATACAGGTTTTAATAATAATAATTCGACTTTGCCAATGAAAAATGACAAAAAATAATCATAAAGGTTACACATAGTCAGTTTAAATATTCAACACTTTTTAAACAAGCGAGATGAGTTGAAAATTCATTTATTTCAGTCATTTCACATTGATATAATTGGTTTATGCGAAACGTTTTTGACACCCGGTGTACATGATAATGAATGAGTAATTCCTGGATAGCTTTGTGCGCAAAGATCGCCTCGACAAAGGGGGCGGGGGTATAATTGTTTACATTTCAAATAAACTCAAATATGTTAGGCGATATGATTTAGAGTCCGACACTTTGGAATCTGTCTGGGTTCAAATCGCTTTACCCAGAAGTAAATCGGTTTTAGTAAACTTTGTATATACACCACCTGATTCTTCACAAAACTGGATAGATCTATTTGAAACTCAATACAACAAATAAGGAAGCAAGGATAGTGAAGTATATGCTCTATGGGACTTTATCATCAATTATTTTCCAGACAAAACAAATAAATTCAATAATGCAAAATGGGAAACTTCTTTCTAAGTTTGGACTTTCTCAAATCATTGAAACGCCAACTAGGATTCATAAAAATGGTTCGTCTATTATAGACCATACATATACAACAAGAAAAGATCTCATCTCAGATATTGCTGTATATAATTATACCATAAGCGACCACTTGCCTATCGCTTTCAAGAGCTCAGTAAAAAAGAAACAAGTGAAACACAGTCACGATTCAATAACATATCGATGTTATAAACGCTTCGATGAATATCTTTTTAAAGCAGATTTAGTTAACTCGAATCTGATCCTTATCTATTCAATAGATGATCCAAACTTTGCTTTGGACATTTTATACGATACAATTCATATTGCTCTTTTAACCATACGAAAATCAAACAAAGGAGAATTAAACATGCGAGTCAACTGTTTTGGTTCTCGGATCAAATAAAACAAACTATTTATTTGAGGGATTATTTTTTTTTGCACAAAGATTTTGAGAATTACAAAAAAACACGAAACAAAATTTCATCTATGAAACGCAAAAGTAAGAAATCCTTCTATAACGATGCTATTAAAAATAATAAATCTTTAAAGTTTCTATGGCAAAACCTGAATGATATCACAAATAACAACATAACACACCAATTAAGTATTCCTAATAAACGTATACTTAATGAAAAAGATATTGAGGGTACAGTGGAAATATTGGAAGCCTGAAATTCTCACTTCACCAATATATCTTAATATAATTAAGAGAAAACCATTTGCCTAGGAACATTCTTCTACTCTGCAAAAATATTTGGAGGAAAAATTGCGACATCATCAATACAGCCGTTGATGTTAAGCACATACTTGGCAAACTTGACATTTCAAATTCCACTGGTCCTGATGGAATCGGACCAAACATTTTACGCTATTGTGGCGATAACATAACATCTGCAATAGCTTCTATTATCAATAACAGTATAGAAAGCGGTATATTTCCTGACAAATTGAAAGAAGCTTCTGTTCGATTCACAAATCAGGAAATAAGTACGAACCGGGAAACTATCGCCCTATATCAATTATCAATACTTTATCAAAGATATCTGAACGACATATTGCGTCTCAGTTGCAAATGTTTTTTAAGAGAACGGATATTATACACAAAAATCAGTCGGGTTTCCGTCCAAATCACTCATATCAGACTGCATTAACCCATCTTATAGATACATGGTTGAAGGGTATAGACAGTGGTGATTATGTAGGGGCCATTTATCTCGATCTCCGAAAAGCATTTGACTTAGTTGACCATGAAATACTCTTACACAAACATAAACTTTATCACTTCACAGAAAGGTCTATGAAATTATTTAGGTCCTATCTGAATAACAGGATGCAATTTGTGAAAGGGAACAACATTAATTCTGAGAAAATGAAAACTATGTCGGGTGTCCCTCAAGGATCGATACTCGGTCCCTTACTTTTTCTAATATACATCAATGATATGCCTTTAATTTTTTCCAATTCACGTATTGACTTATATGCAGATGATTCCACGTTATATAAAATATGTCTAAGTGTATTGAGCATTCATTCAGATCAACAAAAAAGTCTTAATAGAGTAAACTGTTGGTGTAAGACAAATAATATGTCAATCCATCCATCAAAAACCAAATGAATGATTCTATGTACTAATTATAAGGCAAAACATGCAATGCAACTTGAACTATCAATAGATGGATTGTCAGTAGAAAACGTGAAATGTCAAAAGGTTCTCGGGGTGCATGTTGATCAGACATTGGCATACACATGTTATTACAGTAGTGAATAAGTTTAATTCAAAATTGGCACTTCTACTAAGAAGAATAGCATATTATCTAACAGACGAGATGAAATTATTGTATTATAATGCATATACACGTCACACATGGACTTACACATTCCTCAGATACCACAAAACTCACTAATATTCAGAAAAGAGCGATTAAGCTAATAATGAAGTCGGGAACTAGCTACTGTGGGAACATATTCAAACAGTCAGGGTTGCTATCTTTTGAAGACAGGTGCTATTATCATCTTTCATTAATTGTTTTCAAAAGCATGAAATGTTTGGTTCCTTCGTACTTCACAGAATTGTTAACATTTGCCGAAAATGAGCACTATAGCTTGCGTTCTTCAGAAAACAAGGATCTTTTTGTTGTAAAGCCTAGAACAAACTATATCAAAAATATATTTGCCTATCAAGCAATGAAAATTTGGAATTCCCTTCCTACATACATTAATTCAAGATAAGCTACCAGCTTTTAAACGTGCATTAAAAGGCTACTTGTTGGCAGAATAATATTATCACTTATGAAAAAAAATCAAAAATATCTTGACACTTTATTTATTTCACATTATAATAAATAGTTCATTGTTTACATGAATTGTGGTAATGTACGTATATGACATTCTTGCAACAACTTGTAATGGTTACTACCAAATGTGTAAACGTTGAAAATATATAGATTGAATGTGGTTTTACTGAAAATATCTACATTATTTACAGGATAAAATTATTGTAATTTATAATCATATTATATTTTAAACTGAGTTGTGTTTGTCGAAGAAATGTTGAATACATGTATAATTATGTTGAATTACATGAGAAAAGTATGATAGTGATAGTGTGATTGTATGTTTTGTATGTTGCTTAATATGTAAGTAAGTATATGTGTTTTTGTAATACTTTTAGTGTGAAGGCCATACTGGAAATAAGTAGTATGTCTGTAATGATTGTACCTTTAGTATGCAACCTTCGTTAAATAAAGTTGTTATTATTATTATTATTATTATTATTATTATTATTATTATTATTATAACATTCCAATATGACTTTGGCTAAAGCAATATTTAAATAATTCAATGAACTTGAATTTAACTTACATTACCCTTTGTAAAATGTTACATTTACCTCACGCAATATTATTTCTCAAAGACAGGCAAACTTAACGAGACCGTAACAGCTTATATTGTGAACGACAATGGCTTAGCAACTATTACAAGTTATTTCAACAGAGTGCGGAAACCAGCATCATCATTAGACATTTACAGAATATTATGGCGCTTTTAGAACCAAGTTTATACCCCAAAAGAATAATTATGTAGTCTGGTCAATCAACTCATGGAACAGAACTGAAACATAGAAGTTCATTATCTGACACAATTTTAGAGTCCGAAAATAATTGTTTGTAAATGTAACTGTGTTTCTTTAACTGAGCTATATTTTTCTATACTCATACTTTGTATTATCTTTATTGATATCTTGAAAGTAGAGTCATGGTAGAATACTTTGGTTAGATTTACCTTTTCCATTTTTTCTTTATTTATGATTGCTGGGATAAGAGCGAGGTTTGTGCACATAAACTGTTTTAAACCCCAAATAAATTTACATTTTACTGACGTTCCAAGGCGGTTCCTAACAGTCCTTGATAAACATACCTAGTTTTTTTGTATATTATAGTATGTATGCACTGTGCTGTTCGTGGGGTGTTGTGCTGTTACTCCATGTTTCTTGTTTGTGATATTTTGTTTTTGTGTTCTATGTCTTTGGCATTTACCCAGTGTCATTAAACCGGCTTTATGTTTAAACGTTTTGCTACTAAGCTTGATTCTCAAATAAGTTTTCATATTAACATTTTAACCGAGTGCGGAAACCAGCATCATCGTAATGGTGCAGTCACACTATAGCGTATGGCATTAACGTATGTGAGCGTACGATAAAAATTGCTCATACGCTCGCATACGCTGATATACGTTAGGGGTATGTTAGGCATAAGTTGTTAACGTTCCAAGCACGCTGACATACGTCAGTGTGCGTTCTTATACGCAGAGGCCAATTTTTTTTTTAACATGTTCAAAATATTTTAGCGTATGCGAGCGTATAGCATATACGTTACGCATATGCTCATCATACGCTAGACATAAGCTTGATACGCTAGAGTGACGCTAAAGGTACGTTACTCATATGTCAAGTGCGCATCTCATACGATGGCATGAAAGTGGTCAGTTGAGCTGTAAATATATATAGGGTTCCACTTCCTTATCTTCGTCAGTTGTAGATCGACAGAGCGACTATGGAGGTAGCTCTTCTCCAACACCATTACGAACTTATAAATTTAACAATTTATTATGCTCAACGAAATAGAAGACAAGGAAGAAGGAGGAGGATAAGACGCCAAATCTGGGTGAGACCATGGATTGGACGACGACGTCAGTTTGGCCTGTATGACCAGCTCATGGTTGAACTCAGAAATTAGGACCAGAGATCGTTCAAAAACTTCTTGCGTATGCTCCCTGAAATGTATGATGAGGTGCTACAGAGGGTGGGTCCAAACATCATACTAGGTACAGGCCTTCCCTAAACCCCGGTCTGAAGCTTGCATTGACTTTGCGTCATCTTGCCTCTGGAAGCGCTTATGCAAACATGCAGTATGGATGGAGGGTCCCGCATAACACCATGTCAGTCGTTGTTAGAGAGGCCAAAAGTCAAGCCATAGTCGAGGAGTATTTGCCCGAGGTGATGAACTGCCCCACTACTCCAGAGGAATGGCGTGACATATCTGTCAAATTCCTCAAAAAGTGGAACTTCCCATCTTAAGGATGCTGCCAGACTCAGCAACTCTCTTCTGCAAGGACTCGAGGATGTCATTGTCTGGATTCTGAGGTCTTTTTCTAGACGATGAATGGACAGAGTTAGGCTCCTCCAGGTCTTTCTGCATCTCAGCACATACAGTCTCAGCTCAAACGTTACTCATAAGCTCACATACGTTATGCAAACGTTACTCATAAGCTCACATACGTTATGCATACGTTACTCATACGCTTGCATACGCTGTACCCACACGGTGATAAACGCTACACTGACGGTGACTTAAGTTGACATACGCTAACACACGTACGCAAACGTTTCTCACGCGCTACCTGTACGTCGGTTATACGTTATACAAACGCTGTTCACGCGCTATTCATACGTTTGTAAAGGACTGTCGTCGATAGCTCGGGTTTAAACGCTCGAAAACTGTGCGTAATTTTTCTAAAATTTTCACACGCAATACATACGTTTCTATCATACGCTAGAGTGTGACTACATCATAAGACATTTACAGAATTTCATGGCGCTTTTAGGACCAAGTTTATACATCAAAAGAATAATTATGTAGTCTGGTCAATCAACTCATGGAACAGAACTGAAACCTAGAAGTTCATTATCTGACACAATTTTAGAGTCCGAAAATAATTGTTGGTAAATGTTAATGTGTTTTTTTTACTGACGTATATTTTTTTACTCATACTTTGTATTATCTTTATTGATATCTTGAAAGAAGATTCTTGGTAGCATACTTTGGTAAGATTTACCTTTTCCGTGTTTTTTTATTTATGATTGTTCGGATAAGAGCGAGGTTTGTGCACATAAACTGGTTTAAACCCCAAATAAATTTACATTTTACTGACGTTCCAAGGCGGTTCCTAAAAGTCCTTGATAAACATATCTAGTTTTTTTGTATATTATAGTATGTATGCACTGTGCTGTTCGTGGAGTTTTGTGCTGTTACTCCATGTTTCTTGTTTGTGATATTTTGTTTTTGTGTTCTATGTCTTTGGCATTTACCCAGTGCCTTTAAACCGACTTTATGATTAAACGTTTTGCTACTAAGCTTGTTTCTCACATAATTTTTCATATTATCATTGATTTGGAAGATAATTTTTATATATTGTTAAAATCAACATAAGGATTTCTTATACATGTTTCTGATGACCTGCTACCTGCATCAAATAGCGTATCTCCTCGTTAAGGCCGATCATGGTCCTCCAGCAGAAGTACGCTAGCAGGTAGCGGTTTTTGTTTTGTCCTGAAAATTATTAAGTTTTAGAAATAACAAATTATATTCATAACTAAAATATGTTCATATATGTAGTTCGTACACAAATATTTATCCCCATTGTTACATATGATTGCCTTTATGGTTTCAATTAGTGCGACTAATAGGCATCACTCGACATTCTTGCATCTTTATTGTTGACTGACGCCTGAATCACATAACGCCATCTAAATGCATCTTCGATCTGTATAAATTTAAAGCTGCACTCTCACAGATTGAACATTTTGACAACTATTTTATTTTTTGTCTTGGAACGAGCCAATTTTTGCGTAAATCCATGGAAACAAGTTATATAAGACTGCTGACAAAATATAGACCGCAGATTTTAATATTTAGGTTCATAAATTGATATTTTATGCATTTTAACCCGTTAGTAACGGTTTAAGCCATATAACATTAATTTTCGAACGGAAATATGAAAATCAGAGATCTGATTTTTTGACAGCAATCTTTTATCATTGGTTTGCAGGTATTTACAAAAACAATAAATAAAAAAGTTGTACTATTGGCATATCTGTGAGAGTGCAGCTTTAATTACCGCCACAATTGTCCGCATGAAGAGTAGTCTATCGCTCCCAGTGTCCAAACTCTGTCAGAGCGTAATCCACGAGCGAAATTACAGCGTCTGGCCCGTGAATGCCACCTTTATCCTGCATCATAGTCGATTAGAAAATTATACTGAGTCGGAAGGGCGTCGTCCCGAAACCCGAATAAATGAACTTTTCTGTAAATAGATGTATTAAACATATTGTTAAATAGTCAGAATCTGTTTTCGGAAATCAGCTATTAAGAGATACGATATTGTCTTATAAAAACGTGTGAAAACACTTATTTAGGCGCAAAGGTCAGAGTCCTTAGAAAACAATGCTTCTAAACGAAAATATTTGACTATTACCTAGGAGTGACAAAGTACATAGGTCCCATCTGGCGACTGTGGTGTGGCAGGCACAAGTTTGAGCAAAGTCGAACGTTTAATTTGCATGCTGAAAGTCAGTTGAGTATGGCTCGACTGGCTCTGTAGGGCGACCCGTGCCTCTCAATTCGTCCATAGCAGCAGTAACGCAGTCTTTGTACACCTAATTTGAATACAAAGACATGTTCATATAATTTTATGAAAGTATGAAATATTTAGCTCATTCAATACAAATGTTAAACAAATATAGTTTAATTTCAGCGACTGTTTTCATTGAAATTGCATCGAAGTACATTAGTTTAAACATATTTATTTTACAACGATTGTGAAACAAGTTATTACAACATTATATTAATCACTCTCGTTGGTCCGATTTCACGCGAGAGTTTGGTCTTGTGTTGTGGGGGGAACCGGAGAACCCACTTGTCCGGCTTGGTAACCACGAACCAAACTCACATGCGCCCGAGCCGGGAATCGAACTCGCCTAGGTGAGAAGCGAGTGCGCTAACCACTGCGCTAACTGGACAACCCGAAGAAGTACATTAGGAGGGCAAACATAAATAGTGTAGCCGAACGAAGTTCTTCTTTCAATATATTCCCATTGAATAATAAACTTATTATAATAATAACTTCAACACCAATAACATACCTTGTTCTCTTTTCTGGTCGCATTGATGCGTCTCTCGAGAGCTGCAGCAGCTAGCTTCTCGTCGTCTGTCGTGGCATCAGCGACTCCTTTCCGTGACATCTCGCACGTGACAGACACGTCCTCTTGGGGAGTGGCGATCTGTTAAAGAATTGAATGAATAAAAAAAGTTATTATTTAGGTTGTTAACGTTTTATTTATTACTGAGCTAGAAACGAATACATTCATCTCGAATATAACAAAATAACTATCACATTCTTAATATAATACATACAGAAGATTCTTTGATGTACCGCTCTACATGATCAAAACGCTGTTCTTCTCATGTATTTCTATTCTTAACTGAATACTTTATTACATTTCTGTACATGTCGGTCGGCTTACCTTTTAGAAACGTGCTTAACCAATTGTTTGAAAAGATTTACATCTGTAGCACTTCGTTTAGTGTCAATGATGGTGCACAATGTTTGGACATTTAAAACATGTGTAAAAAAGCTGATGAAATGAAAATGTGAATAACTTATGCAGCATGATGTGCTTAGTACTACTTACCTTGATGTTTGGACAAAGCGCATGCCACAATCTGCAGAACGTCCTATATTTAATACATTTTGTGGCTGCTTCAATGCACGATTGTTCATATAATTTATGCATTTTCATCTTTGTGGTGGAGCTGTGGAGGAAAACTGGTGCGTCCTTGGCTCTCCCTCTGGGTGCTGCAGGCATGGGCAGTCCTTCATCAATTGCAAATGATATAACATTTTCAATTTCTTGAAAATTTAACGTATGAATGGGCCGCCGGCCTTAGTTTCCATGACAACGGGGAACATTTCCATTCTCGTTAACATGTTTTAAGAGGTTCTTGAGATGAGTTGGGCCGATGTCATACACACACATGAATGTTTTCTTGCAAACAACATTACCCTCAAACTTATAGTCGTATCGCGTACGCTGACGATCACCAAACCGGCTTCGTTTTTTATCTGAATTAATCCGGTTTAATGCTCCCATTATATATAAGTCCTTTTCTTCCTTTGTATACTGCCTTATATTGTCAATATGGGCTTGGGCAGCTTCACGGTCAATAGAGTCCATGCACATAGAAGTACAATCGCAGCCAGTCGCATGTGTCGCATGATTCTACAATTGGTATGTCATCATCATGTCCGAGATTACATAATCATTTACATTTTCTGATGCCACTTGATTGTCATCATTTTCATCATCAGACGTTACTGTAATGAAAGAGAGTATCCCTAGTGAGTTAAGCATTATGTTTGCCCATAGTATACAAACTAAAATAATGTATTGCAACGTTATATAACTTTATTATTGCGAATAAACAAATAAGATCCACACATCTACTGCAAAATAGTTGATTATTTATTTAAATAGTGTCAATTCTTAAAATAACAATGATGATTTAGTTTTCCAAAAAAATAAAATTTATCATGAAATTAAATTGCATTTCTGTTATTTGAACTTATAATTAAACATGTGTCATTTCGCGTCAATGAACAGTTAAGGATACCTCTAGGTAGTTCAGTTTCATGTGAATGTCTTGATATCGGTGAATTGTGTCCAAAGAATTCGTCATAGAATCGCTGTATCAGCTGTAAAAAGAAAAAGGTTCTAAAAATTTATTAAATATTATAGGTTTATCCCGGGATCGAACCGGCAACGTATGATAACAAGACAAGCGCCTATCCATCTGAGCTATTTCCCCGCTGGCTTCTGCATTGCATTAAGGTATTGATTTATTGATAAGCGCACATACACTATCGTACGGAATTTACCGAACACGTTTATTTAAAAAAATGTTGGTATTCTGTCCATTGTTTACTGAGAAATACATGATAACAATTCTACATGTTTACATTTATCATTATTTAAACAGTTTTATATATAAATCAAATTTTATATGAAGCATATGCTTACCTTTCTGCATTATTACTTTGAGAAAGCGTCTTTAGTTTTCACTTGCAGACGATTGAAAATAAAAGGAGAATACACTCAATGTTAAGTATATTTCATGAATGGAATTAAACTTACTTCTAAATCGTCCATCTTTCAACCTTCTGATACATCGTAATATCAAATATTATGCAGTTTTCGCCATTAAATGACTTTTTCAGTTACTTTCTTTTTATTTAAGTATTTACTTCCGCATTTCTTCGGGAGTTTTCGTGCTATTCCGTCAATATCTCGGAAATGCAATAAGGTTCGTTTTCTCGGGCCGGCGGTCATATAGTATTTGTCATTCTACAATTTATATTAATTGTTATTGGTAATGTTTGCTTAAGTTTAAAACAACAAACACCACAAATGTGTTTGTGCTTAAGAAACCCTTTTATTCTGTGTTAACAAAACCTGTAATAGTTTTCGCATAAGTAACGTTTTCGGATTTGCTCGTCAATATTTATAGATCACAGTAATGACCTATTTATCGTCCTAACTGCACGATATTTGAAAGTGTGTTATACATATATATTTATGATTAATTATTATCATTTTAGTTGTTATCAATATATATATATATATATATATATATATATATATATATATATATATATATATATATATATATATATATATATATATATATATATATATATATATATATATTCCGAAATACTGCCTGATAACCGAATGACGAGTTAGACAAATTTTTGCGTGCGTTGCAGTTGATGTTGCAACTCAAACTTAAACAAATGTTCAGAGAGTTTGTTTTTAAATCCGAAACAAGTGTCAAAAGTAGTACAAATCAATCAATTGTTATATCTTAATGTACAAATCATTAAATTAAGCTGACGGCAAAGACAATTGCAAAACAACTTTTTTGTTTGGAGTTCAAGCTTTTGTTGAAATCAAATGCGACTAAATAGTTATTTTAGAAATGAAAGTGGAAACTACGCGGCTTCAACTTTACAAAATATTGTAAACAAAATCACATAATAACTGCTGATTAAAAGTAACATGAGGAAATTGATAGAACGGGATGGACCGAAGGTCTTGGATAGTCAATTTTATCGGCGATCCGAACGCTACACAACGATATACGACTATCGGCGACTTTGCCATTGCATAATCATTTTCATAAAAAAATCTTAATTACTTTTACGGGAAGAAACATCAAAACTATAAACGCGCTGTACATATTTCTTTTGTCGGTAAATTTCATTTTTTGTAACTTATCTGATATATTAAAACCGGTAAAGATTGTTTGACGCATGTTTGAAGGAGCACTAGCGTATACAATCTCCTACGCAGTAATCTCTGTGGATGATCAGAGAAGACTGTAAAGCGAAAAAGCCGCTGTGTGGACATTGTACAGTGTACACATTCTTTTCTGTAATCGGGATGTATAGGTATCGGAAAAAAACAACTCAAGAATAGCCAAAGAATGCAACGGAGCTGGTAATGTGAAAAAAACAACAAGTTTTTACTATGCCTGGATTCTTTAAATAGCTAAGGAAATGCTGGCTTTATCAAAAACATGATTCAACAATCGATATATGATGACCACTGAACAGGATATATCTAATTCACTTGCAAATTATGTACGAGTCTGTGCTCATTCTTGATGTTTTCCAGCTGTTTATAGATCTAATTAATTGTGCTTAACACTGTTATAAAATGCTCTGAAAATACCAACAAACAAAACATTATGTTATTGCTTCCAGTAAAAAAAGTGCTTTAGAATAGTCATTGATAAAT
Organism: Mya arenaria; assembly: GCF_026914265.1. NCBI lineage: Eukaryota > Metazoa > Mollusca > Bivalvia > Myida > Myidae > Mya > Mya arenaria. The sequence continues at coordinate 63,180,105 of NC_069123.1, forward strand.
GATACACCATTCAATTATTGCTAATTAATCAGATAATCGATCGGAAGTGATTTCCGATTAACAGATGTTATTTCTAAGTCGATTGCCCATCAGTACTGATGTCATATTGGTTGAGACAAGTGAAACATAATTAAAATACATCTACAATTGTTTCAGGAATGTATGTGGGGCTTTTGCTAGGAAGATATCGGAGATTCAGAATCGTCTTTATTGAGTACTTTTGGCTGTGAAATTATATTAATGAAAAAATAGAAAGTGGTTGTATTAGATTTATTAAGTTTCAATTGTGAAGGGAATATCGAGTTAATATTATCTGTAAATACCGGTTTATCCAAACTAAGAATTCGTCAAAATATATAAAAGTTTCATTGAAGTTATGAACAAGGGCAATATCTCCAGACTTAGATATTTCTTAACATATAGTCACTTTCATAGCAGTTTAAAAATAAGTCAGCAAGACAAGTTATTTTGTCGAGCAGATCAAACGACCAACCGTTTTATTAACACTTTGAAATATATGTTGGTAGCGGGCGAAATGGTTGAACATATATGGCTTAAATGGTGTTAAAACAACGACATTTTATTCCAAGGTGGGTCCTAAATTGATAATATAAAAAGTTCATCAAACTTAAAGCAATAATATGCCGCTTTTTTCGGGCAAGTCTTTTGAGGGGTCAAACACTAAATTGTATTTTAGAACCTACCCTTATGTTAACAGTATTGTCATCCTCAGTATATAGGTAACTGTTTTGAAAGTTTCACAATTTGTTTCATCCGTAAAACCCATTACTAATTGATACATTTATCTCAAAAGAATCACAGTTTATACGAACGTGGGCATCATGATAAGGCACACAAAGGTCATGCACGTGTCGAGCAAGATATCCACTACCTTTTGCCCCTAAGTGATCTTGTACTTCCTTTCAGATTTAACTGATTTCCAAATCATATAGGTACAGTGGCTCTTAACGCTATATATGGCACGTGATATTATTCCAGCAAACGCGCTTTCAACGGCCGCTCCCGCCTGTCAACAGCAATTAACAATGCTTTGTACTTTCAGCCTAGCCACAGGAATTATACAACAACATTATTCAATTAGGCAAACTAAAGACAAATTGGGCCAAGTTATCGATCTAGACTTTCTAAAGGCTTTAAAGGAAAGAAACATTACACATTTTTGAAAATGTGGCGGCACCTTAATTTTATATCACTTTGCTGACAAAACACTTTCAAATGTGACGCCCAGTAGGCGTAAAAAATTGTCATCTTGGAGCATTAACGTAGATGATTGCGTCTGTGTGCATTTCTTACTCAACATCAATTGTACGTCTCTGAATCATCGGGATATTTCCGAGAAGAACAAGTGAATATAGCATAATCTGTTATTCCATTGGTTGGCTATTGTGTTTGACGGAGGCTTTATTCAGCAAAAGAGGCAAAGAAGCTCATGGTTTTGAAGGGATATCAAAGAAGTAACGTGTACAAAATGGCTAAATACGTCTTTAAACACGTAAAATACTTTTTGGTAATGCTTATTAAGTTTACATTTATGTCACTTCTTCGATGAATTAGCTTAATAATGTAATAATTACGGGCTGGATTCGTAAAATAGTCTGACTCCATTTTTGTATCAAGACTTTTCCGCCTTTTCAACAGTAACTGGTTTATTTGCTCTTGAACAATAATAATACAATGGACACTTATTTGCAATGATTACACCTCGCATAAGTTTTGCACATGATACCTACATCTGAAAGGCGTCATTCCAAAAGTGTTCAGGTGAATTTGAAAGTTTCAAGAAAAATGCAACAATCATAATATGTACACTAAAAAAAATCAGAAATTAAATGCATTATATTCACGAATTAATTTTGGGTTCCATCGAGGTTTTTTTAGTTGGTCAGTTAGTTGGAAAGACTGAGTTGCTATAACTCAAAACATATATTTATAACAGCATACATATATGCATGCATACTCCAGCAAATGAAAAGGGTCGCGTTATTTTAGCTTCAATTCAATTCAATTTAATATTTTATTGCCTCTAATAATGAAGATTGGAAAATACATACATATTAGACGAAACATATACAAAGGTAATTGGTGAATAAACATGCATATAGTTATATAGATATGATGAATATAAACTATTGTCAAATGGATATATATGAACGAAATAATAAATATAAGCAAATATACAAGGTGATCAATGTTTTAAATACCTTAGCGAAACGAAACAGATGGTATTTGAATAAACACAGAAAAAATCAAGTTAACAATAGAGAAAAACACACACTATATAACAATTGTGCCATATCCATTCGATGTGCAATATACAGTACATAATTGAGGTAGTAATCATACGTTGCATGAACGCTTTCGAAATAATTAAACGCTTGTGTATCGAAAGACAGCAAAATATGCTTAGGGGCATTTATAAGTGTACATGTACCTAGACATCAGACATACTTCTACTAAGAGAAGTAAGCTTTCATGCATTTCACAATAATATATAGAGGATATTTGTTTATTTCAGTGTAAGATCGTATTTTATTTCACGAGTGTCATAGAAAAACATATTGTAGTAATTGTAGTTTTTTTATGATCACAAGTGAAATTAAATACGATCTTACACTGAAATAAGCAAATTTTTTTCTGTTTCTTTTATGCTTTTTTCGGAGTTTTATTTGTTTTTTTATTAATTTCTGAATTAGCCCCTTTTTGAAAAGGGTGGGCTTTACGCCGCTACCCGTGGGGTGCCCCTCATGCATAATTATAGCTGTCAACTTTTCTACTTTCGGTTTGCTGAGAAATAATTCCTGCTATTCATTCTTATAGCTTAATATTCGCTCGTTTTTTATTGTAAAGCTTTATGAACAGTAAAAAATGAAGTATTATTAGTGCACAAATGTTCCAAAAAATAATGAAAACACTTTTTATTTTGACCAAATTACTACGCCGCTATTTATAGAATGAAAATTTGGAAGGTCAAATGTGTTAGCAAACAAATGTGGATACTCATTGGATTTTAACCATTCTTCTTAGTTTAAGACTGCATATACGCGTGTTTTTATAGTAAGTTAATATTCAGTCATCTTACTGTCAGAGACCAGTCTGTTTCGCTTTAAAATGTTTGTTTTCCAGAAGAGTAAATGCCACGCTAGTTTGTTGACACATTTTGAGATGTGGGTGGGGTAAAAAATATCGGATCTATCTGTAAATTGTTGTGTGAATTCTCCAGGAAGCTCATTTTACGTACTACAACGGTTAACAGTTCAAAATACATTTGAACGATGATATAAAATTTTATTTATGTTCGAACAGTTGTTTTTGTCTGTAATTTGTTTGGAATGAAAGCAAATGTTCGAACATTCAGCTCCAAAGATCAGTAAAATGTTTGATAAACGAGATAACCGGTAATAAACGGTACAGTAAGTTGTTAATTTCCAATTATATATTTATTTAAATTTATAAAATATTTCTTTATTTTTTTTAAACATTTTTTGACATAATTTACTGAAGTCCAGTGTTCTGTTTTGACCAAGGCAAGTACATGTAACAACAAAGGATTTTAAAAGTAGTTCTGAAAATTGATATTTTCACTTCTTATTTTGCAGTGAGAATATCAAATTGATACAAGCTTCTAAATAACTTACTTAGTTATATAAACACATGACTTAATTGGCGGTTGTATGTAAGTATGTAGATTAACGATTTCAATAACTGAATTTGGTTTTGCAGTAGCAATCACAAACATTCCGATCAAGAACATAAATGTTACGCAACAATTTATGATAACACCATTTAATTTTAGTATTTGCTGACAGCCTCCTGAGTGTACCATTTCGATACTGGGGCACATTAACAAAAGTGCATATTGTTTATAGGGCGCAATTCTAATTGAAAATGTAAACAATACACTTCACTCTCTAAATGATCTCTAGAGTGGTAGACTTTTCATTAAGGATATGTTATGTTGTAAAATATATCAAATGTGTTAATTTTTAAATTGTGTTATTAATTAGATCTAAATTAAAACATATTTTGACGTCATATTTAAAACGATTCATAAGTGTTTTAGCATATCCTCTCAATAATATCTAAAGTAGTATTGAAATTGTCTTTTACGTATAGTTGTTTTGTAACGTATCAAAATTGTGTTATTTTTCAATGTGTTACTTATAAAATCTAAAGCTAGAAATAGTCCGGCGTGATGAGAAAAATGATTATTCATACTTTTAAGCTTAATTAAGTCTTTCATCGTATTTCCTGTACATCAAATGCATGAAAATTAAACGATATATGTCGACCGAAAAAATGGGCACCAATAAATTGAAAAGAGAGTTGGGAATTATAACTCATTCGTACAACAAAACATGTTTTGACAAACTGTATTGATAAATTCATGATTAAGGACTACGACAGGCTTTCACTGCCATTCACTTCATTGATCTTGATAGAAATGTGAAGTTTCGATTGCATGAACTGGATAGTGGTTATCGTACGAGGTGAAGTAATTACAATTATGTTTTGTTTCAAAGATACAGTTAATCCTTTTCATTTTTAGTGAGTTGTTAAGTGGTAAATATCTAATTAATCAATATTAATGTAGTATTAATTGATAAGTATTTCACCGAGTACAAAGTAAGAACCAATCAATTTCTGCGAAAAACGCAATGACGTCCTTTCGGCATCGACATAATTATGTAAACTTTGTTTTACGTCAGGTCAAGGGATGTAAACTTATTGCGAAGACCACTCTGATACGGCAAGAAACATTCATAAACAAGGCGATTCGTGCCGATTATACTGGTTAGGTGTTTTACAAATACAGCCAATACTGTTTCTGCAATTCCTTGCATAAATGAGGAAATGGTAAATGCATCCACAAACACGCATCTATACCGATATAAATATTAGTCAGTTACTGTTTCAAACATTTACTGATTTTATTCGAATCGGACTGAGTACGAAACGTTGAAGCGCTGCTCATTTATTTTAGTGCGTGTACACTTATATCGCAAACTAAGCACGATACCTTTCATGAAATATGACATTTGACGACATTTTACATAATGTAACTCAAATCTATTTCAGAGGTGAATCGAAAATATCCAAGTTTTACATTAAATAGGGGATGTTGGTACAGCCATGGATATGAAAAACATGTTGTTGTTCTTTATGAAGTGACATTGTTTGAATTGATGGGGACATATAATTTATCGATTTCAAAATCGTACACGGTGTATTTGAAATAGGTAGCACTGTTTAAATAAGTATCAATACAAAAAAAGGCTTCCGCCTTGATCTTATGCAGCTATAACGAAATGCACGGAATCAAGTACCGCGTGCTTTGTTTCTTTTTCAAAAATAAACGCATTCCGCATGCGTCCACAGATATTCTTTACCTCTAAAAATTGTTGTATCCATACTTTCTACATTATTGTTATCTAAATATTTCTTTTATTTTTTCCTTATACATTTAAGTATTGGAATATTAAATAAACTGATATCTGTTTTGGTAGCCATCAATATTTGTTATGTATTTTGCACAAGTATTATATAATACAAATATCAATTACCTTGATGTGTTAATGATATGTTAACATATGTGTTCATTGTGCTGTGATAAATATTGTTTGGTAATGATGAGTTTGGCATTTTACTATCTCTGAAACAAGTCATTTTAAAAGTTACTTTTTGTGGATTTTTAATGAGGTTATGCTTTTGAATTTACGGATATCTCATTCCGGTATGGATAACAAATACAGAATTCCTCTTGCTCAGACGGATTTTGTTTAAGAAACTACTAAATAGATATATTTTAATAAAACTGGAAAAATAATAGTATCATTTTTCTACATTGATGAGTTTTGACATTTTGTCTTGAAATTATTCACTAGACTAAAATAAAAATTTCAATGATTAAATGAACTACAATGTACCACACGCAATACTGTTTAGACAGGAAATATTAACAATACCGAAGCAGCTGATGTTATGAACGACATGGGCTTACCAACAGTGACAATTTATTGCAACCGAGTGCGGAAACCAGCATTATCGTTAGACATTTATAGAATGTCATGGCGCTTTTAGGACCAAGTTTATTACCCAGAAGGATAATTAAGTAGTCTGGTCGATCAACTCATGGAACAGAATTGAAACCTATTATTTGAAAAAAATTGTAGAGTATGAAAATAATAGTTGGTCAATGCAACTGAGTATTTTTTACTGAACTAACAAAAATCCTCATATTTTGGAATTTTGTTTTGATAACTTGAGAGTAGAGTCATGGTTTACAAATTTCAATTGATTTGAAAGATGATTTTGATATTTTATTAAAATCAACGTAAGGATTTCTTATACATGTTTATCAAACGTTGTTATAATTGTAGACTAAAGATGTTTTGGTGATGTTATTGCAAATATCTAAAAGATTAAAGATGCACTCTTAATCCCAAATAAAAATTAACACATTTAAAACAATTGTTTTAATATACCAAAATGGATAAACGAATGTCGAAAACAATGGTTCTGATGAAGGATACTGAGTTTAATTTAAAAGAAAGGTGCAGAAAACACGGTATTGCTACCTTATGAGACCATAGTTAATCACAGTAAATCATTTAGCATTCACCAATCATTTAATATTTGTGTGTGTTTAGCTTTTAAATAAACAGTTAAAATATTGTTAATAGTTATTTATATTTTCCATAAATGCATTACTTAGTAAGTAGTTGAGGGTGTATCACTAAAAGTTTATGTTTGTTTTACATGTGTATGTATTGATTTTGAAGAGTGTCACTTTAATTATTCATTCAATAATTCGGAGCATGTAAAAGATCTTCAATCTTAAGTTCAATTTGACAGGCATATATGAGTTCTCTTATCTGGTTAAAATAAGAAAATAACGAATAAAGATCTTGTACCCAAAGTCTAAGAAAGAAGAAATATATTGCATTAGCACGTAAGCAAAAACGTGACACATAGTCACCATAGAAAAATGAAAAATATCGAGTGTACATCTGAAAACGGATGTTAAGTTTTTTTATTCCTGAAATTATTAGTGTGCATAAAATCATGTCATCTTATGTAAAACATATTGATCCATTATTAGAGTGTTTTTGATATAGTATTTGTCATTGTACAATTTATGTTAATGGTTATTGGAAATGTTTTGCTTCAGTTTAAAAAACAAAAACACCACAACCTTGTTCTGGCTTAAGAAACCCTATTGTTCTGTGTTAACAAAACATGTTATAGTTTTTGGATAAATAACGTTTTCGAATTCGCTCGTATATATTTGTAGACCATTGTATTTAACTATTGATCGTTAAAGCTGTTGGAAGATATTGACAAATTTTGTGTTTTAAATATATAAATTATTATTACTTTCGTTGTTATTAATATATATTTTTTTCAGAATTCTAGCCCGATAACCGAATAATGAGTTAGCGCTGCACTTGCACATGTTCGCTATTTGTATTTGTACATGTAAGCCATTGTATTCTATGAATTTGATCACGGGTCATGTTGGCCTATTTCAAATATATATTGTGTGTTATATGCCCTTGAATAAACCTTCTTCTTCTTCTTGATGTTGCAACTCAATCGGAAGAAAAATGTTTGAGAGGGTTTGTAATTAAATCCGATACAAGTGTCAAAAGAGTCCAAATTAATCTATGGTTATTTCTTAATCTACGAATTCAATCAATAAATTAAGCTGACGGCAAAGACAATTGCAAAACTACTCTCTTGATCCATGGGTTTAAGCTTATGTTGAAATCAAATGCGACTAAATGGTTATTTTAGAAATGAAATTGAAAGTTCCGCGAATTCAACTTTAATAAACATTGTAAACAAAATCACATAATAACTGCTGATTAAAAGTAAGATAAGATATTTGATAGTTAGGAATGGACCGACGATCTTGGATAGTCAGTTTTATCGGCGCTCAGAACGCCATACGACTATCGCGAATTTGTCATTGCATAATCATTTTCATGAATAAATATGTTAATCATTTTTTACGAAACCCACAAAGGAAACACATTCAATATTCAAGACAGCGGACAAGCTGTTCATAAAAAAGTTCGCATAAATTAAATCATACTAGGCATTGTAAGAACAATAATATTTCAAGAAACAGTCAAATCTATATGACTTTAACAAAGAATAAATGATACATCACAAAATAAAATCGAAAAGAATATACGAAAATAAAAGAAATATATCACCAGTCCGGTAGTGTCTCATTCGAAAATAGCCGCCTTTTAGGTGATTATAGTCAACAAGAATCAGATGTCATGGAAAACAGAGAATTTGCTCAAGTTACATATTGTGTGACAGTCAGAGGTACTTATTGAAATTTTAAATAAACACGTTGCGCTGATTGTAAAGTGTAAACAGATAAGAAGAATGCTGCTGTCTTCAGGTTTATTATGGCCGACAATGTTAATCGCAATGTCAGTACACTTGAAATACAGAATACCTCAAACGAGCATATATTTCATGGAATCTGAATGTGATATACAACGTTGTTGACGTTGTTGATGTTGTTGGGCGGATTAATTTACCCTCCAAACCGAACACAAACAATGAGGACTTATAATGAAAACAAAAATGGGTCCTACGATCAAAGATTATGGAATGGAACAATGCACATGATAAACGACGAAATCGTACGGGATAAGCTTCTACAATTTTCCTACCTATGATCGACATGGACTCGAGCAGTGAAATATGCTCAACTCTTCCGTTCATTGCAGCATTGTCTGAGATATTTAAAATTCCATCAGTACTTACATTTGACCAGCCAGTATGGTGGCTGATATTGATAGCAATGCATTTTGTACTGGACAAGGAAACCATATTCAGACTGCTTTTTCCGACTCAGCAGTTCGACAAATACGAAGCGTTGAAGTTCTTACCAGAGGCATCATAAAGAAACTGCATTTGCAGCATTAATTCTTTCAGTTGCATTTCATAGTAGTATACCTAGACCAGGAAACACATCAAAGTTGAGTTTATTGTTATAAACGTTTCGATTGAGTTTGTTCCAGTAAACGGGGCGATTCATGTAGTTAATAAGATGTGTTGTTGAATGCAGACAAGAGACACAAATATTTACTGTTTTGAATAAACACCCTTTGGTAACCACGAAGAAACAGTTGCAATGAAAATATAAAATAGAAAAGTAAGCCGTTTCAAGTTTTATTAGTCCGCTCTAAACGTTTGATTGAAGACCAATCTGGGTTTCTGCTGGCAATAAGCGAGTTCTTTTGACTGTTTTATACGACCTTTTTGTTTGTTTTATTGAGATATATGTCTTGATTCATTTTGTACTATTAAACATCGAATTAATTTTCTGAAGTATTGAAGCCGATATTGAAATAAAACAGCCGGTTGTTAACCAATCAGAGTTTGCGCATGGCAAACCGAATATGATAAAGAGGTGGCCATAGATTGCTCACCTGATTGGACAAAGGGTTATAAGTTATTGGTCGGACAACATTCTGCCCGTATGCCGCAAGTGAATCAATAACACTTCCCATTTTATTTCAAAGCAGTATATTAAAACATGAAAGCTATGAATTTGTTCAAAAATATAAACAGCCATAACTCATACAGTATTTAATTTGGAGTTGTATAACTTCGCAAAATGAACCTATTGTTTCTGTGAATTAAATAAAGTATACAAAAAATACATAATTAAATTTGGTCACATAAGGATCAATTATATGTAAATATCTTTTTATGAATCACAATTTTGTGAAGGAATTAAGATATGGTCGCCTTAGGAATATTTCTATTAAATAAATTCAAAGTTGTCCATATAAATATATAGTAGTAACCAGCCCCGCCCCTGGCAACCATATTTCTTATAAATCATCATGGAGTAAATGAATTTTACAGTGGGTCATCTTAGGAACAAATCTGAAATCATTTAAAATCGGGCCAATAGTTTCTGAAGAAAAGATTTTCATATAGAAATATAGTGAAAAGTAGCCACGCCAATGGCGGCCATGATTTTTTTTACGAATTAACCTGGGTTAAGGATTGATACAGGGTTATTTTTTTGAAATTATTTTGAAATTTGGCCAGGGGTTTCTGAGAAGATGATTTTTTAATTTCGGTCTCCATGGCAACCAGAGTTTTGCATGGAAGCTCTTAAACTTAAGGAATATGGAAGAGGACCACCGAAGGAACATTTCTGTGAAGTGTGGTTATAATTGTTCCCGTGGTTTAGGAGAAAAAATGTTTGAAGGAACTTGTTGACGACATACGACGGACGGTCTTACGAAGAACAGACGACGGATGACGGACAATCACCCCATCAATATAGCTCACGCTGAGCTTACTTTGATCAGGTGAGCTGAAAAGCTAGGAATGAAACGATCAAATATATGCCACATTGAAGGCCTGATATTCATTATTTAGTTGTAAATCAGTGTCAGATTTTGACAGGAGGCACTCATTTTGAGATTTCGTAAATCTCTATCCAAACTATATTTCCGGTAGCATCCGTGCATGACGACTCTATGAAAAAAAAAACATCCTATATTTCTTGTCAGGACACACAAGAAGTAAGATAGAGACTCCCTTTATGTCAATCTCGCGTTCGAATGATCGTCGCATCGGTCACTTTGAAAGAGCAGCAACCTATTACAGATGGAAACAATGACATTGCTTTAAGTTGGACAAAAAATAAGGCTAATGAATAGGCACAATCATGTTAACGACGTATTAACATAACAAAGGCTTTTCTGCACCTCGCAAGAGAAAAGCTTACGCACTGTGAATTGATCTGATATACGTTCCGATTGGCAGTAATACGACATTCACATGAAGAAAATTTCATTTCCTATAAGACTACGTATTAATTATACTTGGTAATGCCCCGTTATGATGGTCTATCGCCATGCTCTTGTTACTACCAACATTTATCAGCTGTGCTGCTATCGGTAGGTCGACCTCAACAAATTTGTGAGCTATTACGAACATATCAGCATTACATTATATTGGTACTTCCTTTGAGAAGCAAACTCAAGTGAAAATGTTCATCATTCAAAATTTGGCTGCGCAATTTAGAAAACAATACTAATCCATTTGATAAATGTTTATGACTTAATAAACAACACTGAAACGACATGTGTTTACCATTTACGAAATAGTAAAATATGTATTAATAACTATCGCTCAATACAAAACGGTAGCTCTTCGGTCAATAGTCTGCTTCCTACAGGTGCAATACGTTTTCATAATTCTGCCATGGGCTTTTAGGGAACTTTAACAGGCTGCTCTTTTAAAGTGCGAATGATATGTGGCAAAATAATAATTCCACATGGATATCGTTCAGCTTTAATACATATCTAAAATGATCAACGTCTGTTTGTTTCGATGCTTACAAGAAAGGAACCATGAATTTATTCCTGAGATGGATGGATCAATACATTCTTAATATATAAACACCTAAATAAATCGTTATCACAATTTCGTGATATCAAGATTAAGTTTTATATTCCCTGCATCAAGTCTAAAGAGCTTGAAGTTTGATTTACTGATTAAACGCTTATTAAACTCATCCAAACTGAATTAACATCACAAACCCAGAGCGAACAAAATATTTATGCGTTGCCGTTGCCAAAATATACATTCAGTAACTGTTGTTTTTCCTGTTCAATCCGTACATGCTGCTTTTTTACTGCATACCATAAGCTCAACCAAATTGCACTAACGTTTACCGGTAAGCGCAGTGGTTAGCATAGTAGTTAGCGCACTCGCCTCTCACATAGGCAACTTGGTTCGAGTCTCGGCTTGGGCGCATGTAAGTTTAGTTTGTCTTGTCCGAACCGGACACGTGACTTTCCAACCCAACACAAGACCATACTCTCGCGTGGCATTGTGTCAATGACAGTGACTGATAATCGTGTACTAACTTGTTTCACAATCGTAAAAAAAGAGAAAATTTAAGTAACGTTTACAAATGCTTCATTGAATCAGTCCCAAGCGTAAAATGCTTATCGGGCTGGGACACATGAACTTTTATAACATGTTAAACGGGGAAAATTGTAAAATGAAAGGAGATCGGTAGAAAGTTTCATCGAAAAGTGGATGTCGCAGCTTTTATTTTTGTATTGTAACTAGTCGACATTTTAAAAGTCCAGAAGATATTTAATATGTAGAATTATATTGTCAATTTTAATATTCGATGTAAAGCAGTGAATATCATGGATTTTAGGTAATTTAAAGATAGAGAAAAAAGGCATTTGTATATCTTTAGATGAAACACATGATTTCTTAAATTTCTGCAATCTGATACAATGCTTAGTCGATGATAATACGGAAATACGGAATAAAAGTATAAAAAATAGATGTTATTTTGATAGAAGTAAAAAAAAAACACCACTAAATGTCCAAATGGTTCTGAAATGTCCAGATAACTAGTAAAATATTCCAAAAAGATCCTAAAACACCCGACAATAAATAATTACACTACATTTACAGAAGGCATTGCGTTTCAAAAAAGTACTTACTTATTATTCCTCATGAAATTATGTAAATAATCTTAATACAAAACAATAACAAAGAAATTGCAATATTTCCTCCATTGTGGAAGACCCGACCTCAATTAAACGGTAATAACGCCGACGTTTGAGCGATATCTTCCGTCGGGATGTATAAACCGTTGAAGACCTATTGCAACATTTCGACATTTGTTAAATCGACCACTTCAAAAACAATTAAACGTCTTTTAAAACTGTGGAATAACCGAAGAAAACATGTATTGCTTTCCATATAACGCAACCATCGCTTACATTTGATATCTCATATGATATCTCATTTTGAAATCTCTTTTATTAGAAGATAATAAATATTGTTGAGCCATAATATCACTTACAATCGTCGATACGAAATAGAACATTCTAAGAAAAGTATCATTTAGAAAATACTGGTGTCAAACGAATCCGTTTCTTTACTATTTCAGAATGTGAAAAAGAGGGTTGCAAACAAATACACATAACCATCCGTTCCATCGATGCATGTTATTTACCCACGGCGTTTTTGTTAACATCAACCTAGTTTCATTTTTGGTTTTAACGGCTTAAAGGGTTGAATTCTCCATATTTGGAGAGTAACTGTCTTCCTGGTAAACTTATTATTGGCGATTCTGGCAATAGCGGGATGGTCAGCAGCAGTGTTAAAAACCTATTGTGTTGAAGAAAATCCGATCAAAAACGCGCAATAAAGGACAGGAAACATTGATTCTCGTAGATCATGTTTAATCAGTATTGCTTTTACATTTCTTCATCGGCAAGCGTATGTTCCATGCTTATTATGGGATGCAGTTTATTATACGTGAAGGCACGGGTATGATTTAAAAAAATGTTTGCAATTGTTTGCAATAAAATAATATTGAATATAACGTACCAATTAGATTGACATAGTAAGCATGATTTTGACCCAAGGTAACCTAGTTTCAAACAGGCACACATTCTAATTTAGTTTCATGCAGATTGGAACAAATATATTGCAAATATATAGCCTCAAAAATGTTCGCGTGTTTTTTTCGAATGGTTTATCTAAGAACTGATCTAGTGACTTAGTTCTTGACCGCGTGTGACCTAGTTTCAAACTAATCCAAGATTTCTCTACGCGAATATTCAGATGCAGTTTCATGAAGATTCGAGCAGATTTATTGTATCTGTTTGTTCCCAAGATATCTCTAGGGTTTCAGCTAATGACCAAGTCTCTACCTCATGTGACCCACTTTTAAATGCTTCATAGAATACGTAAAGGGAAATGTTCTGACAACAAAGTCTGATCAATCAGTACTAATATTTGGTTCCATGATTTTTAAAAATGTGTCTCTGTGACCTAGTCTCTTAGAGTTAGTGATCCAGTGTTAAACTAGTCAATGATTTATTCAAGAAAAAAGTAGATGAAGTTTTATGAATATCTTATCAGATGTATTGCCCGTAGCATGTTCTCCTGATTTGTTCTACGATTTGGCCTAGTGACCTAGATTTCGACCTTTGTGAAACAATTTAAAACTACTGTGAGATTTCATCAAGAGTAACATTTAGTCCAAGTTTGATTATTATCTAACCAGTCATTATACGAAATGGTTCCAGACAAAAAGTGACATAGTTACCTAATTGTTGATCACATATGACCTAGTTTATCAAGGCTTAACACTCTGATGACATTTGATGTAAAATAGACCAAATATAATGCCTCTAATGAGATTCGGAGATTTACAATGATTCAACCTTTTCACCTAGTTTTTGAACCCCATGTTACTCATTTTTACAGCGATTGCGACTTGACTGAGAGAAACATATTTACCAAGTTTGAACACAGTCGTGACTTGAACTAATGTATCTAGTCGTGAATATATTTGCTTTTTTGCAACCGAATCTATCTTACGAAGCATCTCATAAATATTTTTAAATGTTGTATTCTTCACAATACTTGATAATATGTTCATTATCATTTAAGACAGTGTTAGAACCAATATTATCCACAACAAATCTAAAGCCCATTTACATGGATATGATTGACAACCCGTTCGTTATTTCTTAGACATATTCCGACTAAGCTTACGTAGATATTAGCGTTTATCATCTATGATTTTTGAAAATTTATTATCGTTTAAAGATTATCAATTACGCGAAAGAGATCAGATATCTCCACACGTAATGCTTTGGTATGAGCTATCATGCTCGCTACCGTATCTATTTCGTTACATGTGATAAGGTTCACTTCAGCTGCTTCTTCAATAAAAAGATTAGAATTCGTTTATTTGATTAACAAAGTTTGATAATCAACTTTCTTTGACAATAAGACAATTTAGATGTAGCTTGCTTATTTCAGTTGAATGTCATTAAACTGAAACAGTTATAAAATATAGGGAAGTCGACAATATCAGTGAGCTATGATTTAGTTGGTATTCAAGACTCTTAGGCAAACTCTTTTTCTGCTTAACAATTTAAATGATTGGCATTTCAAGGTCTATAGGCTCATCACTAAGACTTCGCAGGCTTCAATGGGACACCTGATTGGCAGCACTGACCATATTCATAGACATATGTGACACGTAGGAGGCGTCAGAAATCCGTTTTCTCGTTAGCTTCAACATCTGCCTTTCAAACACGATCAAGATATCAAGCCCACTCTTTGGTCAAGAATGAATCACGTTACCATCTGCCCAAAAAGTCTTAAAACATATATATATAAATAACGAAGGTAAATATTCCATTTTCTGCGTTGATTACTGCACCTGGTGGTAGTTCATACTAATCCCGTTTAGCTTGCTTGTGATAGCTTATAAAATCTGCATCAAATCAGTTTACATGGAATAAATTAGATCTAATGTTCTTTTTGAGAGGCCAAGCTAAATGATCTCTGGTGGGGATCGAGCTCATTATTGAGCAGAAGTTGTAGGTTCGAAACCGTGAGTTAATGGTTCTCAGCTCACCAGGATAGTATGACACCGACGGACACAATTTGAAATTCGTATAATGATAAGATTTACAGACAACAATAGTTCTTGTCAGGTGCAGTAGGTAAACAAGCACTTCAAAAAAAGACAAATATTCCGTCTGAGTTGTTTGTCTGTATTACAACCAGGAATGTTCACCAAATACCATATGCTTTGACTTTCGAAACGATATTGCACATTCATTTTTTAATAGTGACGAAAAAACTTATAAATTTATAAAAAAAACACTACCCGCAAGCTTTACGAATTAATTAGTTGTTTCGATAATGTAGAGCATTATTGTAAATCTGATCATGCCTTGCTCTTTTCAAGTATGTACATAATTATGAATTTGCCAATCGTCGTTTAATGTATTTCTGTTAGACTTTCACTATAGTTTTTATTGTGTTATTAAGTGAAGTGTGGTGTATATATTTATAGTTTAAACTCCTCATCAATTTCTCCGTAGAATGGTAAACCTTTTTCTTCTTTCTTGTAAAGTAGCGGACATATTCTGCAATTGTTCTGTTGTGCTATTCGAAAGACCAATCAAAATTTGTTCTTTCTCAGTTACGATGTCAGTTTCCGCTCAATGTAATAGTATTAGATAACTCAACATTTTCTTTATTTCATAACTCTCTATATATTATCATCAGAAGGGATTTAACAGATACTTAGGTTGAAATGACCTGAACAGTGTTAATGTGTCTGTCTTTTGATATTGACTATAACATCCTGAATGCAGCCACAACTTCAACATGAAAATTGTGTTTAGATATAAAATCATGTTTCCATTGAACCCGTGTAATATCTTTGTGTTGTGTTTTAGTTTATTAACAAGAAAAACTGTGATACAAAGTATCACAGCGGGCCCACAAACATATCTACCATGTAAATATTTTGAAGTTGGTGATGGCTGATGTCAAGTCAAGGTTATGAAGGAATTCAAAGATACCTATTTTGGTAAAACATTAGTCTTTGCACAACTACAGTTTATAATAAACACTTCCAGGTTTCAGTACAACTATAAGTTTTACAGGGGACAAAGTTTTGTGACAGACAGACAGCACTAAATCATTATGTCTCTTGCTTTCTCGGGAAAAAACATAAATAACTCAAACTATTTTCTTAACCTAAAGCATACCGCAAACAGCAGAGATCTTTATCCGATAATGATACCTTTAAAAGGCAATAAAAAGCGGCCATGTCATAATGAGATTAGTCATCTGTTAAAATCTCGGTAGCACATAATCCGATATCAAAAAGTGGTACCGGGTACCGGGCGATATCGGATACCGGGGACCGGCTTTTAGCACCACCCGCCAGAAACGTTGCGAAATCAGAAACTCGCGCTCTTTTGTCAAACGTACGAAAGACAACTCTGTAAAAAATAGACTGTGTCTACATTATTAATGTCAAAAGTAACACCGTTTATTTACATTCGGAGCTCCTGACCTCGGCCATTTTATTGAAAACAACCTCGGATGTATTTGGACGGTTTACATACTCAAAAAGTGGTACGTTTAAGTCCGCTGCAAGTAGATCGCGTAGTAATTTTATTTAGGAGTTAAACTTTGTGACTTAACTCTTGGGATTCTTAATTATGTTTGCAATAATACAATTCAATGGCAATCATTTAAAACTTAGATCAATAAATACAACTCTAAAACATTACATTTAATTAATGATATAATTCAAAATTTTACGAACTACTTCAACTGATGTACCTACATACATCCGAGGTTGTTTTTAATAATGAATGGCCGAGGAGTTCCGAATGCGTTTATTAAATGACGAGACAATCATTATGATAAGAACGTCAACTCATTTATTCAAGGGGAAAATTGACTGCGTCTACATTTTCAGCTCAAAAATACTTGATTTTTTAGGAAAAAGAGACGCATATTTTCAACCAAGTTCTTAAGTCTCCATAAACCTTTTACTCACCACGTATTAAATATAGCGGGCCGCTGCAGCTGAACTTGTATTTAAATAATTCAAAGCTTCCATTAATACAAAGCAAACGTGTTTCAAAGTGTCATGTTTTTTTAGGTTTAAAGTTACATTTTTCGCAAGAATAGACTTCAATTCTTTGCATGTCTTATATAGGAATATGTTGCCAGACTTTTGGTGAATTACCATTTGCTTCTAAACGAGAATGTCTTTTGACAGTATAAATGTGATTTTGTGTCAAAATGTTCCAGATTATTCAATGAAAATGCTGCTTTTAAAACGAAAATCGTAAAATTTGCAATGCGTTCAGTAATATCAAATCACATATATATCATATCTTTAAAGTTATGATACCAAAGTTACATGTCGATCGAAGAATATGTGTTTCGCCACATACTGGATGCATACATTTTTCAAAATTTAAAGAAAATATCCACTTACCAGGCAAAAGTTGGTACCAAAATCGGTACTTTTCTTTCTAAATCCGCCATTTTCTTTGCCATGAAACATTTCTCTCACTTAATGTTTGCATGAATCCAAATTTTGTCCTCCCCTTTGGATTAGTGTATACTCGTAAAATAAGTACCGCTTTTTTGTTGTTCTGTTTTTTTTGTGCTGTGACATATAATAATTGTTTTTGTTTTAGAAATTTGTTAATTTTGCTAAAACATAAAATATTTTGTTCTTTATTTGCTCAATAAAGTGAATTCTGCAACTTCTGACTTCGTTTCGCTGTAGTAGCCTCCCTTGACTTCATTACACAAAACTACGTAACACACTCGAGGTTATACGCGCATTTGAAAGATGGCGGTAAAATAAATTCAAAGTGAAACCGAAAATAAAAAAGGAATAATTAAATAGGCAAGTATATAATAAATGGAGTATTATGATAAAACGCTTTTCTGGTGACCTGCATCACGTCTCTCTCGTTCGATGAGTAAACATGTATCCGTCTCGTCCTACGACGGATGCGTGTTTACACAACTAATTCGACGTGATACAGGCGGCCACCAGAAAAGCGTCCTATCATAATATCCCCTATATATCACAGACTTAACAGCTCATAAAGTTAATATTTTGTTGGTTGGTCTTGAGCGGTAGCCAGGTAAGAACTACAGCAAGCAAAGATAACAGTATACAGAGAAGACAACTGCTATATTCATAGAATGCATATTGTAGTCGTATTAACCAAATTTAACCTGAGCAGCGCACATATTCTATCACATCTCTATTCGCCGTTGATTTCATTCTTGTCTCGATCAATGTATAAATTGCGTGAATCAAGTGCGCTGTTAATGTGTTTGTCTTTGTTTCACGATACCTTGCTATATCATTCTATAACATTTTGTTTCACAAGGATCTTCAATGGAGCTTAAATTGGTAGATTATATGTAAAGTATAGACCTAATTAGAAGACATAAACAATTTTTCATAAAACGTACGACTCTTTGTACGGATTTTTGTGGAAAACTAATAAGTATTCACAACGCACTAAATATAATTGCTTATTCTAAACATTAATGTACTTATTCCTCTTTAAAGAGATAATGTTTGATTAATGGGAAGATTATTTGTTTCAAATTGTGTAGAAAACAAATATTAATATATAATTGAGCAATATCCTCAAGTGCTACTTAATTGCATGCAATATTAAAACAAACCTTATTACATCGGCGTATATTCATTCACCTGCCCTCTAATTTGGTGGGTTACAGGACATATTTCTATTAACAAACAGAGGATATTCGCTTGACTTTTACAACCAGCCATCATAAAACAAATGTTATTGCAATAATGATATAATTGATGATTCACGATTAACAGAGTAACAATTCACTGCCTTCTTTAGGCGAACTGGTGGAACGATGATTGTTTGGTACAAGACACAAATTGAACTGATGAATTGCCATGAACATTCGGTAAATACAGCAACCAGAAAGTTGGAAATGAAGTAAAATTCAAAACGTGAACAAAAATTAAAATACAAACTATATTGACGGTGATATTATTGTTGACGTAAATTTAAATTATTTCCGCAAGTTTAGTGTCAGCGATATGATCTGCGTATACGAAGATGAGTTTAATATTATTTCCCGGAATACATGTGCAGGTTATATTTTTACATTTGACTTTCCAAGCAGATGCAATTTATGGGTTTGGTGGTAACTATATTAACAAACAAAAAAGTACTTTGCTATACTTGTTCTTAATTTTAGGTTTGTCTCCCGTTAACGAGGTTAGCTGTAAGAGATACACGTTCATATAAATACGTAGTTTTTACACGTAAAGTCTTTAGGCTAGTCACAGATATTTAAAAAAATCACAGTTGATTTCTTTTTAATAAACATAATACCTCAACTCAGCTCATTTTGATAAATGTAATCAAAGGCCGACCATCCGAAATAGACAATGAATGCATAAATATTATAATTGTTTTTATGGAAATGCATGCAATATATATATTCATTTACACAAATATAGCAAATGCATGTTTATCATGACCAACATCGTTATATTTTATATGGTATAAACCTCAATATTCGAGCCCACAACTGCCTCTCTACCAAGTTTAGCATTCTCGGGCTTGGTTCTATAAGCTATCAGCATTGATCACGATCGCGGTTAAAAATAGTATCCACTAACACTTTTGGCATCATTAAACGCAGGAAAAGGCGTGGACATACTATCACATTTCTTAAATTATTAACATTACTATTTTGCAGATTGAGTGAAATGTCTCACATTTACAGATGAATATGGTCAGTGCTGCCATGTAAATGGCACTTGAAGGCCGCAAAAAGATGAACACTTACCCCCAAATAAGATTTTCCTCAATTAATACATTTTTTTATATACCTAAAATCAAACACATTATTTCTTCCGTGTGAGAAGATAGTAGATCTTTGTTGATATTTTAGCACTCACCAAACATTTAATATTTTTAAGTTTTGAGCTATAAATACGATCTTTTTACAATCTTTTTGTCACTACTTGATATTTTCCATAAATGCATTATTTAATAAGTAGTAAAATGATTATCTCTCAAATTAAATGTTCGTTATACATGTGCATGTATTGATTTCGAAGAGTGTCACTTAAACATAGACAAATCTTTGGATCAAACTATTGGCAATCCATATATATATATATATAATATTATGTTGATATATTGATTACCACCAGTGTGATCCGAAGATTTTTCACCATTTCACCTAGTTTTTGACCACCATGTGACCCATTTTTACAACGATTGCGACTTGACAAAGAGAAACATTTTGACCAACTTTGAACATAGTCGTTACTTGACCTTTTATATCTGGTCTAGAGTTCATTTGCTTTTTTTAAGTAGTCTTATGTATCATGTTATAAATATGTCTTCATGTTGTAAAGATAGATTGAAAATGTTTATATTCTTCACAATACTAAATATTATATTCATTATTATCTAAAGTGTAAAGATAGTGTTAAAACCAATATATTCCCATGTATAAATGTATGATCTACTGGAAACGCTCGCATTAATCTCGCTAATACTCGAGAGGTCGTCTTAATCCCATTTACGCGGATTTGATTGACAAGGAGTTCGCTATTTCTAAGATATATTTGGACTTAGCTTCAGGAGATATTAGCGTTTATTATCCTAGATTTTTTGAAAATTCATTGTCGTTTAAAGATAATCAGTAACGCGAAAGAGATAAGATATATCTCCACATGCAATGCTTTGGTATGAACTATCATGCTGTTTGATAATTCTTTAAAACGGTCTCGCTGCCGTATACATTATGTTCGATGTGATTAGGATCACTTCAGCTTCTCCTTCAATAAGATTAGGATTCGTAATTTGATTAAAACAGTTTGATAAGCAACTTTCTTTGACATTAAGAGAATTAAATGCAGTTTGCTTCTTTCAATTGAATGTCATTATACTGAAACAGTTATAAAAATACAGGGAAGTCGCAAATATAAATAGATATATATATCAGTGATATATAAAATAGCTAGTATTCAAAACTCTTAGACAGACTCTTTTGTCTGCTTAACAGATGTGACACGTAGGAGGCATCATGAATCCATTTTCTCGTTAACTTCAACATCTGGCTTTCAAACACGAAAATATTTCAAGCCCATTCTTTAAGTCAAGAATTTATCACGTTACCATCTGCCCAAAAAGTCGTAGAACACATATAATAATAACGAATGTATATGCGTTCCATTTTCTGCGTTGAATACTGCACCTGGTGGTAGTTCATACTAATCCCTTTTAGCTCGCTTGTGATAACTTATTTAATAAGCATCTGATCAGTTTTCATGGAAAAAACTAGATCGAATGTCCTTTTTGAGAGGCCAAGCTAAAAGACCTCTGGTGGGGATCGAGCTCATAATTTGCAGCGGTTTAGGTTCGAAACCGTATAGTTAATGGTTCCCAGCTCACCAGGTTAGTATGACACCGACTGACACAATTTGAGATTCGTAGAATACTAAGCTTTACAGACAAAAATAGTTCTTGTAGGGTGCAGTATGTAAACAAGATTCTGTCTGAGTTGTTTGTCTGTATTACAACCAGGAATGTTCACCAAATACCATATGCTTTGACTTTTGAAACGAAATTGTACATTCACTTTTCAATAGTGACGGAAACACTTATTAATTTATAAAAGAGACCCGCAAGCTTTACGAATTAATAAGAGTTGTTTCGATACTCTAGAACATTATAGTAAATCTTATCATGCCTTGCTTCTTTTCAAGTATGTACATAATTATGAATTTGCCAATCGTAATGTATGCTGTTAGATTTTCACTATAGATATCATTCTGTTATTAAGTGAAGTGTGGTGTATATATTTATAGTTCAAATATTCTTCAATTTCTACGTATAATGGTCACCTTTTTCTTCTGTCTTGTAAAGTAGCGGACATATTCTGCAATTATTCTGTTGTGCTTTTCGATAGGCCAATCAAAAGTTGTTCTTTCTCAGCCTACGATGTCAGTTTCCGCTCAATGTAATAGTATAAGATAACTCAACATTTTCATTATTTGGTATAACTGCGCAATATATTATCATCAGTAGGGATTTTACAGATACATACATTGAAATGACCTGAACAGTTTTAATGTGTCTGTCTTTTGATATTGACGGCTAGTCATAGAATGCAGCCACAACTTCAACATGAAAATTGTGTTTAGATATAAAATCATGTTTTTACTGAACCCGTGTAATATCTTTGTGTTGTGTTCTAATTTATAAATAACTGAACTTGTATTTAAATAATTCAAAGCTTCCATTAATACAAAGCAAACGTGTTACAAAGTGTCATGTTTTATTATGTTTAAAGTTGCATATTTCGCAAGAATAGACTTCGATTCTTTGCATGTCTTATGCAGGAATATTGTACCAGACATTTGGTGAATTACCATTTGCTTCTAAATGAGAATGCCTTTTGACAATTTAAATGTGATTTTGTGTCAAAATGTTCCAGATTATTCAATGAAAATGCTGCTTTTAAAAAGAAAATCTGGGATTTGCGATGCGTTTAGTAATATCAAATCACATTTGAAACATTTCATTGTTAATATACAGATTTATTTATACAATTATATGTACTTCGTTTGATAAAGCGTCATTTCCACAGCTCAATTAAACTATTAGCTCCAGTCTGTTTTGTACAAGAACTATATTTAGATCGCATTTGCCATTGGTAACTAAAAACAAGTGCATTTGTGTTAAATAATGTATGAAAAAAAAAGCTGAAAAAAATCCAAACCATTACTTTTATCCCAATAATTCTTTTAAGCAATAAATGCCCCCTACGAAACTAATGAAATCAAGAGAGCAGTAAATAGAAAATGCACCTAATTATAGCTTCGTACTTACACGGAAACTTGGCATCAAATGATTAGATGAACGCTAAGTTATCACATACTTTACTTGGTTTAAATGTTGCACTGAGTGCAAAAAAAACATACAAGAATCTTGTAAGTCTCATTTTCATTTCGCTTAAATATAGCAGCTTAATGAGCACCTAATATGTATATATCTAAGTGTTAAAAATTTCTTCTTCTTCTTCTTCTTCTTCTTCTTCTTCTTCTTCTTCTTCTTCTTCTTCTTCTTCTTCTTCTTCTTCTTCTTCTTCTTCTTCTTCTTCTTTCTGAGATGAGAAGTTGACTAATGGTATCATAATATACGTAATTTTATTTGAAAGTATTGAATTATCGCCAAATGCAAAATCTTCCCTCTGAAATTATTGGAAAATCAAGGAAAGTGCCCCAAAATCATACTTCCACCAAATAATAGAATACTTCTTTTACTTCACTGTTCAGTAATGGATTTTCTTAAATATTGTGAATACATCATATCTTTTGAAGTTTTAGTTTGACAAGACTACTGGATGTATCTGCTTTTTACATAGTGCAGATTTAAGTAGACGAAACACGAACAGGGGCGTCGTCTTCATTATCATGTTTACAGTTGGTTTGTAAGCAACTAATGATTTTCATTTCTATATGAACAACACATAAAAACGTTCTTGACTAAAGCGCATGTCAGAAGGTTTTAATTTACTGTTCCTAAACCAACATATACAACTTACAATTCTACGTCAATCACAGCATACAACGGATGCCAGATTTAAAATAATGTCTATGATGTGTATAACATCGTCTTTTAAATGAGTATAAGCCTTACACACGACTGCTGATATAGATGTTAAATCTTTCAAAATCGAGTTTTAAGTTTAAATCGGCCGTTATCAGCATTTTTATAAAATTTTATAATTTTCATAAAATTTGGCTCGATGCGATATCTAACTTTAACGACATATATGTAATGCCGTACTTGTGAAACAAATATTTCGATCGTATCTTCGTTTGTTCCACAGAAGTTATGTTCTAGACAATGATCTCTGGGTTTGACAATTGTCAATATTTGCATTGTTGGCCAGACAATATCTCAGACACATTCATTTACCTCGATGCAATATAGGAATTGGATTCGCTATTGTTCGAATTGTTACATCTTATGCAACCGCATTACAGCTTGCTTGAGTTGTGTTAAAGCAGTTTTCTAATGTACATCACTCATGCAAAAATCTTTTTGTATTTTTAAGATCACGATTTTATACAAACGAAACTCTAATCTCATTATATAACAGACTTAACAGCTCATAAAGTTAATACTTTGTTGGTTGCTCTTAAGTGGTAGCCAGGGAAGAACTAAAGCATGCAAGACATCAGTGTACAGAGTACTGTTACTACTGTATCTATAGAATGCATATTGTAGTCGTATAAACCAAGGTATAGCTGGGCAGCGCACATATTCTATAATATTTCTGTCTGCCGTTGTTTTCATTGTAGTCAATTTTAATGTACATATTTTGTTAATTTAAAGCGTTCTTTAATGGTATAAAGAAGTTGCAGATTTATTTAATGCGTTCTTGCGTCTTACTCAACTTCAATGTGGAGAAAAACGGGATTGGGGGGGGGAGAGATAAAATGTTAATTAAGGAGAAGGGCTCTCTTGTAAATGGCATCAAGTAACCACTGCATGTTGGAGAAAGGCGTCACGGAGTTCATCCAGCCTCTCGTTTTACAGCCATTAAAACTAATATTTGAATGCATACTACAAAACTTATGTGAAAAACTACAGAAACAAGCTCAGTAGCAAAACGTTTAAACATAAACCCGGTTTAATGGCACTGGGTTAACGCCAAAGACGTAAAACACAAAATCAAAAAACACAAATAACAAACATGGAAGAACAGCATAAAAGTCCACAAACAGCACAGTCCATACATACTATTTATAAAAAACTAGGTATGTTTATCAAGGATTGTTAGGTACCGCCTTGGAACGGTCAGTAAAATGTAAATATACTGGGGGTTTTAACCAGCTTACGTGCACAAAACTCATCTTTGACTGGGCTGTCAATATATCTTCGGTTGTATATAGCGTATTTAAAATGTAATTAAGGGTTGGACTAGCATCGCCAATAAATTCTCATTCATACATACCGATTCTTAGTGCATGATGGTTATCGACGGTTAAATGTTTTGTTTGGCTTTGTTTCACGCTATCCTGCCAAACCTTCTTTAATATTTCGTTTCACACAGAGCTAATGTAGCTTCAAACGGTAGATTATTAGTAAAGACTTAATTAAAAGACATGAAACATTTTTATCATAAAACATGACTGTCCGTACGGAGTTTTTGTGGAAAACTAATTTGTATTCGCAACGCACTAACAAATTATTGCTCATTGTGAACATTAATAGACATATAACACTTTAAAGAGATTTTTTTTTTGATTAATGTGAAGATTAGTTTGTATCAAATTGTGAAGGAAACATATTTATAATGTCTGCTTTGTGTTTAAAATGTGTCACATATGCTGATGAAAATGGTCAGTGCTGCCAATATGGTGTCACTTTGAACCTCCTAAAGATGTACTCTTACTCCTAAATTAGATCTTCCTCAATAAATACAATTGTTTTCATATACCAAAAAGGATGAACTAATGTCGAAACCAATGGTTCTTATGAAGGATATGGAGTGTAATTGGAAAGAAATTTCATAAAACACTGTATTTCTTTCTTATGAGACGATAGTAGATCACAGTAAATCTTTTAGCATTCACCAATCATTTAATATTTTATGTTTTGAGCTATACAATACGCAGTTACGATATTGTTATCAGTAATTAATATTTTCGATAAATGCATTATATAGTTAGTAGTTAAAAGTTTATCAAATGTAATGTTTGTTATACATGTATACTGGATGTATTGATTTTGAAAAAGAGTGTCACTTCAAGTTTAGCTAAAGTCTATAGAGCCTGATATACAAATCAGTAACAACACTACAGAGTCAAATGAGTGTTTGTATAATGCTCACATGATTTCACTATGACATTGGAGACTTCGTTATATATTTCATAACAGTAAACCCACGTTGCCTTAATGACTTTCAAGTGAAAGAAGAAAGCTGAATTCCCATTGCCTTCTTATCGAAGAATGTTTATTAACAATCTGTGTTTATCAAATTATGTATCCTCTTCTTCATAGTGAAGAAAGGAATGATAGGAAAATAATCAAAGTTAACGTAATAGATACGTCAATGAAGAAAGTTTTTACAGAAATATCAATACAGCATTATAATTATTTCCAAACAACGCGTCTGGAGGTGCTTGTGGAGAGATATCTTATCTATTTACCGTTACTGATTATCCATTAGCGAACAGTCGCGGGGATGATAAACTGATTATAAAATGTAATAATGAATTTTCCAAAATCTGAGATTATAAAAGCAAATATCCCTTGCGATGTTGCGGAATCTTTAAAAAAGTGAACAGGTAGTCAATCAATTCAGGGTTAAAAGGCTTATGAAGACCTCTTGAGAATTATTGGTATAAATGACCAGGGTTCCCTGTATATTATACCGGAATACAATGCGGAATACAATGCTACCATTTCAGATACCCTCTATGAATGGTATTTTTTATATACTGAATATATTTACAACTTTTAAGAAGCTTACACATAAGGAAACTCTAATAATTGGTGAAAACACCTTGCAAATATTATGTTATTTGCAATTTATGTGAAAAACCTCTAAAAAAAGCAAGTTAACTCCCGACCAGATATGTAAGATATAAAAGTTTGAGAAATAATTAGGTACGTGTCCTAGTTTTTCTCGAAGTTATCGAGTATTTCATATTGTTTCCAATCTGTAACGCGTTTAAGATAGAGGTATGGAAACTGTGTACCATACGAATGGTTATATAATATGCATGCATGCTAATTGAAGTTAAGACTTTAACATCATTATATGATGTAAACAATAGTTGATACAGGTTTATTCCAAATCCAACAATACAACGCAATCCTCTCGAGGTCCAAAGGTGAAAACGGGTCTTTTCACGCCTGCAATATAACGCAATCATCTCAAGGTCCCTGAGTAAATATAGGTCTTACCAAGCTTGCAACATTACGCGATCATATCGAGGCTCTAGCGTAAATATGAGTCTTTCCACGCCTGCAATATAACCCAATCATCACGAGGTCCCAGCGTAAATATTTGTATTTCTACGCTTGCAATATAAAGCAATCATCTCGAGGTTCCAGCGCCATTATGGGTATTTCAACAACTGCAGTATAACGCAAATATCTCGAGGATTCAGCGTTATTATGGGTCTGTACAAGCCTTCAATGAAACACAATAACCCCAAGGGTCCAGCGTAAATATGGGTCTTTAATCGCAATCATCGCGAGGTCAAAATAAGTTTAAGAGTAAAATAATTTGGAATGATATTCTCTTAAAGGACGGAACCGTTATTGGATCCAATGATTAACTACACACCATATGTGAAGAAGCCAGGCCTGATTATCTGTCCACGTTCATTGTGTAAGGTGTAATGAGGATATCTGATCACGTTTCTGTATAATTAATTATTTATAAAAGTATTCCAATACAATGCATTTCATTTGCATGTTATTATAGTTCATTATATTAGGTGAAACATATGATGTTGTTTTGTTATGGTATTACCATGTTCGTTCACATATAATTTACCTTATACAATACGGAATGTGCTATATAGTTGCGTATGTTGAGGACTCACATGAAAAAGATATAATGCTGAATACGCAAAACACTGTTTACAAAAAACAACACCGCTGCCGTTTCTTTTAGATTAGTTTTTCATCGGATTATCTGCAACATGTTAGTTTGTTTACATCACAGTTTTAAAAGATATTTGATTTAATGTTTTAAAATTGGTTGATTCAACTGACGCCAAAATTTAAAAGAAGGACGTCAACGGGTTATATATCCCAATTGAAGATATACACCGCCTAAAAACACTTCCTCTCTCGATGTATACCTCCAGCACCGACGGTGTCACCGTTAAATTGACGTGTGCCTCTTCCAAATGGAACTCGTCAATTTAGCAATAGAACTCTGAGAACGTTAGCAAAATGCCAAATGACGAACTGCTCTGTTTATTGCCACGTTATCAGCAAGCTACGTTAATGGAGTTTTAAGATTGTTTCGTTATTATTTCAAATACATCGGAACTGCTTGGTATGTAGATCATATAACATTCGGTAAAAAATGTAAAGTATTACGAGCTGCCATCTTTAGAAACGTATCAAAGTGTATAAAAGTACCCAAACACTGACAACACTACCATCAATTCTGTCAATATGAATTCACACCTCAATCAGTGCGTTGAGCAGATGTGATATTTTTATTTAGTTAAAAAGTGTGCAAATAACGCGGCATTTCGGGTACGAAATTACTCATTGGGCGAATATCCCATCAACCTTTGGAGGCAAAACACCCTCTTTAGATTTAAAGTTTTGTTTTAGTAACACTAAGGGATTTGATGAGGTCACACATAAGATAAATATTTGTCGTGAATAAATTACTGCCGAGAATTTGATTGCGCAACAATTCACTTTGATGATCGATATGTCGGACAGGAACAAACAGGACTCCTGAATATAACAACGATGCAACATACGGCGACAATAGAGAATGGAATACTTTACCAGGAACAAAAAAAGTAAACGAAAGAAAATATCAGCCCATGCAAACACAATGTATTCTCTAAATATAATGTTCTTTTTATCGGTCTATGATGCTTAATCAGTATGGATATATTTCACACGAGTGTTATCTGTAAATCAAGTAACCACTTTCAAGTACTTTTTGTTTTACCAATTAGGCAAGCAGTTTTACTCTGATTTCTTGTGTGTCCTTATCTCGGATGCTCCCACATTTATTCTGATTTTCAAAACATAATTACGACAATACAAAACAAATGCATTCAGTGTAAAACAGACAATAATTTACAACTGAAATAATGGACATTGTGCATTCAATGTCGCAAATAAACAATAATTTTATTCCCCGAATTTTATGATCGGTTTGGACTGCGGGAACTCTGAAAGGTTTACAAGCAACTGTTTCATTTCAGCGTACGCCTTCAGTTAATACTTTTAAAAGCTTATTTGATTTAAAATACAGTCAGAATGCATAAATGCATACATCTCAATAGAACGTATTTATTGTCTAAAAAATCACAGCAGAAAAATATCAGCAAAACTACAGATGTATTTTCCATTAAACGCTGAGATGGTATAATTAAACTAATACTTTCTATTTGTTGTTATATATGTTCATTCAATTCCTTGCAAGAGGTAACTGAAGACTGTTCATTCTAATGAGTAAACGCTTTTGTCTGTTGTAGTCTGTGTTGAACAACATTTCTTTTCATAATGGACGTTTTGTCCTCTATCTTGGCACAAAATCATTCGAAATGTTATTAATTCAAGTAGAGCTATATTGTTCTTGCTAAAATGATTGCATGGTATGAGATGGTTTAGCCGCCTGATATATGGTATGTACTGCCGATCTTCCTGGTATTGTTTGTAAATATTTAAAGCTATATTTATCTGATCGTTAACCGTGGTAGGTGGTCCACCATTTAATACATATATTTATTGATAATTTTAAAGTGAAAATAAATTAAAGTTTTATGCAAAGATTTACCGCGATTTATTAATGACAACGGATATGGAAATATCTGGTGTGCTTTTTATTATCTTAGACCTGACATCATCAATTAAATCATATAAAATACAAAACAATTACATTGTTTGTCTTGATTGAAACATGGTCCCCTTGTAATGCTGCTCTTATTTATCAGTGTTTCGATCAGTTCTGTACTGTCGACCTTTACTATCAAAAGTGTTAAGTAGTTTCGATGGAAAAAAGCAAAGTTTTTGCTTCATTTTGCTCGCCTGTTGACAGTTAACTCGGAACACCTGGAAATAAACACAGCTATAGTTTAATATTACCAGATGATTTTATATTTATATAACTCCAAAAATACTCATGTAAAAAGGATACTGCTTTTTTATTATGAGTGCTAACAGAAAATGAATGTAAATTGAATTGAATACGGTTTATGCTTAAGTCTCACCTTTATCGTGATTTAACATTCAGTGCAAGCGCTCCAGTGCGTGTATGTCACCACCATTGACGAAAATTCGGATTACTCCTTATACGGCTTGGAATCGTATGATGCATTTTGTAGAAAACAAAACATCTATTAAATAATAAGAATAATTAAAAAGTAATGTGGATATTGAAGTTATTTGTTATTCAAAAAGAAACACCTGCTCTTCATTGAAACATTACCGACATCAACAAAATAATTTGTGTCGTCAACAGGTTGTTGCTGACTGAAGTTTTGTTATACCACTGGATATACACTTGTTTTTGCACTGTGTTCTTTCATTAAAATACACAGAAAGCTCTTACCTATTTGCCTTTATGTTATACAAGACTGAACGATGAAAATATATATCTATTTATAATGTGATTGGCATTAGAACCCCCTAGAACAAAGCCTGACTGATATGGGGTTGTGAAGAAAGAAGTTTAACGTGTATTTATACATAGTTATTTCCAAACCCCTACTTAAACACTCAATAAATATACTTGACGGTAATTACTGATATCTTGGGAATCGAACTTCTGATAAATAGTGCAGACATGAGCCATTTTCGGCTGTAATTGTACTTAGAGTGTCTATTTCCCTCAGAACAGTGCTATTTATAAGGTCCGGTCCGTTTGCTTTGCCGGTTTTCAGAACTTTAATTAATTCAAAAGAAGTATGTTCGTTACAATCAGAATAAAGAAGAAGATATTCAGGAAGTTTACCATAGCATCGTATGATTTAAAGGCACTACCATAATGGATGGAAGGAGGGGGTTCCTTAGGTACAGTCGCTGTACTAGGAAAATAGTAACCCAAAAGTCAGTTAAAGAGGTGAAACTTACTTTAGCTTTTAATGATGTTTTCCATAATTTGCCTAGGCGCTCTTACTCGTTGATGTGCTTGCATATCTTACTGTGTTCATTGCTCATACATTTGGCTTTTCTGTCTTCTTTTCGTCTTTGACGATGTGATTAGCGAATTCATTATGATACCAAGTTGAGGATCCTGATTGCGAATTCTGACAATTATTGTAGGTATTACATATTGCAAAAAAGTGTGAAAACTTGATTAGTGACATAAATACTGACAGCTGTGAGAAACTAAGACTGCCCTTGCGTTGCATAAAGCAAACGTGGCTCGACAAATGATGAAAAGTCCAAAATCTCAATCATTTAGTATTCAATTCACGTTTCCAGTGTTTTGTTGTAATGTTCTTGGTACAAAACCGACCTCCATTTATTATTTTGAATTAGACTTACTCTTCTGAAACATTTTCGGAAGATATACTTCAATGCAATGCTACTCCAATGCTTATGAACTTTTTACCTGACGAAATGTACCACGCTCTTCCTTTCGAATGATATAGGTATAGTTGGTCAGTTTATTTAACTTAAAAATTTAGAAGTAACATAATTGTGTTTATTGAAAAGGTAACTCTTGAGATGTATACACTGTATGAACGTGAATCAAAATGACCGTGTAAAACTTTGTAAGGATCCATTTACAGTGGTTTAGGAAGGTGACAATAAAGTCTTAGTTTTAGCCTTTGTCATCTTATACTAGTTTGTTTGGGTTCGATTGTAAAACCAATGAATCACACTGGTGTTTGTTTCCTCGGTGAAACCAGTACTGGTATCCATTTAAAGAGGCCGAACAACCGTTTCCCTGCCTGGGCACGAACCCACAAATTCAAAAGTGACAGGCGGACACCGATACCACTTAATCACTTTAATCACTTTCACCCTTAGTCATTAGCAAACTATAAGTCTTGTAGAAAATACAAAATTGTGCAAGAGGCAGTGGTTGGCCGTTGTACTGTGTGTTTCCAAAGAACTACGTGCATTGATCGCTGACAGAACCACACAGATTATTTTAAGGTTTAATGCGTTTTAGGTTTATGAGACGTAGAAACATTCTGATTTTGATCTTTTTGGACTAGTCAAGTAAAGTCGATTGACCTTCCATTTTTATTCGGAATTTGAAATACATAACATAAACAATATATCATTATATCATTAGCTTAGAGAGTTATATTACTTATTATTTATCGTTTAACACGTTTGGAATAAATGCCAAAATTCGTATCATGCTTACTTTTTTCATGTCTATATTCAAAAGGCTAAAGAAATACGATATTCTTCTTCTGCACATCGAACATTCAAATCAACAAAATATATTCTTGATTTTATATTCTCCAATAGATTCCTAAGATATCGAACAGTTTGAATGCATGATTTAAGGCATAACCTCCTCAATTGTTCTTCACACATGCAATGGTAAATTGACGTATAATTTAACATGATTTAGCGGATTTAACATGGATTTAAAATGTTTATGTGTGTCATATGTTTACATTATGGACTTCTGTGGTGATTCTTTCGTGAAATTTTAATACACTTTAATGGTATATATTCAGATGGCAATGAGACATGAAACAAATATATGCCAGCAAACTCAATGCATTCTGTAAATGCTTTGGTTTAGCTCAATAGAGTTTGAATATGCGCCTCACGCGTAGTACTTCAGTATACCAAAGACCACTACCAAACTCTTTACACTTAATGCAGGGAATATAAATGTTATCTTTATATCATGAACTTGTGATTCTGGTTCTTTGGAGAATTACTTAAAAACTAATTCCCTCGCCCTATGCAGAGAGTGATACACTTGAGTGTCGAGGTAAATGAACTGTAAGTGTAAAGCCAATCTAGAGATATACTTATAATTGTTTTCATGTAAACGACTTAGCAAAAAATACATTTATAATTTACTACTTACCAGCTAGACTATATGTATGTACAACTGATATTTATACTATATGGTAAATGCACTTCAGAATCAGAGCAACCACTAAGTTCATGGCCAAACGCTAAAAATAGTACTTTATCTGGTGAAATCGACTGCTACCCTATGCGCACCGATTTGTCTTGGGCGATATTTATTATTACACTACTTCAAGAATAACAGATAAATGCCGTTTAAGTGGTAATATAATTAGGTTATAAACTAGTATCAAGTGTTCTAGTACTTTTTGTGGAGTTTTCGTTTGCCAAAGTTAAGTGTCTCCTAGCCGTGCCAAATTTTAATGGATATTTTTTTCAATTCATTTTGCTTCATGAATTGGTAAGAAAAAATAAATACAATAGAATGATATTATTTCCGCAATGGTATAATTTGTTGCTAAATACTTTACTTTATTTTCTGGAAGGCGACCTACAGACCGAAGCATAAATAATGAGTTTTGGTAAATATTAGATTATTGCTGTAGACCCATAGAACCACAATTTATATGCATAACACCTCCGTCAGACTGTTCCAAGGATATTTCTAAAATGACACAATTAAAAAGGGTTAATTGTAACAAAGTGTAAGGTATACGTATTATAAAAGGAAATTACAATTCTTTCTACGGTGCGTTAGTATTTGTTTTGTTAGATGGAAACAAAATGAAGTTTTAGTTGTTGAAATGAATTGAAGATATGTTTGTGCGTCGTTATGTCGATAAAAAGACGATAAATGCAATAAAACAGCATTTATTTACCTGATAAATAGAGAATAATATGTTAGTCGGTTGATCCGTGTTGTTGTATCAATTCGAGTTGCTTGTGGAAGAATCCGTACCGCACGAGACCGAAGGTGGAGTGCGATACGGATTGTTTCACAAACATACCTTCAAACTATTTCTAAATAAGTATACATTAATGAAAATATGAATGGCGTATGGATATAAACAGTTCAGGCGACTCTGTGTGACGTCAATTATGAATTGACTAAAACGAAAGTAAACGTGGGCTATTTTAAAAGAAGTAAACGGTTGAACTGTTGAACTGTTAAATGTATGTTTTATTCATGGAACTATTACCTTTAAGGGCACTCAATCGATGTCACTATCGATTACACAAATCCATCTACGTTTGTTTCTCTGTGGCGATCTGTCGTAGTGGCTGAAAGTGATATGACAGTTGAGTTTGTTTACATCGTACAGCTACCGGTAATGTACATGTATGTTTGCAGCCGAAACATAAGTTAAGGCCTAAAAAAAAATATGTCTGTTTCCTGTAACATGCTGAAAAAAAGATGGGTCGGTAGGTAGGGATTTTTTTTTTTTTTTTTTTTTTTAAATGTCAGAATGATCCAATATTCAAGTTTATTTCAGGTGAATTATTGTAAAAAGAATTCAGTGTGATATATAGATTCAATCTTTCTGCCACTTATAAGCTAAAACTGTTAGCTTGACAGCCATCAAAACATAAAATACATCATCATTGTAATAAATCAAGACTAAGTGATTTTTTCACATCTATATATAGGTGAAGCTTGACAAAGAAACAGCATTGTTTATCAGTTATTTTTAGCCATGGTACATGTATTTCAGTTGTAGAATGCATCCTGTTGAAGAGCAAGCCATGGGTTCGACTCCCAGCGGTGGCAACATTATGTGCAATTTTGAGCATTGTCAGTATGTTCACCAGGGAAGACGTTCATCTTTAGACTTTGCAAATATAACCCAGTGAAAGAGTGAATTAAAGAACATTTAGACAATTTATTTTTGGCAAATGTTTTAAACAAAACTTTCAAAATGCATACATTTTCTAATAATAAAACATGATATTATTGCACAGACTATTTTAAGATAGACTGTGTAATAATATCAAGTTATATTACAATTAAATGTACATGACAACTATTATAAAATAAAATGCTGTTACAACAAGAACAGGCAAGAATCTCCACAAAACATAATTTTATATAAATCAATACTTCGATTGATAAAATGACTAGAATCAATGACTAAACCATTTAACTCTTAGAGGCTGTCAGAATTGTACAGATCTTTGGGACCAGTGTAGACCCATGGTCTACGCTGTTCACTGCTTGGACACTTAAACCTTACCTGCTGACTCGACAGCGAACAGTGTAAAATAACAGATTGGACTGGAATATGTTTAAATAGACTAGAATCAGTATTAAAAAAGCTTAGACTGACTAATAAAAAGTAATACCATTTTCTTTTTTAAACAGTAAAACAGCAAAACTAGTACACGTACAGTACCTTAAATAGTTTCCACAACTTATTTTTTTAACAATTTTCAGTGTTTTAAGAAGATCTGCTGTATTAGATCCACTCTTCATTCTGTAAAAATCTCAAGCACGATAATCAATGTAACTTTCAATAGAATACCTTGTTGTTTTTTCCTTTTCTGGACTTGACTGGACTACGGGGGTTAAAACATTCCCAGAGTCAAAACTTGGTAAAATATGTTCTGACTCTGACGAACATATTATTTAGTTAATGCATCTTCGTTATGTAATCCAGTGCATCCTTGTCAAATTCCAATATGCACCAGCGATTGTTTAGTTGCAACGACATCTTTCTTACTTTAACTTTCACTTTCAGGTTTATCTTTTTTTCCGGAAGTAAACAAAAACATTTAACGTTCCTATTGCCAGTATTGCAACATCGTATTTTTCATCAATGGCAAAACCATAACAGTTTTGTTATAAAACCACGGACCTATAAACCAGGTCCGTGATAGAACTAAACTATAACACTGACAACGATCTACGTAGTTCTCCTTTCACTTTCATTAAAATTGACAGGAAGTTAGCGTGCACCTGTTTTCCGTGATTTTTAGACCATGTGGTATGAAAAATGTTTATTTTTCTGTTAACTCATTAAAAACTTATTTTTTAATTAACTGGAGATATCATAAAAAAACCTTAAAATAAATGAACAAAATATATCCTAGCATTGTTGTTTTTCAAAACCATTGCACTTAGCGAAAAAGCGGAAGGTATCCGTTAATTTGCATAATGGGCGGAGTTAATATTACGTCATTGAGTTTGAGTGCTGCTAATTGACAAGGTTACCGATCAGATTTCAGATCGATAATCACTTGTTACTTCGGGTGTAAATTGCTCTTGCGGGTTAAACAAACATTCAGATCATGCATTGAGGCTCCTTTCAGTTGATACCGACTCTCACACCGAAATATCCCGTGTCAAAACTGATGCATATTACAAATGGATGATGCGTTGATTTCGGGTCATTTACGATTCCCGTGCGTCAAAACCCGGGAGCTCGGGTCAATTGAAAGCCCTGCAGTTTAATGTCACAGCCATTAAGGTTTTTGCCATTGTTTCAACTTGCCAAACCGGAAACGTTTGTAACTCTGCAACGATTCGGACACTACCAAAATATTTAAATTATCGTTGTCATCATAGGCCAGAGATCGCTAAAAAATTTCGAATTTTGGGGCATACAAAAATTGCGGTCGGCGGTAAAAATTACGGTCGGTCAGGTTACAGGAAACAGACATATTTTTTTTTTAGGCCTAACGGAGAATTTCGTTCGGTTTTGCGAAATTCTGCATATTTTAACAAACAATTTTTAAATAGGAATTTATTGCTAAACATTTCTTTACTGTATTTACAATTGCTATCATATACAACTGCACAATAATACCATTTCAAAGATTTATTTATTGTTAGAAATAAACCAGGTCAAGCTAAAAATATAATCGGAATGGCGAAAATTACCGAACATGTAGGATCAAAAAAGTAATCCCGGTCTAGTGTGTTATACGGAAACAGAAAGCTGCAGAGTGTAAAACGCGATTTTTTGTCCGATCATCTGCATTTTTTAGTTAAAAAAGCAGTATTTTTGACAGAACATTTAAAGGTATTTTATAATGTCATGTATCAAATTCATTAACGCTATCAAACACACCGATACCAATTATAACATTCGACCAATGATTGTTTTTATTAATTAACCTTGACATTTGTCTGAACTGGTTGAAGCAACACCATTGTATTTCACCGGAATTAGTTTGTTGTGGTTTGTTTCGGTTCTCTTCAGGCTTTGTCATACTTTCTGCATTTCCAATAAGACGATCATTCAAATGCAAAATTAACGTGTTAGGCAGTCTTAATCTAACTTCTTGCGTGCCGGAGATTTCATCATGCTCGAATGCTACCGAAAATATTCTGTTTAACGTAACGTTTTGTGAATCTGACAGTGATTTACAACTGATATATAAATATTGTCCTCAATGTCTAATATATATTGGTCGTTTCATTTCCAACTGTTTACCCTCGGTTTGCCAAGCTTAAACTCTGAATCGTTACAACCCATTGTTTCATTTTAGTATCGGCTTCAATTACTATTAAAAATAATTGTATTGTGAAAATTACTGTCAAAAGCGTTGCATGCATATATCTCGGTAGAATGTATTTATACCTTAAAATAAATAATAACATATTAAATTACAATATTTATACGCTCTCTTATTGTCAGCAAATCCCGAAAATGACCTCCAGTCATGAGAGTGCAATAATAAAACGTTGATTTTCTTTTTGATTTTATGTGTTCCCAACGCATTTGTTTCAACGATGTAACCAATGGGTGTTTATTCAAAAGAATGAATTTTTTTTTTGTATTTTGCTGTTTAACCACACATCTTCTTATAATGCATGTTTTGTCCTATTTCTTCGCACAAAATCGTTCGAAACTTTGTTAATGAAAGAAGAGATATACTACTCATGCTAAAACGATTACATGAAATGAGATTATACGGGTTTAGCCGCCTTATACATGTAATATATAAATCAGTAACTGAAAAAGCTTGTCCGATAAATTACACTCCTTAATAAACGCGAAGTTTTTAAAGAGAAACTTTTAAACGTGTACCTTTGTTGAATATAGGGTTTTTTTAAATTAATTTTTCGCGTTCAAAGTAAAATGAATACGTCTTTTAATATTGAAAATTGCCAGTAAAGGGTCAAGAGGAAAAGAAAAAAGGTTGAAATTTGTCAATGATCATGGTGATCCCATTTCACAGTATGTTAATGCCCAACTATTAATTATTATAATGTTGAAGACCATACCACCAGCACGTAAATCAATACTGAACAACAACTAAGTATAGGGTGTGGGTAATGACTCAAAGACGGGAAAGATGCATTCGTGGCTATGTTGCTTGCAAGGCAGTAGTGTTTCTCAATGTTGATTGTTCAATACGCTTGTTTATAGAAACAAAAAACATTTTGTACCATCAGTTTTGGTGGGAGTCTGCAACGATTATTTTCAAATCATGCAAACTTGCATAAGAGAAAGTAGTTTTTTTAAGCGAACACCTATGAAAATAAACACAGTTTGAGCTGAACGTTTCCAGGTAATTTTTATATTTATATAAACCCAGAATACACCTGTTGAAAAAATGATTGCTTTTTAGAGCGAGTGCTATCCGAGCAAACTTTAAGCATACGTTATTTTTATGTATGATTTGAATACCTTTACTTTCATCGTGATATGCTGTGCAATATAAACGTTTTGTTGAGAAAGCGCCATTGATGATACACGGGTTTGTGTCTATTAATTTCAAATGTCACAGATGTATAATTACACGATCACTGCAGTTAAAGATAATTAAACATCGCTCTGAAATCAATATATTGCACTTCATAATTATGTTGAGTTTATTGAAATGCGCTGTGGTTTTGTCAGAGAAATGATTGCGGGGAGGTTTCGAGTTCGAGTCGGTCAAAATATTCTCATTTGGTTTGCTTTTGTTGGGCTTACCTGCTTTTTGTTTACGATGTTCTTATTTATCAGTTTCGTATCAATGTTGTTTTGCTGCTCGTTAACATTAAAGTTGATTTTAAACCAGAAACACAAGCACGTTTAGAATATTTTCTCGGAACTGTACTGTTGTCATGACTTGTGAGGTTGTGTACATGTACTAAGTGAACTCTCCAGAACATTTAGTATTTTATGACCGTTTTCTCTTTAATAGACACTCTTAATTTTACATTTGAAATATGTTGTGTGTTGCTTGTGGATGTGGTTTTTTTTTAAGCTTTCGACGACTGGAATTGTTGAAATATTGTGTTAAAATACAAAGAAATGGAATATTTCATTTTCAATTTGTCCTAATCAAATTTAATCATAAGGAGTAATAAACGACCTGAAATAATGTCGTTTAAATGAAAAATATAATTCTTAAACACTCATTGTGGCCGGAGACGAATTTGCATCCTTTAGGCCGTAAATTATGAAGCAAACCGCTGAGCTTTGCGGGATTGTATGACATTGGCTTGTTTGGATTTCCAATCGCTAATTCTGTTCACATAAATATAAAGGAAGGGGTTCTTGAATATATCTAATACAGTTTAATAAATTGGACAATATATGCTACATCACTTTGACTAATATGCATTTTGTAACAAACAATACATATATTTTATGATATGAAAATATTAAAATAATTGTAGTGAAATGAATTTACATGGCAAAGTTAATGTTCTTAATGTCTACCAATAATTATTGTTCGATAAGCATATCAATTAAACCATTTTCATCCAACATGGGTTATTGCTGACTCGGACATTACTCTTTCTGACTTAAATGTTCGCGATTTAATTGTGCTGCTATACTGTTTTACCAAAGTTTGAGATGTAAACCATCACCATAACTTAGCAACGGAAAGGGACACAAAAAAAACGCAACCAAAACATGACATGAATTTATTTGTGATTAAACATATTAGTGCACCTTTAACGCGTTACTATCAGTTTAACCACTTAAATCGAGCGCCAACTTCAACTATCTTTGACATTGCTGATGGAAATCTGCTAATTCACTGTAACAGTGATCTATTAACGGTCCAATATCAGTGACTTAAATTGGATACATTTTCTAAAAACGACCCAAAACATCATTTAGAATCAGCGCCGCTACAGA
This sequence comes from Mya arenaria, assembly GCF_026914265.1. NCBI lineage: Eukaryota > Metazoa > Mollusca > Bivalvia > Myida > Myidae > Mya > Mya arenaria. Next base: position 63,220,288 of record NC_069123.1, read on the forward strand.
TTAGTATTTAATGATTCTTGAAATTCTCGATTTGATGAATGCATGATTTCAATTTTATCTAAACGACTGCCTCATAATGGCAGAGAACAATATACTATCTAATCTTAATGCCACTTAAAATATTGAAACACTTCAACATAGATAAACAGGTTTGTTTGTAATGCCTATTCGCATTACAGTTTTATACTACAATACTACTATAAAAAATGGAAACTAGAGTATTGAAAATGAATGGAAATATTACTAGTGTTCTAATTCATACATGTTGTGAATTCGTTTTCAACTGGCTCTTTTAGAAGTAGTTTAAGCGTCTGATCATTCATAATTTGATTATAGAATTATACTTGTATACGTTATAACTGTAACCATAAGGCTTGTTTTACTCCTGAATTCATTATACTCAAATTCAAATATGTGCAACTGCTTAGCAAATATAAATACTTCGTGTAGGTAAATTGTTTTAATCAAAGTTCAGGATGTTTCGTTTCTATAGTTATTGGAATGCGAAAAAATATTATACTTTTTTCAAAATCCTTGTTGCTAATGGCCGCTTGAGCATCAAAATACAAATACAAAAAGTATCCAGTTATTTACTGTATGATTTTCGTACACATAATTCTAGACTAAAGTCGATTGAACATTTAATAATGTTTTTTTAACAGTTCTGTTTAAAGGTTTTATAAACTTACCCTCTATTTATCTATTATTCTGCCCGACGTATATATACCAGACCAATAATCTCGTTAGAATGCTTGGGCACAGGTGGTGCTTCTGTGAAAAAAACACGAGCAAATTCAATCATTTATAGCATCGAACGTTTCGTTACCATATCTCTGAGTCTCATTTCTCGTGTATATAATGGTACAGCTATTCTTAATTAATAACATACTTTCAACTTATGCGGTGCATAAGGGTACCAAGCTAATGTTGGTAAAAACAAATTTATGTTTGTAAAAAACAAATTTATGTTGGTAAAATACCAGCAATCGAGACATGATTGATAATAAATCTGGTTTTGCATGATGACAACAGTAATAAAAGTGCAAATCGGTAGATTCCATAGATAAAAAGCGAATTAGATGGCTAAAGTACATCCGATTCTTTGAAATGCACGATAAATCTAGACCATATGAAACAAGCATGCATATATTTTGTAATGAAAATATCTAGGCAATAATTTACAAAAGTCTTTGTTGTATTAAAACTCTTGGCGGGTATTCGCAACGTGAAGTAATACATTTCAATGTTCAAATGTAAATCATCCTGCAGAATTTGCATGTTTGCACATACATAAACATAAATTATCTCATCAAAAGCCTAATTGAAGCTCGCACATTCGGTATCAAAACAGCGTGTACACATGCGAAAGTTTGGTGATGCGTTGTTTAAATTTTTTAAGAGAAGTTTACCCAAATGTTCTGGTTTTTACTTCTGGTTAAAGATCGGTTGTGTTTAAATAATATATTTGCTAACGCACTTTCCAGAAGAGATCAACATAACATCTAAGACAAAGAGAGGCTTGGAAAAATGGCAGTGTCTAGCCGCTAGGAGTAAAGATTTGATAGGAAACCCATGGCGTACACCGTCAATAATCGTAGCTGATACTTTAAGGCACTTCCAAATGTTATTCGAATGCGTCACCTCAAACAGGTTTTACCCTCCGTTTACCAAATGTACTGTTTGTGATGGTTGTTCACTAATCACATTCCCTGGAATGCCTAAGACGGTTTAATTTATGTTGCAACTCCTGATGGGATTCGAAAATGCTCTTCATACTACTTTATAAATAATTACATATAATAAGGCATTGATTTCCTGTCTATATCAACTGATATCAAGTATCAAGTATTTCGATTTACCGTTTATATGCATACATCGGTAAGTGTAGAGATAATAGGTTTTTTTAATTCTGGAGAGCACACACTACTCCTGTTTTTATGGTTTTTAGAAACGTTTGAATCCTTTTAGTAACTACTTGTTAACAGAAGGAAAATTCATTCACCTACACACCATTGTTGCCTTAGACTAGAGTATCTTAAATATTCTGGCTTTATTTTACAAAAAAGACTCGTATCGGAATAAACATATGAACCGAAATAATATGCATTTCATATATTTGTCCTTTCTTCGATCGATTATAATAATTAAAAAAACAACAGTTTTATGAAAAAAATATTTATAAATATTTCAATAAATGCTGAGTGAGGCGATTTTTACAACGGCAAAAAACTTTCGCAAATAAACAAGGCCAGGGTCAATAGAACATATATCAAGCGGTTAAAGAAAACAATTGGTAGTATAAAGTGATTGGAATAATATAATACATGATACACAGCTTCGGGCTGTATGGCATTATAAGGAACGCCCAGTCAGCCCCCGATTGTGAATGGACCTCGGCGAAGTCCTCGTTCTTCGGGGGCTGACTGGCCGGTCCTTATAATGTTATATGACCCTCAGTGGTGTGTCATAGTTCGTTAGCACACTGTCGTACATTATCTGACTGACAGAATTTTAGCTAATTAAGTTTCACAACAAAAGAGAATGAATTTGAAAGTATAAGTAATAGTTGCAAAAATAAATTATTCCTGTTCATAAGTTTCAAATGGAGAAATTCTAGCAATGTCAATATAATAATAAATTTTAGCGAGAAAAACAACAATATAAAGTAAATCTGAGTTGCAATCATATCGAAATTCTATGCAAGAACTTATATAAACTTTTATAAAGAAATAACTAGATTAGAAGTAGAAGGTGCGAAAGTTGTAGATTGTTACAAAGCTGGTTCAATATATTTAGTAGACATTTGAGTTCAACCATTAATTTCAATTAGTCTGCGAGAATATTACTAGATCTGGTTTATTTTTATAGGTTTAAATTTGATAAGTTAAACTTCAAATGGATGAGGCGGTTTGTGAAACGAATAGACTGGCAAAATGCTTATCGAACGCCGTAGACGTCTCTTAAGGGAAATATTTGAAAGTCATCCAATTATTTCCAGACTTTATTTGTGTTCCCTTCTCTACTGTCTACCTATCTACTGTGTTCATTTCTTCGATGACCTGCTTTATGATTGATGGCCTAATAATACTTCCAATGATACCTGAGAGAAAACCCCAATAATCTGTTTTGAAGCATTTCTTTTTGTCTATACCCTTTTCGGTATTACCATTTGTGCCTTTTCCGTTATAGAATCTATGAAGGTACTTCTTTGTCCGTCATCAACGCTGCAATTTATTAGCATGTCTGATTAAAGAGTAGGTTTTACTAGTCAGCAAAATAATAGTTTGGCAACCGCCAGATTTTTAGTGCAAAAAAGTCCCCAAGCTTGCGACATTGCTGCTAATGCTTACACGCTCTTCACCATGCTGATGAAACAATGAAAAGCGAGCCGCGAAGGTAAATCTACTCAAAACATAGTACACGTTATGAACATATCCTCTCATTTTCAAGCATTCTCTGCTATCAAAGGAAACTTAAATAGAAGATTACCTGCCACCACAGTAGGCGGAGATTGAAATTTCTACAATCTTTTTCTGATCAAAGCAATATTTACTAACTATCTTATAATTGTAAGCCATACATATTTCCCTGCCCCCGGGCTTTGGAAGAAACGATAAAATAAGGATGATATGAAAACAAATGTTTCGTTTTGTTATCTAATATCCATTATTTAACCACCTTTGCACCCTGAGAAGATCTGCATGTAATCTGCTTTATGGCATTTTTAATGCCATCGCTATATGACATGTTCATAATGATTATGTTATTGTTTTACTGCATTACAAGGCAACTACCTCTGTTGCATGTGATTCACAGCAGGTATTATGAATCGGCCTCTATTAAATAAAACAAAAAAAATATTCCTATCATCACACGTGATTATCATGTAATATCTGTATTTTGCTGATGGACGCTATGTTTAGTCATAAGGCAATCTCTAAACAAACCTACATATTGGAGAGTTAAAATGGTTACCAGAACGATCAGTAAAGTATGTTAAAACTGTCTGGTATAACGTGTTAACTATGCAGTTATAAACGGTGTTGTTTATCTTTGCGCCTAATGCCTAATTGACATATTTATGTTTAAAGTAAATTTGTTTTGGATAAGCAAAAAATACCGTATACTTAAATTACCATCGTGTCCAGAATGCGAACACGTATGTATCGAGATTCAGATAGCATCAGTTACAGGCTCAAAGGGAGCCTTAATAGCGAAGGACAGTCAAAGATACTTGCCGTATCCAAGGATATAATAATTGATAAATGTAAAACTACGTGACACAATATACGTTTCTATACTCTGCGCTATTATTCCGTCTGACAGGAAAGGAAACAAAAGTGTATTTTATAAATGTCTACCATCTAACAAAAAGTAACTGACTCTGTATTTATGTATTATATGGATTAATTAATTGAAGTTAACTGAATTTATTTCTTTATTTACAATTAATTGTCGAAGAATCCTCTCGAACTTGTTCCTTCACAAATTGCTTAAAATGATATATTGATGAATAAATTACCATGCAAATGGAAAAATTAATATTATTTTCCAATGTGTTACGATACGTTATTTCTCTTATATCCAAGTTATCTGAATTGGGTTTAAAGGTTCAGCGATTCCGTGGTATTTCTTCGGGATGTGTATAAGTGTTAAGGGCGGAGAGCAACAGAGTATCATTCTTTTCATCAGATTTCGTAGATTTAAACAACCTTCATTCCTACCGACAGTGTATATAAAATATAATTTATTTGAAAATCAGTAATGAATAAACAAATATCAAGTTAAAGGTATTTGATCGAACACATTGGCAAGGAACTCACCAAACATCAACAGTTTATACTCGAGAATTACGATACCTTTACATGAAAAGATTGACGCCTAGAGTATTTAAGTAATATTTGATATTTTATTACTTATGTGAAAAACTACAGAAACAAGCTCAGTAGCCAAAGGTCTAAACATAAACCATATATATCTACTTTTAAACTTATTTAGTCGTGATGTTAGCTGAAACAAACACTATGAGGCTGTATCCGCTTTGAATGAAAATATGTTTGCATAAATGGGAATAAGGCGTGAAAAGTTAAAATAAGAACGACTTATCACTGTATCGATTAGAACGAAAGCCCGTATGTAAATAATATAATACGAGCTCTAGTTTGTTAGTGAATTTATGGTATACTACGAATTTTTATTTCCCGCATGTTTTATTGAGTTGGTTCGAAAGAGTGACCAAACTAGAGCAATAAATAACTACCTTCATTCAAATTGATCAAGTTAGCTTAGAGATATTTCTTTCGTTGAAACTGTTTTTTTCTAAGCAAATACATGTTCGATACCTTAAAGGCACTTGCACTGCATTTAAAGCACACCTGAGTGACAATTTTACTTTATCATAACATATAGCTATACTGTTTCGACATGCACGAATTGTCACTGTCTTTTAGGCCCCAATATTGCGCCTTTAAACAGGGTTTATACTTGACATACTAAGAACTGGGCTTGTCTCTTGGCATTGTCTTGAAAACCTAAGTAGGTTTTATGTCCCTATAATATGATCAACATTCTATTCCATAAATCTTTACTTTGTACTATTTGTCCTAGCCTCTTGTAGTATGGAATGGCTGGAATGTTTTATACGTCACACTAATCTACAAGATTAACATGAATACATACTGTTCTATTATAGTATATTTTATAAAAAGATTACATTACAAACTCGCGTTTCTTTATAAGTTGTATCACATTTTACAATAAATTGTATTGAAATAAACACTAAAGCCTATTTTCCGTTGTTAATTATTGAAAAAAGTAAAACACTTTAGGTCGTAATCTTTAACAGCGCTAGATACCTGTAAACATGTAGGTTGTTGCAACAATGGACAAATGAAGATAAAATGAAACTTATTTTCAAAGTTATATGAAGAAGATATTCGATACAAACGACGGTTTCTTTCTGGTATATTTTAGAGCCATGCCATGGTATGCTATGATTTCAAGAGGAGGCCAATTGATGGACTTTATTGTCATGTTTCGTTTAACTAGTACGAAAGAAATGGCTAAAGTCTAACAGGTTTTTTAAAATGCACAAAGTTTCAAAGTCACAAATGAAAGTAGATTTACCTCAACAGAAAAAACGTACGATTCGGATTATTACGCGTCTGAATAATTCACAGCAGTAGGGTTGATATTTTAAGCTACGTTTTGTAATGCATGCACAAAGGTTTCATGTCAATCAGTACTTAACATGATTTAGGAGGAAAGGTTTCGTAATTGTCGAACCACTCCATTGTTTCGTAATTGGCATGTCCAGTGTCGAGTCTGCGCATATCGTCTGATTATGTAAGAATTGCAGCAGGAACAGTCATAAAAGTTATATTGTGCATGTGTGTGAAGTTGGCACGAAGCTCGTAGATCGTATATCAACATTAAAATAAATGAACTGGTCGACCCGGATCATAGAACGTAGATCGACAATGCATTGTCTGGCAAGTAGATTCCACTGTTATTAGTACTTCTTTCAATGAAAAGCGAACTAGATGGCTATAATACCTCCGACTGCTGTATACGCTCTGCGATTAGATCATAACAGTTCACCTTTTTGCAAATATTCGTTTAAGGTCTTTCTAAAACGAATTCATGCAAATATTTTGTAATGAAAATATCCAGGCAATGATTTACAAAAGTCTTTGTTGTATTAAAACTGTTGGCGTGTATTCGCAAACGAGAAGTAATACATTTCAATGTATAAATGTAAATCATTTTGCAGAATTTGCACATACATAATTCATGTTTTCGAACGGGGGAATATCTCATCAAAAGCCTAATTGAAGCTCGGGCATTCGGTATCAAAACAGCGTATAACCAAAAATGTTGGTGATGCGTTGTTTAAATTGTTAAAGACAAGTTTACTCAAATGTTCTGGTTTTTACATCTGGTTAAAGATCGGTTGTGTTTCAATAACATATTCGCTAAAGCACTTTCCAGAAGTGATAAACATATCATCTAAGACGAAGAGAGGCTTGGAAAAATGGCTGTGTCTAGCCGTAAGGAGAAAGTTTTGATAGAAAACCCAAGGCGTACACCTGATATGCGTCAATAATCGTAGCTGATACTTTAAGGCACTATCAAATGTTATTCAAATGCTTCAACTCAAACAGGTTTTACCCTCTGTTTACCAAATGTACTGCTTGTAATGGTAGTTCACTAATCACATTCCGTGGAATGCCTAACGGGGTTTAAATTATGTTGCAAATCCTAATGAGATTTGAAAACGCTCTTCATACTACTTCATAAATAATTACATATAATAATTGCATTGATTTCATGTCTTTATCAACTGATATCAAGTATCAAGTATTTCAATTTTCCGTTAATATGCATAAAACGGTTAATTTAGAGGTGATAGTTTTTTTTAATCCTGGAGTTCACACACTACTCCTGTTGTTATGGTTTTTAGAAACGTTTGAATCCTTTCAGTAACTACTTGTTACCAGAAGGAAAACACATCCACGTACACACCATCGCTACTTGAGACTAGAGTATCTTAAATATTCTGATTTAATTTTACAAAAATGTACTCGTATTGGAATAAACATATGAACCGAAATAATATGCTCCACATATATTTGTCCCTTCTTCGATCGATTATAATGACATTGTAAAACAACAGTTCAATGGAAAAAAAGAAGTTTTATAAAAAAAAAAACAATTAAAAAATATTCCAAAAATTGCTTAGTGAGACGCAAAAAAACAAGGCAATCCTCAATAGAACATCAAGCGATTTAAATAAAATGATTATAAGTATAAATTGACTGGTATAATATAAAAACATAATACACAGTTTCGGGCTGTATGGCATTTTAAGGACCGCCCAGTCAGCCCCCGATCGGCGAAGTCCTCGGTCTTTGGGGGCGGACTGGCCGGTCCTTGTTATGATATATGACCCTCAGTGATGTGTCATATTTCGTTAGCACAATGTCGTACACTATCTAGGAATAGTTGCAAAAACATGCAAGTATTCCTGTTCAGAAGTTTTAACTGGAGAAACTCTAGCAATGTCAATGTTGAATATAAATTTGGACCCGCAAAAATTAGTATTAAGTAAATTGAGTTGACATCATATCAAAATTCTATGCAAGAACTAATATATATATAATTTATAAATACCTAACTAGATTATAAGTAGAGGGTGCGAAAATTGCAGATTGCTACAAAGCTGGTACAATATATTTAGGAGACATTTAAGTTCAACCATTAATTTCAATTAGTCTGCGAGAATATTACTAGATTTAGATTATTTCTATAGGTTTAAATATGATAAGTTAAACTTCATGGATAAGGCAGTTTGTGAAACTAATTGACTGCCAAAATGGGTATCGGACGCCGAAGTCTCTCTATTAAGGGAAATAAAATCATCCAATTATTTCCAGACTTATTTGTGTTTCCTTCTCTACTGTCTACCTATCTACTGTGTTCATTTCTTCGATGACCTGCTTTATGATTGATGGTCAAATAAAACTTTCAGTGATACCTGAGAGGAATCCCCATTAATCTGTTTTGAAGCATTTTCATTCTGTCTTTACTCTTCGGTATTACCATTCGTGCCTTTTCCTTTTTTAGAATCTTTTGAAGATACTTATTTTTTCCGTCATCAACGCTGTAATTTATTAGCATTACTTATGTGAAAAACAACAGAAACAAGCTCAGTAGCAAAACGTTTAGTCATAAACCCGGTTTAATGGCACTGGGTAAACGTCAAAGACAAAGAACACAAAAACAAAAAAATCACAAACAAGAAACATTGCAGAACAGCACAAAACTCACAATGTATACATACTATATATAATAAACTAGGTATGTTAATCAAGGATTGGTAGGTACCGCCTTGGAACAGTCAGTAAAATGTAAATTTACTGGGGGGTAATACCAGTTTAAGTGCACAAATCTAACTCTTATCCCAACAATCCTAAATAAAGAAAAAACGTAAAAGGTAAATCTAATCAAGTATGCATTAACTTGAGGAAATTTACTAATAAAACAAATCATAATAAACTTATAGGTAAACCCTAAGTACTTCTATGATTAAAGATCCCTACTATATCTGCAGACGGAGGAATACAATTCAGAGCACCTAATGCAAAACCTTTTCAAAGATACGATGCAGTCATTGTTTGAAACTATGAGCATCACACACAGTCTGCCTATAAAATAAAAGGTTTAAAACTGTGTGATAATAGAGTTTCCTAATCATTGTACTAAAACTTGGAACAAATATGTCTGATTCAAGAGTAGTTGTCAGCAAAATAATAGTTTGGCAACCGCCTTGTACATATTTAAAGTGCAAATAGTCCCTAAGCAATTGGCACTGCTAATTGGCATTGCTGCTAATGCTGAAACGCTCTTCACCATGCTGATAAAACAACCAAAAGCGAACCGCGAAGGTAAATCCACTCCCAACTTTGTACACTTTATGAACATATCCACTCATTTTCAAGCATTCTCTGCTATTAAAGAAAACTTAGGTAGAAGATAACCTGCCATCGCAGTAGGCGGAGATGGAAATTTCTACAATCTTTTTCTGATCAAAGCATTTACTTAGTATCTTATAATTGTAAGACATAAATATTTCCCTGCCCCACGTGTCTATTCTCTGTGCTATTATTCCGTCTTACATAAAAGAAAATGTGTGTATTTTATTAATGTCTACTCTCTACTAAAGTAATTGACTCTGTATTTATGTATTTATATGGATTAATTAACTGAATTTATTTATTTATTTACAATTAATTGTCTAAAAATCATCTCGAACTTGTTTCTTTACAAATTGCTTAAAGTGATATATTGATGAATACATTACCATGCAAATGGAAAAAATAATATTATTTTCCAATATGTTACGATACATTATTCCTTATCACAAAGTTATCTGAATTGGGTTTAAAGGTTCAGCGATTCCGTGGTATTTCTTCGGGATGTGTAAGTGTTAAGGGAAGAAAGCAAGGAGTGTCATTCTTTGCATCAGATTTTGTAGTTTTTTACAAACTTATTTCCTTACCGACAGTGTATAGTAAATATAATTTGATTGGAAAATGAGCAAAGTATAAACTAGTATCAAGTTACAGGTATTGGGTTGAACACATTGGCAAGGAACTCACCAAACATCAACAGTTTATACTCGAGAATGACGACACTTTCAAATGGAAAGATTGACGCCTAAAATATTTAAGTTATCTTTGACATTTTATTACTTATCTGAACAACTACAAAAATAAGCTCAGTAGCCAAAGGTCTAAACATAAACCATATATATTTAATTTTAAACTTATTTAGTCGTGATGTTAGCTGAAGCAAACACTATGAGGCTGTATCCGCTATGAATGAAAATATGTTTACATTAATAGGAATAAGGCGTGAAAAGTTAAAATAAGAACGTCTTCTCACTGTATCAATTAGAACGAAAGCCCGAATGTAATTAATCTTATACGAGCTCTAGATAGTTATTTTTTGACGGTTTGCTCAGAATTCTTATTTTCCGCATGTTTTTATTGGGCTGGTTCGACAGAGTGACTAAACTCGAGCACTTAATAACTCGTTTCATTCAACTTGATCAAGTTAGTTTTGAGATATTTCTTTCGTTATAAGTCGAAACTATTTTTGCACTGCATTTAAAGCACACCTGAGCGACACATGTACTTAATCATAGAAGAAAGCTATAGTTTTCCGACATGCCTGAATTTTCACTGTCTTTTAGGCCCTTATCATGCGCCTCTAAACAGGGTTTATACGTGACATTTTAAGAACTGGGATTGTCTCTCTAGTTGTCACTGTATATTGAAAACCTAACTAGGTTGTATGTCCCTATAATATGATCAACATTGTATTCCATATATCTTTCCCTTGTACTATTTGACCTAGCCTCCTGTAGTATGAAATTGCTGGAATGTTTTATAAGTCACACTTATTTATAAGATTAACATGAATACATACTGTTCTATTATGGTATGATATTCGGTACAAACGTAGGTTTCTTTCTATTATATTTTACAGCCATGCTATGATATGCCATGATTTCAACAGGGGGCAAAGTGCCAAATGGTTGACATCATTTTTAAGTTTTGTTTTAAAAGTACGGAAAAAATGGCTACAGTAGCCGGTTATTTAAAATGCACAAAGTTTCAGTCACAAGTGAAAGAAGATTTACCACAACAAAAAACATTCGATTCGGAATAATACGCGTCATAATAATCCAATTCACAACAATAGGGTTGATATTTCAAGCTTCGTTTTGTAATGCCTGCACAAAGGTAACATGTCAATCAGTATTTAACATGGTTTAGGAGGGAAGTTTTATAAGTTATCGAACCTTTCCATTGTTTCGTAGTTTGCAAGTACTTTGCATGTTCAGTGTCGAGCCTGCTCATATCTTCTGATTATGTAAATATTGCAGCAGGAACTATCAAACAAGTTATATTGTGCATGTGTGTGAAGTTGGCACTTAGCTCGTAGATCGTACATCATCATTAAAATAAATGAACTGGTCGACCTGGATCGTAGAATGTAGATCGACAATGCATTGTCTGGCTAGATTGTATATCGTAGATCGACAATGAAATGGAAATCAAAATTGATTAAGCTTAGTCTTTCTCCTTTCTGACAATGTAATATGTATTAGAATCCGTCATTTATTTAAGGACATATTTGACGTAGTTTAGGGCAAAATGGTTTAGGGGATTTTCGGACATGTTTACCATATATATGTTTTTATAAGTAAAACTCTTGAAACTAGCTACTGTAAAATACAGCATTGTCATAATATTACTTTTAAAACAAAATTAAAAAAAGATTGAAGGGCCATATTTAAGTGTCCAAAGTATGCGAAGATCACCTGTATTAACAAACGTTTTATTTATCCTTACGAAACAATGTCAAAAGTTAGCCGAACCTTGTTTATGAAAGCCAACAGGAGTAAGTATATATTTAATTTTTGGCATAATATAATATTCCGTTCTGTAGATATTCCCGTTTAGGAGCTCCCTTTTAGTTCTCGTGGCACAAAGGTGCGACTGAACGGCCTACTGGACAAACGAGGCAGTCACTATCAACCAATCATTTATCCACCAAATCCAACAAGCAACTCATGATACGGAGATGCATATAAGGGTTGATTCTCTTCTCTACAAAATATTCTGATCTTTTCAAATACATCCTTTAAAACGTGAAACATAACGTCAACAAAAGACATTAGTTTGTTTTAATGATGTATTTGTGTGAATTCATATCGTGCGATTTAAAACAACCAATGAAAGAATATTGTCCCATTTTTCAACACTACAAGGTGTAAACTGAGCTTAATGTAATATCAGTTTTTCGGGTGGAAAAAAAACAGTAACATATCCTTTAATTATTCAGTGTCTAACGACTTATAAAAACAAAATTACACGAAGAAAAAGCAAAACACTGGAGTCTTGTTCAAAGTTTATAAAATATTTACAGTTAATCGGGGTTAATTAACGAATAATTGAAGTTAATTGTGATTGTTGGAAGAGTGGCTGATTTGGTTCTTTAAAATGGTTTGAATTCGATTACCAAAATGTGAAATGGATGCGACTGCGTTGGTGTTTCTTAACTTTAGTAAATCAATGTGTATGTATATATGAAATATGGTCTAAACAGTTTTAAATCTAACACGACATATATTTGAAGACGAGTATGCGAGGTAGGTTGCTAATTTCCAGTGTCTTGCACCGTTATAGAGGCAACGGAGGCGTTTCATCAAAAACGGCTATATTGACACAATGTGTTACAAATCTGTTGTTTCTGGTGCTTATGGGAAACTTGTTAACTGGCATGCTTTTCATCATGCGTATTAAATACGGCAATTCACATTTTTAGTTAACTAAACACAAAACTAAACAATAAATTTTAATATGCTCAATGATTTAGAGGAGATTTTACATTTTAAAGGCGCTTTAGGCATTGATCGTAATTTATGGCGCAGAAGTGATATAACTCCATGCTATATCTTGAATATATAACTAGTGTAATAACTATGCAAATTAGCTAACCGCATCGAAGTGAAATGTATCTATATGTGCTGTCAAAAAGTGTAAAATGTTTCAAGAGAAATCCTGTCGGTGTCAACAAACTCAGTTCCACGATGAAATAAATAGTGAAGAAGGCTGTGGTTAATGCAAATAAACGACGGCCAGAAAATGACTCGTCCCAAAAAATGAATGACAACAATGTTCATGCGAACTAGATTATGCAAATATCGAGACACAAGAACATTGCATCTATAAACAATTATAGCCACATAAATCAATATCAACGCCAGAAAATATCCAACATACTGTACTCCAGTGAATAAAACCCGTCTCATTCAGTGCAACATGTGTATAGTCAAGTCGAAAGTAATGCTCAAGATCACACAGTCATGTAGTTCACACCAAATCCCACTATTTTTGGTGGATTTTACAACATTTTGAAGCTCCAATTCACGGCGGTGAAATCCATGTGCGCATCAATCAAAATGACGAACATCCATGCCGTAATCTACAAGCTACAAATTCATTTCGCACTATTGAAAGCGACTGTGACGCTGACTAATATTCTTTTCAACTTCAACCGCCATATGACATGTACACACTTGCGTGATTACTAATGACGTCACCCATTTATGACATTGCTATTATGATTGGGTAGGTTGATTTAAATGGATTGAAGTATGTATTGTGTTGTTTTTACGTGAAATCTTTGAAAAATAGTTGATAATTGAGACATGATTTATAATGTTTATAAATTGAAAATATGATGATTTCATGCAGAATCATACTAATATCGCTCAAAGTAAATTTGTCATCACAAAGACACGATAATGTGAATTGGAATTTGACCTAGATATCGACCAAAACATGCTATGTTATAAATATAATTTTTAATTTGTGCTTAATTTGTAACACATTAATTAAACTTGTCCTTTAAATACATTAAAACTCGGCATAGCCTTGTTTTTATCGTTTTAAAATTGCATTGATACCACAAGAATACCAGCACTTATATATACGTAATAGATATTTTGCAATACACTGCTAACATCACGTGCTAACATCAATCAACCAAGCATGCAACAACGATTCGCTCTAATTCGTTAATAACATTAATTACAATTGAGGACTTCAAAGACTATTTTGAGCAAATATCAATATTTGCTGAAGGTTTTCAGTTTTTGGTATATTAGGTTAATCACTCCAGATGACTGCAAACTTGTTTCGTCATACAGAAAAGGGCATCTTACACTAAAATGAACGATTCTTTGATTAGTTTAAACAAAAAGTATAGCGGACGGATTCTTCAGAGCAACAAATATGTGACATGATGCTACTCTGTTAACAACAAAAGCTATATAGAATACAGTCATACATTGCTGTTATCATTCATAAGTACTGGGATCTTTTGCAATCTTTTGTCTGACAAAGAAAGTGTCAAATCTTTACATTGCTTTAAGCCTATTTTGGCTTATAAAAGCTCCCAAAAACATTTAGGATAGTCTTATAAAACGTACACTTATCTATTTTTGTTTATAAGGTTTGGGATTCCGGAATATAATTGCTCAACTGTAAGTAATTGTTTTAAAGTATGTCATATTTATAAATGGACACTATTGTTATAACTACATACTCATAATTATTGCATAAGACAATTGTACAAACAATTTGTTAAGTCTCATCGATTTGCATATTTAAATGGACGTATTGACAAAGTTGAATATGTGCAAAGAAGGTTACATCATGTATACAAAATACCAAAACCCATACATAAAATCATGAATGAATAGTTCTCGAGGGCCAATACTAGGCAAATCTAAAGCAAGGTTTAGAATGTCTCTGCTTTATGGCATGTCCATGCTCATAATGTTTATCGTTTTACTGCATGCCAGAACAAATAATTGTACTTCAATGGTCTTTGATTTATTTGGAGTAAATATGCAGAGTGTCTCAAACACTCAAACCAATACAACAAGTACTTCACAGAACATATCATGAACTGGCTACTGTAAAATACAGCATTGTTATTCCTGTTATCGATTAGTTGTGGTTATTCTGACAGAAATTGTTCTTTTTATTTTCCTGACTGGTCGCTTTTTATCATCCATCAAAACAGCAAGTCACAACGAGGTGTTGAAACTGTCTGTCATTACACGTTATAATATACATTAACAAAAGTTTTCTTTTGCACAACATGCCTCGCTTACATATTTATACATCTAGTAAAGTTATTTCTGATAAAAAAAAATAGACTGTAAACTAAATACACCATATTGTCTAGAATCCGGACACGATTGTGTCGAGGCTCAGAGAACGTTAGTCTAACACTAGACGGGACCACAACAAGAGAAAGGTCCATCCCCTAGGATAGTAAGGGTATCATCGGATCTAATTATTTTTACATATACAAGTACGTGACACAGTAGGCCTTTCAGAATTTATAAATACCCTGTGTTATAATTCCGGTTAACGGAAAAGACACAAGCATGTTTTTCGTCAGTGTCTTCTATCTTAAAAAAACACTTAACTATGTACATGTGTATGAATTAATTTACCTTTATACACTACCAAACGTTCAGGAGTACTCTCGAACTTGTATCTGTAAACATTGCTGTAAGTGAGAAATCGATGAATACATTACCATGCTAATGGAAATATTACTTTCTTGCATGCGATACTTTACGCCTGTTATCTCAAGTTCCCTAATTTGGGTTAAAGATTCAGCAGTTCCGATCGATAAATAAAACAATATTTCTTTCGGATGAGTAAATGTTTTAAGGGCAGAAAGCAAAAGAATGTCATTCTTCTATCAGACTTTTGTGGAAACAACCGTCATACCTACAGTATTTTTTATGATATTGCTGGTTTGAAACACAAGCAAAAACAGAACAAACACATGTAGTTAATCATTGTAGCCTTAAACTAAACCCTTGGGTACTGGCTTGGAATAACTTGATTGAAAAGTTTATAACCAAAAGGATACATTCAAGACTTTCCGAAAATTGACGTGTTAAAAGTTTGAAAAGTACCGCATATATTTAGTTATCATGGGAGCTTATCATTGGAGCTTGTTTACATTTAGGCTATTGTTAAAATAATGCTTTTTGATGTCATAAATGAAAACATATAAAAGCTTTAAGTTATCTCATTCGTGTATTTAGATATCCAATATATAAACATAAGCCAAATTTGGATTTCTTGTGACCGAATACAAATGCGTCTATCAGCTTTGAATAAATACCGCGATTAATCTTTATGTGTATAGCAACACAATGACATACATGACGTCATAGTCAATAACTTAATTGAACTATAACTTGGACTATTTTATTTGAACTTTTGTTTAAGGTCAGTCGTAATATAATGTTTGATATCATTAAACACATAATTCAATTGATATCTTCTCAACTGTAATACCTACCACAGTGCTAGAAGTTTGAAAATGCAACTATCATTGCTGATGTAAAAGTGTGTTTTTTTGTGTCCGTTCGTCACAGAAAATAAGGATATGAATGTACAGAGCAATGCATAAAACAAGAATTCATATGTAAAATATGATTCATTAAAGTTTTATATCTATATATATGGAAAATGATAGTTAAAAGTTGGCTGATGATGGGGTGTATATCTCGTCAAATGGACCTTAAGGATTCAGGCCACAAGCGGTTTCAGAGGGGGCAGGCGGCGCGCGCTTCCCCTTATATCATCCAAGTCTACTTTTTATGTTAATATCGGAGAATAAAAAGTAATATAATACGCTCAATATGCAGCATTTACGACTTGAATTGTTAAAACGTTCTTTGGAGAGTACCATCAACACCCATGCCTAACAATATAAATTTCTGTTTTTAGGGAGGGGCGCATGTCGAAAGGTTGCGCCTCTATGTTACACCCGCTCTAACGTCAATTCTTGGATTAGCCCCTGGATTCTAAATGTCACGTTTTTTGGTCCATAAAACAGGCTATACGCCGATATCAATAAGCAGTACAACTTTTGTTACATGTTTTTAGTAAAAATATTCCTTGAAAACTTTTAAGATCATGTACCGGAAGTCAATCTGCAGATAGACCTCGCGGCACTTCACCAGCGGCGACCAGCACCAATGCACCAATGCTAGGCGGACGGATGGACACCGATATCAATAGGCTGTTCAACTTTTGTTACATGCTTTTAGTAAAAATATTCCTTGAAAACTTTTAACATCATGTACCGGAAGTCAATCTGCAAACAGACCTCGCGGCACTTCACCAGCGGCGACCAGCACCAATGCACCAGTGCTAGGCAGACGGATGGACTGGCGTCAGTAGGGGTGTGCAGATGGTATGTAGAGGGTCAAATCTCTTTATTTTTGAGGTTTGTTCATGGCATAAATAATTAGCTGATAGTGATCTAATTTATAAACTTGCAAACAACTATATTGTTTTTTAATATGAATCATGAAAGAAAAGTAATTCAAGATTACTATTAGTATATACATCAAGTATATTTTTATAGGAAATTTTAAAACCGAAGGGCCAAAAGAAATAGATGCGGTACTTTGAATCAAAAATGAAATGTGTATACGTGTTTGCTCGAAATGATTTTTATACTGTTTTTGATTAAATTTTTAATATATTTTAAACACTGCGGCGACCGTTTTTATATATACATTCTATTTATATATACGTGCACGTGGACACAACGATTTACACCATTATTGTGTTTTAAACAACATTTTCCATTACAATATCCAGCATCTTTTTGCAAACGACATGCTTAACACATAACGTGTTATTCTTCAATTTCACATAGTGTTAAACTCTTTTAACGAACTAGTTAAAATCACTTTAAAGTGCCGATACCACTCAAAGCATTTAAAGATGTTTGTACAATTTCTTCTTTACAATGTACCTGATCTCATTTCCTTGTATTCGCACGAGAATGTCTCCTGCTACAATATTTACAAAATGAGATTGTCGTCTGCAAAACGCGTTTAGGCTTTTCAAGTAGTGACAACTACAAAACTGTTGAATAAAATCTTTTAGACAAAGTGTCAATAATATTCACTATCCAGACATATAATTTATTTAAAGCAAGCAATGACGTTTTATATATTGTTTTGTTTTCTATCTAGACCCATCTCATAGATGTGAAAGCCCTATCATCACAAGTGACTTGGTCATTAGGCACGATCACAACACAGTCAGAAGTTCCTTAAGCTCTTGTCAACTCATGTATTTATGGGAGATAAACGAATGAATATATTTCCATGTCATTTGATGGTCTGTGGATATTTCACTATTATATCACGGCACAAAATTTCTTCAGACCATTCTGATACTAGTTGACAATACGTCACTAATGGCGTACACATTGGAATCAATTTTGTATATTTATTTAAGGCGCGGAAATAGTAGCATGCATCAATTGACGTTTCACGGGCCGTAGACATAGTGGTTCTACAGTTCAGAATAAAGCTCGAAATCAGGAATTAGAGCTTTTATCTTTAGAACATTATACAGTGGTATAGATTGAGGTTTTGCTCAGACATTTGCATAAATAACAGTAGGAATAACATGCAATTGCATATAAATAAGTTTGGAAACAGTTTCAAAAGGGACCCAAACACCATGACTCTGCTTTGAACATGACTCCCTCATACTCCCCACGCAAAAAGGACACGGGCATAGACGGCATAGGCTAGATAATATCTTCAAGTTATAGACTACCAATGATATACGAATCGAAATATGTCATTAAAAAGTACACTATACAAGAATGGGTAGAGGGAAAAGATTAGATCAAAGAATGTGACAAACATATCGATAATATATACTAACATATACTCCGCGAAATAATCAAAGGGCCTCATTTTGTTATGGGTATATCTTATAAAGTGTCAAGTTCAATGATATACATTACAATGAAATGTGTAAAGTTGGAGCTAATGTTTATATATGGCCGTATGGGCAGGTGAAGTGTAATAACAAAACGGGCAATACATCTACAGAAATGCGTTCAAAATGGATATTGCATAGTTTAAAGGTTTAAATAATTTAAAAATTAATCTCCTCATCTTATAGTTTAAATGGTGCATTGCAAGGAGGTTGTCATATGCCTTTTTCTTGAGTTAGGGTCTCTACCTGAGTTTGGACATCTGGAGCTGGTGCATCTTCCTCGTGAGCACACTCTTCCTCCCCTCCACCATTGTTGAATTGTCCGCCAAAGCCTACCTCCGTGTGGACTAGTACCATGCGCTTTCTCGAACGGGCTCAAGCAAAACGTCTGTCTATGTTGTAATTGAACTGCAAGTAGCTTGAATTGCCAGCAATTTTATACATTTATTATAGCTTGCAGCCGCGTCAGAAATTCGATAATTGAAACAAAAGATCGTACATTGTGCTGAGTGAAACAAATTAAAATTTTAATTTTACCACAATATAAAGACCATTTATATTTTGGTTGTAATATCGGAATCATCCCGAAAAGACAATAACAACTAAAACGGATTAGGTTGTTTTATTTAAAGTGTTCGTTTAATAGCTTTCCCTGAACTCGTTGACCTTTCTATCACTCCTTAGGGTTACTGGCTTCCGTGCATCATAAAACACATAACACTTAACGCTTATGAACGGTGTCTCCGGCACTGCCCAGTGAAAAGATGTTCAATAATTCATAAGGTATAATTCTGGTTGAGGAACCAGTTGTTTAGAAATGCTACCATATCATTTTGGACAACTTTATTTTGTTCATGATGTCTTTATATATTTAGAGAGGTCCAAAAGGCAAAACTCCCGCTATTTTGTTTGTCTAACGTTGTTGGTTTAAGGTTTAATGCAGACTTTTTTGTAATCTTTTATGTAAAATATGTTAACAATAACTACTATTATTATCATTACTATTTAGAAATCTCTTTAAAAAACAAAGTTAGAGTGGTTGAGTAGTATATATTCCCAGATGAGGTCTCTCTGAATGCCTCATAGAAAGATACACTCAATCATTTTTGTTTTGATGAAATTGTTGTTACTTTGTTGTTTTAAATCATATTTTCTTGTTTGTTACGTGCAGTTAAGATCATTCATCATGCTTGCTTTGGCTTAGTGAAAACATGAAAAGTCAATACTGGAGAGAAAATTTCTATTCACATGAATTGACGTCTGCTGCTTTAATACTCTATTACTCTATACATGTCTTTTGTCAAACCCATTCTCTGTAAAACAATATATTGTTTTTTAATTTCGCCGATAATCCAGCCATTGCCAGAATCACCATTAGCATCCCGCCTACATGCATGTAAGAAAATAAACAACAATGAATTCTAAATCCTGAAGAATAATACCATGGTAACTATAGGGAAAAATCGAAATTCACACAGCTCAATCAGATGGTTTCTGCTCAAAAACTTCAGTAGAAAAGTGAAGAGACACACTTGTAGTTTCCTTTAAGGTTATGAGAATCGAGGCAAAGTCCTCTGATATTAGAAAACTAATTACAAATAGCTCTGCTCAATAATTTGAGGCGGGAACTTGGTATATAGCAAGCTACTGTGATTGCGTACATTTGGATTGCATTGGGTAAGTTAAATGGATGCATAGTGATGAATCATGCTGTGTAAGATGTGGGGAAATACATTCAGAATTCTTTTCAGTTCAATATGATCAATATAAAAATCGCAAAACAATTTATGCTCAATATGTTGGTTATAATGTAATTTTATGAATTGTGGAACTTGTCACGTTTATAGTTAAATTCGAGCATGAAATTTAAGAACAACTGTTTTGTTCAGCATAGTATTGCGTTAAATTTCAACAAGGAAGCGCAGAAAGTTCCATTTCATGAGTTGCTTTTCTATGCCCTTTGTAATGGTTTTGCGCGATGATAATATCTCGCACTCTGTAGAGAGTTCTGGAGTTGGCAATTAATTAAAGGGGCTTTTGATGGCTGTAAACTTGCTTAATGATCCAGTGACCTGGGATTTATATGGCTTCTGCATCGGTGGTTCGGTCCCGTAAATTACCAAATAGCATATAATACTGGAAGTTAAGGGAGTTCACTTTTGTATTAGAAATTTCCCTAAATGTTAATCATATGAGTCTAAAGTGTCCAACCCAAACGTTTATAACAATGGTTATTTATTACGTACTTCCAGAGCGTTTATTGCTATATTTTCTATACAATTGTTACTTTTATGAAAAAGGCAGGTAACGTGAATGAGATTATTAATGGGACCGACTTTACAAAATAATAAAGCACTAGTCATAGTCTATAATTGTATGACTGTAAGATGTTCTGTAAACAATGGCCAATTAAGATTGATACACGTCTACCGTTTCAAATCCTTTCCCGTGCACCATTGTTATACATTTGGTTCACTCATCGACGTTAACACAGGTAACATAGGTAACACAGGTAACATAGGTAACACAGGTAACATAGGTAAATACGGTTTGCTCAGTTATGTACATGGGTCACCGTTTGTATGTTGTTAAAGTTATAGGAGCCGCAACTAAATTCATTGCATATGCGTTCTATGAAGCTATAAATCATATAACCCAGTAAAATGTGATAGGACAGGAACAGATTCGATACCACTGCGTAGTTCATGCCGACGTATTTTCCGTCCATCTGAGTAGATTAATGGGTAGATGAAACGAGTATTTAAACGTATTGTCATGACTAAGCTCAATGTTTGTCCATCAGATAGTATAATTAAATTGTTTTAAGTTTGGTAGAGGTCCATAAACCTTTCTTTTGAACTTATTCTGTTTGAGCTATGATTGTCTGTCAATACATACACACTTTTTCACTCCATACTCATCTTTTCTTCCATTACAATATTTCTAGAGATGTTCTCTGTGCACTCTTAATTTTAAAACGCCACCCTCTCTTCTCCACGGGACCATGACAAAAAAATAACATCGCAACATCGTGCTTCATATTGTACATCCGACATTCAAAAATATCTGTAAACTTTATCAGCATGAAAATGTTCACTACCGTCTTTCCAATATCATCGGCAGTACTTTTAGTACTTTAAATAAAATTTAAATCTGTTTATTGCCTCTTCATTATCACTAAAACCCAGACCGCCGTGCAACGTTACTGTTCATTGGTTCAATTGATGTTTCTAATTGAGTAAAACATGTCTAACGTAAACATGTTAGATGATTGTTTCTTGGATTTAATGGGCCGCCCGCGCCTATTGTATGCATAAAGCTTTTACCCCGCCGTGGAGCAAAAATTAAAACATTAAAAACTGGTTTCAATGCCATTAGTGACATTATATATCACTGACATATAACTGACTAACACACATATGGATATTAGCAGAATTAAATGTACTCTGAAACAAAAAGGTCCGGATGTTAAATCATTGCTCTATTTAGAAGAGACTTCTCGGTCCTTTAACGAGCCCAACGTAAAAAATCAAATACACGGGATACATCTTTCCTTTACTGTACTTAAACGAGTACTGAGTATTCCAAAATTATGTGTACTGCACTCTAACGCCGAGCGCAGGGCTAAGAAGTTACTGATAACGTAGATCGGTATGGCGCAGTCTAGGATTGGACCCAAAACCTTCCGCATCCGCAGATGACGCTTAACCGGTGAGCATTCGAGTCGATTTGTGTTTGATTTTGTTATCATGTTAAAATTTCACAAAAAAAACCCCATATTTTATGAAAATAAATTTTGTTTAGAAATAATATATATAATAAGACATGTTTCTAGCGAAACCTTAACTTCGAACGAAAGTTTAATGTTTCCTAATACTGAAAGGCTTTTCTGAACGTGAACGATACACGGTACGGTGTAGGGTTTTCGCAATAGCTATGCTTATAACATTTGTATATAAAAACAAATGTTTCTCTTGTTATTAGGATATTTCCGTGTTGTAAAACGGTTATTAAACCACATGTGGAAATGAACTCTTAAGCCAATGTGTTAATGTAAGTATAAATCTAACAATCATACGACGCATCAGCGTATAATAGAGGTAAAATGGCAGTGCAAACAAATAGGGCGATCACACACAGGTCTTCCCATGTTAATCTTTTGATCACAATCATTAATAAGTTACTTATTTTTCAGTGATACTCCTGATTAAGACGATGATATACAAGCTAGGGGTTACTTTGGATATCTGAGAAAACATATTGCATTTCAGTTACACAAAAATGGTTGAAGAGAAGAAAAAGAAATGTACTGATTGTCTAATCTGTTTAATACCTATATAACTTTTTCCTCAATCAAACATGGAATAATTTATTTTTACAATAATGATTCATTTATGATATCACAAGCACAACACATCTCAGAATATAATGTTTCATAAACATGGAAATGTATTCATCAGCTTCTCACCTATAGTAATGGGATTTGTACAGATAATGAGAACGTTAGGAGAGCACTCTTGGACTGAAATTAGTTGAAAGGCTTGTATAAATGGATAGAAAAAAAAATGTTTTGTCTCAAATTGCGGTATTGTTAGCTTAGTTTACTCTATACTATATTATGAAGATCGATTGTAAAGCTACAAAAACAAGCTTGAATCTATTCCTGGGTAGTACTACAACAGGCGCCAACGTAAAAAGGCAGGTGGTGGAATGCGGACACCTAAACCACTAGTCCCCCTCTCTCTCTCTCTCTCTCTCTCTCTCTCTCTCTCTCTCTCTCTCTTTCTCTCTCTCTCTCTCTCTCTCTCTCTCTCTCTCTCTCTCTGATAACAGTGTGTGTATACCACGTGATAAATTACGTCAGAAGGCATCATTTTGCTGAAGACTTAAATGAAGACTTATATCAAAGATAACTTTTCTTTTACTGTACCATTTTAAACGAATCAAAGTGCAGTCTAGGCCGTTTCCAGAGCCTCGCCTTCGTTTTATTACCGCAATTAGATAAGGTGATAAGTTTCATCAAACTCATTGGCAAACCTGTTTCCAAAATGATGTTTTGACAGTGCTCCATCAGACGGACGTATTGTGAAAAGGTTTGTCGACGTGTTTTAAGAAACTACACACTTTTTCACTCCATACTCATCTTTTCTTCCATTACAATATTTCTATATGGCGAGAGATGTTCTCTGTGCACTCTTAATTTTAAAACGCCACCCCCTCTTCTCCACGGGACCATGACAAAAAATTAACATCGCAACATCGTGCTTCATATTGTACATCCGACATTCAAAAATATCTGTAAATTTTATCAGCATGAAAATGTTCACTACCGTCTTTCCAATATCATCGGCAGTACTTTTAGTACTTTAAATAAAATTTAAATCTGTTTTTTGCCTCTTCATTATCACTAAAACCCAGACCGCCGTGCAACGTTACTGTTCATTGGTTCAATTGAGTAAAACATGTCTAACGTAAACATGTAAGATGATTGTTTCTTGGAGTTAATGAGCCGCCCGCGCCTATTGTATGCATAAAGCTTTTACCCCGCCGTGGAGCAAAAATTGAAGCATTAAAAACCATAAGTGGCATTATATATCACTGACATATAACTGACTAACACACATATGGATATTAGCAGAATTAAATGTACTCTGAAACAAAAAGGTCCGGATGTTAAATCATTGCTCTATTTAGAAGAGACTTCTCGGTCCTTTAACGAGCCCAACGTAAAAAATCAAATACACGGGATACATCTTTCCTTTACTGTACTTAAACGAGTACTGAGTATTCCAAAATTATGTGTACTGCACTCTAACGCCGAGCGCAGGGCTAAGAAGTTACTGATAACGTAGATCGGTATGGCGCAGTCTAGGATTGGACCCAAAACCTTCCGCATCCGCAGATGACGCTTAACCGGTGAGCATTCGAGTCGATTTGTGTTTGATTTTGTTATCATGTTAAAATTTCACAAAAACCCCCCATATTTTATGAAAATAAATTTTGTTTAGAAATAATATATATAATAAGACATGTTTCTAGCGAAACCTTAACTTCGAACGAAAGTTTAATGTTTCCTAATACTGAAAGGCTTTTCTGAACGTGAACGATACACGGTACGGTGTAGGGTTTTCGCAATAGCTATGCTTATAACATTTGTATATAAAAACAAATGTTTCTCTTGTTATTAGGATATTTCCGTGTTGTAAAACGGTTATTAAACCACATGTGGAAACAAACTCTTAAGCCAATGTGTTAATGTAAGTATAAATCTAATAATTATACGACGCATCAGCGTATAATAGAGGTAAAATGGCAGTGCAAACAAATAGGGCGATCACACACAGGTCTTCCCACGTTAATCTTTTGATCACAATCATTAATAAGTTACTTATTTTTCAGTGATACTCCTGATTAAGACGATGATATACAAGCTAGGGGTTACTTTGAATATCTGAGAAAACATATTGCATTTCAGTTACACAAAAATGGTTGAAGAGAAGAAAAAGAAATGTATTGATTGTCTAATCTGTTTAATAACTATATAACTTTTTCCTCAATCAAACATGGAATAATTTATTTTTACAATAATGATTCATTTATGATATCACAAGCACAACACATCTCAGAATATAATGTTTCATAAACATGGAAATGTATTCATCAGCTTCTCACCTATAGTAATGGGATTTGTACAGATAATGAGAACGTTAGGAGAGCACTCTTGGACTGAAATTAGTTGAAAGGCTTGTATAAATGGATAGAAAAAAAATGTTTTGTCTCAAATTGCGGTATTGTTAGCTTAGTTTACTCTATACTATATTATGAAGATCGATTGTAAAGCTACAAAAACAAGCTTGAATCTATTCCTGGGTAGTACTACAACAGGCGCCAACGTAAAAAGGCAGGTGGTGGAATGCGGACACCTAAACAACTAGTCCCTCTCTCTCTCTCTCTCTCTCTCTCTCTCTCTCTTTCTCTCTCTCTCTCTCTCTCTCTCTCTCTCTCTCTCTCTGATAACAGTTTGTGTATACCACGTGACAAATTACGTCAGAAGGCATCATTTTGCTGAAGACTTAAATGAAGACTTATATCAAAGATAACTTTTCTTTTACTGTACCATTTTAAACGAATCAAAGTGCAGTCTAGGCCGCTTACAGAGCCCCGCCTTAGTTTTATTACCGCAGTTAGATAAGGTGATAAGTTTCATCAAACTCATTGGCAAACCTGTTTCCAAAATGATGTTTTGACAGTGCTCCATCAGACGGACGTATTGTGAAAAGGTTTGTCGACGTGTTTTAAGAAACTACACTCTCAATCAAAAAAACGAAGGCGGGACTCTGTAAGCGGCGTAGACTGTGCTACGCTTCATTTAAAACGGTGAAGAAATATCTTTGTTTAAAGTCTTCATTCGAACAAAATATTGTCTTCCGACGTAGCATTATGACGCAATTTATCACGTGGTATACACACACTGGATAATATAGTGTAATATTTGTTATATTTATAACCCGGTGTAGACATTCGTGACAAGGATTGTCCCTTCTGTTTGAATTTGATTTAGATCAACTAGTGCTTTTACATCCACAAATAGTAATAAGTTATATATATATATATATATTAAGAGGGGTGCGCGATCTACGAAATACTAACAAATCAATAATTTGACATAATCCAATTTTAAGGCTTAATCATTATCTGAAATAAATCCTAATACGTAAATTATATGACGTCGTCGAAGGAAGGAAATCCTATAAACATTATTTTATTATCTTCTACAGGATTTCTTTACTGATTTAGAGACATTCATTCCATACAAATTATACATGAATCCTCATCACGAAAATACATCAGTCTGCATTTTTAATAGTCGAACGATACTTTGTCAAAAAATAAGGCAATAAATAAAACAAAACAACGGTAATCATTAACACTTTCAGATAGCAGAAATTCCACTTCTGTGAAAGAAAAACATGGTATATAAATTACAAGACTCGTGCGGGTTTTTGTTAGTAATACTTTAACCATAAGCTTCATAAACTCATTGGCTCAACCCAAAGTATCAAATCAATGCCTTAATTGATCAAGAACGTTTTGGAACGCCCTAACGGACGATTGTCGGCATTCCCAAGCTCTTCCCAGCGTTTAAACATAATCTAGGAAAAAACTAGAAAATAATCTGGAAATATCACAATGAATAATACAATCGTTCGTTTGTTCTAGCTGTAAAAATATACATTTAATTTTAATGTCTGTTTTTCAAATATGTTGGGTTTTTTTATCATTTTAGTTAATGTTAAAAATCTTTTAAAACAAAATACAGTTTGAAAACGTATTTTACCCGGCGTGCTTAGTGGTATCCGAATGTCCAGTCAATGCATTAATATTGTAAACAAAAACTTCGCCTACGATTTGAATTGGTGAATGAAAAAAATCCAGTAATCAATAAGTAATTGAACAATTTTTTTTATATTAAAGATGCACTCTTACTCCCAAATAAGATTTACCACTATTAATAAAATTGTTTTGATATACCAAAGAGGATGAATAAATGTCGAATACAATGGTTCTTATGGAGGATACTGAGTTTAATTTGAAAGAAAGGTACAGAAAACACGGTATTTCTATCTTACGATACTATAGTAGATCACAGTAAAGCATTTAGCATTCACCAATCTTTTAATATTTCTGCCTTTCAGCTTTTAAATACACGGTTTCAATCTTGCTATCAGTTATTAATATTTTCCATGAATGCATTATTTAGTAAGTAGTTAAAGGTTTATCACTCAAAATTATGTTTGTCATTCATGTGTATGCATTGATTTTGAATAAGAGTGTCACTTTAATGTGTACCATATTGGTAAATGCTTTCTTATATTCTCATATCAGACTGTAAAAGCTCATACCACGCGATTAGTAGCACTCTGATAAATTTAAATGCTATTTCCTATTGAGAACGCTAGATATAGAATGTTGTCGTTGGCGACATGGTACAATCAGTTACTAATGCCTTGGAAAAGGCCACTTCGAGCTCGTGTATGATTTTCATAACCCGGGTAGCGGATGCAGCAACAAATACTAGTTCTCATTGTCACGGGCCAAGGACTTCATATTTTCGTTTGTAATTGTACGAGGGAATATTTTTTATCCTAAAACACTGTCGGTTAGCGTAAGTAACATTAAAGAAAAAATCGTGTAGAGACCAAGACAAATGGAGACGGAAACCCTACGATTATTTTGCTTATTCTTTATCAATGTTTATGAGAGCATTGACCAATCATAACCCATAAAACAACTAATAAGTACCTCTACAAATGTAACCTTAATGTTATGGTCCCTTTGTCTTATTTAATATGACTGAGTGAATCTTGGCGTACGTCACGCAATATGATTGAGTGGTTCTCGGTGTACGTCACGCAATATGATTGAGTGGTTCTCGGCGTACGTCACGCAATATAACTTAGTGGTTCTCTGCGTACGTCACGCAATATGATTGAGTGGTTCTCGGCGTACGTCACGCAATATGACTGAGTGGTTTTCAGCGTACGTTGCGTAATATGACTGAGTGGTATTCTGAGTACGTTACGCATTTGACTGAGTGGTTCTCGGCGTACGTCACACAATATGACTGAGTGGTTCTCTGCGTACGTTACGCAATATGACTTAGTGGTTCTCGGCGTACGTCACGCAATATGACTGAGTGGTTCTCGACGTACGTCACGCAATAAGATTGAGTGGTTTTCAGCGTACGTCACGCAATATGACTGAGTGGTTTTTGGCGTACGTCACGCAATATAACTTAGTGGTTTTTTGGCGTACGTCACGCAATCTGATTTAGTGATTCTCGGCGTACGTCACGAAAAATATGACTTAGTGGTTCTCGGCGTACGTTACGCAATGTGACTGAGTGGTTCTCGGCGTACGTTACGCAATATGACTTAGTGGTTCTCTGCGTACGTTACGCAATATGACTGAGTGGTTCTCGGCGTACGTTACGCAATATGACTTCGTGGTTCTAGACGTACGTCATGCAATATGACCTAGTGGTGCTCGAAGTACGTCACGCAATTTATCTTAGTGGTTCTCGGCGTACGTCACGCAATATGACTGAGTGGTTCCCGGCGTACGTCAAGCGATATGACTGAGTCGTTCTCGGCGTACTTTACGCAATATGACTGAGTGGTTCCCGACGTACGTAACGCAATATAACTGAGTGGTTATCAGCGTACGTCACGCAATATGCCTGAGTGAATCCCGGCGTACGACATGCAATATGGCTGAGTGGTTCTCGGCGTACGAAAACGCAATCCTTCAAGGCAAAGACAGCTACATATGCATAACGTATAAATGTAAATACATGTTCAGGTTACCGACACGAACGGTCAGTGAAACATGGGTCAGCGAATCATGGGTCAGCGAAATATAACGAAACATTGGTCGACGAAACATGAGTCAGCGAAACACAGCGAAACAGGGGTCAGCGAAACATGAGTCAGCGAAACATGTGTTCAATTTGAACCATTTCTTGACTGCTTCAGCTCACACTTATCGAAATATTTATAAAAAATATTTCTATGGTCACATTTAAATAAATGATGATGTCACAAACAAGAACACATAATGCATATAAGTGAACCAGTTTGGCCGTTAATAAATATTGAGATAACCCCTGAAACGGTCAATGAAAACACTATGGAATAATTGGACATGCAAAATAAAGAAATGAAAGTAAATTACCTATTCCATCCAAAACACGTCGCTGGTCCCAGCGTACTGTGAAGCGGTTCCCCTTCAGATGGTTTTCCGATAAGACTGATGAATAGGAAAAACTCTATGATATTTCGAGCACTGTGTTATAAACGTTGCATGAGTTGGGAAGTGATTTGTATAAATGTGGATTAATGGAGTTCATTTAAATTACCTGCTGTTGTCTGTGATATGTTTTAAAAGAAAGAATGCGTGCTATTTTGTGGTCAGTTCTGCAGCTGTCTGTTAGTAATGTACTGTACACTGTTGGCCAACTGTCGAAGAGTGCCCTTCTTAAGGACAATTCAAGTAAGTAATATACAACCACTATAAAATTTGCTTCTTATTCACATTGCAATATGATATAATAACAGGTTGTAAGGGTTGCCGATATATTTGCCTTAACTTTAACGTTTGTAATAGTTTATATCTTATAAATATTAACATAAATATATCATTTATATTGTTTCGTGTTTAACTTAAGCAATCTTAAAGAAATTATTGTTCGCACCGGAGTATAACCTTATATAAATTCAAAATCAAATTCTACCAAGAAGATTTCCGAATTTCTTTAGCAATAACAAATAGGAAAAAAAAATATTCGAGGCTAATCAAACAACTGTCTTGCAAATGAAAGAGTCATTAGGAACAACGTGTGTGCGTTTGGACATGTAATATCCGTAAATGGAACAACACTTGAAATAAATCGATATTGGTTTTAGCGAGTTTCAATTTTGTCAGCTTTTTTAATTCCATGTTAAACATTTATCTTATTCAGTTTAAACATAGTCCTGATATTGCCGGTCGTCAAAACTGTTGTTTTTTGTGTGTGTTTCTTATGTTTACATTCAATTAGGAATAACCTATAAAATAAATTAGCTGCAGTTGATTGAATAGTTGAACCATACACGCTTGCCAAATTATATTCTGGCAAAGAGAGCTGTGACGCTACAATCTAGGGATCATGCCTGAACTCCTCTTGGTCAGAATCCCGCTCAGACTATTCGCACGACCATACTTTGTTAATCGCCGCATCCAGGAGACAGTGATATACATGATATTCGGAACCAGAGTTGCGCAGCTATAGCGCTTGACCCTCATTCTGAAATAAAATGATTCCAATGCATCATGATTTACGAAATGGCATCAAAACCAAACCAATCCTATTAATATACTTTAAATTAAATTTCATATTACAGTTTTCATCAACGGGAGGAAAACGTCAAGTTTTAACAAACTTAAAGTGTTAGGTGTTGTTCAGAATGCTGTCATAAACAACATCAAAATATAACTGTGTATCTGAGGCGATGGATGAATTGTTGACCAAATGAACAATGTTAAGACAGAGCTACATATTAATATATAAAGCGATTTATAAATTACTAATATTAAAAAGAATGATAGATTCAGACATATAACGAAAAAGAAAAGACAAAAAAGGTTTATGTAGATATTTATATCCTTTGAAACGAGTAGAAAAAGAAAGGTTTCGACAATTAACCTGATTAAATCATATTAATTCTGCTTTGTATTAGAGCAACATGTGTATAATAACAGCCATGTCTTTTAAATACACAGTAAAACATCTAAAATTTAGACATATTTGAAACATGTTTAGATATTTGACAAGTTTTAAATTAACTGTTTAAGAAAGCTGTTGTGTTGTGTTGCTTTTTTTATTTTAAAATAATTTAATAAAATGAAAACCTGAAAATTATCAAACCCTCTCAGAAGTTTAAACCTATACCGTTCATTCTTCACGTACATATAAGAACAACCTGTTGCTGGGTGGCCTCATTGGTCGTGCTTGAAAGATAGTTTTACAGTTCTTATTTAAAGCTAGATAGATACGTTTTGACAAAAAAAAATTGTCTTGGAACGAGCCAATGTTTTGCGAAAATTCATGGAAAGCAGTTAAATAAGACTGCTGACAAAAAATAAGATTTTTATATTTTAAGTTCAAAAATTGATGTTTTATGCATTTTTCGTAAACCGTTAGTAACGGTTTAGGTCATAAAACATTGTTGAACGGAAATATGAAAATCTACGATTATGACTTTTTGTCAGCAATCTTTTATCATTGGTTTGCAGATATTTACTCAAAAATTTGCTCTTTCAAAGACAAAAAATAAAAAAGTTGTAAAATTGGTAAATCTGTGAGAGTGCAGCTTTAATTACCATTATGGAGTTAATTCCGATGTACAATGATAGAATCGCCAGAACGAAATTAATTCATTATATATTCGACGGGTTAATTTGCCGCTATACAGGATCAAATATAAACGCATCTTATTTCACGAGCCTGAAAGTCAAATATAAACTATAAAACAACGAGATGAATGAGAAATCAACAAGAGACACAACAGGCAAGGAGAGCTACATCAATGTCATTATGAATATCAAGAATTACATTTTAGCGAGGCAAAGCTATTTAAACAATGCATATTCAATATTTACCATTGTTGTTTCTCTTTAGGCATGAACATACATTATGTGTTGTCTGTTACGCCATGGTTTGGAATCGACGAGTGTGATAGCGATTTCCAAAATTCGTAGGCAAATACCAAAACATATGACCCTTATGAGTTTTTATATTTAAATACCAAAAGTCGACTGGTAAACGCCAGCATCAGCCTTACTTCTCACCATGAGGTAATGATGGTAATAATGATGATAATGATGATGGTGCAGCAATGATTGAGTTATAACATTCAAATCAAGGTGGCGATTATCTTGTTGATAATGATGAAATCGATGATGACTACGAAAATACGTCTATTGCATTATATCGGTCTTGTCAGATATACCCTTCGCTACCAAAATCGATAACAATACTTCTCGATATCGAACTACGGCGTAATGGTTATCGAAAGTAGACTGAGGCACATAACGTTACATGCGTTCGTATCTATTAATGTCACTTCATCCAAGCCCCTACCCACAGTCGAGATGGACTATTGCTTTGACACGCATAATAACGAACCAACAAGATGTTCAGAATTCAAGTCGGTTTTTTTGGAATGAGGTCCAATAAAATGTGCCGTGTGCGATGTTGACACTTGATTATAAAGGTACAATTCCAAGCGTCTGCTAGTGTCTGGTAGCCTTGGCAGTTTATATTCATATCCCACTCCAATACTCATAAAATGCATTTAGAACGTACTCAAAACCAGACAGACATGGACAAGTAAGTGAAACAAAATGTTGACTACTTTTTTGGTTTAGTATTTTTGCCAACTACACGTGTCCGCCCATCAATCAAGATTTTTAACAATTTAAAAAAAAATATGAATATCTTCTTTGAAGAAACAACACCTTGTAACTGCTTATTATCGGTCTAAACCATAAGTCGGTAAAACCATAAGTCGGTAAGCAGGGCAAAGCCTGACTATGACTATATTGTATGAACTATCAAGAATAAATAGATATATTAGTGAGTGGGTTGTCAGGATTAATCAGTTTTAAATTAACCATTAATTAATTCACAAAATATAATTGTTTTTTTACATTGTTTTTGCTAATGTTAAAAATTCGTAAATGTAGACAAATCGGCGTTATACCCATTTTAGTCTAATAACAATAAAATTGAGTCTGATCAAGAGCTTCGAGATGGTTTGAATAATATGTGTTTTAAAATATGATACAAAATAATTCATATTAAACATAATTATAGGGAAAACAATATAGAAACATTATAATTAAGTTGAAATTAAATTGTCCATTTTGGCAAAACCAGGGTCAGGAATCACGTGACTTCAACGGGGTTCTCACGTGGGTCACCACGGATCAAACCCGATGTAAACATGAAAAAATGGCGTTCATTTTTAAAGGACTTTTTTAACATAAAAGATATGAAAGTATTTCTTTCTATTTAAAAAAAAACTGTGCTATTTTTCTGCTTCTTCACGGGTGAACTATTTTAGATTTGCTTGTATCTTAAAGATGCAATCCTTGGCAAAAGTTTCAACTTGACGGAATTTTGTAGAACCATACGCTGTGTGCGCCGTGATTTTTTGTTTTACATGCAATTCTTAGTTATGAGTAATATTTTACAAGTCAGACTAGCGCTAAAAATTGGTTCTGTTCATTAATTTCATAAAACGAATTGTTTGAAAATTGTCGCTGAGTTTTCTTCTGTCAATCGTTCGAATTTCTTATGATTAGTACAAATAAGGAATGAATTGCGGGGTTGATGTCATTATTGGGGTATGAACGCAATTGGGTTGGTCAATGTGTGTGGAGTCCGAAGGACTCCACGCGTACTTTGACCAACCCAATTGCGTTCATATCCCCGATAATGACATCAACCCCGCAATTCATTCCTTATATTTACACCAATGTTCATTATTTCATTCAAGAATTGTTAAAAAAATACTTCATTTCATTTAAGAAAACCTTTCAGTAATCCGTTCTTACCCATTCTGTTAATAGAACGACCCGACTATAACCGGGAACATTATTTTTCAAATGACGTTACAATAAAGCGGGAAAAGATCAACCACTTGAAATCACTTTAAAACGTTAAATTGAAACACTTCTTGTACCAATATATTTAAAATATAATAAACTAACACTTTTAAAAATGTTGATCTATATTTTACGGGACCTGCAGACACAATACAACCAATAACAAGATCAATAGCTTTCATGTATATTGTTATGCAATGAATTACGATCCGAACATATCCGAAGATGTTGCGTTCATCGATTGATGAACGCAATTGCCGAAAGGCAGTTCATTTAAGGAATGGAAGTTGAGGTGTAAATATTGTGATTTAACGCCACTTGGCTTGAAAAACATAACAGAATTGTTGATGAAATGTAAAAACGTTGTCTGGTACAGGTATGAAATAAATTCTTAGGTAGAGAAAACGAATTTGGTAGAAGGATAAAGAACGGGGATGGTTGTCGTTATGCGGAGGTCAAATCGAGATGTGTGTTTAAACAATGTACTCCTACCTAGGTTCTGCGCAACGGCCTACAAATGGACAACTCGCCACGGAACCGATTTTTATTGAATGTCTTGCTTCACTCAAAACATCTGAAATAAGGTTATCAGTACTATTTGATACACTCTTCATGTCGTTATCAAATAAACATAAATGTGGTCGGGTTTTTTATTGTTTTTGTGTTGACGTTTTTTAACAGCAGTAGACAGCAATTTACAGCAATTAACAGCAAATATAAATATTTCATTTTCTGTGCATATATAAAAAAAACATTTAACAACGTAATCAACTTGTACAAAACATGATAGAAACAAAACTTAGGATAGAAAAAAAACGCTTTAAGTTTATATTTCTGACTCACCAGGTTATCTGCATATATCTCCTTGAAATGATTAAATCATCACCTTGATAAGCGATATGTTCCATGTATTTCTTCTCAGTGATAGCTGTGAAACTGATTAACATTTCCGTATTTTGTTCTTTACGCGTAATAAAGAATAAAATTCCAATTGGCATAAAGCAGACAGGTCTGAAGGTCATTAGATATGAGTGTAAATCTCGTTTAAAAATATTTTAATTGTTCTGAAGACTGTCTGCTAAAATTAAAATCAGTTTCTGCTAAACTAAAAAAGAAAAAAACTTTGAATTTAATTTTCGTAATTCATAAAGAATATGTAACATACAACAATTTACAAAGGCCTCAATATAATTCATTTGGTTCAGTATTGTTACATTAACGATACAATTCAATACTTAAGCTACTTTGTTCGTTTTGGTTTGGTATAATAAAAGACATTTCAATAGATTTCCAACTTTATGCTTCAGTGTCCTTGGAATTTCATTGCTGTCATTGAGGAAACATTAAAAGTATAACTGCCTGTTTACTGCCCGTGAATCGTTTTGCATTATTTATGCATATATTTACGGCATGTGATCTATAACAATGCTTTATTTGTCAGAACTCTTCGCTAATGAAGAACTAAAAGTGAATGCTGTTCTTGTTACTTGATGACAGAGCGTTGTTTTGAAAAAGCCATAGTGCTGAACATTGCTTGGTGAAGTGTATGCGGTGTAGCAATGGATACGGGAGTTGTGGGAGTAGAACCTTGGACAGCCCCCGCCTCGTCCTAAAGATTATTCAATTCATTGATATGATTTCGGTAACTAAATCCTTAACTAAGAAAGTATATACATACCATCAAACAGCATGTAAATTTATTGATCCGTGAATCTCCGGGATGTTACTGCAGATGACAATAAATTGAAAGGCTTTTCAATTTGCAGTATTGTCCAGATATTCAAGATGATAAGGCTTTCAAGTTGCTGAGCCAGTCAGATTATAAACAAGATATACAACAGAACGTCGTAAACGTTTGTCTTAAAGTGCTAGTTGCAATACAATTTGTGTCAAATAAGAGTATATTAAGGATAGCGTAATTTGTTCATAGGAAACGAATGAGGCAAAAGGCCATTGGTTCGCCCTGTATTACCCAAGGTCTGCAATGTGCCGAGTATAAACCTGTTTAGACCGTATTAATTATAACCAACCTCACATCGATTTCGGCAAGCCGGGCAGCTGTGTTTTCTCCGAGGTCTCTGGTTCCCCCCCCCCCCCCCCCCTCAACACAAAACCACTCTCACGCGCAACATTCTGCCAACGACAATGATTTAGCATTAGTTATCATAACTTTCTTCACACTCGTTATATAATACATAATGTTTAAATATTTTCATATAAAGTAATTCATCGAAGTGCATACAAGTATTATTGTCTTCTATATAGAATATAATAGATATTCACATAAGGACATATTTAGACGGTAATTAATCTTTAAATTAATTGTTTTAAACATTTCAATTATTGGTTAATGTAATGAAATGCAAACATAGAGTTGCATATGCTTCTAACTAGATCAAATATATATCATTTTCATGTGCAGTAAAAGGAATCGACGGTGCATTGGAACTTTGTCAACAGCAACCTTACGTCCATTCTGGCTCAGTGTGCTAAAATATGAAGACTACAAATCTTTAAATGCAAAAGTAACTTTACTCCCTTCAGCTTTCTTATCAATAATGCAATTAAACCTATATAGAACGAAGACCGACATTCAAATATCTAAAACGGTACAAGGAGCAAAAGTACGGAGTCTAATGAGAGATAAACAAGAGTCATTCAAAGGCAGTTTACATCAATGATCATATATGAATATCAGATATTATATTTTAGGGAAGAAGAACTATGTTAACCATGCATACTAAATAATTACCATCGATGGTGGTGATGATGATGGAAATGGAAACGATTGATAAAACACGCCTTGTCAGTTCTGTATGAGTTGTGCATTCTATGTCTATTAACAGAATAAACATGAATCTGATTCAAATCATTTAAAATGCATTTCAGTGTATTTTGACTGTGTTATAAATGTACTATGTCTGATTGTGACAATTTATTACACAGGTTCCATTTCAAGAGTCTGCTTTTCAGGTAGCTTTAATCGTTTATATTTCTATCCTACTCCAATACCTATCAAAAGACATTTAGAATATATATAAAACCAGACAGACAGATGGACTGGTAAGTGACAGAAAATGAAGAGGTTTTTTTATTTATTGTTCGTATATATTGAAACTATCTGTATCCATCCCTCAACCAAATTTTTAACTAATACAAATATACGTATTTCTTCTTTGAAGATAACACACCTGTCTTTCCATCACCCATAAAACTATCATTTATCAAATATTTTATCTCATTTAAGTGATTGTGTTTATAAACCATAAACTATAAAGTTGGTAAGCCAGGCGCAGCCTGGTGCCGAATGCATTGTATAACAAATCGAAGATAAATAATATATATATCTGTTTGGTGTAAAATGTCTCTATACTAGCTAGCGCGCATACGCAAACCGTTAAACAACTATAATACTAATACACCAATAAATGACTAAATGGCATTTTGGCGGTCGTTTTCGTTCGAAGCTTTGAAAACGGCAATTTAATAGCTCTAATTCTGTTTTTTTCAAATAGTAATTTGGCTTTTGTAGACATATCGATTACAAAGAGCGTGCCTTAATAAGCACTCCACGATTAGTAAAACAATATCTATTTCAATATATATAGAAGAGAATACTACAAACATTTAACATCGTAATAGAGAACGTTATACAGAAACATTAAAATGATATAATTAAATGATAAAGATTGTACCCAAACAATGAAAGATATATAGCTATATATTATAATTTACTTCTACCAGTACTAACATAATTCCAGGACAAGTTAAATACAATTGTTTATTTCATGCATACCGGTGAAAGAGTGAAAAATATTAGTAAATGATAACTTGATCATTTCACTCTGGCTGGAGTGAAATGATAACCCTTGCTCATTCCACTCTGTAAAGACAACTCGGGACTATTTTTTCCAGATTTGCTTCCCTTGACTTTGAAAAAATACATGTATGTCACAAGTACATGTTTCTTGTCGTCTGTAGTGCAGTAATATATACACATTGACCGAATCGTATTGAATTGTCACAATCAAATTATGCAATAGTTTTAATAAAACAAACATTTTTTTTTGCGATTGATTATAACTATTAAAAAAGAACAAGCTTACCAATTTATGTATGAACTATTTCATGGAAAATACTGTTACAATTGGTAGGTATCGGTTGAATATTTACTTGGCCACATGTGCTAGTAATAGAGTTGATAGACCATTTCTTCCTACAAACTCTAACCGCGTACATGTATGCACAAGCATTTTGAATTTGACCAATTTCCAGTTTACATTCATCAGTTCAACAATACATTTTTCTTTTTAAAAACTTTCAAAGTTTGCGCTGCATCCCTCTCAAAAGCATCTTCTGGCACATCCTCGACATTTCCTCTGGGGTCTTCATAAACACACGGGAAAGAGGCCACAGAAATTTACTCTAGCGGGGTAACACACGATATATGCATGAAATAAAAAGAAAATTTCCTCTATGTATTACATGATGACGAGTGTCAGATCCGTTTTATTGCATGCGTTTTCCCGGTAATACATAACAAAAATGTCGTACCTGTTCCATCGGCTCCATAAATGAGCCGAACACCAGAAACGCAATGCTATTTCCCGTGCTACATGCATTGCAGAAATATGTACTTCTTTATTCCAATAAATTTTATTATAAAAACAAATGAGAAGTAGGCACGCGCATGACTTGCTAGTAAGTATATTTTACAGTACAAGATTTTCATAATAAACCGGATTCACTGCATAGCATGTGATAAAAAAACTGACACGATGTCTTGTCAGTCTGTTTAAATTTTTGAATTGGGAAATTTTAAAGCTGGGTTAAAACGAAAGTTTGAAAAATGTACAGGACTTATGAAGGGATGTAGGCTTTTTTATTTGTGTGGGTAAAACATAACAGCGAAAAATGCTTAGGCCGAGAGAGAAGAATCCGGTTGAAGACGGAAATACGGGGAACAATTTAGAGTACCTTATCAAATACATCAACATTCTATATTGTTGAATCTAGGACCCTGACTTTACAGATGGATACCTACAACGATACTGATATCTAATTAATGTATTGTTACCCTTTTCGGCATAATGTTGATTTGAAAGGAGTCCTAGATACTTGCATACATATGTATTTTTCCTCATTGAAGGCCCCTTTTTGCCCCATAATAGAGACCATTGGACCGCGGCCTTCCTCTCGGGCCCTTAAAACTTTCATTCACGGTACCATATCATTGTGTATAATTTGCTATTATCATATAATCATAAGCATATTTGCCTTTTATTGTCTTTCCCGTTCTTTGAAACAAATGAAAACAGCAATTAACAGCAGTGAGCAAATATAAATAGTTCACCTCCAGTGCATTTGTAAACGCAATGGAGCAACATAATTAACTAGTACAAAACATGACAGAGGAATCTTCTGTCTTTGCTATACTTTACCATAAAAACAACAACACAAATGTGCAATACCAGACGAGTTGTCTATTAGATGATGACGTGCATCCAGGTTAAGTAAGTATAAAACGAGCACATGTATTTATGTAGAGAACAACACAATGAAAGTCACTGGCTAATAAAGTCCTATGCAGTGCAACCGACCGGCCAGGCAAAACCAGAGACGGTTAACTCTGGAAACCTGTGTTTGTTTGCCAAGTGTCGATCCACAAAGTATGAATGTCGAACCTCATTCATTTGTCTGGTTTCAAATATGGATATAAAACAGTGGAACAAAATCACTAAAAATATTGAAGTGAAGATTTAGGTTACGAAGTGAACTTAGTGAAGTCGACTGGTAGAATGACACTACACGCTAATATACCAATATAGCAAGAAATTCTCGTGCAAGACTGACAGCTACTGTATTAAAATACTATCATTTCGCCAAGACAAATATTTCACGCTATACTAACGAAACGCGTGAAATGAATATGGTAGTTAGTTATCTATCCAAACTATTGTATTAGCTTGTAGCCTTTATGATGTTAATTAAAACAATACAAAACTTCAAACGTTGTTCATAGTTCTGAATCACCAGGTTTACCCGCATTTATCTCCTTGAAATGATTAAAATCGTCACCAGTCATCAAGCGGTGTGTATCCGTGTATTTCTCCTAAGGGATATCTGTGAAACTGATTACTATTTCCTTATTTTGACCGGAACGATATCTGAATTACTGACAAGAATAAAACGTGACAATATAAAGATTTACAATTGCGTTGTTCTAAACGCTTCAGAAAGAATAGAAGTCATCCTGGCAAAAAGCAGCTGGTGCCTGGTCCAATTCGGCCTAGTCTTTTTCGACCTTCTTTTGAAATGAAGCGTGACAATGGAATGCCGATTGGTAGTATGTTGTTCACAACTAATTTACGGAATATAAAATAGCCGTTAAAGTGTTAATGTAAATGTCAAAAGACCTTTGATAATTGAAAATTGCAAAGGATGCACATGATGTCTGTAAATTTAATTATACTAATTATATCTTATTGTTCTTTGTTCTAAGGATTGTCTGCTAAAATCAAAATCAGCTTCAGCTAAACTTGTAAAATGTATTTCATTTCCGTTATTCATAAATGGTTTCCATAATTATATTATTATATTTTTCGAGTGGTTCCGGATAATTCATTTGGTCCAGTAGTGTTTCATTATAAGTACAATTCAATACTTAGACAACTTTGTGCGTTGGTGGTTTGGTATTAAAAGCGGCATTGCAATACACTTCCAACCATGTGCCTGTCTGCTTCCGTGTCCCTGGAGTTCCATTGCTGTCATTGATGAATCATAGAAGTACAACTGCCTGTCTACGGCCCGTGGACTGTATTGCATCATTCATATTTACGCTCTGTGAACTATAACAAGGCTTTATTTGTCAGAACTCATTGCTGATGAAGAACTATGAGTTTTGTTTTGAAACACCAGAGTATTGATGCAGCGTGAAGGCTTTATTTGTCAGCACTCATTGCTGATGAAGAACTATGAGTCATGCCGCGGTGCAGCAACGGATTCAGAAGTTGGCGTTTGAGAGTTGCCCACCTTATTCTACCTAATACTGTCCGTTCTGGCCGTTTATGGTGACAGCTCTTCTTTTAAGATTTTTTTTCTTGGATGCATAAAAAACGCAAACAACAATAGTGTTACCTTCTGTTTGGTTACAACCTGTGCTCCAATTGATAAAAACTAGAAGGTAAATGTCAGATTTTAAAATATATTGTTTTTGTTGATTTATTTAGTTGATGAAACCGTTACCAAAATGATCACATTGTGTATATGTTATATATTTTCTCTCTGACAAAAGGTTTTTATCGTTTGTGACCCATGGTGACCCATGTGTTAACCCCTTTGAAGTCACGTGATTCCTCCCCTGGATATATTTCAATCGATTGAATAAGCGCAATTTATCTTCTTCTAAATTAACGCCCATTGGTAAATTACTACGTGGTAACAGTTGTGTTCATCTGAACCACAGGGTTAGGGTTTTATAATTGTAATGTCACTAGATTTTTTATGCAATTGTCATATGAGTGCCTGTTAATTTTATCCGGATCATTGTACACTAACTATATTTGATGGTATTTGATGGTTATGCTAAATGCATTGGATCCATCAGCCATACGAAGCTACCATATCAATAGCCAAATTATGAAAAATGTAGACTGAACTATTTTAAAAGTAAACATGATGCACCTCCGATTTCAGACTACATAGTAATCTATTTTGCAGTGTTCAATTATGTTTGCATATCGGACAAAGAAACAGTAACTTATATGGGTAAGAAGAAACGATAACGTTTGAATTTGAGATAACACTGCGACAGAATTATTAGTTTCCTCGAACCCACGATCGCTTGTGTGCTCGGTGGACATTCATAAAATGCCTGTGAAACCACTCACTTCATTATTTCATAAAGAGAATAGTGCTATCACCAATCAAAATATTACAGCTTTGCGACGGCGTTTGTACATCTGCGGTGAATTTGGACATTATTCTTTTACAAGGAAGTTCTCTGATTTATGATAATATTATCGTTTTATGGATAAAGGCAGACAAGAGAAGTCCCTGTATGTCGAGTAATTAACTTGTTTCAAATCATTTGATAGTTCTGAAACAAACACCAGAACCTAATCAATAACGGCGAACATCCAAATATGTAGATTAGGTATTTTTCAATTTAAGTGCAAATTATTGTGGAAGAACATGTTTGTATGTTAAAAGATTTGTAAAGCGACATATTGCAATTCTAGTTTTAGCTAAGATAGCATTGATGAAGTACTTTCCTTTTATCAAACAGCAACCAATATAAGGGTATAGCACTTATAACAATAACATTATTATTGTTTTCTAGGTGAAAATTGCAATAAGGCAATCTTATAAGTTACAATCTAATGCAAAAAGCTTGGAAACATAAAATTTAAAGTCTTATTTATGTTTCAGCAATGATATTTTGACAAAACGTTTACGCCAAATGACAGAACGCTGCTAAAATCATAACAATAGTTAAACAATAAAACTCAATCCCGATAATCCCAATGAAGGAATATGAAAAATACAACCGAATACAGACTTCGCCAACATAAACTCCTTCGGAAATGTTAATTCTAGCTGCCAAGAGTACACCAGATAGTGATACATTTGTTGAATACAACGTGTTCTTTCGACCCCCAAGACAAAGGGATGTACGAGTAGGTGACAATAAATGAAATAATATGATAACAACACTGGTAATCACCAATACTTGACAGATGTAAGACGTTCGACGTGACAACGCGGCTACACTACTCGCACAATAGGTGGTATAGAAGATAACTGTTTGTTTCAGTGTAAGATCGTTCTTTATTTCACCAAATGAACGCCAAAACCTTTATTTTAGGAATGGCATAGCCTAGAGTGAAATATTTACTTTTGGCGTTCACGAGCTGAAATGTGTTGCAATCTTTAACTGAAGCAATCATTTTTTTTCTTCTTTTTAATATATGCCTAGTAAAATGTCAGTGTATTGTAGCTTAGGAAAGTGCACACACTTGTATGCGATCGAACGTAATTTCGGAATTGACGTCGTTGAACTTGAGTCCCAGACCTATTTGCGGTGAAGTTTAATGTAGATTTGAAAGCGGGGTGAAATTTCAAGAGGGAGAATTACAGTATCAAAATGTAATTTAATTGATTTTATACAGTGATATATTATTTTTATTTCACTTATAAATCCCTAAAAACAACCAAAAAGCATATTTTTATAAATATGTTTATCAATAACGTATCCATAACCATCATCTTATAATTACACCGTCCAATTCATGATTAAAACCATGCAATAAGACTACACCGAGTGAACCACGCACACTTTTTTCACATTTTATAGCAAAGTAAACTGCGAATCATGGTCTTTGAAAACCTAAATGCGTTTATTTGAAGGAAGACGCCACTTTCACGTCATAATTGAATATCTTAAAGTAAAAATTTGTTGTTGTCAAATATTGACAAATTTCCAGATAAAGAGTATGTTTAAAAAAGTATTTTTGTCTTGTATGAAGTATACTGACGCCTTTGAGGGACTGTTATCATCGATCGTGTCGTACTATGGAGTTTTCAAATCGTGATGGAAGAACATATCTTTCTAAACTTTAAGTTGTTTTTGTCAGTTCGAAGAGTTTATTTGAGCTTGCTAGCAAACCGTTAAATCTTACCTGCAACACTGGCATAATATCGAACTGAAATTCTTGATCTGATTTTTCTATGGACAGGTCGCGGTTTAAACTTTGACATTGCGCAATGTAAAAGACATTTCTAATATTCTAGGTTTATGTTTAAAGTTGCCCAGTTTCGGTCAAAGATAAAATGAAACAAAACACGCTTAGAAAGATTGCGGGAAATTCTACCTTAAGGATAATTAGACTGCAAACTTATTGTTTATATTTGATCATTGTATTTGGAAGCATGACCGGTCGCAGCTCCTGTAAAACATTAGCTAAAATAGCATTTTTACATAGAGAAGTATGTATACGATATCTAAACACAACGGTTACTAAGTCAATGGCAGTTGAATACGTTCGAGTTTTTAAAACTCTTACCTTGAATTGATGCTATCGATAAGATCTTACTTATCATGAGAAAAATTAGATTAAATAATCTGCCTTGTAAGTGGTGTACAAATAAACAAAAATATTGTGAGTTGGTTTCATTACCAAAGTTACATGAGTCTAGTCAAGTATAATTCCTTTTAATAAGCAAGTGTAGTTTTATTCATGAAGTTTATCTGTGTTAACTAAAATTAAATTTTAACGTCGTATGAATTGATACAAAATCAACATCGAAATCAG
The DNA here is from genome assembly GCF_026914265.1 of Mya arenaria. NCBI lineage: Eukaryota > Metazoa > Mollusca > Bivalvia > Myida > Myidae > Mya > Mya arenaria. Next base: position 63,264,737 of record NC_069123.1, read on the forward strand.
CCACGATGTTTTTACAATATATCTTAAGCCGGGTAATACAGGAAAAAAGTAAGCTTGTGGAAAATATGAAAGGAGTGTAAACGCATTGCAAGTTGGCGTGTTTGTAGCTAAGCCTCAACTATTTATAAAGAATATACAGCTAATAAAAGTGTGATCGTTTCTTATTTTCCTGTACCATAGGTCGACAAAAAACAAATAATGTTTTTGATATCTGTTGAAATTTATATGCAAAAAGCTACAGAAACATGCTCAGTAGCAAAAAGTTTAAACATAAACCCGGTTTAGTGGCAATGGGCAACGCCAAAGACATAGAACACAAATTCACTAACAAGTAACATAGATCAGCACACAGCTCTACAAACAGCACAGTGCATAAATACTATATATATATATATGTATTAACTTGAGGAAACTAATCAATAAAACAAATAATAATAAAAAACGAAAAGGTAAACCCCAAGTACTTCATGGGTTAAAGTTAAAGTGCAAAAGATCAAACTCAGCATATTTCATTACGCCCGTTTTTTCTTCAATTAAAGCAATGACCTCATTAAAGGCAATCTCCGTAGATATTAATTTCAATCGGTCCCCGTGTGGCCTTCTTTCCAAGAACTTTTTAGGGTGAAGTGTGTCTTTGTCAATTTGCTAGAATTATCTAAAAAAAAATAGTCCCATTGAATGAATTAGTGTTATTCTGATTAAGAATGACAGGATGAACTGACGGAGATATCTCCTGAAATCTTATGTTACAGCCAAGATGCTATGCAACATGAAAAGTACTGCAATTGGATATATATGGTAAATGCCGACCCTTGTATCTAATTTCCGAAATATAAGGAACATGGTGTTCTATAGCCAACGACAAGAGATAAATGCCCCATTACACTTCAGAACATATGATTTAGGCAACCATCTCTTCCGAAAACTAAAGTATCATATTAATAGATTATTTATGAAGTATTGTTTCTGTTCTCATTTTAAATTTTTGCTATAATTATGCATCTTAAATTTCGTATAAATCATACAAAAGTGAACATTTCAAATCGACAACAATGTTTTTCAATATATTATAAGAAAAGAATATAAAGACCACGGGAAGTCTTGGACAAATATTAGCCAAATGCAGATACATAGGACGCTGGCTTATTTGAATTGGAAAGTTCTGAAAGAGTTTACCGGATGGCAACTAAAGTAGTTAATGGGTTTTGCTATTGACCCATCACAGCAAACGTTCTAGCAAATAATAGTATGATTGCTTATTACAATTAAGGGTGAAAACGGATATTTCAAAAAGTACATTAAACGGTATTGGAACAAAAGTCTAATTGATTCGTAATTGGTTTTATCGTGTTTAATTTTGATTTCATGTTAAACACGAACCAAATTTGATTTCTATCGTTAAATTAGCGTATGCCAAACATGTTTGCGTTGGCTCATATTAACAATGTGTTTGTATTGTTAACATGTTTACTTATCTAATTTATAAATCACAATCGTTGTTTGCAGAAAATAATTTGGTTCAGAAACATTTCATTGGTGTATATCATGCAAGTATCATACACTAAAGGACATAATTTTTAGTGTAAGTAAAAAGAGGATCCCGATTACCAAACACAACCTGCTTACTGAAAAAAACGAAGATGTGAGTGTGCAGTGACCGTTTAACATTATAAAACCTTTTAAAAAAATCGGCAATACCAGATGTGTTCAAGCTTGTTTGTGGTTTATTTTATTTCAAAACAGGGATAACACTTACTAGTAATACAAAATAACATTACAAACGCCGGCATGGTTTGCCTACTACAGGGATCAATAACTAATTCTGGGAATTATTGTAAGTCTGTCGGGCCTTTGGGATTAAATGTAATGTTTATAATTTCTAAACATAGTTCTCATCAACTCAAAGAAGAGATGACTTTAAGCATTTATTTCATGTAAGCGTATTTTGTAATATATACAGATATGATTGTTTCTTTTGTTAAGTTTGTGTGTTTAGTCTTCATTCATTGACAATCCATCGTGAAGTTTTATGATTTCGGATCGACGGGAAATGTGCGTGATCATGAGGTGACTTCTCAACGTTGTTACTGCTTCAACCATAAGCATTAAATGATACGGTTATCAGGTTGTTTATACCAGTTAATGCAATGGTTGTCATGTTCGTCAAAACTATCATTAAAATTATTTTTAAATATATTTCCCCTAAAAATACGAGTTTGTTACATATTGCTTTTTTATCTTATTCTTAAAATTAAAATTATCGATCTTATTAAGATAGAAACAGAACCAAATAAACCAATATGTCGGTCTGGGGGTTTAGCGGTATATAGCAATTCGTGTATGTTGCTCATGCTGATCCTTGACGAACAAAAAAACAAGGACAGTTATCTTACATTTAACTTGTCGACAGAATAAAGGATCGGGATTTTTCTAGTGTTTCCAAAGATTCGACGCTTTTTCAAATGCTTCAGCTCATTTTACAGCATCTACAAACAATCATTACTTTTCACTGACTGTAATCTTCAACAATTATTGATAACGATATTCTATTCTCAAATATTTGTACATTACAATTCCGGCCCAAACTCAAGAACCACGTCGACATCGTCCACTTCCTCCACATTTGCGTTGCCTGACTTATCTGGTTACTTCTCATTTGTTCACTACTATGTGCACAGCGTTCTTCCAAAACTTGACCAATTCAATTCAGCGCATAAGGATTTCGGTATTCTTGCATGTTCTGGGACTTGGTTTAAAAAAGATCTCCCATCATAAGGGATTCTCAAGATTGATCATTAAATGTCCCAAACTTCATCTGCGTAAAGTAAATCACCTGTTTCGTCATTGGAGGCAAACACCGATTCCTGTGTAGCCTTTCTTCTAAGTGTACTTGCGTGAAGTCGCTGGCATTAAGAACGCCCGATTCGTCTCCTGTTTCAATTACGTGTGATGAGTTTATTCCGATTTACGATGACAGGACGTCTGAACGAAATTGAACCGTTTCCGAAGACTTCGAGAAATTTATATGCCTCAAAACAGTAGTTAAATATCATACTCATCCTATTTTACACTCACCGAGACATTTGAAGAAACAAAACAAAATCGGCATTCCGTCTGCGCTTCATACGTAGATTTCTTAGTTTATTTTTAATTTTATTTACACGTTGAGTTTGATACTTCGAGACTACATCCAACGTTGTTGTCGAATTTTATCTTTTACTTTTGACCAGTTTCAGTTTATAGGCAAAATCAGGAAATGCATGCGCTTGGTCAAAATTTACATCAATATTTATGCGAAAAGCTACAGAAACAAGCTGAAAAGCAAAAAGTTTAAACATAAACCCGGTTTAATGGCACTGGGTAAACGCCAAAGACATATAACATAAAATCACAAACAAGAAACATGGAATAACAGCACAAAACTCCACAAGCAGCACAGTGCATACATACTATATATAAAAACTAGGTATGTTTTTCAAGGATTGTTAGGTACCGCCTTGGAACAGTCAGTAAAATGTAAATTTACTGGTGGTTTAAACCAGTTTGTGTGCACAACCTCAAATTTCACAGGAAAGAAAATAGAAATTAATGATGAGTGAGCAATTGTACAATGTTTCGAAATGATAAGCAAAGTAACAATGAAATGAATATGAACCGGGTTTTTTTATCTGAACTCAGACTTGAGGCTGCTAGTAATAATTACCCCTTACCTATAAAAATAGAAAGAATTTGTATTCGTCTATTAATTTGAGAAAATGAACAAACTTTCTTTAAAATCTAAGTACATTTGATAAGAACACTAGATTAAAATGGTTATAAGGTAAATCTTTTGTTTATAATCATTCGTTTAAAGGAAAGAGGGTGCTGGCAAAAGGCAGTGGGTGCATCAACCTGCTATTTAGGCCTAGCTGGAGCACTAAATCGTTGCGTATTATGCAAAGAGCAAATAACGATTTCGTTTCGAAACATAGAATTATTGTGTTCCCATTTCGTCGTGGTCCTACATGTGATAGATTACTATGAAGCGTGCGTCTCTCGGATGATTTTCCGATTAGTCTTGTATAGGAACCCGGCGATTGAAGACTGTTTATGATATTAGCACTGTGAACTTAAATATTGGTTTTAGTTGGATGACAGTGAAGTAGCATGCTAAACCTCAGAAACATGATTTGTATAAACTGCTATATAATGATGTTAATTAAGAAATTATGTTGCGCCATTAATATTTGTTTTTTTAAGAAAATGCGTAGTATTTTATGGTCTGTTCTACAGCAGTATATTAGTATCGTACTTTTCTCTGAAGGTCAACTGTCTAAAAGTGCCCTGATCAGCGAAAATGGAAGTAAGTAATTTAAACTATGTAAACAGTTCGCTTATATTTTGCGATTTAATATGAATCGGAATGATCAACTCATTATTGGGTTTGAACATACCCCCACCATAAAGAGAGTATTGTTTTATTTCTGCATGAATTTATATACACTCATAAACAATGTCGTTCAACGTCAAATTAAAAGATCGACACTACTACATTTCAATATTCTTAAGAAGTTACAGTTATAAAAAGAATGTTAAGTAATCAAATCAATGAAAATATTGCTTCAAATTAAAAAGTATAACTGGAGAAAAATCTGAGAATGTCTGAGAGTTCTGAGAATCTTTTTACCGTAGTGAAAATCCAAGTTGTTTTTCTATCAAAATATCAATGTAAACTGTCTAGCAAAATGAAGTTCGATAATCTTTTTTACTTAATTGAAAGAAAACAAATATTGAATCGTGTTTAATCGTGCTTAACATGACCTAAATTTAAATGTATTCATCAATATCGTTATCTGTCAAAAAGTTGAGGTTGGCACGTGTAAAAATGTGTTTATTTAAGAGTAAGATGTTTCTTGTTATCTAAATATTGAATAATAGACGTTTTCCAGTAAGTCTTTAGAACGGCAATTATTTTAAAACTGACCGATGACTTAATGCCACATGTACGCTATTTAAATGAATTAAATCGGTGTATTTAATGAGCCGGTCGGGACAATGCAAACAAAGTCGATTCCTTAAAGGAATATATAGTTTTCATAACTTGAGCAGTTGAGGTAGACATGGTTAAAGGAAATGTAAGATCGCTATAGCTGATGCTGTTAGGCTTGTACAGATTCTGACTTATTACTAATGTTGGAAAACGTCCCCTTTTCAGGTTATATACTACTATGTGTTTATTTAACAAGCACATATTAAAACCACAAAACCTAAATGACTTCTTAAGTATTGAATTAATAATATCAATATTGTGCAGTAACACAATTAAGAGAACTGGAATTCCAATTTCAGGCTGTTCACCATTCGAAGTCGTAATTTTTGTTCATCGTAAAAATTAGTTTTAATGGGTCCCTGGGTGGCCTGTTCTGAAACTACACTCGAGTGAAATCTGTCTGATTCGGTTTGTCGAAGTAATCACATGTTTCAATTAAAAGTAACAAAGTTATTCCTATTTACGATGACATGATGGCCGCAACATAATTGGCATTTGTTCTCTGACTTTAGGAGGTTTATCTGAACTTAAGTTTTATAATACTCTCATGTTGTTTCGACAAAAATGTTCAGTGACCAGCTTACATTGCTTCTAGTCCCTATACGTTACAATATGTATAAAAACAAACAAGTACTTCAAAACCAAAACAGCTACAGTTTCGCTTTAAACACCTCTCGTCTACACTTTACGTGTTTGTCTTAATGAGTTGTAATCGTCATCAAAAGCCAACCCGACAAGGAGAGACCTACAAAACAGCACACATTTGTACATGAATGTTTGAAAATTAAAACCAAATATGCATGTTTAGATATTGCCAAAGACGATATATTATTTGTGATAAAACATATACATTTACAAACTTTATGTTCAGAAACTAAATAATTCAATAGGAAATATTTGTTTACAGCTATAACTTGGCTATTGTAAATAGCACACGTACTGATCTGTCCGTAATTGTCTGTTATGTTTAAGACAAAATAAAGCGTGACACAGAGGCTTAATTATAAAGCGCTTGTTTCTCTAACCGGAAATATACCTTATTTATTATTTATTGTGTTTTAATTGGACAATGGCGCAGACACCGTTCGCTGATTTCAAGTGTTTGTGATTTATGATTCACGAGAAGTGATTTTCACTCAAAGGATATAAACACCGTTCAATGGCACAACGTCGATGACAGAGAACCGAAACACAAACATTAACAAACAAGAAACACGAAACAACAGTACAAAACTCCCCAAACAGCACACTACATATATAATATGTAATATATATGGCGTGTATCATGAATTGTTAGGAATCGCCTTGGAACGGTCAGTAAAATGTAAATTTACTGGGGTTTGAGTTAGGTTCTGTGCACAACCTCACTCTAACCCCAATAATCTCAAATAAAGTAAAAGCGTGAATGGTCAATCCTATCGAAGTATGCTTGAAATTGAGGAAACTCAGCAAATGATAATAAAACTAAAAGTACTTCTATGGTTATAGATGCCAGCTATGTCTGCAGACGAAAGAATACAATTTAGAGTACCTTATTCAAACAAAGATGTGATGCAGATAATGTTTGGAACTATAACACAATCTACACAGTCTGCCTTAGTAAATAAAAGGTTTAAAATATAGTTTATCCGAATAAAATAAAAACGACGCGGACCTTGATAATGCAGATGATATTCAAATAGCTTTAAATGTTCCTCTATTCAAGCACATAGAATCAAAAAATATGTTTTAATAATTCTTGAAAACTGCTTCAGACTGTTATATTTAATCCGCAAAACAAGTCATTTCAAGTTCTTTTAAAGATCCGAATCACTCCATTAAACCTGTGCAAACCTTTAGATTGATATGTGCTCGATCCACGTTATTGGCGGGTTCTTGCAATATGGCGTCCTATGTTATACTATTAATGATGAAATGGAAACAGCTCGTAGGCGCGTCCGTTCGAGAGTTTCTCAAACAGTTTTACCATAGAATACGACCATGTGCTTGTTTCAAATATCCGTCCAAATATTTGATATCGCATATGCCGAGTTAGTGACTTAATAGTTTGAGTACTTACATCTTTTAAGATGAAGCTAAGCCCATAACTTGTTGGTATAAATTGCGTTTTTTTTCATTATTTCGAGTTTTGAAGGTTTAAATGGAAAATATTTTGAGGATAATCACTAACACTTTATTTGATCTTCTATTCTTATCATCAAGTGTGATCAATTATTTGGTTTATCAAAAAAGAAACATTAATAAGAATTTTTAGAAAATGTGACGGCTCTTCTAAGACATTAAACGAGTCCTTTAACATGATCAAATACATACCTTTACAGCTGATAGCTTTGAAACGTGCCATTCAAACTTGTTTATAGTTGTTTAGTTTTGCACCCTTCAATAAAAAAACAATTGATGAATTTTAGTTATCGCAATGTTTGCGTTCGGAATTTGCCGATATTTCTCATCAAAACGTGCATTATAATACAGCGTATTGGCTCATCCTCCACGCCTTGGCTCAAGCTAACTGGCATTTGGCTCCAGCTCAGCCCAGAAAAAGAATATATACATGCTTATTCCGGTAAACAGTCGGTCACTTTTATTCCCGACAAAATAAAAGCACTTGATAATACTGGTTTTATCTCAAATGTAAGCTTCTTTGGTGAAATTAAGCTGAAAATTGGTGAAAAGTTCTACTTTCGTTTGTAAGCATGCATGTGTTTGATGGGAAAAATCGGTTTTATAATTCTAATTATAATAACCGAAATAAGTGTGAAGATTAAACATATGTATATGACACTGCATTCCCCGATTTCTCAAATAAGCCCTAATAATTGTGATATTATATAAAATAACGAGTCATACCTACGTTTATGATAATATCCGTTCTCTTGCTCTAGCTGGGAAGTGTCATTGGCTCTTTTTTATACACATCTCCTAAAAGAGCTGGAGCCACTGTTTCGCATCCGTGTAATAAGGGGTAATGCTTAGTGTGTCTTAAAAACTCTTTGCACTAGAAAACAAATCCCAGACCATTGCGTGTAATGGTGAAGTGAAATTGTTTGCAAACATTAAAACCATAAATCTCATCTCATTTTGCAAAGTTCTCGCTTTTTGAATGTTAGCTTTTAGTTTCTTAAAACGGCCGTTCCTTCGTGACATTTAAATGTGTATAATAACTTCGTCATTTCATATGTATAGTTCTTACCTTACTTTTTCACATTGTAATAGTTGTTATAATACTTCAAATGGGTATTTGATTTACTTAATTTACAGGAGAGATTATCTTGTATTCCAGATATGTTTGAAAGTAAACTGTATATCATGTTACTGGAAATCTGTCTGGTGTTTGTTCTTTGCTTGTCGAAACATTCACTTTGTGACGTGAAGCTTGAAAAGGACGTCCTATGTTTTAAACTTACATAAGCTAATTATCATGGACACCTCTAACAAATCCTTTAACATTTCCTAATGATAACTGTACATTACAAAACAGATATGTATAGTTTATTAAAACTTGTATATGTTATGCTGTGTTGCTAACAATAACAAAAACAGTATCGTAAATGTCTAAAAACAAACTGAACACTTAAACACAAAATAATCACTATTATCATTTGCTGGTACTGAAACCAAATGTGTAAATTATTTCAATGTTATAAGATATCGTTAATCATAATTAAGTCTAAACGTTTTAAACATGCCTGAATGCAGGGACAATTATTTGTACAATCAACGGTAAGCATAACTTGGCGGAACACGTAGTATTTATGTTTGACTATAATAGCTTAGATAGCCAGAAGGTAAATTTGCACTTCCAGAGATCTGTTAACAGCTATCATATATTTACTTCAATTTCTTACTTACATAATTCAGTACCAAAATACATTGGTCCAATACTAATCAAATGCTCTTAAATTCGTGGGAACATTCTATGATCGATAAACATTCAAATATCAAATCACGGATTTTAGCTCAACGAAAGTCATTAAGATTTTGAAATGTTCCTAGTTCTGAAAGCTGACTGTTATGCGGTCTGCTCTTGGGTGATTCTCCGATCGGTATTGGATAGGAACCTAGCGATCGGAGGAGTTGTCTATAATATAAACACCGTAATATTAACTATTGACTTGTTATTGTACGAGTGCGAAACAGAATGTTAAAGCTCTGAAATCAGGAGGCCGGGATGTGATATACGTATAACATTCGAACTAATAGAAATATGAATATTTCATGTTGTGGTTTTCAATGGATAAGGTGATATGCATTGATGACAATGCGAGGTATTTTGTGGTCTGTTCTACAACTATATATTAGTAACGTGCTGTATACTGTTGGTCAACTCTCAAAAAGTGAACTAATCAAGGAAAATGATAGTAAGTGATATACATATCGAAATACCATTCCAGATATATAAACATTGTGTTATTATAGATCTTTATATTTCTTGATTTGTTTTATTTATAGAACAATGTATGTAGTCTAGATTTCGAACAACTTTTTCAATTCTTACAACTCGGCCACAGAGTATTTCAATATAGCAATTTCATGCAGTAATTTTGCAGAACAGATTCAACAATGGCACACAAGTATAGCTCTACCTTGTTTGCCGTGTAAATAAAGGCAACGTCTAGTCCTTTATACATATATCAGCCGGATGACAATCCCAGACATTGATGAATTTTAAAATTGACTGATCAAAGTAAATTCTCTTTGAAATAAAAGTATGATTATTTACTCCGTTTGTGGCCTTAAGCGAATGATATACGGAAATTGAAGAAAGCCGATTTAAAAACGTCATTTTTTTGCGTGTTTTCCTTTCAATTTCATGTTTAACATAATTTTTATTAAATTCTATACCTGGAGTTGCCGTTGCTCGATAATAAATGCGTTGTTTCACGTTCGCATTTATTTCAATTTGCATTCAAATTGGAAGATAGACCCTAATGTTTAAAAATATTATATATAATCATGTTATAAAATATCTTATAATTCATGCCTTAATCATTTCATCGTCGTGGTAAAGATTTAAAACCTGCATTTCTTTAATCTTACAGAACAGAGTAAAAGTAAAACTGATAACTTATTATAATATTCTTTTCTTCAGAGAAAGGTTTATAATAAATTATCAGTGCGAGATCCAGCAACACTTTAATATCAGTCGCTGTTTAGAATTTTTGACTCATTTTTAGACTATCTGCGCATGCGCGCATGTAGTCTTTAGACTGCAAAATCCGAAGAACTACTTCTTTTCATGTCGTTTTAACCCATTTTTTTGTCTCAATGCGCTCTATGTTTAGAAGAATGACGACGAAATCATAAAAATAGATCAGTTGTATTGCGATCCGAGTATGAGTTCTTGCTTGTTCGGTTATTTCCGCACTGTGTTTTTGTATCCCGGCGTTTTATTTTTAGCAGAATGTAAGTATTTTTAGATCGTTATATTTATCAGATTAATGTCGGTCAAAATAATGCTCTGATAGGAAGGTAACATACTGATATTTACTCTGAGGTTAGCCCAAGATGTTCTAGAAATTATTACCGACTGCAAGTGTCCCATCGCCTGCAGAGTTGTTATTATAACCTGGTGTGACCCTGAAGCACGCTTATTTGTAATGGTGTATTTTTTTATATTACTTTTATGAGATAAGATACAAAAATGATTGTCTAAAAGTAAAAATGGTTGTATCTCAGGTTTCGCGTTGCTAATGCTTCAAATACTATGATTTGCCTGCTATACAATAACAAAATGCTATTCATTCTATGATTTTTAGGCGTATACTTTTCTAATAAGATGCTTTCATTTTTTGCGTAAAAGCTTCGTTCCGGTGTATTCTTGGCATAGTTTTGGACATTAGCCTTTCAATTATTCTTACACACATGCCCTGATACGACAGTGAGTTATGCATACGTTTGATGAAGCAAAGTAGTTCGGATTTTACTTGTTAAACATCCAAAGAGTGCGAAGCATTCATAACAGCACTAGTATTATTTCTACACAGATACTTACATAAATAATAAATAACATTTATTTATCAATAAAAAGTGAAAAAGCACAATCATATTCCCATTCTCAGAACAGACTATTTCCGATAATCTAAAAAAAGTTTCAACTACATTAACTGACCGATTTTCTAAAAATAGTTTCTTCATACATTAACTGACCACATGTTTGTCCTCACCGCGGGAAAACGACCATCTGATAAGCTCTGCATTTTGATTGGAATTATTGCTAAAGTGGCTCGTAAAGATAAAATCATTTTCCTTAAACAATTAAAACGTGTTTGTTCATAAAACTTGCCTTACGTATGATATCTAATCAAAGCACCGAAAACCCTTTAGAAGCGATTGAAAGGGTAGTGCATTGTAACTTTGAATACATGGGGATACGTCAACTGAAGTGATAAGCTGTGCATTTTGTATGGAATTATTGCTGAAGTTGTTTATAAAAAAAAAGATTTTTCTTAAAAAAAACGTGTATGTTCATAAAAGGAAATGATATATATGATATATTGTATTTCCCTATCGTATGATATCTATTCAAATCATCGAAAAACCTTTAGAAACGATTGAAAGGGACATTAATTGTAACATTAAATACATGGGGATGGGGGATTACGACAATTGAAGTGACATTTACATAAACAAAATGACACAAGACGCCATAAAATAGATATAGATTGTTTTCTCGCCCAGTGTGGGCACAAGCGCTCTTGGCCCTCGGCACATTTTTCACTTTTATCTATGTGCCCTTCAATCATTCCCACAGTTCAAATAAAATTTGCAACTCTCACATATTTGTCCACAGATAGTCTTTCAGCGCCTCGCGCTTTGATTACTGTTTGCGCTCATATCTTTTGGCATAGCTGTATCGTTTGCTTTTACCAAGGTTTTAAACTAATCATTTTTGATCAGCCTCTTATTTTTTTTATTCGAGGCGTCATCGACTGGCTTCGGCTTAAGTACTGAAAATAATCTAAAGGATAACAATATATGCCTTATATTATTTCCTATGGTTTAATGTAAAATATGAACATGCATTTTAATCGTGGCGGAATTTGTCAAAATTACATCAAAAGCTGTCTCATTTCAATCTAAAACAAACAGGTAACACTCTTGAACAAGGTAATATGTTTGTCTACACATTTCGCTATCAGGCAAAAAGTTAGTAAAAAACGTTCGTTATGCCAAATGCAACACGCATTAACATAGTTCTTATAATGAGAAAATATATCTAATATTGAAAATAATTCACAAAAACACAAAACAGTCACACTAAAAAGTCACACAAAAAAGCCACACAAAACAGTCACACCAAACAGTCACATAAAACAGCTACATAAAACATCCATACAAAACATCCACAAAACAGCCACACAAAACATCCACAACTCAGCCACACAAAACAGTCACAAAAAACAGCCACACAAAACATCCACACAAAACAGCCACAAAACAGTCACACACAACAGTCACACAAAACAGCCACACAAAACATCCATACAAAACATTCACACAAAACAGTCACACAAAACAGTCACACAAAACAGCCATAAAAACAGTCACACAATACATCCACACAAAACGTCCACACAAAACAGTCACACAAAACAGTCATACAAAACATCCACACAAAACAGTCACACAAAACATCAACACAAAAAAGCCACACAAAACAGTCACATAAAACATCCACACAAAACAGCCACACAAAACATCCACACAAAACAGTCACACAAAAAATTCACACAAAACAGCCACACAAGACAGCCACACAATACAGCCACACAAAACATCCACACAAAACATCCACACAAAACAGCCACGCAAAACAGCCACACAAAACAGCCACACAAAACAGTCACACAAAACATCCACACAAAACATCCACACAAAACAGCCACACAAAACATCAACACAAAACAGCCACACAAAACAGTCACACAAACAGTCCCACAAAACAGCTACATAAAACATCCATACAAAACATCCAAAAAACAGCCACACAAAAAATCCACAACACAGCCACAAAAACCGTCACACAAAACAGTCACATAAAACATCCACACAAAACAGCCACACAATACAGCCACGCAAAACAGCCACACAAAACAGTCACACAAAACATCCACACAAAACATCCACATAAAACAGCCACACAAAACATCCACACAAAAAATCCACACAAAACATCCATACAAAACATCCATACAAAACAGTCACACAAAACAGCCACACAAAACATCCACACAAAACAGCCACACAAAACAGTCACATAAAACATCCACACAAAACATCCACACAAAACAGGTCAACAATACAGAAACACTTTGGCATTATTGCGGGATTTGTTTCAGTTTACCAATATATCCTACTATTCTGCTGTGGGTTTATAAAGACACCATCAATAAAACGAAATTTCCAAACAATTGAGCGGATAATTTCTAGATAGTTAGTTTCCTATCTGGAATTATTCCTTATGAATTATTGAATGCCATTAAATTCCACAGTGCCACAGACACATATTCATATAGTAAACTATTTTTGTGTTTTATGATGGACGTCACCAAGTTTTATTGTCAAAGAACTGATAGGGAAGTCAATAATTAATTTAAGAGCCAGCAAACCGACACCCTGAACATTAAATTATTATCACTTATTTGTTATAACATATTAAACGATCATGCAAACTATTCAGAAGACAAAATTAATCACAAAGCCAAACCCAAACTAATGAATTGTATTAGATATCTGATTGAACGTGTTCAAAAGGAATTATTCAATTCAGTCGCCTTTATGTATGCCTCACACTGGAGTCACATTTCGATACAATTGAATAATTGAACTAATCTGCTTGTTTCCGCAACGGTAGTTTACCACAAATGAATTTTAGCCCTACGAGTGTCTACTTCCATGTCATTGGATGTGCATTGCTCTCATTTATTTATATTAAGGTATGCTACTGCCATTCTGTGCCCCGATGAATGTATTGTGATACGCAAGATATCACATACGTGTCTTGAATAATTACAACGCTGTACTCTTCGCAGTTGATAAATTATTGTCAACCTGTCATGCCCGAGTTGATTGTGTTTTAGGTAGAGTTATCGACCATATTCTTATTATCCTTCTTGAATAACATCGAAGGAGCATTATTTTTGGAGTACTTGGAGTTTTTTCTGACAGTGTACTGTACAATTTGGAAAAAGGATATATTTAAACATATACTATTCGGCAAATTTGAAGAAAAGTTTTATCCCAAATTTCGTTATAGTATTTAACGCCATTATAAGTGCCAGTAATTAAATAAATATAGCTACATAATAGTATTTGTCATCTGTGTGTCTCCCGAAAATAACCTAGTTTACAAAAGTTAAGAGTTCTTTTGATGCTATTAAAACTGCAGGTGATAAGACTTTTGCAACGTCGTTCTTATAAAACTATGAACACGTTATAACAATTAGTTGCGATACATCTCGAAACGTTTGAAAAATGAAGAAAAAAATTATACCGTGAACTATGTCTTTACAACTTTCAATTTTTATTATTTCATTACCATCTATATCCATTAGTATAATAGGGTTTGGTTAAGTATAAGATGAAATTTCGAAAGGAGATGTCGAATATGAATGTTACTGTTGGAAGTTCGATGTTCTCTATTCAGGCAATTTGGTTTGTGTTATACATTGCTTGTGAGCATATGGTCTCACGTTGCGTGACTGTAAACTCTGGCTCGGGTTATACTTGTAGTACATTGTGACAATTCAGTTAGTGGTTTAATTAATATCGTTGTGAGGGTCAGATACATGCAGTTTACATGCCATTAAAACAGAAAACAGAAGTCCCTGTGTGTCAAGTAATGAATTATCTTCAAATAAAATGAGAACCAAAACAGAATATAATCATGAATGACGAATATAAAAGATTAATTTAACATATTTCGAACGTCTATATCACCTACTATGAGTTCCCCCCGTCCTTACCATCCAAAGTCCCCCTTAAACTACCGCAGTGACAAAATAAGATTAATTACTTTAGTCGAATATTAAAAAAATAAACATATATATATAATTATATATATATATATATATATATATATATATATATATATATATATATATATATATATATATATATATATAATTGATACGTTTATAGAATTGTCAAGTTGAATATTATAGTTTGTGTTTTGACTGAGGCATTTAGAGATTACTTTTCCTTTTAATTGAACAGTAACATTTTATCTATAAACATTTCAGAGACAATGAGTCAATAAAACAAACTATTTATAAAGAAAATGATAAGCTTCAAGTGGAATTTTGTAATTGAGTCAAGTTTTGTCGATTGATCAGGAGCTCTTTATCAAACTCTTATGCCTGTGCAACAGTGCAATGATAAAAAAGAAATGGATACAAATTATTATTGTAAAATCTTAGTAGCAGTTGATTTAATGTATTGCAAATAAGTCATGTATTCTTCATCATCAAGCAAATCCAAAAATGTACTTGTAATATACAGAGGCGCAGAATAATATCAAAAAATAAAAAATGCCTGTACACTCAAATGCAAGTTAAAGTTTAAAATATTTTGATCAGAAACGGTATGTTTAAATTTATTTTTGAAGACGTATCGTGGGCAGACGGAAAGATCAGATCGCTTTTACCATATTTACGATCAATATAATTATAGTGTTTTTATGTCGAAAAACTCATTTTTCATAAAGCGTTAGAAACACCTTCAGCCACTAAACATTCATTTTCAAAAGTTAATATGATAAATGACATATGATATTTTGTCAGCAGTCTTAAATCACTGGTTTTCAGATATTAACGCAATACTGGCTAATTCAAAGTCAAAAAATTGAAAACTTGTCAAAGCGGTCAATGTTTGAGAGTGCAGCTTATAAGCATCTCATATGTAACTAAACAAATCGTATACATATGGGGGCGTCACACTTGGCAATACGTTAATAACTTCTGATTTGACTTTGTTTTGGACGTGAAGACTGGCACAGGTTCAATTCAAACAAATAAATAGCAAAATAAGGAAATTATGAAACTAAGATAATTTCCCTTTACAACTATTTTCGCTTGGACCCAGAAGCTGTCATCCACCGGAGGATTTTCCGATAGGTCTTGGGTACAGAAACCAGAGTATTGGAAGAGTTTTCTATGATGTAATAAGCTGAATGAAAGTATGTGCACTAGCTGATTATAGCTCTAAAACTATTAATACTAGTCGACATAATCGAACTTTCTTTAGAGAAAATTATCTGTATAAATACGGAAATGAGAGCAATTTAAGTTTGCATGTAGGGCTAATCAATGCCAAAAGTGATAAGTGATGAAGAAAATGCGTGGTATGTTGTTTTCTGTACTGCAACTGACTGTGAGTAATGTGTTGTACACATTTGGTGAACTGTCGAAAAGTGCCCTGTTCAAGGATAATGGATGTAAGTTGCCTTTGCGTATTCGCTAACCTTATAAATATTTCTTTTTTTCGACTTCAGTAACATGAAGTTGAATCCATTGTCGATGTGGTATACATATTAACAAAAGTCAAATCTGCAAAATAGCTGAAAAGTATCTTAATATGTGTTTCAACGAAATAGGTTAGTCAACGGTGTCAACGATATTATAATTTTATTACCATTATGGATCAAAACGACTTAATCATAATTGATGTGTGCTTGTTGTCTTTCCTGATTTTAGATTTAAATGTTAAACTGGAGTCTTTAAAAGAGTGTTGAATTTGTCAAATATTTAAATTTTTACTTATGTTAAACGTGTTCGTTTACAAATCATTTCCAAACTTAGTTCGTAGAAACATAATTTGCTCGTAAATCAATTCCTTGATTCGCAACATACAAATATATGACCCACATGGGCATGGAGTGTTTAAGTAAGAATAAAAAGCTGCTAGAAATGTTTTCAGCGGCCCATACAAATACTCTTACATCGTTTACGTTATTGACAACATGCCTCCTCGCTGTTTTTAAAACAGAAATATTCTCTGTTGTGCACAAATATTGTCTACACCAATGTTTGAAATTCAATTGAATCATTTTAAGTTTGTTCGTCGGTCATTTCAAACAAATGTCAGGGTGTTGATTTTGAAACATACATCGAAAAGCCTCTCGGAAAATGTTAAATATGTACAACTTAGGTAATGCGTAATAAAAATAAATTGGCACATGTTCATAACTGTTGCATATCTTGGTGGGAGTGGTAGCGGTGGAAGTGGTTGTGGTAGCATTATTGTAAACATTCGTTTAAGGTTCATGTGCTTCTTCCAGTAAAATTGAATCTAATAAAAGAGTAAAGGTTTAATGTTAGGAAGCCTTTAACCATTATATTTCATGCCCCGTTCAAGGAAATAATTCTTATTGGTTTTACAACACAATTTATGTATACGTAGCCATGCAAAATATATGTTGTATAGAAATTAAAAACTATGTCCATGCATATATTTTCTAAGCACAAAACACGTTGCACAACTTCATCTAAGCGAAATAAAAACAACAACAACAGTATTTTCTTTTAAGTCGCAATTGTGCAGGAGAGCAAATATCATACATATTATTCTAATCCGTTCCTCTGTGGCCTTCCTGTCAAATCCGTACTTGAATGAAGCCTGTAATATTTCGCTTGCTGAAATAATCTCGTTTTTTTCAATTAAATGTAAAGCATTTATTCTTGTTTACGATGATGAACAGAACGAAATGGGTCCCTTTTCAGAGATTTCAGAAGTTTATATATCTCCCAGAACTAGTCGAGTATCTTAGGAGTCTTATTTTACTTCTTTATTTACATTTATCTGAAATTTGTGACAAGTTTCCGTTATTTAAATTTGTTTTTCCAGTTTGAAGAGAGCAAATACGGAACAATATAGTTTTGTGGACATCATAGTTTGTTTAAATACATTTGTCAATGATTGTGAAACCAGTTCACTTAATTAAAAATTGCATGTATCACTCTTGTTGGCAATATATTATAGTGGTCTTGTATTGTGAGTACCCGGAGAAACATAGTCGTCCGACTTAGTGATCTTTCATGAGCCTCACATAACCCCAGCAAGAACAAAGAGCTGATATGGGATTGCGCCAACCACTTACTGGATAGCCTATATTGAGATATCACAAACGCGTTGTCCTATAGTTAGATGTTGATGTGTTTAATGATACACGTCAGGCAAAATCATAATATTGATCAGAATCCTTTTTTTACATCATTAGTTGAGATCCTATATATCAGTGTTTACGTCACTTGCTTTAGGAGGTCCCACTTACTAGTGTACCATACCGAAATTATTTTTCATTTTTCTAAAAATTTGATACAATTAAAGAATTGGCTTCTTTCCTGGTCGGTATTCTATGGCAACTCAATAAATCCTGGTAACATGATTGCATGTTTTTGTGCTCTCGAAGGTAAATGAATAATAACTGTTTACGCTCTGTGAAATATATTGCATTATGAAATGATAATAGTTTGGCGCTGTGAACAATTACAAGGGTTTGATTCATGTTCGTATTGTGCCATTGATGACGTATTATCATATACTTATGCCGGAGTGGGTTGTGTAATTGGAAGGATGTCTCGACCATGGTGCTGTTTGAACTATCATTCTGTTTGTCAAGTTTGTTATATACGGCGCTAACCGCTGTAGCCAGATGGCGTTTAATAAATATCCTCCAAAAAATGTATCTTCAGTTGTGGAGTACGGTGACCCTTTATAATATATTTGTATATATACTATAGGCACAGGCACATTTAAAGCTTTAGACTAATGTTTTGTTTTTCTATAAAATCGAAAGTAACCCTTTATTTGGAAATTCCTGCAGCTTTCTCGTAAGTCGGGTAGTGATTTTGTATTAATTGAATGTCATACATGTAACAAGAATGGCAACAGCGTATTTTTATCTGTGTTGTGATGCAATATGTCTCTCGATCAGTCTATGTAAGGTCATAGTCTTGTGCCTTTAATTATGGTTGTAAATGTATTGACTTCTGCGATTGTCCCTGTAGTTTTCAATGGTATCAGACTCCGCATTTATTTACAAATAGCTTTGTCATTATCAAGAGTTGATGAGCAAACGTGCACCAACGAATAGCATTGTTTGGCCCTATGCATTCCATATTTTCCTTATAAATAATTCGTAAACACAACAAAATTACTATAACGTCTTAAATTATTAAATTATCCACTGAATAGATATGCTTAAATACTTAATACAATGTTAACATTAATGTTAAATAAATTTTCCAAACATTTACAAACAATTGTATAAATATTTTACAAGTTGTAAAGCTTGATAATGATACAGAGGATTTTTTTCTCATTTCATTGCTTTATTTCACGCGTATCACAGAAAAGCAACGAGTGAAAATATGTTTTTTTAAGATCACGAGTGAAATGAAATACAAGCTTATACTAAAGTCAACATTTTTCCTTTTTGTTTAATGCTTATTGTCGGAGATGGTTTGGAATTAAATTTATTTCACCCCGTCACGCAGTTTAGGTCCCCGATGACGTTTATTGTCGTTCCTACGCAAACTTGTTGCAAAACAGTGATTAAATTTTTATTTAAGGGCTAACTTGAGCTTGAAGTGTCCAATGTGAGCTATTGTGATTCAGTTTTGTCCGTTGTCCGGCGTCAACAATTGCTTTAAACAACATATCATCCTTAACCGTTTGGACAATTGTGATTAACTTTACAGGGATGTTCCTTTCAAATCCGTTTAAAGAAAAACATTCAATGCATAACTCTGGCTGCGGTGGAAACCAAAAGGAACACATTTTATATTGTGTATGTAGCATCATAAAGCGGTCTTCCACCAAGTTAGTTCATACTTGCCCCGCCTCAGAAATTACACGATTCCTGTAGACTTATAGGAAATTCCACTTGGAAAACATTCTTGTCTCAAACCGCATGGCCTAGATCTTTGATATTTATTATGTTACATCTTATGAAAGCCTTCTACCAAGTTTGTTCAAAACATGCCCCTGGTACCACTCCATTACCATATTGCTGTTTCAAAAATACGTTGCTTAAAAGTTAAAAATGTTAAAATTGATATCCTCAGCTCGCTGTGTAAATGTCAGTTGTTATTTCACTCATAAAACTCCATATGTAACCGAAAAGCGTGAAAGAATATATTTTGACTTTTCGTACTTTTGGAATACAAAGCAATGGGTAATTTATCAAGCTCAAATGACATGACATTTTGTGCTATGATCTAATTTTTAAATATCTACATATTATCATATTGTAAGGACATATATCCATCCGTATATCCACGGAATATACTGGAGTTATCAAGAGATTAAGGTGTTGTAAACTTGCCTAATGATCCAGTCACTGGAGATGATAAGGCTTTTGCATCGGTGAGCTTGTCTCATAAAACTGGAAATTACATATCACGCACAGCTCCATACACTCGCCTTTTGTCGAAAAGTATGTTTGATGGTGCAGAATGCAGACACTTTATGTCAAATAGGAAATACTACAGGATAACTCAATTTGGTTATCGATAATGCAACAAGCAATAATGTAATGGTTCTTCAGGTCGTGTACTTTTGCATCAGTTTATTGGTGATTGTTTTGCATGTGACTATGTTTTTTCTATCCAAACCAACGACGACGTGGTTCAAGCACCAAACCAGTGGATAAAGTATACCATATAGCCTATAATGTGAAGGTTTTTGTTTGGTTATTTTTGAATATTTTATTCATACAAGGAAGCCCTAGCAACTCAAGATTTAGACATTTTCCTGCGGTCAGTATGCTTTGCGTCCCAGCAGAACTTTCTTGACGTTAAAATATATTTTTGAGTTAAACAAGACGACTTAATCAAAAGAAGGCTGATACATTGAACTCGTTTTGCAGATCATATTCTTGATATATTGTAATAAACGCGTAGCCGAAAATATAGAAATAACTTTTTCTTTAAGTGAAATATAATATCGGTTTCACTTAATAAGCAACAAAAGATATTTCTTTGATATCATGCATTATGTTTTTAAAAAAACATTCATGAATTTTCTGTTTTAAAAATGTTTTAGCTCGGTTAAGTAGGACAGCGATGACCTTAAATATGTCTAATATCTTCCCTTTCGCAACCAACACTTATGTCATTTTAAAGAAGCGTTAATGTGTAGCCATCTAACTATCTCCATCTAACATCTCAGGTGCAACAGCAAATTGTTTAATACAGATAAGTTGTCGACGGGTTACCTTAAAGCTAGTGTGCATTTGACTGGTTTATATTAATATTTTGACCAGTCTATATTGTTTACTATTCAATAGACAATTAACATAAACAATTCCCTGCCTGTGAAAGGAACAACGTAGCAAAAACTGTATTCTTTATCAGTAGTTTGTTCTTTACCTTTCCTATACTCAGCTCTTGGCTGGAGCACCGGAAGTTTGATGCTGTGAATTCATACAAGTACGGAATTGAAATAGACGCATATGTTTTCGGAGTGTTGAAAAGCCCTACCCGGCTGAATTCGTCTGCAATCCGTACGTATCGAACACGCGGAACTAAGGTTTCATGTCGTGCACGTCCAGTAAACGTCCCAGTTCGTGACAATGCCGTGGATATATTTGTCGGGGCATACTCATAAGTTTCAGCCTGTTTAAAAGCCTGTCGTTCGTAGATAATATTTATTCTTGAACTATGAAAACAATGTGAACGTTAGCGTCAACATGCAAGAAATAAAAAAATATCCCAACTGCATGAATAGTTTGAATACACTCATTAGGTAGTTAATTTGTTATTAGAGTACGAGGCTATTATCGAAGTAAAACATTGTTTAGCGAATTGTTTACGTTTGAGATTTGATAAAAAATCGTTTTTGATAACTGTGTAGACGATTAAACGGAAAATCTTAGGCCACTAAAAATTTAAATAATTGGAAAATTCATTTCATTAAAAAGGTGTAGACTTCCATTGAGAATTTCTCTGTTAAGCCCTCATTATGAAAATGTGAACAGTTGATTTGGTTTATTTGATGACTTCCATTTCCCAGGAGTTGTGTAATCAAATACCTGCAGTGTGTTTTTTCTCTAGATTCATCTTAGTTTCAGGTAAACATTACGTCTTATAAAAAGTGTGATTCGCTGGTGTTTGAAGATGTTAAAACTATCAAGTTGTTAATTTCATGCGTGGTCGGAGAATCATTACACCCACTTAATAAGTAGGATTTATGTATGCATCGTTAACATTGAACACTTGACATCGAACAATCATGAAAGCAAAATCACTGACATCGGTGATGAATGGAAAAAGAATGTTACTGCTTTAGACATGTCGCATCAATAATTTAGTTGTTACACCAGTAATGTAGTACAATCCTACCTTAAGGTTTGCAGAATTCAATCACATATATCAAGTCTGACTCAATGCTCGTTTCGCTTGAATGGAACTTTTTATTAGAAATAAAACATGCACAGAGCCAATAGCGGAATCGAGCACAAGGCTCTTCTTTCCGTACAACAATTGTCACAGATCCGGATATATTCGATAAGAAGCGTTCATCTCCGAATCCGTCTTGGATTAACAATCGTCCAGATCCGGATACCTTATAATGAAGCATTCATCTTCGGATCGTGTGTCAGATCAACTATCGTCGCATTTCCGAATATATTATGAGGAGGTCTTCTCCGGATCGGACTCAGATAGATATGATGTAAGCACCGTGAAAATAATAATTTGGATAGTATGAACTAGCATGTCGTGACTTTAAAGTTAGTGATCGGTGATGTTTTTTGTATGCAATTCGAAATTATGGAATGATTGCAAGATTGCATGTGGTATTCAATGTTTTAAGTCATATGCATTTAAGAAACGAACATTATTTTGTGGTATGTGGTCTGTGGTACAGCTTTGTGTTAGTCATTAATGTACACTGTTGGTAATGTACATTGTTGCGAAAGGCATTGTAAAAAGCCGTGTACTGTCTGCAGCTACTCTACAGTGGTCAGAACGAACTTTATCCGACGATGACTTTAGACGCTTTAGGATTTTACACCCTAGCGTTACACATGCAATTGTGTATCAAGTGTTCGACTTCAGTTATTACCGGCACATTCAAACCTGTATTGCAAGACTATGGTGCAAAGTGCCTACAGATAGCATTCGTCGCTGTGAACATTGCAACGAGGAAACAGACAATATAGAGACGCATAAAGTGTACTCGTGCTATAAGCATGAACGTTCGAGATGGCGTTTTATTTCTGACGTCGAAGCGATCGACATGGATCTAGCCAGTGTACTTCTATCAATGGACAAAGACTCGTTCTATCTGGCCCTCATTGGCGCCGAACTGTCAGTGCCGAATTATCTCAGTGTACGCCATGTATTTTTAAGGTGTGCATACACATACATCCATCATTGCATAAGTACATAATGCGCTGCAATGTTGTTGTAAAGAATATGGACTGTCTTTTCATATATATCATGGTATATAATATGTGTAGACTATTAAACATTATATCATATCTAAATCAAATGTTCATGTTTAACCATGCATACATAAGTATTTAAACATTGTATTGTATTGTAATTAGCAGTTATTTAAGTTGTTTGTACATATAATGCATATCATCGATTTCGGTGGAAATAAAGATAAGTTGAGTTGAGTTGAGTTGAGTTGTCAAAATAACTGATAAAAGACAACGGCATTAACGTAATGCAACTATCGTAAGAATATAACGTATACCGTTGAAATACTAGTTATATATGAGAGTTATCTATATTTTCGCTTAAAGAAATGAATTGTTTTATATTTTTTGAACTTATCAACTATTATATAATTTTCTTTTTTAAAACGTACCTTGTGAATTTCGGCCTTGAAGTATTTGAGTGTTTGTAAAACAATACAGTATTTGAACATATCAGCAAATGCAACCAAATATGACGCTTGCTCTTCCGCTCTCTAAAGGTCCCGAGCGAATCGTTACGTATCAAACGGAAGACAATCCATGTGGTTAATGGTTTTTAGTTTAGACGCATCAAAGTAAACTATCGCGACAATACCAGTATGATAGTCTACTACATGTTTGGCTGTAACGGAAATTATACGGAAATGGAACAAACCACAATTGAATTGTATTCTGTGTTTTCTTTTCAATTGTATGTTCAACATGAGCTTTAAATCTATAGCTGAAATCGTCGTTTGTGGAAAGCGTATGCTTTGTCTCAAGTGTTTCCTGCATTGCACGATTTTGCGTTTATTTGAAGAAAAGTTGGACAAGTTGAAATGTTAATATTCAGTTTAAAGGGGCTGCACACCGTATGATGAAATAGCGGAAAAAAAAAAGAAAATTGTCGAAAACTGACATAAACTTGGTATCGATGTGTACAATGCATTGAAACTTACTAACTGAAGTACCATATAGTTAACAATTAATTTATTTGTCGTCGTTTTTTCGTATTTTTCCATTAAAAAAGATTACTAGGTATGTCTAGAATTCATTCATTATGCGTGATTGGCTAGTCGATGTTATCACGTGATATTACCGAGGTAGGTATATAGCTTAAATATTCCAACAGTTTAGGGTAAGCCTTCGTAGCACAGTGGATACAACACTGGACTGCAATTTTGGCGACACCTGTTCGAACCCGGTCTCCGACCCGATTTTTTTTTACATTTTGGTATTTTTTTACAATTATGATATCAAAGAGTAAAACATATTGTTAAATAATTGTCCTGAGTTTCGCTACAAAAAAAAGCGTTTTTTGGTGCCAATCTGGTGTAAAGTCCCTATAATGTGTTCACTAATACAAATTCATGAGCCTCGTTAAATCGTTGGTGTCCATCAATTGTTGAATACATTGCATATCACATAGGCGTGTTAGTACAAAAGGGTAACCCTTTCTTGTTCAAATAGCGTGGGTTTTCAACAGAAATAATGTTCTAAATATGTATGAGCAAAAGTGCTAATGTATAGGACTAGCTTTGGTAAGACTTTACATTATTCAAATATACATGTTGTATGTCTATGCATAATTGTTTGACTTTCTAGAAAAAAAGATAATTAGACTTCAAATAAATTAAGACTTCTCTTTATAATCCCTCTATTATTCAACGAATTAACAAATTATGTAGACTAAACATATGTTTTAATATGTTTAATACATAGGTGTCATATTCATACAACGACGTGAATCTTTTATTCGCCATTGAATAAGATTGTTAATCCGTCAAATTCATCAGTTTCATTTACGGCATAAGTAGTTTTTAATAAAATTAACCGGTACCTCGTGGTGACCTCTTTAATTGTGTTGCGTCTATTACATTTGTTTTTATTTATGATGAAAAAATAAACATTACGATTTTTGTATTTGTTCTCAGACTTCAATGCTATTATACCTCTTAACACTAGGTGAAAAACATCATCATTCTATATTTTATTCCTAGACCCCTATCATTTGAAAAACAATATTGGTCTGACCTTCATTTATTGAATTTGATATCATCTGTTATTTAAACGTCGAAGGAGAAACGCAGGGACGGAAGACGGGGTGCAAAAAATTAGTCTAGACTAATAATGAAATCAATGCCACTACGATCCTGCTGATAATATGTATAATACATATCGATCCAGAAAGGAAAAACCCCGAATAGAAAACATCTAGAGATACAGACTAGACACAACGTAGTTTAAGTAATAATTAAATATCAATATCATAACGTCTGTACTTCGATGCATACGTAGCAAAAGCCATTACTGGCCTCTACTGACCAACATGGTTCATTATTTGTTGTAGATTGTTCCCATCCACAATGAATACATTCAATAATAAACTAAGCATCCATCAGTACATGGATCTTTAAACTATAATGAAAACGTCAGGGACAGTAGCCAATCATTTATCTTGTTCAAGCACACACGGCTAGACCTAACAGACACTATAAACGAGATATACAGAACGTACAAACAACACAGATGGACCACAGTGACATCGAAACATCTTAATAATATGTGGGGTCAACGCCGCATTGGAACGACTGATCGAAACATGAGTCCACTTGGAAGGGGGGGGGGGGTAAACTAGTTTATCTGGACACAACCCCACACTTGTCCCAATGACACGAAATCCGATGTGATCAAATATAAATGATACCTTATGGTTAGAAATTGGATCATGGCAAGAGGACTTATAGCGTCTGAAATTATACATTGGATACAAATATGTCCATTTACCAGTTATTTCTGAATATAATTATCAGCACTCATTTTGCAGACACCTGTAAAAGTATGCTGCATGACGTGTATGATATAACTTTAAGTAGCTCTTGATTTGCTTTATTACGTTTTAAACGAACTATAAGTCATCTGATTAATGATCTTATTTTGTTATATTAGAAACGCATTATTGTTATTTCGAAGCCAAAATTTCCGATTATTATCAAACGGAAGGTTGAACAAAATTAATTTGAAGAAAACGAGAGACATATTTCAGCTATAATATTAGTTTATCAATATTTCATAGCCTGCATTATCTATATAGAGACACTATCAACAAACTGAAGCTGTCAAAAATGATAGCGAATAATTACCAAACAACCTGTATTATTCCATATGCAGCATTGCATTTGATTGGTTAGAGCCGCAGACGCCATTCACTAGCGTTAAGTGTTATTGGGTTTTATGATGTATGACAGCAAGCGGGCTCTGGCAAATGTGATGTTTAAGTCAAAGAGTCACGTAATAAAGTTGTGTGAAGTTAGCTAAACATACGACATTGGACATTGGACATTTAAAATCGAATGTTGTGCTGGCACGACATTGGACATTGGACATTCAAAAGTGAAAGTCGTGCTGGCACGACATTGGACATTGGACATTGGGATTTCAAAAATGAATGTCGTGCAAGCACGACATTGGACATTGGACATTCAAAATCGAATGTTGTGCTGGCACGACATTGGACATTCAAAATTAAAAGTCGTGCTGGCACGACATTGGACATTGGATATTCAAAAAAGAATGTCGTGCCAGCACGACATTGGACATTGGGAGTTCGAAAATGATTGTCGTGCTAGCACGACATTGGACATTGGACATTCAAAATCGAATGTTGTGCTGGCACGACATTGGACATTGGACATTCAAAATCAAATGTTGTGCTGGCACGACATTGGGCATTCAAAATATGTCGTGCTGGTTAGTTGTCTAGTTAACAAATATCAATTTTAGACCCATGATAGACAGAGACTTCGAATGATCCTTTAAGAAAGATTTTAGCAGTTCACCCGTCCATGAGCTGAGTAATACGGGACCAGTACTGTTGTCGAATTTAACTGTTTGTTTTATATTTGAACAATTATTGAGGGCGATATTTATGAAATGTTGTAGATGTTAGCACCAATAAATTGAAATCCAAATTGAACATAATTATAGTCATTGTACATATAAAGGCAGTAGATATATAACTACATAATGATCCTTTACAATTGTTATTGTACAACCTCAATATGAATTATTGTTTGGTGGTACGCAATTTTGCAATCGATTGTGTGTTTTTTTATTCATAAATTGTGTTGATTGCATTTATTGTTGATATACAGCATACGTCTGATTTCAATTTGGATAGTTTTAATCCATCAAAGGTGGACACCCTGCTGAGAGCCGGAATATGTTCAGTAAAGGTGTTATATTTTTATTGCTCAATATAATCCGCAGAAACAATAACGCTTTAACTAGCTCTTTCATTTCACATTTTATTACTTTTATAATCATCAAAGACTTTTGTTTGAAAAATAATTTATACAAGGTTTGCATACTTTTGGTGACCAATAAAAAAACCTGATATTAAAAGGAATAGGCCATTTTGTAAACAGATATAAGTAAACCTCAGAGAATGAATGAGTGTCAAGCGGTTGATTTCAAACCGTTTTGAATTTGAATGTCCAATGTCCAATGTCGTGCCAGCACAACATTCTATTTTGAATGTCCAATGTCAAATGTTGTGCCAGCACAACATTCGATTTTGAATGTCCAATGTCGTGCCAGCACAACATTCGATTTTGCATGTCCAATGTCCAATGTCGTGCACGACATTCAGTTTTGAAATCCCAATGTCCAATGTCCAATGCCGTGCTGGCACGACATTCATTTTTGAATGTCCAATGTCGTGCTGGCACGACATTCACTTTTGAATGTCCAATGTCGTGCTGGCACGACATTCATTTTTGAAATCACAATGTCCAATGTCCAATGTCGTGCTGGCACGACATTCATTTTTGAATGTCAAATGTCCAATGTCGTGCCAGCACAACACTCGATTTCGAATGTCCAATGTCGTGTCAGCACAACATTCGATTTTGAATGTCCAATGTCGTGCTAGCACGACATTCATTTTTGAAATCCCAATGTCCAATATCCAATGTCGTACCAGCACAACATTCGATTTTGAATGTCCAATGTCCAATGTCGTGCCAGCACAACATTCGATTTTGAATGTCCAATGTCCAATGTCGTGCTAGCACAACATTCGATTTTGAATGTCCAATGTCGTATGTTTAGCTAACTTCACATAGCTAAACATAAAGCAGAACCAGACATTTAATTGTGCATTTCAGTTATCGAATTGTTTGTTAAAATTGATATTGAATTTTCAGAAGGCATCATAAACCAAAGTATGTCTTGTTTATTTGACACATAATTGTTGAATATCGATACAAATGAATGATCGGGATATTTTCCGGTTTGTATTCTAGACCATCTCAATAAACTTTAGCAGGTATATGTTAGGTAGCTGGTTCT
The DNA here is from genome assembly GCF_026914265.1 of Mya arenaria. Classification (NCBI taxonomy): domain Eukaryota; kingdom Metazoa; phylum Mollusca; class Bivalvia; order Myida; family Myidae; genus Mya; species Mya arenaria. The sequence goes on from NC_069123.1 coordinate 63,293,524, forward strand.
ACTTTAAGTTATCTTCAAAATTGGCACTAATCATTGTTGGTGTTTGTTGGCACATTTGGCAGAATCGATGAACGTAAAATTAATGAACAGAAAATTGAAAACTCCTTGATTGTCATTGGCCCAAAGAAAAATGCAAAAACCAAATTTCGTGTCCCTTTCCGTTTCCTTAGTGGTCTATTGCTATTATTGATGAATCAATGAGGTTCAATTATACTCCTGTTATTCCCCGTAAATGTATCTTATTATGCATAGTGATGAACACCTCTCTAATTGTTAGCATGTGGCCGTGTGATGGCTGGCAGAGGGAGCTGATTCTTCCTCAATACCGAATAAATGTGCATTTTGATGTAATATACGTGGACCTTTCTAATACTTTAAAAACGAGTTTCCGTTTTAAACATTTATAGGTCCAATGTCGATCATTGAGAAAATCTAATCAAACAATCTTGCAAACTTAAAGCGTATTTTGAGTATAAATATAAAACGAGCTATTTAGCTTTTTAATGATCAAAGAACTTTTTTTTATTAAATGCGGGAAGCGAACAAGGTTTTAAAGATAGATACCGACCATAAAATAGCATATGAATGTATACATCCGTTAACTTCCTAGGTGGAACCTGGAGTTGACAAGAGATTACTGATCATTCGCATCGGTGACCGGACATATAAATCTGTTAATAAACTACAACATATGGCGTCATTGGCTTGATTTCTTTTATGTAGATCTGATATTGCAGATAATAAATCAAATACTCTAAATATATTCCACAATAGTATTTGACATATGCAATGTGTAGTATACTGTTTGCAGATGACAGTCTCATCCTTCAACGTTTCTTTGTATACAAATGGACACGTCAAAACAAAAGAAAAGGAGAAATACAAAATAAAACCTCTTTTATTAATACTCTCAACACCTTCATCAGCACGTGCATATATGTTGTCAACGAGTTGTTCCGTAAATATTTATGCACAAAATTTGCTTTCATTTAACATTCATATTGGACATCCGAGAAGGTATACTTGATATCACTAATATTATGTTTATTTAGAAAATGTACAAGTCGCTAGTACGAAATGTCGTATGTAAACTTATCCAACACCGATGATCTTAGCGTCTGATTTATTTAGCACGGTAAGTATTTGCCATATTTACGCTTGGAGCTATTACAGTGTGCAAATGAATACTGTTACATTTGATATGGCAATATTCGAGAAGCTGTTTAACCAAGTACGTGTAAATATTTTTATTCTGGAATGCGGTATAGATATGTGTTTGTTCTTTGATCATATTTCAGCCCAACGGTATATTTAGATGGCCACTGTAGATATGACATTAATACTCAAGAAAAAATGCGTTATCTATAAACACTTGTACATATATAGGATCTGACACGAGTTGTCATTTAATACAATATTTTATTAAACGAGTTTATGAAATTTGATAGTAAGCGAGCCTCTGGCGAGCTTACTAACAACTTTCATGGACGAGTTTAATTAAATTCCTGAATTAAATGACAACGAGTGTCAGATCTTTTTTATCACATGCTTAAAACGGTGTTTTTATTACCAATTAAGTTCCACTTTCTGAACCGATTGTTTGATAGCCAAAGTACTCAGAGTAGAATGTCAATGATGCGCCATATAAATAGTTTCAAATTAAAATGACTAAAGTAACTAGCAGTTATCAAGTTTTAAAATCTGATAAAGCGCTTAACAAGTCACAATATAAAAATGTGTAGTAAAATATCCAACAACATGAATAACGAACGATTTTAACCAAAAAAAACCCAATAAGTACACAATTTGATGACGTCACACTCAGAGTACATGCATTTACGCGGCTTATGTGACCTATATCGGTCTGGTAAGTTTTACTGTGTGCACGGATTTAAAAGTTATTCGCTGTCGCTTTCTACGATGATTTTGCAGCGTTTTCTTAGTGTACATGGCGTTTCACAACATGCAGATGATAACGGCGAAGCCTTACTCTGTACTGCATGGATGTTAATGTTGAAAAAGTTAATTTCCACCAGGAATGTTTCCAGAGAACATGATGTTCTAGCCGTCATGGGATGTGTAATGAGATGTCTGTGCTGGGGAATTCGTATTTGTGTTTTCGGTAAACGACAGCTGATTAAATTGGCAAGCAAATGGCATTGATTGCATATTGCTTGTGTTGGTCAAGTTGGAGATGTTTGAAATGTTCTTGTGGTGTTTGTCACTATTGTGGCTGTATTTGTTGTCTGACTGGATATTTTTGTGATCTGCATTATCTGGTTGGCGGACCATTGTTATCAGAAAGTTTTTGTACAAGATGCATTCTGGCACTATGATTCGTTAGCCATTTCTCTCCCGGAAGTCTTACAGCTTCATTATTACGGTAAGTATTTGTTGGCATTTAAATCATTTTGTTTACAAACAATGCGGAGGGATATCTAGGTTGCGTGTGATTAGTCTGGCCAATAGAAATGTCTGATAGGTTATCTTACACATGTGTAAGATGAAAATATTCGTAATGGGTATATTACACGGAAAACAAGGGTAAGCATGTGATAAATATATATCTATGTTAGAGAAGCGAAGCTGCTTTGAACCTAATACTGAAAATAAGGCGACAACACGATTCACGTATAGCATCTCTGAAAATTAAATCCTTCCGGTTTATATGGTAATGTATTCCTTAATGTCCGCCTTACAGCAGTGTGATTTGTTCCGACTCGGGATCATGTTTTGAAGTAAAATATTGGACTAAATTTACTCCATTTAAGTACATGTTAATATAGTGTACATAACGAAGTGTCAGCACCATTTAAATAAATGTTTTAGTATAATTCATGAAAAAGACCTGGTCCGTTTCAATATGTCTTACACTCCAATCAAGTAGAAAAATAGCAGAATCAAATCATTATCTTTGTCAAAATACATATTTCTATTGTGTTTTAATTATTTATTTTGTGAACAGAAATAATGCCACAGGCTTTACATACTAATATTAAAACGTTTTAAGTATCGAATTGTTGTACAGTAGCCTGGTTATAGCTGTAACTGTCAAGACCTCGATGATATTGCTTTGAATCTATGAATTTAGTTTTCGTTCCCACGTAGTTCTTATTCAGTTCCTGTAAGATGTAATGGATATTCGATAACAAAACGAAACATATGCAATTATGTTTGTACCACCCCAAAAGTTACGTTTGATCAAAACTAACGCGTCAGGTAAACATTTATTACCCGCAGTTAGTAGATGTTAGCAGACAATTACATTGATTAGAATGGGAATTGTAGATATATTCATCTCCACCTTCTGCGCGGGCGGATTCTATCTTTCATCCCTCAATTTCTTTTGATGGTGGTGTTCGTTCAATACAGTATCTTAAATGAACGCTTGAAAATGTGGGAATATTGTGAAGTGTTTAGTACTGTTTATGGGAAGCTAGAAGCACCAGTAACAACATATTGCAACATTGTGTCAATACAGCACTTAGCCGCGTCACTTAAAATGTTTAAACATCTGTTACGTTGACGCCTAATACACACACAACTCATGAATGAGTCATGATACATCTACACCGCAGCGTTGTTTACGCAATAAGAAATTGTCTTAAAGAACAGACAGGGGAATATGGGAAGTTTTCTCTCTGATCTCCACGCAAAATACAACACGAATAACCATGTTGGGTCACAATCTTACAAAATCAGTATAAAATGTGTCTCATAAAAGTAATTACAACGGAAACGAATGGCAATGAAACATTTCCAGTGCGTTAGATCGTATTGCTGTTTTCTTTAAATAGTTTCGATATAAACAACAATAATGAAAAGTAAACGAAAGCAATTGAGTTAGAATCAAGTTCTGAACAACATTGATATCGTCCTCCCCAAAAGCACACAATTATACGTGATAAATAATTGGCGCATAACATGTGTAAGAAAAAGGTTAAGAACATGGACTTTTGATGTCAGTAAATTTAAAAAGCAAGAAGGAAAAAGAAAGGGTCAGAAAGTATCTGACTCACTGCTTCAAGGAGCGATTGGTCAACATTGCTTTCTTATGACGATTGTAAACTTACTGGTCTTGCAAGGCCCATACGCTGTATTTCAATAATGCCACTGAACTATGAAGACATGCCCATAAGCTTGAATTCAAACAACAAAAAAACAACGCTGGGCCTTATAGACATTTCAAACATTTCGAAAATGTTTTACATATTTGATAACCGCAGCTTACGGAGCACACAACGCGACAGAAGTCATATGCTTGAAGATTGGTATATGATATATAACGCATGGAGACGGTCAGCAAAACAGTGGAGTTGGCTGAGTGGTTCAGTTAGAATATGGAAAAGCCAAGCATCACACTTGTCCAGTCAATCATAGCGAACTGAATCATGTAAGGCTTATATGGGCAAGAGCTTATTATAAAAACAACTTCTAAATAAATAAACCTTCAGTACTTAACGACCAGATGCAGACATTAAAGAGATTGGGAAACATGTACACATGTACTTGTACAATACATGTGTGCGTGTGTGTGTAGCTACATGGCATGTCGTTCCACAACCTCTCTTATACTTACAAATTCCGGGCTGACAGTTTTGATAAGTCGAGGCCAAAAACAATTGTTTTGCTTGATTAGATTATATGTGTGTCTTGAAATAATAAAGTGCTCGACAATCAGATACAGGCATACCATTAATCAATTAACAATTAATATGAGTATATGTTCTAATGGCATTTAGATATGGGACATCGCGCGCATTGTATTTTTCTGCCATAAATTTAATCTCGTTTCCTGGAGGTAATACAATAAAATGGAGACAATTGGGTTTAAAATAAAACATCCTGCAATTCTCACTAATGATCGTTTAGAGAAATATATAGTTTCTAAAACAAGTGAATCTATAGTAGTTCTGCAATTATGCCATACCAAATTGTGTTCATGTTTAGCGACTTTCCTTGGTATGCAAATCTATTAAGCTATCCTGAAAAAAACTAGCCTCTGAAAAAAAACGAATACCAAATGAGTAGCATGGAGAGTTTATGTAGAGTAAAAAAACCAGTGCCTCTTTAGTCCATTCTGGACAATTCTCAATTGTAAGACAGATTTTCACTGCAAACAATTTCAAGTAAAGCGTTTACGTATGTCTGTTGACATCACACAGAATGCAACATTTTCTGATACCAAAGGCCAAAACTACTAGCACAAACCATGAAGCATTCACACTTGTGTGCTGGTATTGGAAATTAAGGTAAAAAGTAATAAAACCTATCCAGCAACATCGTTTAACATATAAAAAATGAGGTTTTCGATCGGGAAGCGCACACCCTTTCCGCCTGCGTACGCTTAACACAGAAACGATGGATGTCGTCTTACTTGATCAACATGGATATATATACATGATGTTATTGAAACAATTGGCTGTGCGATATCGTACGATACACATATTAATCTCTATCTACATCAAGCCAACCGAAACATTCCACACACAAAGAGGCATACCATTTGTGTTAACTTGTGCTTAAATTGCTGTTCAATGTTTTTCGAATATATAATGTTATTTTATTAAAAAAAATGAATGTTTAACATTAATACGATAAAACCATACAGCACATTACGTTTTAGTTTGATACATTGCGCCATATCATTAATACAGCACCGGCGTAGCCTTTGGTAGGCCGGTTACATTGCGTATGCCGTTTACACGAAGAGCATCTGAAGCAGTCTGAATACAATCAAAGTGCTGAAAGCACTGATGGACTAGGGCTTCATTTAGGGGAATGTTGATAACCATGTTCTAAGCATTAAACAAATCGGCTCACATCACAAGGGGTCACTGTTTAATGGGCTAGCTTAAACTATAGACTAAAACTGCTTGCAAGCTGCAAAGGAAATTTTAAAAGTGTGGGTAGAGGGAGGGGGGGGGATTAAAGTGTTTAATCAGATAAAGTCATAGTTCTTTTGAAAATCTCAATGTCGTTAAATCAGACCTAAACAAATTAATTTACGTGGTTGGCGTATGTTAACCAAAGTACACATAATTGTTTAATTTGATTAAATCATTTCATATCAAAGGTTTGTTATTTGCAGTTTCAGAGAAGATTTTCAATGATGTAATTATATCCTATATAGAAAACCTGTCACCTCTTTTTCAGGGGAGCTTTAAACCACAGGGCCATACTTTGGATAATATTTGTAAAAGACATAAATAAATGCAACAGTAGGCCATTCGTGTATTGTCCTCTGTCTCCTGTGTCCTGGTAGCTCACTATCTCAGTAGTTGCAAATGGTTGTAGGTTCATGATTCTCCTGGTCATTGGTCATACAGAAAGATGTTGAATGTAGAATCAAGAAGCTTTCATTTCAGGCACTCCGAATTGAATAGATTTGTAACATTTGGAGTGCCTAGAATTGATACAGGTTACTTTTTTCAAATCTATGATTTAGATTGCAAAGTATAACTTATATAAATAAATATATGTTCTTAACTTCTAATAAGTAATTAGTTAATTTGTCAACTGCGCACCAAAACACTGAATCTGTATGTATACGCAAGCTTATGCATCAGTCAATTAATTTTAACCATGCACCCCACCCCCACGGTCCAGGGAATAGTGGGGACTTTTACTTTCGGTCAAGCCAACCCAAGCTAAAATCCCCGCCCTGCAGGGATGATCTGATGGCATAGTCCCCACCAAATCCCCCCAGCACCCAAGGGACATTAGGTTAAGCCACATCCGCACTGTATTTTCCACGAAGACCCGATACTGCGGGGCCACCTGAAAGTAAAAACACGGCCCATTTCCCCGGTATAGCCCCGGATGTGGGGACCCTGGTTACAATTGACTGGTGCATGCTGATCCATAGTAATCCAATCTCATGCCAAGACGATTTCTGGTCTGACATCTCCAGGTAAGTTATTCTTAAGCATAAAAAAGCCTGGACAGCTTTTGAGAAAGACTGTTGTGAGGTAAAATCTTCATTACTTCACTATGCCACAACATTGGGTGATTACTGATTTTCATTCTTGGCGAGGAAACAAAAAGTGAGCTCAAAGCGTCTTCAGAAAAAGAACTTTATGCACCAGTCAAATGTAACCACGCCCGCCCCCCTCCCCTCCAGGTCTGGGGAATACTTTGACTTTCAGTCCAATCAATCCCCTATAAAATCCCTGCCCTACCCTGCGGGAACGAACTGGTGGTAAAATCCCTGCCAAATAACCTCGCAACCCAAGGATCTTAGGTAAGGGTAATTCCCCGCTATATTTTGCTGGAAGACAAAACCACAGCAATCATCAGGCACTGCGTGGACACCGCTGAAAGGTGAAAACACTGCCCTTTTCCCTAGTATACCCCGAGGGGGTGGTAACAATTGACTGGCGCATAATAAGAGTAGAAATCAAAAGTGAGCAGGCAAATGGCGATGGTTTATCACACAATGTCATTGAACAAAATGTACTTACACTGAGAATGGCTCCAAGACATTTCTATGCACATAGGTACACACTCATCATATTCATAAGCCAGATGCTACGCACATATTCATACATTTGGCTTCATTTAAAATGAAACTTTATAAATAAGTATGCGCATATTTGATATTTCTTTATCTCCATTACACAAAATTGAAATCACATGATTTTATCAAACGAACTTGTATTGCTTGAAATTCTACGTGTCAAATTAAACAAGCTATCCACGGTAAGACAATAAATCCGTTTGATGGTGGTAATCATTCAATGGCGACTTTATTGATAAATTTCTTCAATATAACACGTATAAAATTCACATCATCAGCATCCGGAAGTAATGATAACATGTACATGTGTGAATCATTCGACCGCTCTGATCAGAGTGAATGAGTCAATACAGTAGACTGGTACCCGAATTTACTTTTCCTCAAGAACACAAGTTATAACGTTATACAGGTACGCGGCATATGGTTTTTTATTTTACATTAATAGTATTTAAACAATCAATACCAAAAATCATGCTGTATTTAAAAAAGTGCTGAGTGACATGCAATGATTAGTTAAAAATAAACTTTGTATTTAAAAAGAAAATGTCACGGCAACATGCAAATTATGTCGAAAAAAAGAACAGCCCTGTTAATAAATTAATACCAACATTCTATACAAAGGATAACAATACTTTTTTAAAAAAACAACAACAAATATCTTGGTTGTTTACTACTTAGACCGCAAGCATGATTATGATTTACGTACCCAAAAGACATATCGAATGCGCGACGGGCATCGTGGTTAGCTGATACTGGTCTCTTTTCGGATAAAAGAGAAAGCGGCTACCAGTCTATCAATCAAGAGCTTTGAACGAAAAATGTCGATGCGTACTTTTCCAATATGTTCATATTCTTATTGCATTTAATCAGACCGTATGCAAGAACATTCATGTAGTTAACCCGATTAACTCACTCGCTACATACCCATTTCTTGTGCTTCATTAAAAGAACATACAATTAGCTTGTCTTGTTAGGAGAACTATTTTTATTGGATGTTTTCATTGTAATCAGTTCTGGTACTACTTTGATTATTCAAATTTGCTAACGGCAATCTAATCAAAATACAGCGTATGAATACATTACGTCAGTGAATCCCCAGATTCGGCTTGAAAATGCAGACATCGCGATTACGGCTATAAACTAGGCCACAAGTGCCCTAGTCCAAAAAGGCGATCGAATAGTTCCCAATAATAATGTGTTTGTCGTTTGTCGGCCAATCGACACACGGTTGTTAACGCCGGTGATTTTTGGATTGTAGCCCGGCATTCGGAACTCCTCGGCCATTTTTATCGAAAACAACCTCGGATGTATGCCGGCACATCAGAAGTAATTCGTAAATTTTTGAATTATATCATTAATAAAAGTAGTGTTTTACCGTTAATTGATCTGAGTTTAAATTGATTGCCAGTGAAGTGTATTATTGTAAACATAATAAAGATACCCAAGAGTAAAGTCATTAAGTTTAACTGCTAAATAAAATTGCTATGCGATCTACTTGCAGCGGACTTAAACGTACCACTTTTTGAGTATGAAAACCTTCCAAATACATCCGAGGATGTTTTCGATAAAAATGGCCGGGGAGCTCCGAATGGTAGCCCGGCTTACTTTAGCGTTCGCCTCTAAAGCAAATAAAGTGAATAAACATATAAGTCCGTCCATCTGCTAGCTGAAGGGGAGTAATTATAGTACCCCGTGTTTGCTCAAAATCTCCTCCATCGATTGAACTTGTTTCATATGATCAGTTCACCAGGTTCATGTCCGGATCTTATCTTGGAATCTCGTCAGCTTAAACAAATTCACAAAAACATTCAGAGTGTCTGAACGTTACATGCCGAGTTGGCAATTTTCTGTATCCATTGTATTGCCAAATGCAATCATGAATATAAAGCCGGTGTACACGGTCAAATTTGGTTTGCAAACCTTGTGCTTAGTAAACAGTCTTATTTATGAAGTTGTATTTACAAACCATGGACGTTAACAAACAGATGAGGTGCTGTCAATGTTATCATATGACGTTTTAGTTTAAATAATATATTATTTCTTACAGCAATAAAAGTTAAGACGAAGATAACGTAACTTATATAAGGTGAAATATATAAATGAAACAAATCAAAATATGACATTTCAAAGTATATGTATTACGAAATAATTTACACAAAACTACCAACCAAACTTATTTTATTTCCTCTCTAAAAGCTATAATGAATTGATTTCATAATATAATTGCGAGTTGTATCCTAAACAAATTCATGAAAGATACTTTGATAAGTAAGTCAATTGAAATGAAAGTTATTTCTACATTCACTCATTCTTATCAGAACCGTTATCATAAAACCCCAGAATTACCCCGGAAACGTATAAACAATCAATAATGTCTATTTTACCAAATAATGCTCGGTTCTATTCCGTAACCCTCCCCCAAGGGTTTCGCCCCATCAACATGGTACAACTTGCAAGGTGTACATCGGCGGTTTATCGTGTACTTTTAGTGTGTAAATGCCTTATGCGAGTTTCACGGCGCATCACCATAAATGGCCTGTGCTTCTCCCATTCCTCAAACGCGAATTATCAAACAAACGAGATATTTTCTCCGACAAAGACCGTAATTGAGAAATGTTTTTTCGCACACAAGATTTATTTTCGTGCAAATGTGCAAACCCCGCGCAACTATTATCATATCAGCATCAATGTCTATTGTTTAGGAACGAACATATCACGTTTAAGAATATAAACAAAGATTTTCCTAAGTAATACGGATACTTGCAAATGTTTATAACAGTATATTTGCAAGAAAATTTGAACATTGATCTTAAAGCTTATCAATTTAAACCTTGAATATTAAATCTATAAGAATGTGGTGATCTTTGCATTGATAAGTATAGATAGTTTGTACCGTACATCTTTTGACGGTTTGTACCGTAAATCTATGGACGGTTTGTACCGTAAATATATGGTCGGTTTGTACCGTAAATCTATGGACGGTTTGTACCTTAAATCTATGGACGGTTTGTACCTTAAATCTATGAACGGTTTGTACCGTAAATCTATGGACGGTTTGTACCTTAAATCTATGGACGGTTTGTACCGTAAATCTATGGACGGTTTGTACCGTAAATCTATGGACGGTTTGTACCGTATATCTTCGGAAGGTTTGTACCGTAAATCTATGGACGGTTTGTACCTTAAATCGTAGGACGTTTGTACCTTAAATCTATGGACGATCTTTGCATTGATAAGTATAGATAGTTTGTACCGTACATCTTTTGACGGTTTGTACCGTAAATCTATGGACGGTTTGTACCGTAAATATATGGTCGGTTTGTACCGTAAATCTATGGACGGTTTGTACCTTAAATCTATGAACGGTTTGTACCGTAAATCTATGGACGGTTTGTACCTTAAATCTATGGACGGTTTGTACCGTAAATCTATGGACGGTTTGTACCGTAAATCTATGGACGGTTTGTACCGTATATCTTCCGAAGGTTTGTACCGTAAATCTATGGACGGTTTGTACCTTAAATCGTAGGACGTTTGTACCTTAAATCTATGGACGGTTTGTACCGTAAATCTATGGACGGTTTGTACCTTAAATCGTAGGACGGTTTGTACCGTAAATCTATGGTAGGTTTGTACCGTAAATCTATGGACGGTTTGTACCGTAAATCTATGGACGGTTTGTACCTTAAATCTATGGACGGTTTGTACCGTAAATCTATGGACGGTTTGTACCTTAAATCTATGGACGGTTTGTACCGTAAATCTTCGGACGGTTTGTACCTTAAATCTATGGACGGTTTGTACCTTAAATCTATGGACGGTTTGTACCGTAAATCTATGGACGGTTTGTACCTCAAATCTATGGACGGTTTGGACGGTTTGTACCTTAAACCTATGGACGGTTTGTACTGTAAATTTATGGACGGTTTATACCTTAAATTTATGGACGGTTTGTACTTTAAATCTATGGACGGTTTGAACCTTAAATCGTAGGACGGTTTGTACCTTAAATCTATGGACGGTTTGTACCTTAAATCTATGGACGGTTTGTACCGTAAATCTATGGACGGTTTGTACCGTAAATCTATGGACGGTTTGTACCTTAATAACGGACGGTTTGTACCTTAAATCTATGGACGGTTTGTACCGTAAATCTATGGACGGTTTGTACCTTAAATCTATGGACGGTTTGTACCTTAAATCTATGTACGGTTTGTACCTTAAATCTATGGACGGTTTGTACCTTAAATCTATGGACGGTTTGTACCGTAAATCTATGGACGGTTTGTACCGTAAATCTATGGACGGTTTGTACCGTAAATCTATGGACGGTTTGTACCTTAATAACGGACGGTTTGTACCTTAAATCTATGGACGGTTTGTACCGTAAATCTATGGACGGTTTGTACCTTAAATCTATGGACGGTTTGTACCTTAAATCTATGTACGGTTTGTACCTTAAATCTATGGACGGTTTGTACCTTAAATCTATGGACGGTTTGTACCGTAAATCTATGGACGGTTTGTACCTTAAATCTATCGACGGTTTGTACCGTAAATCTATGGACGGTTTATACCTTAAATTTATGGACGGTTTGTACCTTAAATCTATGGACGGTTTGTACCGTAAATCTATGGACGGTTTGTACCTTAAATCTATGGACGGTTTGTACCGTAAATCTATTGACGATTTGTATCTTAAATCGATGGAAGGTTTGTACCTTAAATCTATGGACGGTTTGGACGGTTTGTACCTTAAATCTATGGACGGTTTGTACCTTAAATCTATGGACGGTTTGTACCTTATATCTATGAACTGTTTGTACCGTAAATCTATGGACGGTTTGTACCGTAAATCTATGGACGGTTTGTACCTTAAATCTATGGACGATGATGGTGACCCCTACATTGATTAATATAGATTGTTTGTACCGTTAATCTATGGACGGTTTGTACCTTAAATCTATGGACGATGGTGGTGACCATTGCAATGATTAATATAGATAGATTGTACCTTAAATCTATGGACGATGGTAGTGACCCCTGCAATGATTAATATAGATAGTTTGTACCGTAATTATATGGGCGATGTGTGTACCTTAAATGGAAGATTAAGGTGACCCTTGCATGGATTGATAAAGATGGTTTGAACCGTTAAACTGTGTATGAATGTGACCCCTCCAATGATGAGTTATGTGACCTTATGTAAAATATTAAAAAAAAGTTTTGTTTATATCAAGTTTGCATTAATCATATCATGGCAGTTCTGAAATGGTCGGTAATTTTGGGATTGTAAGTCATATGGCAAGTAACCATTAAATGAATCTAACGTTAGCGCTAGAAATTACCGTTAGCGTTTAATTTTAAAAGCATTCAAACACAAACAAATATTTGGTAAATACTCTCAGCATATCGAACTGTTAAATCCCACGATTTGGATAATTTGTTTCTACAGTAAATGGAATGTTAAACCAATTTAATGATACCTCTGTTGACTATTACCGTTTTCCCATAAATAAGCAACACAGAACAAGTTGTTAACTTTGTGTTTTTCAATCTATTCAATCAAATTACAATTGGTAAATGATGTACAAAAAATCGGAGGAAGTGAAATTTACATAATGGATTATCCTTGCAATGTTTTTCGAAACCGTCGGAATAAAGAGATATTTTCCTTTCGCGTTATACCGAATCGTCGGATATGTGACAAGATTTAACACATTCGCTTCCCCATGTTGTTAAAATTGATAATCTAGTACAGTTTACCTTCTCAGCTGATGTTTTCCTTTTGTCTGTACTTAAAACATTGTCAAAAACATCAACTTCCATCAACACGAGAAAACAGCGTTCCTTAGGCAAAAATGAACACTTTAGGTGTCTCATGCACTTTATTTCTTTATTTTTAACCTGATTATGTTTTATTCTATTTTGGATCAAAAAAAAAATGATATAAATATTGTATTCACACAATTTATTGTACAAAAGGACTTATTTTCAGTTTATAGTGTCTAACATGCAATTCAAATTGTACACGATTGTGAAAATCTGATTTTGATTCATATACAGTCTTAATAAATGTTAAATTACATCCTTGTTAAACCATAAAAGGTGTATTTACATCTAAACTGTATGATTTGTAGACGATGTACGTTCAACAAGTCTTAATAAACTGTCTATTCTTTTCGTCGTTAACGGACATGTGTACCATACACAAAATTAATAAATAAAACCCCTTCATGACCATTGATACTGGTTTGATCTTCCATGGACATAGATTTACCGATCGTGTACTTTTAACACAAGGATTAAAGCTACGCAATACTGCAATCAAAATCAGTCGAATAACTGCTAAAAATGTCCATGGCTTTCTTACTTTGTATATGGACGCTTAAAATATACTTTATTTTTTGTTTTCAGCTTGCGGTTCCAGACACATTTTGTGGTTGCACTACATTAAAAAAGATTTATATAAAAAAAAGATATGACCAAATCTAAAAAATGAGCGAGAGCAATACCAAATGAACGCTCATAGGCTAGATGCTATAAAATATCGTCTTGACAATTTCTCCACTTACTCGTTTTCCCAAATCCAGTATAGTATACGTACAGTCCATGAACAGTGTGATGGTAGAATACCAGCAAGATACCACTCGTTACTGATGTTTACCAAGTAAAATTGAGAAGCTGTAAAATTGGGTACAACTTCTTCACCGAACTCTCATTGGCTATGATATCAGACACCATCTTGGCAAATTCTCTTCTAACTTGCTCTCCGTAAATTTAAAAAAGTAAACGTAAGGCTTTGTTAACCAAGGATGACAGTAATTTCTCCAATTTACGTTATAATCATATATGCTAATGAAAAAATGTCAAACTCTACAAATTGTATCCGTTAAATTGATTACGGTATCTGATATCCAAATATATGACATAAGAATGCCTGGTGAACCAACTTTATTTTGGTATCAGTTTAAATGGTTTTATGAGAACAAAAATACTATGTACTATGTAAAAACATCCGATATTGTGGTTTACAAAAATAAAACTTTTATTGTGTTTAGATATTGCAAAATAGAAATCTCAGAAGTATTTTTTTATATAAAACATTACAATAATATAATCATAAGTGTGTATTTGGTCATTTATCCCATTCACAAATTGCAACAAAACCGAAATTGAAATATAAATTTCGTGCGCACGTCATCACGAAAATGGATTTGTCGTGACTGTTTAATAAAGCAAATTCTCTGCATATTCTTTGTTGCATTATATACTAATTATTTTCCTTTTTTAACTAAGAAGTTATGGTTTAAGTGTTTTTTAAATACAATTATTATTTTTACAGTGTTATTTTCATGCAATATTTGAATTGAAACATAATGCAAATGTTATGATACCGATAATTGTTAAATATGAGTACATATAGGATATTGGTCCTATATATGATATTTATTGATGAATCAACAAAACCACAATAGGGTACACTGTAAAACATAAATACAGCGTTGGCCAACAGCGGTGCACGTTTTCTTTTGAATCAAAGTGTATACTAAAATAATCGTTGGGTAAAATGTTTCAGGGAACCAAGGTATGCCTGGCTAGAAAGCACCAGGAATTCTAGTTCGAATAAGCATTGAATTAGGAAAATATTCAGCGCTTGTGTCTCCAGTAGACAAAAGTGATCAATCAATCTGCAGACGAATATTTTGCTTGTTAGTAAATAAATGAAAATAAAAGATATCAAAATGAATATATTTTTAGTGTATTATTAAATCCAGTAGCATGCTGATTGCCTTGCAACCATGCACGTTCAATCTTCATAGTAAAAGCTTAAATCATAAATCTTAAATATAATTCAAGCAATCTTTAACGAATATCAGCGTCCAATTCTCTAAAACTGGTTTTCTGTTTTGATTAGTAAATCTTTTCCTAAATCGATATTGATTCGTCCATATTTATCCAAGGATAAGTATTAACCAATTTAACCATTTGAATATAAATGCAATCGACGATGGTCTGAAGTATCTTCCATGGCCAAGAGTGTAAGATAGGTTCATTCCGACCCGAGCGTAGGGTGTTTTGCGGAAACAAGGTTTCTCCCGCCTCAGTCAAACAAAATTAAGTAAAAATGTATTTTTTGCTGGAACTCTTTTGTGCGTAGTGAAAATAAATGCGTATAGACATGCAATAATTCGTGGATATATAATACAGTGATTCAGATCTTGTTAATAGTCAAACTGGTCTTCATATAGTTCTAAGGAGAGTGAAGCATTATTTCTTGAAAGATGCGTGAAAACCTTTTTTTGGTGACATTTGAAGCGAGAAAAAATTATTTAGCGTTCTAAATATTGCCACAAGACAATGTTCCCATGATGCTACAGACGACAGTCTTCAACAAGGGAGGTAATTACAATGTGGTGACCATTAAAAAAGAGTTCCATAAAGGCATTTTATCTTCGCCCGTGGGCAAGATAAGAATTTTTAGCATGGTTAAATTATGGGATCTACTTATCTGAGTTGGGACAAATATCGATCTTTTTCCGAAAGTTATTTTTTTAGTTTGACATGTCTTTTTTATTTTGGTTATATCGAATGTGCGTAATCTCGATGCATTTCCCGAGATTCCAGCGACTTCGAGATAACGAGGTTTGACTACCAAAAGATGGTCAGCATAACAAAGTGTTGTTGTGTTTTTCTAATTAATTGCGTTTACTATCCTGTTTCTGACATTACCAAGACAGTCATTTAGAAAAAAACTATAGTCACATTTTCATTATTTCAAGAATTTGGAGAATCAATTAAGATTAATATATAGAATGCTGTTTTAAAGGACGTCACCAGATCAAATCCTAGAAACAAATCCAGTCGTTTATTCAATAGTCTTTATCCAATTGTTATGAAACTTTGTCGGAATACACGTTTTCATGTTTCTTGAAACAATAATAAATATGGATTATCTCCGATCAAAACCTAGGTCACGAGGTAAAATCTTAGAAAACACACGCATATCATTAGTCCAACAGTTTTCATCCAATTGTTATGAAACTTGTCTCGAACAATTATGAAAAGTCACGGGATTTTTCGCCCGAAACCACTTTTAAGTCGAAAATGAGAAATGAGTAATTTCTGACAGTCCTATTTTTCCGGATAAAAGTACTGAAGAGAATTATGGCAAAAACTAGAAGGGCACTTGTTTATGAATCAGCTAGACATTTGGTGAAGTTCAAGAATTTATTGAAACATTTGTATTCAAAGATATACATCACTACAATATTCACAATTACCGCATTATTACGACATCAACATATTTTCAAAACCATTCTAAATTATAACTGAGAAAATAAATGAAAATTATTTGGTTACTATGGCAACCATTATTAAAAAGGGCGTTTTGGGGGTTTAATTTTATTTAAATATACAATAAATGTCATCTGCAGCATTTAATAATTATTTATTTGTTAATTGATATCCTCAAACCTTACTGTAGCAGTTGTATGTATTTGATATTGAAGAATATGTCAAAACAAATGAAAACTGTTCTCCAAGTACAGCAGTTAATTGACAACTACACCAATTTACCTCAAATGTGACTTTATGTAAAAAAGTATGTAATACACGATGTCTTATTATAGAATGTGTGACTAGCGGACTTTGTCCATGTAGTGTTTATTGTTTTATTGTCCCTGAAGTTTCTTATTGTTTTCATAAAAAGAAATGTCTGCAACATTTTTCTTGGTATTTAAAAAACTTCAGTGAAAATGATGACAGCAATGAATTACGATTAAGAGCATTCGTCATATTGTGTAACAAAATTACAGATTGCGACAGTCTTAAACATGAATTCAATCCAAAAGCCTTTTATTGTTTGCTCAAATATATCACATGAGTCCAATTGATGTGAGAGGTAACTCATTAATCATCACTGATGGTGACATTCACGCAAAGAAGCGTTTTCAGTGAATATCACGTCAAGATGAATAAAATTTCTGGGTGCGAAAACGAGCGTTTGTTATAAATTAAAGATCAGTTAGCTGTTATTCGAAAAGGAATAGATATTCAAGATGAACTCTATGGCTATATAAATATAATGCACCTGCTAATATTTAGGTTTAGAAATCTTATAAGTTCTGATTTTGTTTCCTTAAGGCGGTAGACACTAATCTAACATAAACGCTGCTGGTTCCCGTTAGAGGTGAGGCTACCAAAGCGCTAGTTTTCTTTTGTATACTTTTGATATTTAAAGTCGACAGTTCAGACTTAATAAAATGCTTTTATATGACTACGACCGCTGTCATACTTATCCACTTTGAATAGAATAGAATACATTGAAACCGTCCACATGCATTTTGTGTTCAAACTGAAAGTTACCATGTATCTTATAAATATCTCTATCTCCATTGGTTAACTGTTATAACAATTTATATCGGAGTGGTTCGTTGTCAAGTCAACTGCGGAATTGATATGTTACTAAATTCGAATGATGTATCGCGTACAACAAGTTATTTGGTAATGATATCAGTTCTAAGCTGTCTTTAAATTATTATTTTTGTAAAACTATCAAATGACAGAGTAATGTCATCCTGCTTAAATTAATCGTCGACACTTTCACCTTGACCTATGCCTAGCTTTTCAATTATCGTATGCGGTTATAGTTTTCTGAACACCCAAAATTTCACTTAAAAATATTGAACAATTTAGGTGAACATTCACAAACCGTCTATAGATTGTGGAAACGCTCCTAATATGTATGACTTGACTATAGTTTCATTTGATTAAGATTGTAAACGTGCATCTATTCCGCTATTTCAGCGTTCATTCAGACGTGCCATGAGAAGCGGCTCATCCGGACGCTACTGGATGAGTATGAGGCTCGCGGCCGGATGGGGCGGCCTATCGACCTTGAGAACAGTACACTGGACGTATACTTCGGCCTTACACTCATTCAAATACTCGACCTTGACGAACGCAACCAGGTCCTCTCTACAAACGTCTGGGCGGGCTATGTAAGCTACTTTATTAATATTTATAAACAAATGGAGACATACATTAATTGCATTGTGTGCTTCCGTAGAAACACTCTTTCAGAAAATCTTAACTTGTTCGGTGTTAATATTGATTTTGCAAGTTTGGGTTTAAACGTTCTAAAGAGTGATTGAAATAAGCGACAATTTATGAGAAATGTGGAAAATGTTCGATAGATATAAGGTCGATACCAGGTGCGTACTTGCCGAATCATGGCTGCCTTTTTCAGTACTTGCTATGCTGCTATGTATTGCAGATAGATGCAGTGTATAGGATAACAAGGGGAGTAACTATTCATATGCATATACGAATGGCATACTCGAGTTGTCTGTACTATAACTTACGCTAAGGGCTTTAATGGTACCCTGTGGTTCTTACCTTTTAACATACGACAGGTATGCGCGTGGGAATGTAGTGATTTTCAATAGACAACTGGCCATAGGAAATTGTGAACCTGTATTCATATAGACGTAAAAATAACACCTTTTTACTCATTTAAAAATTATATTTCCTCAAATATTTTCTAAATGAACACTGACATTTTATTTCTAACTGCGTCATCAAAATGACGTCACAAACATACTTTCTTTTGCAAACTGATTTACGAGCTAAGGTGGTGTGTTTGGAAGATGAATATCCTATCCTTAAATTCCGATGGCTGTTAATCTGCAGAAGTTCTTTTGAACTGAGTAATTAGATGATTACGTGATCCGGGTGGAGAAACGTTCAATACAATGTTTGTATATTATACAGTACAAAGTGCATATTTATTCGGTATTATAATTTTTAGTTTGGAATTATAAGATTTTTTTTATTTTAAAAAAACAGACTGAGTTTGAAAATCCGGTGCCAGTGATCTAGGACATGTTCGGGCTAATTAACGCGTTAATGGGACGCACACCTTAAAGGGACGCACACATTAAAGGGACTTACTCATATTTGGTAAAATGACTATTTTAAGACGAAATAAAGTGTGGCGCAACATAAGGATTGCCAAGGCTAAGATACTGACGGCTGGCCAACTTCAACAAATGTTGCTCAAATATTGTCTCTAAAGTCCAGGTTGAAAAGCGTTAGTAACGCTTTTCAACAAATGGCTTAAATATTAATTTATCCCTCAGTTAATGTTAGAGTCGAGGAGGGCGACCGTTTTTTCTCAGTTTTCTTATTTCATTCTTGACTGTACCGGCGTTGATTCGCTTCCCAATAACATCAGGTTTTAAATACTTTGATTGTATTTTTTCAGCAATTTCGGTATCAAAGAGTGAAATGATTATAATATAAGTGTTTTCAGATGCTTAACAGTGAAAACAAATGGTCTAAGGACGTTAGCCAGTCCCTTTAATACTAATACTGTTCACCGACAATAAGATCTATAGAGACGAGATATCAAAATAATGAAATTCCAGAGGAATCATGTGTAGATCATTGTTTTAGATCTCATTTGAAATTAGTTTCAGAGCTCAGCATGAATCATAGAGAAAAGGGTTTTAGACTTTCAATGCATATCAAACTGTTCTACTTTTGGATCTGTTTGCTAAATAGATCAGGAAAGCCATCACATAGAGTTCAAGACTCAAATCGATGTCAATGGTTTCTTCAAGTTTGTCTTTTAAATCAGTGAAAGGCTTAAACTCAAATGTTGATATTAAATGTAAACAGAACATTATTTGAGATATTTCCACAAGCTATTTTTGCTGATGAAATAAATTTGACTTGTTTGCATAAAAGTTAGCCTTGAAATTAGTCAGCATCCAATTTGAATACGAACTTTATTACTAACACGTTATTCTGTCCTTATTGAACAAGTTATTATTCGTATATTATATCTATGAACCTCAGTTACCGATCTGACAAATGTACTGTATAATATATATATGTGACATTAAATATAGTAACGTTTTACTTCCGATTAATTCCCACCAAAACGGGTATTTTCTTTTCTTTTTGTTCCGTATTCGTTATCCTTTAAGCGAAATGGCACAACTATTTTGGCTTGATCGACCCTAGCATTAACTCACTTGCTTGATCGATCCTGGGCGTACTCACATGCTTGATCGACCCTTGGTGTACTCACATGCTTGCTTGACTAGAGTCGTACTCACATGCTTGATCGACCCTTGGGGTACTCACATGCTTGCTTGACTTTAGCCGTACTCACATGCTTGATCGACCCTTGGGGTACTCACATGCTTGCTTGACTTTAGCCGTACTCACATGCTTGATCGACCCTTGGTGTACTCACATGCTTGCTTGACTTTAGCCGTACTCACATGCTTGATCGACCCTTGGTGTACTCACATGCTTGCTGGACTTTAGCCGTACTCATATGCTTGATCGACCCTTGGTGTACTCACATGCTTGATTGACCTAAGCCGTACTCACCTGCTTATTTGACCCTGGGCTTACTAACATGTTTGATTGGCCCTGGTCATACTCACATGCTGGATCGCCGCTAGCCGTACTCACAGGTTTATTCAACCCTAGCCGTACTCACATGTTGGATCGACACTAGCCGTACTCACATGCTGGATCGACACTAGCCGTACTCACATGCTGGATCGACACTAGCCGTACTCACATGCTGGATCGACCCTAGCCGTACTCACATGCTGGATCGACACTAGCCGTACTTACATGCTGGATCGACACTAGCCGTACTCACATGCTGGATCGACACTAGCCGTACTCACATGTTGGATCGACACTAGCCGTACTCACAGGTTTATTCAACCCTAGCCGTTCTCACATGTTGGATCGACCCTAGCCGTACTCACATGCTGGATCGACACTAGCCGTACTCACATGTTGGATCGACACTAGCCGTACTCACAGGTTTATTCAACCCTAGCCGTACTCACATGTTGGATCGACACTAGTCGTACTCACATGCTTGATCGACACTAGCCGTACTTACATGCTGGATCGACACTAGCCGTACTCACATGCTGGATCGACACTAGCCGTACTCACATGTTGGATCGACACTAGCCGTACTCACAGGTTTATTCAACCCTAGCCCTACTCACATGCTGGATCGACACTAGTCGTACTCACATGCTGGATCGACACTAGCCGTACTCACATGCTGGATCGACACTAGCCCTACTCACATGCTGGATCGACACTAGCCGTACTCACAGGTTTATTCAACCCTAGCCGTACCTACATGCTTGATCGACCCTAGCCGTACTCACATGCTGGATCGACACTAGCCGTACTCACATGCTGGATCGTCACTAGTCGTACTCACATGTTGGATCGACACTAGCCGTACTCACATGCTGGATCGACACTAGCCGTACTCACAGGTTTATTCAACCCTAGCCGTACCTACATGCTTGATCGACCCTAGCCGTACTCAAATGCTGGATCGACACTAGCCGTACTCACATGCTGGATCGACACTAGCCGTACTCACATGCTGGATCGACACTAGCCGTACTCACATGCTGGATCGACACTAGCCGTACTCACAGGTTTATTCAACCCTAGCCGTACCTACATGCTGGATCGACACTAGCCGTACTCACATGCTGGATCGACACTAGCCGTACTCACATGTTGGATCGACACTAGCCGTACTCACAGGTTTATTCAACCCTAGCCGTACCTACATGCTTGATCGACACTAGCCGTACTCACATGCTGGATCGACACTAGCCGTACTCACATGCTGGATCGACACTAGCCGTACCCACATGTTTGATCGACACTAGCCGTACTTACATGCTTTATTGTTACTAGCCGTATCCGCATGCTTTATCGACACTAGCCGTACTTACATGTTGGATCGACACTAGCCGTACTTACATGCTTTATCGTCACTAGCCGTATCTGCATGTTTTATCTACACTAGCCGTACTTACATGTTGGATCGGCACTAGCCGTACTTACATGCTTTATCGTCACTAGCCGTATCCGCATGCTTTATCGACACTAGCCGTACTTACATGCTTTATCGATCCTAGCCGTACTTACATGCTTTATCGTCACTAGCCGTACCCACATGCTGGATCGACACTAGCCGTACTCAAATGCTTGATCGACACTAGCCATACTTACATGCTTTATTGTCGCTAGCCGTACCCACATGCTGGATCGTCACTAACCGTACTTACATGCTTTATCGTCACTAGCCATACCCACATGCTGGATCGACACTAGCCGTACCCACATGCTGGATCGACACTAGCCGTACCCACATGCTTTATCGTCACTAGCCGTACTTACATGCTTTATCGTCACTAGCCGTACCCACATGCTGGATCGACACTAGCCGTACTCAAATTCTTGATCGACACTAGCCATACCCACATGCTGGATCGACACTAGCCGTACTCACATGCTTGATCGACACTAGCCGTACTTACATGTTTTATCGTCACTAGCCGTACCCACATGCTGGATCGTCACTAGCCGTACCCACATGCTTTATCGACACTAGCCGTGCCCACATGCTTGATCGTCACTAGCCATACCCACATGCTTGATCGACACTAGCCGTACTCACATGCTGGATAGACCCTAGCTGTACCCACATGCTTTATCGACACTAGCCGTACTGTCATGATGGGTTTACACTTGCCGTACCCACATGCTGGATCGACCCTAGCCTTACCCACATGCTGGATCGACACTAGCCGTACCCACATGCTGGATCGTCACTAGCCGTACCCACATGTTGGATCGACCCTAGCCTTACCCACATGCTTGATCGACACTAGCCGTACCCACATGCTGGATCGACCCTAGCCGTACCCACATGCTGGGTCGTCACTAGCCGTGCCCACATGCTTGATCGACACTAGCCGTACCCACATGCTGGATCGTCACTAGCCATATCTACATGCTGGATCAACACTAGCCGTACCCACATGCTTTTTCGACACTAGCCGTACTGTCATGATGGGTCGACACTAGCCGTACCCACATGTTGCACTGAACGTCAATCATTTACCAATAAATGTTAACCAGATTGAATATTTGAGAAACGGAAACTTAATGTAGGTTTAAGTTTATTTTATTCACCATTTTAGATAATGCGATACCCAGAAAAACTTGGCGGCTAATCTTTCTTATGTCATACTGTCATGTAAGCAAAATCAGCAAGAAAGCTCTACTTACATTTTCAAGCTTTTAGAAGATTTTATGCCAAGAAATAGGACACTTCATGTATTGTTTAAAGCAGATAATATCAGAAAAAAAACCATTTCTTTGTTATCCAATGGCCATTGGTGTTCACGTCTTAAGAAATTTACCAGATGAAATCAGACTGAAAGGTGTGCCGTGGTTGGTCTTATAATTTAATTATTTTTGCTTGATTTTGAGGAATGCTGCTGTATGTTATTTTTTGCTGCGAGTTAGACGGTAGAACTGTTTTTATTCGGTTCTAAACTTTATGTTTTAAGTTTTTTGCATTGAAGATATGAACTGTGCATTCTAGTGTAGATTTTTATCATGCAAAAACATCAAATCACTTTTCGGAGGTAATCAAGTCGACATGAAAACTGATCGTAAACTAGTCAGATCTCTAAAAGGGCAAACAAAAAAGGACGGGGATAAATTAGACATTGATGGGTCGATATTATTTTTTTCAGTAGTAAATCAGTGTCATGTTTAGGCTGGAGGCATTCGTTCTGTATTTTTGTAATTCGTTATGCTCAGCAGAATAATTCCGGCAGCAACCGAGCATGACAATATATAGATAAACCATCGAATCGTTAATATCAGGACCCACAAGGAGTCAGATTGAGACTGATTTCAGTATCTTTTTTTAGTGCTCAATATTTTATTTTGACGAATGGTAGGCAGCATTTCTCAAGTTTTCCACTATATTTATTTCAGTTAATCAGCAGTCAGCTATCAGTGACTTAAATCTGGTGTTCACGGAGATGATATGTCACTGCAGGTTTAAGTAGATATCAATTCGTGTCTATTATACGTTTATATGCGATTGGTTTGCATTAGTGAACATGTTTGTATGTGTACAAAATGAATAATGTAAGAGGAATTCTATGTTTAATGTAAAATTAGCAATGGTATGAGAGTAATAAACCTTTATGTTAAAAAGAAAGAAGAAACAAAATAGCAAGCACTTTAAGGTTAGTAAATATCTTGATCATATTACCGTATTAAAATAAAGTATATATTAACAAAAGGACCCATCCGCTCAACTACCTCAAGTACGAAGTTAATAGTCCATCCATCAGTTATCTACCTTTACCGTTGCCAACTGACATCCAAATTAACAGGGTACATACACTGGCCAATCTACCTCATTTTGAGGTCCTCTGGAGTGAGCGTTCTTCAGATATTGACAGGAAAAAATCAACTTAAGGTCACCAGGAACTTGACATGTGACCAACTGACCTCAATACCTATAGAGTTCATAATATTCTGGCTATGAAAACCCTGCCTCCCAAGTACGAGGTCACCCCGATCTTGAACTTTGACCTTGAACGGTCTTGAACAGCCTAATACCACGACCTTGACATTGACCACCTGATCTAAAAACCAATGTGGTTTATTTATGAAGATGTGTAGTAGTGAAATATATGCATGTATCAATAAACCAGGACCCAAACCGATCGATAACTTTCGCACTTGTTTACTGCTCGGCCCAACTATGAAATATTCAGCGTCCTCAAATATCACTATTTGCATTTTATATTCATTTTCTGAGACTTTTATTCGTATTAAATTCATGTATGTGGACCATGTATTGACATTTATTGTGGTTTTAAAATCGTTGCTTAGTTTCCATGCTTAATTAAAAGAACTCATGGACAATGGTTAAATACTAAATCGTATTTTATTACTGAAAAGTATCCACTTCATATAAAAACGTTCTCAAGAAGAAACAATGTCTTGTTTTAAAACATTGTTGAGAAATATTTAGGCCAAACGCTTTCAAAGACTACAAAATTGGTTCGATTTTAACTAAAATATCTGAAAAAAATGCCCACCAAACATACTGCATGTAAGCCATAGTATAGCTGTGACAGTATTCTTTTTAATAAAACATGTTTATAATTCGTTTGTCAACGAGTTTATTAACTCTTAAAACTAATTCATGGCGCCCTTTGATCTTTCTTGTGAAGTAATATATGCCAATATTACTTTATATATACATTTATTTATTTGCTGTATAAATGCAAAATATATATTATAATTTTGAATCTGTTACAATTTAGAAGTAATTTCTATTATTTATCATAAACGAGATTCATTGGCATGACAAACTGAATGCATATGGAATTAATTTAGAAAAAATCTCAGTAATTTTGCTGCTGATGTTGCTGTTGTTGTTGTTAAAACATTTCTTTAAATAATAGCATCCTCCACTGCGTACACAAATAAAAGTTACCCTTCAAACAAGCGGTTTGTCCTTGATCTTCAAAACTAATTTTCTGTCGGAATGTTTATACATTTAATGTTTGCACACTGTTGTTTTTTTTCACCGCTTTATGCGCGTATTGTTTTCGGAAAAAAGAGATTTTGCTTTGTTAATGACAAGCCTAATGTCACGTTCATAAATCAATGTAAATAGCAGCTGACAAAGAATTGAACAGATCAATCATTTTGCTAGAGTCTTATCTATCTTTTAGTACGATAAGAGAGCATAGAATTTCACAGAAAACTGAAAACAAATATAATTATTCATGAACATCTGAGAATCAAGAGGACTCTAAATATCAAAGTATCATGGTAGCTATGTAAACGATCATGTGATGAGTGTGAAGAACAGGGGCAACTTTTGCCAGCTGCTGCTTTGCAGAATGAGGGGGGGGGGGGGTCGCTTGAAACGGATTCAAATTTTCATTAAGGTGTAGTAAAAGTGTATATTTTCTTAAAAGCTGCAATTTAAAGCGACCTTTATTCAGTTTGGTTGAGATTTAGCATTTTAGGGCCTTTGTACAGGTTAACGTTTATAGTCAAGGCGTGCGGTGTGGTCCTCGCGCCCAATGCCTTTGATGCAAATGAGCTGTATAAAACAGTGTATTGGTCTCATATCTTGGAATTATAATCAACAAATCGCAGACTTTTACTATATACATTTCATATAGGTCTTATTACCTTGCTTTCCAAACATAAACTGCTATCATTAAGTCTTCCACTTGCTAGTATCCAATTTCCACAGCGGATATACTCCAATCGAAGTCCAAATTACGCCCTTTTAGATGTTTTTAACTTAGAAGTTAAGTCGGCCATACACCACCATCGGTTGCATCACTCATGCGTGCCGTGATCAGCTTTTCTAATGTACCTCAAAGTCGTTCCATTAACAATTTGTTTGTGACAGCGGATTTGATGACCACCTAACATGACTGTTTACATAGTATGATTAGAATCAACTTGAAAGGATGATGTAAAAAATATTTTCCTTTACATCTTGAATTCTTTTGGACAGACAAACTATTTTCGGAAACCCTTTTCGTATGCATTTTACAATTCGTATCTGTCAAGTGGTGCATACTTTGAAGACATTACCCGTCGTCAGGAATTCGTAGTATGAGGTGTATCTACTTCATCAATTTGCTTTCTACTCTAAAATCAACTTCATGCCATTACAGTATAATTTATATTCCAGACATTAAGTGATCATGTTTTGCTGTAAAAAGAAACACTATAGATATTTGATTTATGTTCTGATTACAAGTGGTTTTAACGCGTTTTTATAATTGTTTTTATCAACGACTAAAGAAGCTAAGCATGTTACCTTTCAGATGTAAATAGCCTCGGTTCGATATTGAAACTGTTCATGGACAGATATATTATACGTAAAGCACTGTCGGCGTTCTTAGCATAAGCTAAAGCAGCATTCTCAGGGGGTCCAACGTGAAATGTGTATTTTCACCTGGTAAGTAAGTTATATCACCTTTCTCACAATATAAATACGCCTACCCGGAGACCACACGTGTAAGCGTCTCTCGGTTTTTTAACCTCTGTTTCTAGAGGACTTTACAAAAAAGTTATTGAATGTATAAACTGAACGATTGATTGTTTACAAAGTGAAAATAGAAAATTGCGTGACTTGAAACTGTGTTTTCGGCCCAAGTTAACCATTCTTGTACCTGTTTAAGCTATTTGTTATTGAATATTTGCATTATTGATCTTTTCGACCGCTACTGCACTTACATAGGTATTATAAGGCCGAATTTTTCATGTTTAAACACCTTTTATGTTGGGCGACGAAGTTTTATGCAGATTTTGTGTGAAGCAGAATCAGAATAAGCGTGCTTTAAAGCTGCATTTTCACAGATGAAACAGTTTGACAACTTTTTAAATTATCCTGGAACGAGCCATTTTTGCGAAAATCCATGGAAACCCGCTATATAAGACTGCCGACAAAAAATATATATTTAAATTCAAAAATTTATGTTTTATGCATTTTTTTTAAATCGTTAGTAACGGTTTTAGCTATAAAACATTATTATTTTAACGGAAATATGAAAATCTGCGATCTGATCTTTGATTAATAATCTTTTAATATCAGTTTACTATTACTTACGCAAATAATTGTTCTTACCAAGACAAAAAATAAAAAAAGTTGTAAAAACTGAATATCTGTGTGAGTGCAACATTAATAGCGTTCTTAAGACACATTTTAATTAGGGATGCAAACGAATGGCAAAATTGATATTCGAATATTCGATCACCGAAATACATATTTTGGAAAATGTAGTAAACTACTATTATTATTCGCTTAAGTAATAGCCCAGGCAATTTTACACTACTTTGTCGCGCGGTGGACCCTGATTTTCCTAAATGAGCCTTTGAAATTCGATATTTTCAGGAATAAAGAAAAACAGTACATTATAAACAGACAAACAACAAAATCAAATAATTTCACTTCCGTTGCCTTTATATTTGTAAACAATGTGAAATAAGATGCATTCCTAGTCAAATGGCGTTTTGCGCCAATGGAGGGTCTTTCCGTAGGACAAGCCGCCTCGTTCTGAGATTGACCTCTAATTTGACGAAATATAAATTTGGAAAACTCAAACCAATTGGGGAACTAGTAAAATAATAAAACGAAAACATATCTGGATTTGACTCATCTATTGAACAACAATAGAGAAAAATTATCCTAAAACGCTATACTATATGTTTACATTTCAAAGCACGAACATTGTATCGAAACATGGAAAACAGTTTAAAGCACAAATATGTAACAACATTATTGTAGCACATGGCATTCATATCATCACGGCAATTTGAGCTATGTTGCACAGCTTAATTTCCAGCCAAGATATAACATAAGTGTTAAAGCCGATTCCTAGTCAGATAATGTAACAGGGGGACTTTTTACAGTACCCGACGATATGTCCCTAAATGACATATGACACGTGTTTAGTGTATTGTCATCACATTCACACCTCTTGCATTAGGGGCCAGTCGTTGTAAAAACAAAACGAACAAACTTTATGAACAACAGCAGTGTTGTAGGCAAAAGGTTTTTTATTCTCTTTATTGAGAATTAGTATTATTACTTTTTTTCGAAAATTCGAATACCGATTTTGACATTCGAATACCAAACGTTTGATCGAATATTCGAATATTCGTTTGCATCCCTAATTTTAATATTAATAATAAAAGGAAATGTGGTACCCGATAAGAACATACCACGTGTTTTTAATGCAAAATTACACACCAGATACACCTGTGTACTATTTTAGCAAAATTGTACTCTAAAATTCACCATTTTACATTGACCGAAGATACATTTATCGTATGGGAAGACCCCACAGCCTCTTTTAATTCATAGACGATGTTGAGGGTATAAACACTTCACTACGGTTCACTGAAATACGTGTTCCAATGTTAAGGTAGTCTTAAAGGGTCTAAAATAAATAGTTGAGTGGGTTATACATTTGCGTGAAATTCCACTATCTATAATCCTGCATTGATAAGAATACCATATAAAACAAATTATTTTAAACCAGATTAGACAACATAAATATCATTACATTTCAGTGAAAGTAAGTCATTGTGCTTTATTATTATATCATAACATTTATTTCATACATATATTTTGTTATTTATCGTTGTACCCAAAGATCCATTGCAAGACAACTGCCGGGGTTGGTGGGGTTGGGTATGGGTATGGCTAGACTTAAACTGCTTTAAAACGTATTTTCATTGGTAAGATAAAATTAGACTGATAATGTTGCATTCATTGTATTTGCCGTATTGCGGGACGTTCGTGTTACATCAAGAGTTCTTATATTTATTTACCGAGTAATAATTTCATTTCCGAGTTCATATAGATGAATTGCTGGAATACTATACAAGTAATTTTGCATAACAAATACACGGTACGTTCAAATTTCCTTTTGTTATAATTATTAACATGTGTTACAGCTTATGTCTTAATTAAACTATTATTAACGCATGCATATTCTGATTCTGCTTCACACAAAAACTGCATAAAACTTCGTCGCCCAACATAAAAGGTGTTTAAACATGAAAAAATCGGCCGTATAATACCTATGTAAGTGCAGTAGCGGTCGAAAAGATAAATAATGCAAATATTCAATAACAAATAGCTTAAACAGATACAAGAATGGTTAACTTGGGCCGAAAACACAGTTTCAAGTCACGCAATTTTCTATTTTCACTTTGTAAACAATCAATCGTTCAGCTTATACATTCAATAACTATTTTGTAAAGTCCTCTAGAAACATAGGTTAAAAAACCGAGAGAAGCTTACACGTGTGGTCTCCGGGTAGGCGTATTTATATTGCGAGAAAGGTGATATAACTTACTAACCAGGTGAAAATACACCCTTGAAACACCGACATTCCTTTCAACGCCGCCATTTCATTCGGCTTCACACAATTTCCCTCACTTAAAATTCGGCGAACACATTTCACGTTGGACCCCCTGATTCTGTTTTGCAGAATCAACACTCCTATATATCAGTGTGTGTATACCACGTGATAAATTGCGTCATAAGTGCTACGTCGGAAGGCAATATTTTGCTTCGATTGAAGACTTAAAACAATGATAACTTTTCATTTTCTTTACCATTTTAAATGAAACATAGCGCAGTCTATACCACTTACGGAGCCACGCCTTCGGTCTTTTACCAAATTTTGATTGATAGTTTAGTTTCTTAAAACACTTCGACAAACCTTTTCACGATACGGCCGTCTGACGGAGCACTGTCAAAACATTGTTTTGGAAACAGGTTTGTCGAAGTGTTTGATGAAACCTATCACCTTATCAAACTCCGGTTATAAAACAAAGGTGGGGCTCTTTAAGCGGCATAGACTGGCCTTTGTTTCATTTAAAATGGTGTAAGTGAGCGAAACGTTATCTTTGATTTAAGTCTTTATTTTAAGCAAAATATTGCCTTCCGACGTAGCATATATGACGTAATTTATCACGTGGTATACACACACTGTATATTCAATAAGCCCAAAGTCTCACACAATAACAGTACACCATACGAGGTTTGAACAAAGGTCACTGTTATACATCCAGGGACACAATTTTATTTTTGCATTAGTATGTTGAACGGTTTGAAAAGTGCATAAAAGTTTTGTTTAAGCCAACAAGTGATTTGTTAAGTCTTTATTAACATTAGTTTAAAGGCCAGGTGGCAAAACAATTAAATAAGTGTGTTTTAAAATATTGATATTAAAGACGCTTAGCTTTTGATTAAGCATTTTGATTTGAAGACATAAATGCTTAAAATCTAATATCAATATAAATCCTGTTTAATTATCACGTCATACAAACTTGTGTTAATAAACACATGTAATATGTACATAACTGATGACAATACGGACAATTGGGTTAGGATCAACCTATATGAATATAGTAAGTTTTTGAACACCAGTGAAGCGCTGGTTTCCGACCATCTAAAAGTTGTCTCCCCGACAAAATTGGAACCCCGGTATCCCGCATAAAAGGCGGTGATACAAACATAATATCCATGAACAAGGCATAGCCACTTATCCAGATATAAACCTCATTGGACATGTCATTACAGATTGGCAAGCTCCTTCAAACAGTTTAAAGTCCGCACGTTCTTTAGAACTGCCGCTTATTATCGTCGCCCTATGAGGAAATTATCCTAATCTAAGCGCCAAAATACTTTGGGCTTGGTCTTGGGTGACGCCGAGAAGTGCCTTTTCGGTTTTGAAGAGACACTCTCGTCTCATATTCTCGCATTTCGACTTCACAAAATACTTCAAAGTTCACAAAGACGCGAGTGGGTATGGTTTGTTGGCAGTGTTTCTGAAATGGTTTAAAGAAGAACACACAGAAAATATAATCGCTTGCAAAAGCTAAGCTATCTGTCAATGCGAACCCAATAATCCTGCATATCATCTGGAGCTCCTCGATATTAAGTGGACTGTGACCCATACATTTCACGATTGACTATTCGGCAATATGTTTGTGGTCACGACGGAAAACTCCTTGACTTGCATATTTTCTACTGCAAAAGGTCATCTTCGATTGCATCTGTTGCTGCTTAGTTTTACATTATGTTTGCCAGGTGCGACAGCTCCTTACCTGGCCAATGAAGATATCGTTTCCCCGCCTTTTTGGGTGGTGTTGTTTAGCATATTGTTTTACCTACTTCTTACAAGAATATTGTTTTTCGTGATCTCTGTCGACGCCTCTCTTTATACTATTCCTGGTAACAAGAGCACATTTGTCACCAATTGCTAAGATTTCCGTCTTTTAGAGGTCCGACCGTGTACCAGCGGAAGCGGCAGGGACTAGAGCCGGCCAGAACAAGGTCCTTTACGCCAGAAGATTTCGCGAGAATAAACTTTCCGTCGTCGATATAGTATTTGTCCGCAATAGAAGAGTGATCCATACAACATCGTTGTTATTCCGTATGGAAGACAGCTAGTATTCAACGGCTAGCTGGAAACCCGCAAAGCACCATCTCCATCCCGGAACCGAAGGAAATCCCTACACCTTTTCGAGAAAAATTAGGACTAAGACACTCCGTGCTCCGCAGACTTGATCATCTGGATATG
Organism: Mya arenaria; assembly: GCF_026914265.1. Taxonomy (NCBI): domain Eukaryota; kingdom Metazoa; phylum Mollusca; class Bivalvia; order Myida; family Myidae; genus Mya; species Mya arenaria. The sequence goes on from NC_069123.1 coordinate 63,326,071, forward strand.
ATGCCGATACTAGTTTGTCGGAAACATCCGTGCACATTAATCTACATAGTCGTCATCATGCACTTCTAAGCCACAACTAAACTTCGGTCGTGGATTTCTTCCCTTTCCTAAGTCATTCTCCTTTTCTATGTTTATAACTCGCAATATCCATTCACAGTTCGCACTCCGGAATTCCCCACACCAGTTACGGTGTAGCCGTCCGTATCTTTTTCAAAGCCGTAGTACTAGACTTCCGGCCAAACATTTTGGAGAGTGTGTGTCTTTAAAGCTTACTGAAAGAGATGTATAATACTGTTTTTTATATAATAATTATAACGGTATTCAACACTTTTGTCATATCATCCTAACATTGAAAATTATGTTATTTATATGTAATAAGGAAATGTTTCAATATATGGCATTTTGTTGGTCTTTTAATTTTTCCTCGTAGTAGGATATTTGTTTATATTTCTTTTTTATTGAGAATAAGTCCTATGACCATTTGATTGAAAGTCGTGCTTGCGATATATTGCAGTTGTGGAAGGACCTGTATTTACGCTGGGACCCCGAGTTGTTCGGTAACATCAGCAAAGTGAGGGTACCAGCTTCCGCTGTCTGGCTTCCAGACATAAAACTATATAACTAGTAAGTATCTTGCAGTAAATGAGTTTACGTTTAAATCGTTCACTTCTTTTATGGCGTCTGATCCTTTAGTCATCTATATTGACATCACTTGTATTGTTTACATAGTTTCCATTTTACTGTTTTGTAAAAAGATTAGATGCTTTTCAAACATAATAACATGCTTTATAGTATTTTTTCCAATCTCATCTTGGTGAATATGGAAATCATGTTTTTTTTTTTTCTCGAAACGTTTATCAAAACAGACCAATGTATCTGTTACAGTGTTTGACCGTACGCACAAATGTTGTTTTGAATAGTGCCTTTATCAAATTAAAGGTAATATTATATATAGGTTTAACGTAAGTTTATAAAAACTTGAAAGCATCACTTTCTCGACCTCCTCTACCATTTGCTATATCTTACCTCATTTTTATGCTTAGCAATACATGTGAGTTTCACCAGAATCATCCGGAGTAAGTAGATAATGTGTCAGCCAGATATTTGCATTTTTAAACGTTATCACCTTTAGAAACCCTGGTCATATTCCTGCATATTTCCCAGAGGTCGTCATAAGCCCATTAACCATGATTTGATTGACTGCTAGTTTGTTATTTTTAAATTTATTTTTTAACAAAGAAAATATATTTCCTTTATCTTCGTGTGATTATTGTGTTATATATTTTTGATATCATTTCCGAGACAGGCGGCTGATGGATAATCAGATATGGCAAAGAGATAAGATATCACTTCACAAGCAATGTTTCGGAAAGAACTGTAATGCCGATTATAAAGCAATTGGAATTCAGTTCCCTTTTTTTAAAGTTTGAATATCATTTACGAGACGGTGAATTACAGTTATAAAACGTACTGGGAAGCCGCCGTCTGTCTGTTTAACATATGTAACTGACTGGGATTCCTGACTTGACCCTATATAGGCTTAACTTGAACTCCGTGGAATGAGTGTGCCAGCTCAGTGCTGACAAATTCCAACCGTAATATAAAATCGTAGTAATGAAGATGTAGCCATAATTGACCGAATTAATTTCGATAATTATTTTACCATTTTACCCCTATTTTGTTTACTAGCGCTGATGTGAGGCTGGAGGAGCGCCGGGACGCATTTGTGGTCCTCCAGCACGACGGCAATGTGCAATGGCTGCCCCAAGCCATCTTCAAGTCCTCCTGCTCAATCAACATCCAGTATTTTCCATTTGACCGCCAAATCTGTAAGATGAAGTTTGGATCTTGGACGTATGACGGCAGTAAAATTAACTTGGAACTTCTACATGACAATAAAGAAGGGTTCGACCTGACTGAATATATTGAAAGCAACGAATGGACAATTGTGTCATCGGCGGCGATTAGAAATGTGATAAAATACCTATGTTGCCCAGGTGAACCTTTCGTGGACATAACGTTTCAGCTGGAAATACGACGACAACCTGCATTCTACAACTACATTCTCATCCTACCCTGTATATTGCTGTCATCGCTTACGTTAGTTCTTTTTTGGCTACCACCGGAGTCGCCAGCAAAGATGCAATTAGGTTTGTGTTTTGTTCAAAGGTGTAATAGTGTGCGTGTGTAAAAAAAGAATGTAAGCAAAAAATATTTAACATTCCATAATTTAATGAAATTTCTTATTCAATAAAACAATAGTGAGCTTTCATGGTTGTATGGTAATTTTTTATATAAACATTTTACTTATTGCAATGGAAACTAAAGGGGCCAGTAGCCAACAATGTAACGATGACCTGGTGAGGGGCACACAGCGTCACAACACAAGGGCAAATATTATTTATTTTGAAATATCGTAATTGTTTTCGTTCACTGGATATATTATAGTATAATTGTCAAATCATTTAGCAATACTAGCAAACTTTAACAAAAAGGCGACTACATTTATATTTAAGTTTGCTAGTGTTGTTAGATGCCAAAACCTTTATGAAGTCTGCAATATTTTTTAGAAAGCTGACATATAACAATATATATGGTAAAGGCGTTGCATGAAAAAAGCAGCAAACTGATCTATAAATACATCAAATGTACACAACACAAAGTGTTTTTACATGTTCAATTTGTTGATTTCAGTCAATCTGACCAACAACGCAAATTTTGGCAGATAAAAATCTTTTAAATTGTTTGTTACTGTTTGTTACTTTATTCTGATTAAATAACGATGATGCGATAGAAATATAATTAATTCCCGAAGGGCGGTATTATACAAAACTTATGACTGGTCAAAAGTGGATGTTGCCATCGGCAAAAAAAAACAACCACAAAATATAAACATTACGAAGTTAGTTTGGACAGCAAACGAATGATTGGTGAAATGATTTTGAAGATTGGTTTGTAAATATTTATTTTTAAGGCTTCCCTTTTGCATTTACGTTACTTGTTTCCTTATAATCGTAAGCTTTAATATAAATGTTGTGACAAATGTGAAGTTGGATATCTATTATCTAGTTTAAACCCAAGAGAGCTCCTGTTTCACTGAGAGTCCCAGTGCAATTATCAATGCCATATAAGCCATATTAGCCATACTATAGTTCCTTTATACTGGATATCTGTTGAATTGGCTTTTGGGCTTGTCCGTGTAGTTTCATACAGAGGTTGAAGTAGAAAAAAATGGCCACTATTTAGTGTTTATAATCATATAATACGAAGTTCAGACATGACTGCTATGTGTATAACGCCTTTCTCCTTGGTGCATGCGGAGAAGCTCATCCTTTTTAAAGTAAGATATTAAACAATAAACAACTGAATATGCCTGTGGTATTCCGATGTCTTGCAAAAATATTTCAACGTTTAAATTTATAAACTAAAAGCAGTATAAGCAAAATAAGGATAAACGAGTGAAGCGTTCGGTCATGTCAGATAATTAGTTTAGAATAAACTGTTTTAGTGATTCTCTCTATGAGCATGATGCGTTTATTGTTGGCATGAACGAAACATTTTTAAAACAATGCTGACAACTCAAGAGACTAGGTGTGTGTTTGGTCAAACGGCGTTTCAATACCATAAATATCATATGATATCGAGGTAGCCACGGCGTCATTTATACTGTCGCTGTTTAAACATGAAATTTTAGATGGCGTTAAATTATCCGCGTTATTTCGCAAGGTGGTAGTTGGATTGACCCAGATGTATCCATAATTATATTGAATAAGATCATTTGTAGATCAACCCGTTATGACGCGGACATGCTCATTCATATTGGCACTGCACTAGTAAAACATCATACTGAACTAAAGAGGAAACTCTCCCGCAATCATCTAATGAAAATGTCAAAATTTACTTGTTCTGATTACTTTTCTCATGAAAATCATGTAAATGTTGATTCCGACTTTTCCAGGTATGAACATATTCGTTGCGTTCTTCGTGCTGCTGCTTCTGCTGGCTGAATCCACACCGCCGGCCTCCTCTTCGATACCGCTTATTGGTAAGTCGTACGTGGTTTAGTAGAAGAGCAAGAACAGCTTCATTATGGGGTCAAAAGGTTTCACCTTGTACCAATGATATAGAAATCACAATTAAAGTCGACGCAAGTCCGTATGTACCAAGTATTATCTGTTCAGCAGATTAAATAAGACAAACGATTAGGTGGGCAACCAACGACGTCTTTAATTGGGATAGAAATAGCTACAAAAACACTTTCAATTGACACCAGTGCTCAGTAGGCATTTTACACATTCTTTAAACATACACTGTACTTTAAACATTTTAAATAAATGTATGTATATTGACAAAATAATTGTATCATTTTATTTAAATGAATTTTGTTGTTGTAGAGGGGAAGAGTTATATCGTATGGATATAAATATGAACGTTTTATAATTAGTATGAATGACAAGACCTCCTTACTAATACTAGAAGTATATTCTTGAATGTACCTTAAGATAAATTTCTGCTTTCAAGTAATTATGTTGATATGTATTTTGTTTAAATTGCAAATAACTTTAACAAACTGGCGTTCAGCTAACAATGGCATTAGCGTTCTTATTAGTTTACTTTTTCCATAATAACTTATTTAAAATCAATATGTAACATGTTTAATTCCAGGTGCTTACTATTGCCTGAACATGATCCTGATCACACTGTCCGCCTTCCTGTCTGTGATCGTCGTCAATCTCTATTTTCATGGCCACAGGTCCGAAGTGCCCTGGATTGTTGAAAAGGTAAACCGACCCGATTCTCTTCAATCAAAACAGTTTTTAATACATATATGCTGTGGACATAGTGCTGATTCATAACTCGGACTACCCAACTAAAATACATCTGGGTCGGGCCACTGCAAGCCGAAACACTAAACATTAGATTTTACTTTTGATTTCTATTGGCCTTGAAAGTAATTTATAGCGTTGTATAGCCCGTCTATGTTATAATATTATATTGGATATTCTCTCTGGACGCAGTTCCTTGAGTCATTCTTGCTTAAAATTGCATCGTTTACTGATAAAAAGGCTTATTTCAGACGTAGACATTGTTCTTCCAAATTATTTTGAGAAGTCTTCTTGGTGATCGTTCTGTTCCGATTATTTCAAGAGCAATTTCAATAGGTTAGAGTCTTGCAAAGGCTTAATACCACCTGCGATTTAGACTTTACTGCGAGAGTTGCCCGAAATTACAATACTCGAAATATAATGCTTCGAAGATGTGACAATCACTTCAAAAGAAGACAACGTATCTAAATATAGTTTTTGTAAATTCATCGAAGTGCCTATCTATATCATTTCTACGTGTTACGAACGCCATTATCATTATCGGTACAGTGAAAGAACAGAAAGCTTTTACAGTGTTATTTCTGGATAAAGCCTACCTCAAACCCAATTAATCAAGGCAAATAATATATTTTGGGGCGCCTAAGACAGGCATTTAATCTACGATATTTGTTCTCAGGAAATTCCCGATGTTTTAGAGACGTATAATTTACGCTTAGTTAGAACTCCTTGTATAAATTTATTATCTACTCGATTTATTTTATTTCTGTTTTGAATCCTTAAGGATCCTCAATTACATCAACCATGCGTCATCCTGCATATGCCCGCTGATTTATTTGAATTTATTTTTTTAACGTAGGATGTGGGTTTGTTTGCAACGAGATATTTGTAAATTTAGTAAAATGTATTTTACAATCATTCACCGACAGTGTTGCACCAGTTTGTCTTGCTGCTGTCCAATAATGGTTTTGAATTAAGTTCTTGCTTGATGAATTATTTGTTTGATTTTAATTATATAACCGTCTAGTGCCTTGACATTTTAAACCTATTTAAACGTTAACATTTTTGTATGTATCACTTAGTTTGATCAATGTGAATGATTTCTTTAATCTATTTTCAAAATGATTACCAACATCGTTCATGATTCCCGATTGTTGCAGATCGTAATAGACGTTCTTGCACGGCTGTTCTGCATGAGGAGCCACGTGCGGAGTGCTAAGGACAAGCACCCGGAAGATCGAAAGTATCAGGGGCTGCCCCATGAAACGGAGTGCCACCTCTCCAACAACGTCCACAACGCAAACGAGTTGAATCACATTCACGAGTCCGTACTGGATGATGAGCGGCGCGCCTTTAGCCGCCTGGCGGACAAATGTGAGCGGCCGGCGGAGGTGCGCTGGCTGGATGACATATCACGTAATATACATGACATTAAGAGTCACAGTGCCTATATGATGGGGAAGCAGCTAAAAGTAGAGAGACAGAACAAGATCACTCAGGACTGGAAGCTCGTTGCGATCGTGCTTGACAGGTTCTTCTTCTTTGTGTATCTGATTATCCTTATAGTGTCCGTATCAACTTCATTTGACTTTGTGCTTTTTGGCAAAGATGGCAACAGCAGCTCAGATTAATGACGTGTTCAATTTATCAATTTGGAAAGACTCGCATCACAATACATTATGGATAATATAATACTTTTTACACATACGAGCTTTGAATAAGTTTGAAAGTAACTAAGACAGCTAAAGCAGTCAAAATAAGGGTTGTGAAGTGATTTTTTATAATAAATTGTCATAAACATTTAAACGTATATATCATAAATGTGAATCCTGTTTTACAGAGCATAAAAGTGATAAACTCGTTAGGTAGAAATAAATAAACTTATTTACGCGTATTATTTTTTTTTCTGAAAAAATGTTTTATTATTTGATATTTTCTTACAATAATGTATTCTTACGCGCCTTAGAATTTAAAACATTCGTCAGTTCATAAAGCATTATTCTTGTATACTTGGAAACTGTACAGTACATGTTTTGTTCTTTGCATTACATGACATTTTAAGAACAGTGCCGTCACGCATGGTTCTAGTTAACAAGATATATTGTAATGTTATTAATGCGATGATTTCATATTGGCACAGTTATTTGTCCAAGGTTAGCTGTATTTGCCTGAAACCGAAAGGTGAAGGCAAATACTGCTGACCGAGGACAAATAACTCGGCCAGTATGAAAACGCCTAATAATATTTTATTTATAAACTGTAACGTATGCTATGACATTTTGAATAAAACATTCTAATAACTTACCTTAAGTTTATAATGAAGCTTATTTATCCCTTATTCGTTCATGGTGTTTGCTGTAATATACTGGAATTGGCTGATTATACCATGCATCCTTTTAGTGACATTGCACATTCTTATAAATAAAGCACTGTACAGCCTAAGGAAGCATGTCTTTTTATATCGTAGATCGTTTGCCAAATTTTTCATCTTTCCTCTGCCATCTTTTCGGTTTTCAAAACGATAATTATCGTAAAATCCACCAACATGTTAAATACAACTGTATTATCAAACCATACAAATTGGTTGAAGTATTTAATAGGCTAGTCATTCCAAATATTTTTAAACGAGGCACACACACAATTTTCAAAACAGTCGATAACACGGAAAACAAAATGGCTGCCTTTTTAAATTAATTTCCAACATATTTCTCATATAAGGGCGAGTTTCGACAGCCAATGAAAATGGTCCATTTCTGTAATCATGTATTTGGCAAGTTGTGTAGCCAATCAAAACGTCGAAAACTCAGTTTGGTGGACTTTGGTCGATATTGGGCGAGTTTTGGCATATATTTTCGTCAATTGTCTAGTATTAGTGTTATGAGTGCCCCTGTATCGCATCAAATACGTACTAGTTGATTAATACTAACTGATACAAAAGCATTAAATCATACGGTTTCCGAAAAGCTTGATATCATACGGTTTCTGCAATGAGCATCATGCAGTATAGTCTCGTTAATGTAGATACATAGAAGTCCCTTCATTGAGTTGTAAAGCACATTTATCTATATTATGTTGGTTTTTTTTTTCCATTTTTCACGTGTTTGTTTGATTTATCTTCAACATACTTTATACAGATGCTTCTGTACATATTTACTATTTTCGTGCTATAACCATCATTAACATTGATTATTATTTTGTATATATCTATGCAACACATCGCCTTGTAAATCTGTATATTTTGCCATAGTTTAAAAACATCCAATGTTTCAATCAGCTGTTGAACGTAGTGATTTGTCTCTGTTGCAGATCGTGAATAAAAATTAAAAAAATATGTAGCAACATGTGTTCAAGCTTAAGGGTTTGAATCAGATACACGTATTGGTGTATGCAAAAAAAAATCTTCATTTCTTGTTATTTTCATATCGTTGCTTGTTTTAAAGTTGATAAGTACAATTTTGAGTAATAGTAAACACACTTACATAATTGTCATTATAAATACATTTAATGTAATTAAGATTATGCTGTTATGGCCAATGATTGAGCAACTCAGTGCAACAGTTTAACTAAACATTTTAATAGTAATAAATGTCGTTCGGAGTTATTGTATTGGCTTATGTTACAACAGGGACAGGCCAAGTAGTCGAACATGGTAACAAAGACCCCAGTAGAAGGCACGAGGCTAACATATACTGAAAGAAAAGATCACAAGATGCTAACAACACATTCGGAGCACCTCGGCCATTTTCTATGGAAAACATCATCGAATGTGTAAAGGGCAGTTTACAATGTCAAAATTCTTTACATTTTACTACACTGCAAATAGATCGCGTGATTATTTCAAGATAGAAGTTAAACTTAAGGATTTTTTTCTTGGGAGTCTAAATTGTTTATGCAAAAATAAACTTCAGTTTGATCTTTGAACTTCAAAATACACGTTTGAACACTAAACTAATTACTGATATTTAAAACTGAAGATATCGTTCATTACAAACAATCCGTAAGTCATAAAATGATCAGCTTTATCTACCTTGTGTTTATTGCTTCTGTTTTACCATTTTAGGATCAGTAACTCTACGACTTATTGTAACTTGATATGTAATAAACATTTTGGTTGAGCGAATGCCAGATATATTAACCATCAGACTTCCAATTACGTTTAACCATGTATTTCAGTTGAAATATATATTAAAAATCTTAATACTAGAAAATTGTGTCTCAATTAGTCTTACATTAAAATGTTTTCTAAAGTCCAAGCTTTATGTTAAACTATGGGTAAAATATGTATCCCAATAAATTAACGACTGGCCTATTCATTGACATTATCATTTAAATGTTCTTGATTTTAATTATAATTGGGCTGTTACACTTTTAGACAAACTAGCACTAAGATCCATGTTAATATCATGTGGGAATTTGGGATTTTAATTGACTTCATTAAAAAAATAATTTAGATTAGAGAAGTAAGTGGAGAGTAGTTGTTCTAATTAATACTCTTATTTGCTGGTGTGTTTTTTTTCTTATCTCTGTAGCCTGCAGGCAATGAGTTCGAAGACGGAGGCAAAGTTGTTGTTCCATCTAATGTTTCATCTAATGATGAAATGCTGTTAGCTTTCAGCGATTTACATTTTATCCGATATAAAGATGAATAACTTGGTCTAGAAGACAACGAAGTATTTTGTTCAAATTATAATGTATCCATAGAGTTTCTTTAAGTCATAGCTTGCCGACAAACATGTGAAACGACATAACATTCAGGAAAATAGGTGACGCTAAAATATAGTTTTAGACGTTATGACAAATCAAAAGCGAAACTTTGGCAAAAGTGATAGTAAAAAACTTTTTAATAAAATAATTAAAATTTAAGAGTCGGGCCATCAATATTTGGGCAAACTGCTATACGATCCAAACACTATTATGAAACCAAAGAGCAAACTTATTAAAACAAAAGACAAAGGCTGATCAACAGTAACACCAAAATCAAAATCGTTTCTACCTATAGCCTGGTATGGTTTACCATAACTCAAAATATGATACATTGATTCATTGATTTTCAACAAACCTCTGTTTCTGTGTACGTAAGTGTAAATTCATTTTTGCATCGATTTTTCAGAGTTTGGCAAATCTAACGACCCTTGCATCTAGGGTAGCTGTTGGATATTTAAACTTTTAGGTTGTGTTGAAATGGGAAAGAGACTCTTAATTATTTTTTTTAAACTTACCTTTTGTATACTTATGTTTTCATGTTATCATGTTAAATGCATTGTGTAAACACCAAATATCAACCTGAGATGAACACGAATGTTAGTAAAACATATGTATTTTATATGAATATATACGACCCCACAAAAGCAGCAAATATACCGTTTTATTCTCTTCAGATTTTTAATGTCAGTGTCGTACGAGCGTTCAGTTCCTTTATTTCAAAATTTTACTTTGTTTAAATAAAACTTTAAAATAACGTACAGGGCGTTGCCAAGAACATCTTAGAGTTTTATGAAAGCACACTATTAGCAAAAAAACGTTACTCAGGTAGCCACTACATCCACATGAACATATATATTGGACTTGTGTTTTCAAATAGCTTACATTACAATTGAATATTTCCATGAAAAACTACAGAAACAGGTTCAGTAATCGAAAGTTTATACGTAAACCCCGTTTAATGGCACAGGGTAAACGCCAAGCCATAGAACACAAAAACAATCACAAACCAGTAACATGGAACAACAACACATAAATCCACAAACAACACACTACATATACTATTGATAAAAAATCTAGGGGTGTTTATCAAGGATTGTTATATACGTACACTAGCCTTGGAACGGTCAGTAAACTGTAAACTCAGGTTAGAACTAATCTGTGTGCACAACCTCACTCTTATCCAAACAATCCAGTAAAGTAAAAACAAGCGTAAATGGTAAATCTTATTAAAGTAAGCCATACACATTCGATAATTAGTTTTATTTTATTTCGAAACTGAACAAAATCGTGAGTCCGAAATATGTGCAAATGCTCGTGAAAACGTTAAGCAAAATTACACATATTGTTCGTAGTAAGAAGTTATAAGTTCATGATTGTATAGTATTCTTATAATATTTATTTATAACTATTTACTAGTTGATCAGTATTTTAGAAGTTAATGGCAAATATCTTATGTAACCATTTTTAAAAATTAGACTTCGTCATCAGGAGGGAATTATGACTTCTTAACGATTCCGTACTGTCATTTTTATACAAGATAAAATATACTAGGCATTATTGACCTCATGATTAGGTCAATGCCTACCTTGAGGTAACCATCCAAACCTCTGCCCGGCCCCTGTCCTCACAACCTAGCATCACAGAAGGGTAAGTCCATATCAACCAATTATATTCCATTTCCCATAGAAGCATTATATCAAAGACGCAGAAGAAGCATTTACATGTATTGTGAATATTTAAGAAGAAAATGTTTGTATTATAATAACTCGCTTGGGTATCATAATTGCAGAAAGAGGATATACTAAAACTAAAGAAAAGCGGTAGAAACAATTCAACGAAACGTTTGGTTGCAAAGAGGATAATATAATGCTGATTAAAAATTAACTTGCTGAATTTGCTGAAACTTAACTTGATGAGCCTGCCCGATAATTCCGACAACGAATTCACGAGCTTGGATGAATTGATAAAATACAAGCAATCATGTGCATTAATTCGATAATACAGTGAAATATACAGGGACAAGCCCAGTAGTCGAAAATTCAAAAGTGATCCCTGTTTAGGGGCACAAGGCAAGAACACAAACATATAAGCATCACATACACAAAAACAATCACCAAAACAAACTTACACCACACACATATACAAACACCACATATACAAACACCACATATACAAACACCACATATACAAACACCACAATCATACCATAACCTCATCAAAATAGATTTACCGTTAAATGATGGGATAACCGCCTTGATTTATATTTTTATCGTTTCAATTTTTACTTAAAACTGTGTTCGTCACCTGTACAGAGTCTAATACGAGTTCTTACGTAAACCTTATACTCCAAAGGGCAGTCGTGATGCTAAAGCCTGGACACAAGCGCCAATGGTCACAGCCACCTGCCTGCCCAATGGCATATCCATATACATTAACTAGGTTTTCCACTTTTCCTTAGGAAAACTTAGTTAAAAATAATTCTCTAAATACATTGTCATATCTCATGCCATAGAAATGACTAGACAAGGTGACTTGAAAAATAACTCACAAAATAAATATAGACAGTTGCAATCAAATATAAACTACAGCTATCACTCTTGCAATGACTACACGATTGGCATTGGTAGCCATCTTAGTTCTGAAAGAGAATTTACAAAAATCCTACACCGTATTGTAAACCATTTCAGCACCAAATATGTCACAGAAAATTCCAGCCAGCGCCAGATTGATTTTAGGCTTTCTCAGAATTTAACACCTATCTTTTTTAAACTTGCAGATTTTCCTTTTTTTAGATATCTTGTTCAAATTAAGACAAGTAATAGAAATACAAAAGACACTTTTACTTCTTTTGTACTGCAAATACTGATTGTGTCAAATTTCTTATATAGCAAAAAATAGTTCAAGAAAGTACAAGAATATGCAATAGTATTTCATAGACAAATACCAATCAGCATAAATATTTAACACTTGAATGATTTCCATATATAGTTTAAATATACACATGAGCATCTAAAACATCTACAAACATTTATTCACAACACAAAGTGTAATTAATAGCTTTTTCCAATCACACAGTTTGACACCATTTTTTTTATCCTTTTTGACTAATATTTACAAAATATACACAATCCGGCTTGTTTGATGGGGGTTTTTTTGTGTGACTGGTAAAACTCATGGGATTGCATGAAGCACATAGGAATGTCAGTCAGGTTAATTTTTAGCGTCATCCTACTATCTACGAACACTGACTCATCGGCGACCAAGGCCTCCACCACGAGCACGCCCTCGTTGCCTCATGGGGACAGGAATTTCATGATCTGCTACATCGGAGGAATCTGAAATTTTAAAAAGCAATATTATACATAAATGTTCATTGTAGTTTAATGTAGTATGCATTACTGAAACAGTTTGATGATAACACAAGAAAAGTGGTGCTCGTTTCTTGGCCAAACTTTATTTTTCTATTACTGTATATGCATTGCATACGAATTAAATAAACACTATACTCTGATATGTAGCAAAATAAAAACAAACATGCATAAATTTTTAAATGTATATTTTGAAGGCATCAAATAATACAAAAAATACATCATATGTGCTAACAACAAAGAAGTTAACATACACACCTGATGTTTTTACCTGGACAGGTGTAGTAGGTATATATAACCGATTGGAAACTGTCTTTACAAGGTAACGGTCATCCGAATTCCCGTCAAACATGTCCGAACCAAATTCAAACTTTGGATAATCACTGTCATTCACGATGAAATTCATCACTTCTTTCCCAGTATATACGTTAACTTTAAGCGGAAGCCAAATTAAAACAAAATCATTTGTCCAAAATTTAATCAAACTTTAAATGGTGGTAGAACAAATTAGCGCTCGTAAAAAAATAACTATTTTTTTTAGATGGTGCGGGCGCAAGTGATAAAAAAAAATAAAAATATTTCTTATTATTTCTTAAGAAATAGGTGCGGAAAATCCGATGAACAAGTTATTAATTTGGTGTGGCCTAAAGCATTTTAATATTTTCCTTAAATAATTTGATTATTTATTATCATTACTATTATTATTATTATTATTATTATTATTATTATTATTATTATTATTATTATTTTTATTACTATTATTGTTTTTACTATTATTATTATTATTATTATTATTATTATTATTATTATTGTTCATAGTTCAAGGTAAGGCTGCTTAATTGCAAGACGGCTTTACGATTCCCAGTCATTCACTCGTATTAGCAAATTCAATACAGGTCTTCTATCACCCAAATAACCTTTGTAAAGATTTATGCCAAGAAAATAGAACAATACATGCGTTTTCAAAAGAAGTGTTGTTGAATGCGGATAACACCAGGTAAAACCATTTGTTATTTCAAGTAACGCCCGTTGGTCAATTAGTTACCGGAAAAATGCAAAGTTTGGGTCGATTGTTTTTGATTTTCTGAGAAATTTCTGGTCGCACCGTTTGGTTTCTAACTTATTTGACTCAAGAAATAAAGAAATATTTATGAATGCACATTGAATATTGATGGAAAGCATGCATTAAACATCAACTTTCTTTTCGGAAATACTAAAACCTGCATAAAAACGAATCGTAAACTAGTCAGCTTGCAAGCGGGGCAATCAGGACAAAAAAGCCGGAAAATACTGAAACGTTGATTGGACGATATTCAATACTTCAGTTGTAAATCAGTGTCAGGTTTAGGCAGATGACATGCGCTTTGTAGTTTTGTAATTCGTCATGTTATGAATCACCCGATCATAACAATATGAAGATAAACTACCGAATCATTGATGCCAGGGCACACAAGGAGTACGGTTGAGACTGCCTCTTCATCTTTTAATGACTGGAAGTGCATTACAATTACAATTTATTTTATAAGCACGATGAAAAGGTTTGATGTCATATATAGTCCGCGAATATCACATTGGCAACACAAGGGGATACATTTATTTTTACAAAGCGTATACATAACACCGATTGTGGAAATTCCTACCGGTAATCGGATGGAGAGCTTAAGTCAATATTCCGTCTTAAAACTAATAAAAACAAGAACTAAAGTGTTAAATTTCATATTACAAGCCTATCTTAAACCAAGATCAATTGAAAAACAGGGGCAAATATTATCCTACTATTCTGATATTTTGGAACCTGTAAGGATGCTTGCAAATTAAACAAATCAAACATTTGGTGAGCGCTAAGAGACACATTAAATCGGAATAAATCGGGAAAAAATAAACAATACTGCATTTAGTACCTGGGTTCTTCAAAACGTTTGTTTTACAAATAGCATTTCAAATAATTTATATTTTATCATACTACTTAAACTATTAAATTCGAACATCAAGTCTAGTCTTTATGTCAAAATTGTTTAATCCACTGCCTGTGGTTTGAACTACTTATACAATGTGAAATACGGTTGTTTCATTGTCATATTTACTATTGCCAGAATACGTACATATACCTTAACATTGGATTTTAAATCAAATTATCAATACATCAATTAGCCGATTTTTTCTATGTTATTACTTTATAAAGTCAAACGGATAATTTAAAACTGTATATACCTGTAAAGGGTTATTTTTCAAAGTCAAATGTTCTATAACATCTTTACTTTTTTAGTGTATTATTTTCTTCAGCATTTGAAAAAAAATGTTTCCAATGGTTTGATAGAGACATGCTCTACCAGTACGAGGATAAAACTACTTTGTAAAGTTTTGGCCTTTTGTTTTGTTTTCTCTAAATTCCTTAGTAATTCAGTTTCGTTTAAAAAAACACTATTTTAAATACCTGTTTTGTATGCATATTACATTAAATTATTTCTCAAAGGGATGAACACTTCAAAGACATTACCCTCAAGAAGTCCTCAAGAATACCATACAGTACATAATGTGAGGTTAATTTTATTTCCAGTCAATACGCTAACTCGTCTTAATTCCTTTTTGATGTCAATATGATATGTTTTTATTACAAACATTACGTGGAAGTGCTTTGACGTGCCAAACTAATCTGCAATTATTTTATTGATGAGCGTTTAAAAATCGTATTTATATATTTATTATTTTCATCAATGTCTGATGCAGTGAATTATGCAACCTTAAATTCATTTTATGCGGAATAATATTGATTAAAACGTTTAATAATCATTAGAGATAATGGAAGCACTCTTAACGCCTACAACATCAGCCTTTTTAAAAATTCATTTAAATTTGATCATTGCACCCGAAAGACTTTATAATGTCCAAGTAAATTGCATTGAACCTTTTGAACTATTTTGAATATGCATTAAAGCTCGACGATATGTTTAGTCTGGATTAAACATACATATCACTTGCTTAGGTATCTTATCATCATATAAAACAATAAAAATGTTATATAAACGACGTTTACGTATTTGTTTACGCAGACCTCAGGGATACGGAATTCCGTTAAGACCATCAAATGTTAATGTGTTAATCTGAAAGCGATACTCGATATTTTGATGATGAAAACGTGAAATCGCGATGCTACGACCACGAAAACGCGACAAAGTCATAACAAAAAAGCGAAAATACGAAAACACGACGATAATAATGCGATTTACTATATGCCTATTAATTTCCTTTTCCATATCCAACAGTGAAAATACAGCAGGCCGCACTGAAACCGTCGTTTTTCTGATTCTGTATTATGCTAGTCGAGGAACTACTTTCGCGTCGCTAAAAAGCGTGACAAAAATAACTGGTAAGTCTTAGATACATTGCATTACCTAATTTTAAACCACCAGTAGCGAGTAAAATATTCAGGGACATTGTACTCGAAGAAACATGAGGGTAAGCACGAAACAGACAACACTTCCGATCTATCTAGAAAACTAGTTGTTTGCGTATTCGAAGATTATAATTTATAATGTAACGATGAGCAGCTCGCAAATACAGAAAAAGAAGGCAAATTCGCGTCATCGATAGTAATAGCAATTGACCGACGGACTTGCCTTAGTTCTGCATATAATGATAGTCAAAAACTCAAGCGAATATTCACTTAAAATAGTCTACAGACGATTTGTTTGTACTCGTAAAAAAGCATCGTTTATGTTTGGGGTGTTTCTGCTGTGACTTTGTTTTCGCATAAGCAATCTCCTATTACTTTGTTCAGTTAAGTGGATTCTGTCAATTTTGACTTGTTTCGATGGAGTCCCTTGACTTCAATACACAAAAGTACCTAATATATTCATACGCGCAAGCCATTTCATATTAAGACATTTGACAGATAGCGGTAAATTAAAATCAAATTGAAATCGGAAAATAAAAAAAGAATTAATAGTAGGGTATAAAATAAATGAAACATAAAGATAGGATGCTTTTCTGGTGACCTGCAGCACGTCTTTTTTGGTGAGTTTACATGTATCCGTCGAGACCCGCGTGTTTACACACCAAACTCGACGTCATACAAATCACCAGAAAAGAGAATATTTATGTCTTTTAATGTTTTTCTTATATCCACTAGAAGTCACAATTAAGACAATATTTTGTCAACATTCCCCTGGGAAAAACATTCACCCAGTTTTAATTTACCCTTCTTACCGTGAACATGTAGTGATCAGGGAAGGTTTGATATACAAATTTCTTTGATCGGTTTAGAAAACTCACAGGAAGCCTTAATTTATAGCGTATTGTGTCAAAATC
Organism: Mya arenaria; assembly: GCF_026914265.1. Taxonomy (NCBI): domain Eukaryota; kingdom Metazoa; phylum Mollusca; class Bivalvia; order Myida; family Myidae; genus Mya; species Mya arenaria. The sequence continues at coordinate 63,343,274 of NC_069123.1, forward strand.
CTCCCTCTAAACACAAAAGTGGGACGAATCTTGCCAGCCTCACCACAGTCGGTCTGATTTCGGTCACGTTACGCCCCTGAAGTTTGTTATCGGGTTACTCTGGATAATTTCAGGAATCAAAAAGAGATATTCATAGACATATATCATTCAGAATATAATTGTTTTGAAGAAAGGCTGTTGTTTACGCACGAACCCCAGGGCCCCGTTTCATTAATGGTCGCATCGCAAAATTAGACTGCGACGTCGCAAATTTGCCGATCGCATCGCAAAATGCGTTTCATCAAAATTGCGACGTCGCAAAGAGCACCTGCTGGTCGCAAATATCGGTGCTTTTTTTGCGACGTCGTACTACCAGTCGCAACTTGACTTTAAGACGCAAAAATGGCCGACGCAGTTGCGGTTATTTTCCAACAACGACGTTGTCGTCGAAGAAAAGTGCCCATAAGGCGAGTTTTTAATGCTCGCATTTCATCGATAGTGGTACGGGATCTTGATTTTGTTTCCCGTTACCGTTTGGATCGGGTGTTGTTTCAAAATTTGCTTGAAACAGTCGGCCAGACTTTGGAAAAGACCTATCGCGGTGGACATACTATTCCTCCCGACACTCAAGTAAGAGTCAAATGTACTTTACATCATTATTTAATGTACTAGTCGGTACGAAATCGAACGGGAAATACGGTGTACATAGGTATGTATGAAATCAACATCCGGTTGACCTTCACCGTCACTGAGCAAAATGCAAATACGTTTGGGATAAATGCAGCTAAGTTTTCCATCTTAGATACGTTTCTTTCTGATAGTTTGGGCATTCATAATGTAGATATACAGCCCCTTTATTGAATTATCTCGTCATTTGCTGTTTAATTCGCTAAATTGTATGTAAATGGACAATTCTATGGATATTGGACATCACAATCTGTCAGACCCAGTTGTCATTTTTAATGTTGACATATCTGTTCTATTTGAAAAGTGGTAGGAAGTGTTTAGTCTTAACAGTACTCAACATGAAAACCAAATATGCTTCTGTCATATCATTGGAGGTATATTAGGTGTTATGAAATGGGTGCCTATAGCCTATAGGTGTCATGTACAATGTAGAGTAAGCCGGAGATTCAAGTAAAACTTTATCATTTCATCATCATTTAAGAGAATACATGGTTCTTGAATTAACCCCAGTGAATACTCTGAATGTAAATGTTTGCGTGTTATTCTCATATTAACATTGAGAAATTATTTCAGGTTCTTGTTGGTCTTCGGTGCCTGGCAAAAGGTGCCTTTTTTTCGGAGGTTGCTGACACACACGGAGTGAGCAGATCGAGTGTCTGCAGAATTATCCATGGATTTGTCGATGCTTAGTCTAAAATAATAGACGTGTTATACGGGATTCTTCCAATCCCTAACGTCTAAACGGGAATGTGCAAAAAACGGGGGTGTTTTAAAAATATTGAAATTGTTTTAAGTGAAGTATTTTATTGTTGAAATTGATCATAAAGAGTAATATTCATAATTTACCATGTAAGTGAAATGTTATTTTGCACTAAACAAGCATTTAATGCATAAAAACAAGTTGTTTACCTTTCCAATAAAACGAAAGTTGACTGACACAAACAACAATTATGCGAAGGGGAACAACTCGATACAATCGTAATAACTCGGCCTCCTCCGACAAAGCTTCGAGATAGACCTCGTTATACAATCGTAACAACTCGGCCATGGCCGAAATGTTCCGAGCGATTTAAAACTGTGCCCTGAAGCCTTGCAGGTGCCCTTCATGTATATATCGTTATGTTTTGACAGAATGAAATGAAGAAAAGCCGTCAAACTCATAATTAGAAGTTGGATATTTATTTTTTGTGTACGGAACTAAATATAAAATAACATTATCTGGTAATATTTCTTGTTTTTATGATATTTTATAGACGCTATATGCTTTAACCCGGAATCCTGATCGGAACAACTACCCACTTTTGATACTAAACAATTTGTACGTGAAGGATTTGCCATATCAAAAATCTAAAAAAAATCCGTCAACGTACAATTATTTGGACTAGTCGATGCTGTAATCAACAACGTTGACAATATCAAGTAACATCACTCATTCACCTTTCTGTTCATAATTAACATATTGATATTATATCAATTCTCTACAGAAAATCAAATGCCATTTAGGATAGCATGGTGTGAGTGCATAACATAGTGATGTAATTGTCCACTAAAGGCTGATGTAAGCATACTTGCTTATGACAAAGACGACCAGAATTGGTGCACGGCTTAAGCAATACAATTTTTATAGATTTTTACCATGTTCGACAAGTGGGTCTCATCTTGGTACTACATGATGGACTGTGTATGTAATAATACAATGCAATCTTGTAATAACCCAATAACAACTTTGTTCACAATATTTTTGCTAGACTGTGAATAGTAATGAAATAAGTATTTTTGAATTGTTGATATTGTCAAATTCAATGCTCATACCTTTTGTTTCAGAGTTACAGTGATAAAACAATCATTGTTTACTGACACCTATATCCATTCATCTTATACACCTAGTCATTCTAAAATGCCGTCCAGGCTTTTTTTTTTAATGATGGTTAGCCTGGAACGTCATTCATAACAAAATTCGTAAACATGTAAAAACTGTCTATGAAATGAAATGGTCTTCATTTGTATTCTGTTGCTTAAGACTGCCAATAAATACATTAATTCTTATCAATAACAATATCCATTTTGTAAATTCACAAGCTATTTCTTCAAAAAAGTAATTTAAATACCTGATTTCAGTTGACAGGAGCTTTCTTACTGCCAAAAAGAAAAAAGGTTACACACAACTATACTTTAAGGTTTCAATCTGAAGTAGTATTTTTAGTATGGATTACCTTCCCCTAACACTATCATTATCAGTTACCACACTTTTGTACTTAATGAATTTGAAAAACATTTATCGTCACATACAGGATTCAAGATGTATTTACAAACTATTCTATGGGCAATGTGGACAATGCATACTATTATACACATGTATTTAAAATAAGACTAAATATTAAAAAAAAAACATGTATATCAACGGCATTGTTACACTAAGTGAATCAAAATGTTTTATTGTGTAACCTATTAATCAAAATTTGACTTCAACACGACAATCCAAATTTACAATAATCAGAGATTTTGCTGACTTATCAATTTATTATGTGTATATATATAGTTTCGCTAGAACAGATGTTTCATGATGATATTTATATTAACAAATACCTTATTCCTCACATCAGAAAACCTATACAAAACTCAACTAAAGGGAATCTTCAGGAAATTACTATTTTTAAAGGAATTGATAGAAAAACATAATTACAGAACATTGTTGTTTGCTTTTTTCCCGACTAGAGTGTGTTTTATCGTCAAGCTTAAAGCTTATAGGAAAACAACTAGAGTTAGAATTGTTGTGTGTTTTTTTAAAGAACTATATTGGTAAACAGAAGTAATGCTTATGTGTTTAAGGGGTTAAAATATGACAAAGCCGGGACTCTGTGTGAGAATTGGCCTTCATGCCCTTAGAATATGCCTCGGGTTGTTATGGGACACTTGTGCAATCTTCGCCGACTTTACATTTAAAATGTCATCTTATAGAAGGTCATATGCCCAGTTTGTGACGTGAACACGCCAGCGGTTCAAAGAGATGCTATAAAATTTAACAAAGCTTATAAAGGCAAACCGGTAATTTTACCCAGTATTCTAATTTCTGTCATACAAAGTAAAAGCACACATATAGTATTTATAATGTATGGTCGTTTTTAGACGGGAGACTAGGTGCGTGTGGGAAAGGGGAAAGAAATGTAGAAATGTTTTTATGTCAAAAGATGGCAATCAAAAACCTCCAAATAATTGCAGAATTTCAAACCGTCATGGCAGGTTTTTGTCAACATACATACAAATGGTCGTTCACTGGGTAACACCAGAAAACTTACTCGCCTACTGGTAGGAAAAAGGTAGGTAGGAGAGAGACTGTACAATCACCAGTTGGTACCTGAGGTTGCTCTTACCACAAGTTTGTGACAAGTAGTACTTAAAAAAGTTTTTTGTTGTGTGTCAGAATCTGGATGCTTTAAAGAAACCAAACAAAGGAATATTAAGCATACAAAAGTTCAAAGACATCCAAGTGAGCGCAAATGAGGGGTAAATTACAAGAATAGAAAATAATGATACGAACTGAAAAAAATGCCATGCATGCAAATGAAAATTCTTCCCATACTTTGCATGATAACATTCCACAAACTTAATGATATTGCTATTTGATTCATTTTGCAAAAACTAAATGTCCTTGTTCCAATATGCTAACAAAAGTAATAAATGTTTGTAAACACTTCATTCTTAATTGTTTTTTGAATAATTTACAGGTTTACAGTATGTTACCTTAACAAAACTACTGCCAATGACACTACAGCTCGTACTAAGCTGTACTAAAGTAACTAATAGTCATGTGTAACCTTAAGCAGAGAAAAGAAAATGCATTTGGATATTCTCGGCTACATTCGTTAACAAAAACAATGGTGTTTGGTGAATTTTGATGGTGTTTGAAAATGTATGTTGTTTTAACAATTCGGAACGTGATTATTTTATAATATATAGTGCAATTGATGTAAAAAGGATTACTTTTAACAGGTACAGTGTTCTTTTTTTGTTTAAATAGACTAAATTGGAATAATTTCAATAAATGTGCGACCAAATTCTGATCGGCATTTTGAACATGTTTACGAATTTTGTTATGAATGACGTCCAGGCTAACCATCATTAAAAAAAAAGCCTGGACGGCATTTTAGAATGACTACTTATACACCTATATCTGTTAATGTTATACTTTGCTTATATTTAAAAGAAACACTCAAAAATTTGCAGGTTTCCTGTTCAGAGGGATGACCAGATGTCAGTGAAGAGGGGTTTCTACAGGAAGTGTAAATTCCCAAACATTGTAGGTGCTGTTGATGGTACTTTAGTACCGATTCTGGCCCCAACAGCAGATGAAGAGTCATTCGTATGCCGTAAGGGGTTTCATGCCATCAATTGCCAAGCAGTGGCTTCCTCAGACTTGAGGTAGGTGACTTATTCCTTTTGACATGAAATAAATCTTGAGATGCAAAAAAACAAAAACAAAATAATTTAAATGATATACTTGCCTATTTGTTTATATATATTATTAGTATAACTTTTCTGGAGCATAACTTGTTGAATGAATTTTTTTGTTAAATCAATGATGTTAAATGAAGAAAATGGCTTTGTATTAGTTAATGTTTTAATTATTGGCAATTTCAGATTCATTGACATAGTGGCAAAGTGGCCTGGTTCCTCACATGATGCTGGTGTTTTTGACAATTCGGTGTTAAAGGTATAAACAATGCATGGTTAAAGAAGTAATCATGTCTCACAATGTGATTTTACTTCAATGTCATACACAGGTCTTGCATATTATTTTAATATGCCTTGTTATATAAAGTATATGAACAACTGCAATTATTGTATCTACTGTAAAGCTGGCCTGTTATCTCTTCGAAAGCCCCTGTTTATTTTCATTCTCTTTTTTCGTCTTAATTCATTGAATAAGGGAAGGTACCGATAAAAGGCCCTGTATATATATATATAAAGAAATCATGGCTGTGTAAGAAAAGCTTGAAATAATGTCAATTTATATAAATTTTATATTACAATGTACATGGAGTGTCACCCATATTTAATTTATTCTCACTTCAATATGCAATGTATTATATCTACATGTAGGACTATCTAGAAGCAGACTTGGAGGCTGTACTTCTAGGCGACAGTGGGTACCCGCTGAGGCGTTATTTAATTACTCCTATTCTGCACCCATCAAATGAGAATGAGGAGAGGTACAACAGACGCCACAAGACTGCAAGAGAAGTTGTTGAGAGGGCTTTTGGTGTTTTGAAGTCAAGATTTAGGTAAGCCATTTTTAGCTCGACTATTCGAAGAATAGGTGGGCTATACTACTAGCCCCAGCTTCAGCGTCCGGTTAAAGTTTTAGGGCAAGTTAGGATTTTCACTTATAAGTCCAATACCCTTCATTCAATTGACTGTATAATTCACACAGTTGTTCAGTGCCATCACATGATGAGGTTAGATAACTCTATATTATCTTTTATACAAATTATGGCCTCTGATTGACTATGAAACTTAGGTTCAAGTTTTAAGGCAAGTTGGGATATTTATTAATAACTTCTATACCCTTCATTTAATTGACTTAATACTTCACATAATTGTTCAGGACCATCACCCAATAAGGTTACATAACTCCATATCCTAAATACAAGTGATGGCTCCTGATTGACGTAGGTTAAAGTTTTAGGCAATTAAAAGTTAAGGGCAATTTGGGATTTTAGAAAAAACAACCCTCTATACCGTTTTTTCAATGCACTTAAAAAAAATCTAAATTATTTTTGAATAGTACAAAGACTATATTTTTGAGTATTTCCCGATTAACTTTAAATACAAATGGTTTGAATACAACATTCAGCATCACCACATCTAGTAATTTTTACTTAAATGTTTATATTTGTTTGTTCAGCTATTCATCTGTATTAATGGTTGTGTTTTTTTGCTATATAACAATTGATTTTTTTCCAGATGCCTACACAGATCGGGGGGTGTGCTGCCATTTTCACCAGGAAAGAGCTGTCGGGTTTTTTTAGCCTGCTGTAAACTACACAATCTGTGTATTGACAACAATATGCCACTTCCTGATGCTATTGTTTGTGCAGATGACCAGGGCATTCAACAAAATCAGGAGGCCACAAGACCCGGACTAACCACAAGGGCACAGTACATTCAGCTGCCATAGCTTTACAAGATAGTGTGAACATTCCTTTCAATTTTGTCTATCATCCATAAACAATCTTCTCATTATAAGACTGCATAAGTTTTCATATGCAAATAGATCACATCAAGGATAAGAACAGTGCACAAGAACCATTCACATGTTTGCATAATTTTTAATTTATCGGCCTTTCTTTTTTTATTCATACTTATTTCTTGTCTGGAGCAGAACTTTTTTATGCATTGACTGGAATTTTCCTACACAGATGGGGAAGTGGTGGACTGCACAATAACCATTACTCTGGCTGGCGTATTTTTAATCTATAGATATTAATTGTTGATATTAATTGTTGGCTTTTTATATTACAAAGTCCATAATTTTTTTGCAGTATAATACATTTTAAAAACATCATATCCAGAAAGATGTCATGGTGTAGTCCACAAGAACCATAACTCTGGCTGCAATATTTGTTGTTGTTTTTTAGAAGTGCACAATGCACAAGAACTGTTTCTCTTGACAAAGTTAGATATTTGACAGTAAATTTTGAGGCCTTTGATTATTCTATTAAAAGCTGCACTCTCATTGTTAGGTTGTGTTTATTATATAGAAATTTAAATGATCATCAAACTATCTTTTTGTGCCTGCTGTGCCTTGTTCTCTTGCATTAATGTGTCCTTATTTTTCTAATTTTTCATCCTTGAACGAGCCAATCTTTGCAAATATCCATGGAAACCAGTTATTTACGACTGCTGACAAAATTAAATTGCAGGTTTTTATATTTAAGTTAATTTTTTAATGTTTTATGCATTTTTCTTAAACCGTTAGTAAACGGTTTAAACCATAAAACATTAATTTTCGAACGGAAATATGAAAATCTACAATCTGATCTTTTGTCACCAATCTTATATCATTGGATTGCAAATATTTACGCAAAAATGTACTCTTTCCAAGACAAAAAATGAAAAAAGTTGTAAAAATGGTTATTCTGTGAGAGTGTAGCTTTAACTGCCATAAAGTATTGAACATTATGGAAATACTTTTATAATAAAACATGTTTATAAATCCTTCTTCCTCATCTTTTATTATGATACAATTGTTAATACATACCTTCTACCTCATCTTCATTGGCCACTCCTAAGAACTTGGAAACTAAAAAGTAATACATAATGGCTCATTACATTTCACTTATCACAAATCAAAACAATGATATATAATGATAAAATAAATATATTTATATGTCAACACCAATATAAAAAAAATGCTTTTGATATAATAAGTAAGACATTATTAAGTGAAACAAATGACAATTGAATAATTTCAATATTTAAATATTTAAGTTAAAAGATGTTTCATGTTGCTGTTTAGTGGGAGTGTTTTACAACTCACATGATCTGTTAGTGTCCACTCCAGTCTGAATACCGGTCACAGATACCGCTGGAATGCATGATAGGACCTGTAGCAGAAATGAGTGACACACATTAAAGAAACAGCATTCACTGCACCTAAGCTTTAATGTAAAAGATAAGAATGAAATTTACATCTTTAGAAATATAACAAAAAATGATTGCATATGTCTGCCTGTCATTTTTTAACTATATTGAAATTAGAAGACCCCCCCCCTTCCGACACACACACACATGGTTCTTTTTTAACTATAGGCAAATAACAAATTACCCACCCTTCCCTCTCCTTGCACACACTTACATAAACACACGAACAATATATATTTCTCAAAATGTTATCGATGATTTTGTTAACATACCCTTTCCTCCAGCTCTGTTAGGATAAGGGTTTTTGGTATCTCCCCCAATCCTGAACTCCTCAGGGCTTTCAGGCGACCCTGCTCCTTTTTCTTTGTTCGACTCTGTGATGAGTAGAACAATTCTAGCATTTTATATAAAAACAAGCATGACATGCATCAGGAAAATTGTTTTGAGTAATTTTTATGAATGTTTTGGGCTAGAAATATTGATCAATATCACTATACATTGTAGTTGTCATAAGAGTAGGTTGACCTCATGAGTCATGTAACTTATATAAATAGTGATATAATTTTATCATTGTTATTTTAAACATACTTATATATAATTACTAAGACAGTTCAACATATAAATAATACCTTCAAATCCTTCCACTTCTTGGACATTTCATCAATCGTCCTCCCATTCCCGCCAACACTGTTCACACTGATATAAAAATGTTGTAGAGTTGAATATACAGTAATATACGTTATTCTCTGTTATAACATTGATTAGATGGCATATGTCGTTCTACTCGTGATATATAATCATTTTTATGACCCGGGCTGACTTAAATGTGTAATAATTTGAACAAGATGCATAAAGATAAAACTCATCATTGACAGCATTGCATCCACTAACTTAGTATTAAAGGGGTAAAAATCTACGCACATTGAAGTGGCAGCTACTGTACAAAATACAAACCTCAACAAAATTTCATTTAGAACTCTTTTCTTCTCTGCCTCTGAAGAACTTGGGCCGTGCTTGGAAGTTAAAAAGGTGCTGTGTTTTGTGTGCCCAGTAGCGAGTTCTTCCAACTCCCGCGACGACCAATTTTGCTTCCTTTCTGACATTGTGAAGTTCTATGCAGAAGTCCGTCTGTCAAATCTGACAGATGGCGCGTAAACAAACAGGTACTCGCAGTGATGCTGTGACGTCATTTCGTAGACTGCGTATCGCAAATTATCGATAGAGGAAAAAGTCGCAAGCTCTATTTTGCGACGCGATTAATGAAACGCAAATTGCGCTGTGTCGCAAACTCGGTCGCATTTCTTGCGACTTGCGACTTTGCTGGATTTGCGATGCGACCATTAATGAAACGGGGCCCTGCGCACAATAAGATATAACCATCTGTTGCTTTCCTTTCACTCACTGCAGTAAGATTTACTGGAAATCTGGAGCTCTTCAAAAAGTTAAACCTGCATTATTTACCATCTAATGAACACACTAATATTTACTAAAAGCATATGTAATCTGCAATTTTTCATGTTCATGTGTTTAATTAGCCATGTCAAATGTATGTATGCTGCATGTTGTTTTTTTATCCTTATTGCAAAAGTATGTAATTTATTATAATATTCATATATAGTATTCCCATAAACACCTTTAATTAGCCCCCATATATTATATTATAAATATCACATAATTATCTGACTGACTGACTGACTGACTGACTGACTGACTGTGTGACTGGCTGGCTGGCTAATTGATTGATTTATTTATTTATTGATTGATTGATTGATTGATTGATCGATCGATTGATGGATGGATGGATGGATGGATGGATGGATGGATGGATGGATGGATGGATGGATGGATGATGGATGGATGGATGGATGGATGGATAGATGGATGGATGGATTGTATATATATTAAGGATAAAAACACAAAATCAGAAAACTTGTATTTGGTGAACGTCATTGTTTAGTAAACGTGCTGTATATATGTCATTAGACATTGCCTGAAATAGTGAATATTCAAACAATTATATAAATTATGTTCAAATTGTGTATAACAATGTTTATATATGGCCTTATCAAAACGTTGGAAATATTGATATAAATATGTTTTACATGTTTTTAATCAGAAAGTTATTGATTAACTTATACAAAACTCAAAATCAGAATAAGAAAATGGCAAAGTTATGCAAATTATACATATTGAAATATGTTCAAATTATGGAAAGAGTCGTGGTAGCCGAGACGATAATATTTATTATAAACCCTGATATGAAAGGCAGTACTTTGAGTTCAGAAAAACAATGATTGTCTGAACATCACTCTAGTGGTATCTAATGCTTCAAATACTATGAATAGCCTGCTATACATCAACAATGCATCTATTCATTCTTTATATCATAAATGTACTGCCTTGCATGCGTATGTTTACAATGAAAATAAGAAATTGTCTACAAGAAATATAATGTAATCAACCGATGCTAACCATTTTTCATTTATAAAGAATAAGAACAAGATGCACCTCTACCGTCGCCGGATTGGTGAAAAAATATCAGGCGCGTTAATCGTCTCGGCTACCACGACTCTTTCCATAACTTGAACATATTTCACTATCCATAATTTGCAATGCATTGCCATGAAAGCGTATGTTTTATTAGCCCACAACGCCAATACAGGTTATTTTGTGCAATCATTTCCTTTTGAAAAACACACATTAAAATACTATACCATTTCCCTTTTCCCCATCTCAGGTTTTTTAACAATTTCAACTTAGAAATAGATTAGTGTTAGCGGATTTCTACTTGTCCATATTTACCCGAGAGCAACACAATCATTCGGTGTACGTTCACGAGTATTTTTCGATTAACAATCGCTTTGTTATTTTCCCGCATTCTGCGCTTTGAATATTCGTATTGGGCAGAAAATGTTCAAGCCTTCAATAAACATATCATCTACTGGAAACCCTGGTCATAATTACACATATTCTCCAGAGGTCTTCGTAAATAATTAACCTTGATTTGATTGAAAACCTGTTTGCTTTTTTAAGATTCGGCGAAACCACAGGCGATATTTGCTTTAATCGTCTCGGATTTTGGTAATTTCATTCTTGTATTATATAGTAGTTTAATCTTCTCTGAGGCAGATCGCTGAGGGATAATCAGAAATGGTAAAGATATATATTTCCGCAACATGTGCGGGAAGAACTATGAGGCCGTATTGATATGTTTAAGAACGTTATCTATTGCCATATCCAATTAAGCAACTTGTATTGATCTTACTTAACAGTTCTTTCTTCGATATCTGATGATTATAATTAATAATTTGATAAACACAGTTTGATATAAACAATGTCTGGTTTGATGTATACGTTTGTGAGTGAAGTATCAAATTTTTGTCACATGCTTAATTTTCGATGTTTTATGAGCTTTCTTTTATATTACACGAATGGTATGTAATCATGTTTGTATGGTTAAATTTCATAGAAGTATTTGTTTCAAATACATAATGGACAATCTCATTAGCCATGAGCTTGTTTAGCAGATACTTCATGAGACAACGTCAAAGTGCAATAAAGATGGATAACATATAGTTTGAAATTGCTCATTACTACATAAATAATGTTGGGTTTCCGTCTTCAAATGGACAGCGAAACAGTAAATCCGGATGGAGAGGTCAAGTGAGTAAACAGGTGTATGAATATTAAACCTTAAAATTCTCTTAACTTCATAAAAAAATATATCAATATTGTATATTAATGTATAAACGCTATTACAAGGCAAGCTATTGGTGTTCAACAGAAAGATAATAGAAAACAGTATATGCATTTAAGCGTTGCACGAGAAAGGCAGTTAATTGAACTATATATCAAGTGTATGCACGAGGTATGGAGTATAACTACGTATCCAATTTGCTGATTGGCAGAGATACTCAATCCTTGCATCGAGTAAATTAATGTGTCTGAGATAATGTCTAACAAATAGAACAAAAAGAATCATAACCGGAAGTTGTCGGATTCTTAGTTTGTGGAAATTACAAATATACGATCGATATATAATTTGTTCCACAAGAACTGTACTTAATATATCAGTTATCAAGGGTCAAATTTGGACGTTTCAAAATGGCAGATATTATGTTAAATGTAAACCTAACCAAGTAAGTTAGGAAAGCAAACAAACTCACGTGAAATTATCTTTCAGATTTTTTAAAGACGTTTAATGGCATTTGATTCATTGGAAGATCGATGTTATAAAAAGCGAATTGTTGGCAGCATCCGTTTTTGTCATATTCATTTCATTCGTTTGAAACATCACACATTTTTCTTAACGCATACAATGTGGTATATGGCAGTGAAAATCAGCTTAAACCCGAAATATTTTTAACTTCAATTTTTTTTTCATAGTTTGTGCACACATGAGCAACAAACCCCTACGCGTCCTATCGAAGTGAAGGACCCTCGCGTGTCATATACATGTTTATCTGTATTTTTCTCAAAAATAACATTCCTTAGCATCAATCTTTATTTTCTCTTAAAAGGAGGGCTTCCAGAAACAGGTTCTACAAGAACAGAGATCAGCTTGTTTTGTAGAGTTTTGACATTTGGTTTTTTGCATTTCTTTAAAGCATTCCTCATTATTTCAATTTTGTGTAGACAAACTATTTTAGGAACATGTTTTTGTAGGCATATTACATTAAATTATCTCTCAAAGAGATGAACACATCAAATACATTACCCTTCTTAGCCCTCAAGAATTTTCCGCAGTACATACTGTGGCGTATTTTTTACTTTCCATCAATAATCTTGCCTTGAATCCTTTTCATGACTTTATGATTTGTTTTATACTACCGACATTTCGTGAAAATGCTTTTGACGTGCAAAACTAATCTGCAATTATTCGATTGATGTACTGATTACGTTTATGAAACAGTTTCAACTATTATTTTCATGAATGTCTAATGCAGTAAAACATGTAATTTAAAAGTTTGAATGAAACTAATTATTGTTACTTGTGATAAAGGCCACAATCTAAACGACTGTAACACCGGAAGACTTTTGAAGAATCTTTTAATATTGAAGTTAGATTAGGGAAATTTCAAAACAACTGTTTTTGCATTTAGAATCTGTAAGCGCCAAGATTTCCAGAGATGATCGATTTCATTATTTTGAAAGTTTTGCACAATTTATATTCATAGGATTCAGTGGCAACACATCTTGAATGATAATTATAAAGGGCTTGATTATACAAAATCGGAAATTGAAATGCAAAATAAAAACAAACAAACAAATAAAGATACTCATGAGAAATATTGACCAAACCGTTGGCAGTTGGCGCATGAATATCACTCGTTATGGGCATATACGAGGGTTGTCCAGAAAGTTTTGAGACTGTGTCTGTATTTCAAAACGTTTTAAATATAAATCAACAAACAATAAATAGCTGTGTATTTAGACTATTCACGAGTTTCCTTTTGAAACATGGAATTAAATAATCTCATAATAAGGGGGGAAATGGTTGTCAAGACAACCCATCTTGCGCTTCACGGATCACTTTGAAATTGACGTTTTCTGAAAATTGTTCACAATTCATATATACTACTCCGTCTGAATAAAAGAAGCCAAAACGTCATGTCAAAACATAATATGACAGTATGACGTCAGCTGCATCACTGCGTCAATTATTAACGCAATCTAACTGTAAACATGGCTGTAACGATCAGCGGAAGTAGAGAGGCATTTCGAAGATGTCGGAAAAAAATCCAACGTTGACGCACGCACGGAGCAGCGCGCTATGATCAAACACTGTGTTCGCAGCGGGATAACTCCTACAAATACTAATACGTTTCTAACACGGGATAAATAAAAGCCAGCATGTTCAAGGGCTTTGATATTTCGTTGACATGGATGTTTCAGTGACGGGCATGGAAATGTGTGCGATTTAAAGCGGAGCGGCAGACCGTCAGTTGTGAGTAAAAGTGACGCAAATTCAGTACAAGAAGACCGGCGGAGGAGAGTGAGGGAAATTGGCGAATCCCTTCAGCTAAAACGGACAGCTGCTGTTAATAATATCAAAAAAAGAGTGGAACGGACAGATATTCAAGCAATTGGTTGATTGTCACCGTAAGTGTGTACGTGCAGAAGGAGCGTATTTGGAAAAAACTGTAAATGACGTGACGCAATAGGACAACGAAGTGCTCCGTGGCTTTTTGTAATGATTATTGTATACGTTCACTTCGTAGTACATTGTTGAACCTTTCAGGATTTGTTTATATTAGAAACAATTGACAGCTGATTAAATTTTAAATGCATCCTATGAGTGGTAAGCTTTTTATGAATGCAGTCTCAAAACTTTCCGGACAACCCTCGTACACTTGTACAGTCAATACAAAAACAAACAAAACGTACTGGAAAATGTGCTTTTATATTTTATAATCATTCCGATATATTTTTAATATTTACAATCTCTAATTCATTCTGGTTTTGGAAACTTATGAAACCCCATCCATTGTCAGTGTGTGTGTGTATCACGTGTTAATTGCGTCATAAATGCTGCGTCGGAAGGCAATATTTTGTTTCAAATGAAGCGATTAAACAACGATAACTTTTGTCGACTTTTTAATTTTTGTCTTGGAACGAGCAATTTGCTTAACTGTCTGAAAACCAGTGATAAAAGATTGATGACAAAAAATCAGATCGCAGATTGTCATATTTCCGCTCCAAAATTGATGTTTTATGCATTTTTCTCAAACCATTAGTAACGGTTTAAGCCATAAAACATTAAATTTGGAATGGAAATATAAAAATCTGCGATCTGATCTTTTGGAAACAGTCTTTCATCACTGGTTTGCAGATATTTACGCAAAAATTACGCTTATTCCAAGACAAAAAATAATAAAGTTGGAAAGACGGTAAATATGTGAGAGTGCAGCTTAAAACACTTCGACAGACCTTTTCACAAATTATCCGGCTTATGTAGCACTGTCAAAACATTGAAAGAGCAAATGGAACGGGTGTTAAAAACACTATTTAGTTAAAACAGGCATACAGGCAGTATCATTATTTGAAGAATTTCAGAAATAATGGCTACATGCAGAAGCTTCGTTATGTTGTTGAAGCTGTGAATAAATCTATGCATTTGTTACTTCATGCAAAACTTTCGAAACAGGTCTCCAAATCGCCGAAATCTTTAAAACTAAAACTGATACTAGTTAAAAGAGTAGTTTGTCAACATTACCTGGGGAAGAAGATTCCTTTCAGCCTTTTACAGTGAATATGACCAAGTTATGATAATGGTAAGGTTTGTATTATGTTTCCTTCATTTAATACGGTTCAGGGAGCCTCAGTTTATAGTACATTGTGTCAAAATCCCGCCACCATACGCTGTCTCAATACTTAATTTAAGTGGTTTATAAATATCATGTGATATGTACTGTTGTTGAATTGTCGTACTTTCTTAAAGTCTTTAGTTTGTAGATACTATTCCAGTCAAAAATATGTCTTGTTAAAACAGATCATCTACTGGAAAACCTGATCATTTTATTCCTTATTCTCCAAAGGTCTTCGTAAGCCTATTAACCATGATATGATTGAGAATCCGTTTGCTGTTTTGAGTTATTTCAGTAACACCGCAAGAATAATCTACTTTTATCGTCTCAGTTATTTCGGAAATTCATTATTGTGTATTTAATCCTGGCTCTCAAAAAAAAACAGATTGCTGATGGATAATCGGTAACGGTTAATACCAGAAGCAATTTTAGGAGGAACAGTAACACCATTGATATTTTAAGAACGTTATCTGTTGCCATATCCATTACAAAAGCTTTTATCAATTTTAAAACACTTGTTTTTTCATCTTATGATTGGAATTAATAACAATCTTTGCTCATAAAGCAATCAAATGTAATTAAGATAGCCGGGACATACAGTTTTGATATTTACCGGAAAAACCGCAATTGATTTAGGTTTTAATTGAGAGGTAAAGCGCACTTAAACCTTAGCAAAAGATTTGTTTCTACTAAAGTAACTGATTGGCATTTCAGCGGGCTAATGGAACTGTTTGGTGTTTTTATGAATTGTTTAGATGTTCAGCCAAATCGTATTTCGGTCAGATATGTCGTATTTCATCAGGTCAACGTTATCGTCTTTCTAAATAGTGTATACATTGTAGAATTGTTGTGATCTTTCTTAAAGACAGTCCTTATAATACAGAATACAATAAAAAACGCATAATGCACATATAATTTACAAGACTAACACGGGCTCAATTATCAAATATTGATCATTGGCAAATAGGCAAATTCTCGCCAAGCTTCTTTGGTTTATATAAACCAGTTTAGAGAGACATTTATGATGTATCTAGATTTTTTCAACTTGACACTAGTATTTGAATATATGCAACAGTATCATTTCCCTTGCTTCTTACAGTTCTTTTTTGCATATGAACGGTGCATTTAATCTGCTCGTAAATATGATTAGAAATTGAATGGACGACTATAAAGAGGACACGATTGCCAGGCACGTATGTTTGTTTGAATGAGCACGACGGCAGTGGTAGACCCAATGGCCATTTTAAGTCCTTATTCTCAATAAACATCCAGTTTTTCAACTAAGATCCCTAAATATATAAGATGAAGCTGGCCACTTGGACGTAGGACGCCATTCATATGAACTTCAAATTCCTTTATGACAAAAAGAAGGGGTTGATTTGACTAAATATAGAGATAGAAACGAATGGACTATAGTGTCATCTGCAGCAGTTAGAAATTCGATCAAATACCTGGGCACCCATCTGAACCATTTTGGATATACGTTTGTGTCTAAAGTACAACAACAAACTGCATTCTACACTACAATTCTCCCTGTGTATTGTTTCCGTCGCTTACTTTAGTTAGTTTCTGGTTATCCCGAGAGTCACAAGCAAAGATGCACTTTGATAGGTGTTTTGTTCGTGGGTTTCTATTGTGCGCGACGTATCGATGTGTGTTCCTTTCGACCCCGCCCCCCCCCCCCCCCCAATAATATTCAATATTTGACACGTATGTCAGATCTCTTTCATATTACCCAGATGGTGTGTCATCGTGTATGTATTGTAAGTTTCGTATAAGAAAATGCTCGAATAATACATTTATCAAGCCTAGTTTCGAATACATTTATCGAAGCACAGGGAGACACACAGTGTCACAGTACAAAAAGCAGATATCATAAATGTTGAAATTTCTGAATAAATAAAGGTTTTTGGAACCGTTTTGGACAGGTCAGCGGTAAAAACTAATGTGTGAGTTCTCAACCTAAACGTTGTCCTAACTTTATCAATATTAAAACAAAATTGGGCATAAAAAAGGAATAAGCTTTCTAGAAAGGCAAACAAAGCCATTAAACAGATATATAACATGAAACAATATTTGTAGTAAAGCGTTGAATGAGAAAGGCAGGAAATTGAACTATATATCATATATACGAAGTACGAAACATATCTTCAATTTGATGATTGGTAGAGGCACCCAATCCTCCATCGAAGTAAATTGATGTGTTTGAAATAATGTCTTACCAATGGCTCAACGTCAGAACGTTAGACAGAAAGTTGTCTAGAACATATTGTTATTGCAAATTACAAATATACGATCGAAATAGAATTTGTTTCACAAGGACGGTATAATACATTGGTAATAAAGGGTCTAAATTGGACGTTGCTTAAGGGCAAGTATAATGTAAAAGATAAACCTAAACCGATTAAACTCCGAAAGCAAACGAACGCTTGTGTAATTGTTATGTGAATGTTCTGTAGACATTTAATGACACGTGATTATTAGGTTAACACTCAAAAGAAAATCGATGTTGTAAAAAGCAGCTAGTTTGCAGGATCTATTGTTATATTTATTTTCATTAATTTGGAACATCACAAATTTTTCTAACGCATCGAATGTGGTAGATGGCAGCAAAACTAGCTATAACCCTTTCTTTCCATTTCAAAACGTTGCCAATATGTTTTGTGCACGAATGAGTAATAAATCAAAGAACGGTCGTCATGTATTGTAATAAATGTTTATTCTCTAGCACTTGATGAAAATGAAATACGTTGAAAACTCGTGTGTTCGCCATTTGCTGTACTAAACTTAGAACTATTAACTATGTTTGTAAATAGTTTAAGATTTAAGTTTATTGGCAAAAACGGCATGGCCATTACAAACATTAGTATGGCGACATACATACTATAAACTTATGCAAAAACACACAGATACCAAAGTGTCATTTGCTAAGACAGAAAAAGCAGTTAGTTAAGGGAGAATTTTTGTATTTCATTGCAACTATAATATATCTAGCTGTATTTAACAATTTTCTGTTTGAGGTTGATAATAAGAAAACCTTCAGGATATCTATGGAATGTCAAGATGAAATACGTAGAAATAAGAAAGTTACATCTTAGTCTATTGTGAAGTATACAATATAAAGTTTAACTCACCTTTATTCACAGTTACGTTTCTATTGACTCTAAAAGCATCTGTATACCTACCAATTTGAATTTCTGTGCAGATAACCTTAATCATGTCATATAATTTCTTAAACTATCGTCTTTGATTTGATTTGATTTGATTTGAATTGTTGGGATAAGAGTGAGGTTTGTGCACATAAACTGGTTTAAACCCCCAGTAAATTTACATTTTACTGACCGTTCCAAGGCGGAACCTAACAATTCTTGATAAACATACCAATTATTTATATATATGTAGTATTTATGCACTGTGCTGTTTGTAGAGTTTTGTTCTATGTTTCTTGTTTGTGATTTTGTGTTCTATGTCTTTGGCGTTGCCCATTGCCACTAAACCGGGTTTATGTTTAAACTGTTTGCTACTGAGCATGTTTCTGTAGCTTTTTGCATATATATTGCACTAAATAATTTTCAAAAGAAAATAAGTGACTGTATAAAACAAAACAAAAAAAGCATAACGAATTCGTCTTGAAATCCTAGTTTAACTCATATTAACATCAAAGTGTGTTCTTACATTCCAGTATTAAGACCAACGAATTGGTAGCGAAATTCTGCTGTTTGCAATACACAGTACAGTGAGGGTTCGTTAATTTACTCCTAAAATATATTTCAGGAGCATAAAAAGCAGTATGGGTACAGAGGCAAACAAAGAAAATCTGTTTTTGACATCCAAACTATCACTTTGGCAAATAAAGATCAGTGTAAAGGTATATACAAATCACCTGGACTTAGGATCTGGACATCACAATATATTTTACAATATAGATTTAAAGATACTTCGACACACAGCATATCCCATTTATATCATATTACATAATGTGAAGATCTGCGAGATTTTTTTTCACTTTACTTGATTAAACATTACAGTCGTTTAAAACTTGCTGCGATACAGTCATACGCAAGGCATAGGAGCTTTCCAATGCATACGGATCAAAAGTCTTAAAAATGTATTTAATTGTTGACATACTATATTTTTTTATCTTTAACTTTCAACATTTAAGAGGCTATCCAAATGGATATAAGCGTTTTAATAGCTGAATTATGTCTTTCCGCCCAAAATTTAAATATTTAGGTACTGTGTTTATTTTGCAGAATCTGGTCGTTGCATTAACATGATTCCAACCAACCTGTCGTGTCCCCGTTCTAACTTGTGATTGTTGTCAACCTCATGTTTGGCCATAGGTCCAAAGTGCCCTGGATCGTTATAATTTATGATGTTGTGGCAACTGATTTATCAACTCAGTACAGCAGCTTTTGCAAATCATTGTAATATTAATAAATGGCGTATGAAAATATTGTATATGCTTTTGTTATAACAGGGCAGGCCCTGAAGCCGAACAAAGTAACACACACCACCTATTAAAGGCATAAGGATAAGGCTAACGTATACTTAACATGAGAAACACAGAGTGCAATCAACACATTCGGAACGCCTCTGCCATTTTCCGTCGAAAACAACGTCGTTATTATATATTTGATATTACTTTAGAAATATTCCAACTTAGGGACTAGTTCATAAATTGCAGAACAATGCTTTCAAAAGTTTCCACGTTGCATGATAAAATATGAAGTTTTGTTTGTTTAATATAATTTTACACTTTAATTGTTAATGAAACCTTAAATTACAACTATATATATATATATATATATATATATATTTATTTATTTTTATATATATATATATATATATATATATTCATACGCTATTATTTTCACTAAGCACGAAAGAGTTCCAGCAAAAAATACATTTTGACCTAATTTTGTTAAACTGAGGTGGTAGAAAAAGCATCTACCATAGCCGCTCGTGTAAGATAGGTTCGTCCCGACCCTCGAGCAGAGTGTTAGCGGAAACTCGGTAAACCTCGTTTGCACAAAACAACCTACGCTCGGGTCGGAATGAACCTATCTTACACTCTAGGCCATGGAAGATACTTATAATCTTTATCAAAAAATGTAGGGGTCGCCGCCAAAGAATAATCAGGGAAACAAGACCTTACAGCTGTCCCAATATTTATCAATAATTGTTTATTCATACAATAATCCTTATTGGAGGCAGCATGAACTTGGCATCAGTGCTTAAGTGAACTCGAATTTCATTGACCTCTCCAAGGCGGTTATTCCATACTTTATCGGTAAAGATATTTCGTTGCGTATTTGGTCTGTTTGTGATGTTTGTACCTGGGGTTTGTACATTTGTGGCTCTAGCTCATTTTTGATTTGCGCTGTAAACAGGGTTTATAAATTGATTTCTTTCTTTTCTTTCATAAACATTCAGGAAGTGTTGGTGCTTTCATCAAGACAACCGATTCGTTCTACCCATTCAAGCATCCTCTATACAGGAAGTTAACAGGCGCAAAACGTTTATAAATCAACTGGTTGTTTATCATTCAATATTTTGCTAATTGCAATTATCATAACATTAAAATGAATGTCTATTACTTAAGAACAGGAATTTCCTGTCCCAGAAGGCAAACAAACATTTCTGATAGAAGAAATTTACTTGAATAAGATTTATCCATGTGTGTGTGTTACAGTAAAATTGCTTGCTAAATTTTAACATTGTCTTTAGATGTTAACACTATCATATTTACACCTCAACTTCAATTCCTTAAATGAACTGCCTTGCGGCAATTGCGTTCATCAATCGATGAACGCAACATCTTCAGATATGTTCGGATCGTAATTCATTGCATGACAATATACATGAAAGCTATTGATCTTGTTATTGGTTGTATTGTGTCAGCAGGTCCCGTAAAATATAGATCTACATTTAAGAAAGTGTTAGTTTATTTTATTTTAATTATTGGTGCCAGAAGTGTTTCAATTTTTACGTTTTAAAGTAATTTCAACTGGTTGATTTTTTCCCGCGTTATTGTGACGTCATTTGAAAAAATGTTTCCGGTTATAGTCGGGTCGTTCTATTTACAGAATGGGTAAAAACGGATTACTGAAAGGTTTTCTTAAATGAAATGAAGTAGTTTTTTAACAATTCTTGAATGAAATAATGACTATTGGTGTAAATATAAGGAATGAATTGCGGGGTTGATGTCATTATCGGGGATATGAACGCAATTGGGTTGGTCAAAGTACGCATGGAGTCCTTCGGACTCCACACACATTGACCAACCCAATTGCGTTCATACTCCGATAATGACATCAACCCCGCAATTCATTCCTTAGATAAAGAACTTTTTTACGTCTAGGACATATGAAGTTGTTATTGTCAAACAATCGGTTAAACTATGGTTAAGCCGTGCACGGCCTTGTGTTATTAAAAATATGATAAGCTTTATTTCTTATCTATCAAGTTTTCATTACTTTAAATTAAACATTGTGTGTTCGGTAACTCAACGACTTATTGATACTTGGTATGCAATTAGCATTTTAGTAGAGCAAATGCCAAGATATATTAACCATCAGGCTTTCATGATTCATCAGCTATACCACATGTTATCATCCATATAAATTAAAGAATATAACAAATCGTAATACTAGAACATTATTTTTAATATTTAACTGACATTAGAATTGATAAATAAGTTTCCAAAAGTCAAAGCAGATGAACATGTACCTCAATAAACGGCAATTAAACGGCTAGCCTATTCCATAGCATGAGCAATTGACGGTTCTTGAGTTTAACGATTATTAAGCTGTTACCCTTTAAGACCAACAAGCACTTAGATCCCTGTTAAAATATTGTGGAAATTATTTTATTTTTTAATTGACTTCTTAAAGAAATAAATAGAATCCAGATTAAAGAGGTAATTGAGGGCTATTTGTTCTAATTGATCCGCTGAATCAATGGTGTGTGATTTTTTCTTATTTCTGTAACGTGCAGGCAATGAGTACGAAGACGTAGGCAAAGTTGTTGTTTCACGTAATAAGCGTAATGAAAACTGTTGGTTCTCAGTGATCCAATATTTACGTGGTAAAGTTGATCTTTAAATCAACAAAGTATGCTGTTCAAATACGCCTACGGCGTTTCTATAAGTCTTTAAGTCATAGCTTGCCGAAATACAACACACCATTGATGAAATAAGGTAACACTTACATTATAACAATAAAATTTTACCTGTATGGCAAATCAAAAGTGAAAAATTGTCGAAAGAGATAATAAAGCCACATTATAATAAAAGCTTATCAATTTAAGAGTCGGACCATCAATATTTGAGCATACTGCTATACGATCCAAACAATGTGATCAAACATTTTTTTATGGAAAAAGTCAAATGCTGATTACCAGTAACACCAAAACCAAACCAAAATGTAAACTTTATGAAAACAAAGGCATGCTTCAACATAATTAAATCTCGTCTATCGATAGTCTGGTCTGGTTAACCACAACGCTTTATGACACACTGGTTCATTGATTCTCTACAAACCACTGTTTTCTGTGTTATTAAGTGTAAATACATTTTTACATCGATTTTTCAGCAGCCCGAGTTTGGTAAATCTTGCAAACCTAACGTCTGGGATAGCTGTGGTATACTTTGACATTTAAGTTTGAATTAAAATGAAAATAACACTTGTTGAAATTAAAACTTACTTTTTGCACACATATGTTTTTTAATGTTAAATGCCTTACAGCAAATGTTGACCTGAGATGAACACAAACGTAAGTAACATTAGTATGTAAGCTAAATATATATGACACAACAGGAGTAGCAAAAAAACGTTTCTTCGCTACACATTTTTACTGTCAGTGTCCCTCGAGCGTTTCTATACATTTATTTCCACATTTTGTGTTGTGGAAAATACACTTTGATAGGCATTGCATATATCTTTAAATAAATGTCTTAAAAACTGCAGTAAAACTCGAAATGTACGTGTCCTAAAGAGACCCATCTGGGCTGTGCATTAGGTTCAGAGCGTTGCCAAGAGCGTCTTAGAAATTTATGAAAGCACAATATTAACAAAAATAACAGTAAATCCTTTCAGAATGTTTACTCAGGTAGCCCATAAACTTGAACATGTATTGAATTGGTGTTTTCAAATAGCTTATATTGTGATTGAAGCCAAACACATTTAATGATTAGTTGATCGGGGTTTAGTTTTGTAAGAAATGGGAAAGAGGACTGGATTTTTGTTTCATTAAGAAAATATTTAATTTCAAAACTGAACCCAAGTGTGAGCCTGAAATATGTGCAAATGGCAGGTAAAAAGTTAAGCAAAATTACACATATTTTCGCAGTAAGAGGTTGTATACTATTCCTATTAAATTAATTTATAACTATTTACTAGTTTGGCAGTATTTTAGACGTTGATGACAAATCATTTATATTAACATTTTAAAATATTACACTCCCTCACTGGAAGGAATTTGTTATGAAATTTCAATGTTTAATTTCCCATAGAAATAAATATATATTACACTCAGAAGAATCATTAACATGTATTGTGAATATTTGAGAAGAGGATGTTTGTATTATAATTACTCGCTTGGGTATATTATTTACAAAAGGAATATACTTAAAACTAAACGAAAGCGGAAAAAACAATTCAACAAAACCATTGTTTACAAAGGGGATACTATAATGCTGCTTTTACGTTCATGTGCTGAATTATTGATCACTTTTTTGTGTCAATGTTAACTTAAAACTTTGTGGTGTCTTCTATGAGTTATATAGTACACATTTAGCACAAAGCATTTTAATGTTTTCCTTAGGTTATTCAAAGATTGAATTATTATTATTATTATTATTATTATTATTATTATTATTATTATTATTATTATTATCGATATTATTTTTATCAATATTATTATTAATATTCTTGCTGTTGTTGTTGTTGTTGTTGTTGTTGTTATATTTTTATATGGTATAAGGATGACTACTCAATTGTTAGACGACTTTACCATATCGAGCCATGCACTCGTTTAAGCAAGAACAATAAAGCTCTCTCATAGTGACACACAATCGGAAGATTTTATGCTAAGGAAATATTTGAAAAGATGTTGAGTTCATTGCCGATAATATCAGACAAAACTATTTATTATTGTCCAATAAACGAACATTGATAAGGTCGTTGAAGAAACGTTAAATAAACAGATAATTATTTAAAGAAAACAATGCAAAGTTTTGGGTTGCTTGACTTTGTTTTTGCTGAGATATAGCGTGTCGCTCCGCTTGTATTCAAGTATGTGACTCAAGAAATAAAAAGGAAATATGTATGTTTGCATATTGAGTGTATATTGGAAACATTCATACCTACCTAAAGCCTACATGAAAACGGTTAGCGTCAACTAGTCAGCTCTTAAACAGGGCAGTCAGGACATAAAAATCTGGGAAATATTGGAACGTTGATTGAACGATATTCATTGTTTCAGTAGTAAATAAGTGTCAGGTTTAGGCATGAGACATTCGTTTTGTATTTTTGTAATCAGTTATGTAAAGCATCATTTTTCCGGTGGCATCCGTGCATGACAATGTGAAAATAAACTATCGAATCATTGATGTCAGGGCACCAAGGGTCAGGTTGAGAACGCCTCGTCATCTTTTTAATGACTGAAAGTACACCAAGTGCATTGTGGAAAGTCATATTTGCCATTGATTGTACAAATATATATGATGGCGGTCTGGGTCGCTTTTCTTGCCAGATTCCCTCGCTCTAATCGGATGGAGCGCTTCAGTCAGTAGTCTGTGATACAAAATAACAACAACCAAAACAAGTATCTAAGTATTCGTCTTCGAATTAAATTTCACTTTCCAAGATCATCTTACATGAAGATCAATCTAAAAACAGGCTGATATTATCCTGTTATTCTAATATTAAGAACCTGCGAAGATGTTCACAAATAAAATATTTGGTCAGCGCTAAGAGACACCTTTAATCGGACTAATCGGGGGAAAAGTTGAACAATACTTCATGTATTACCTGAGTTCTTCGTTCGTTTTTTATATTCCTCTAACTAGACTGACCGTGTATTTCTCTCCTGTCATTTAGACCGGCATTAGTTTCGCAATTTCGGGTCTAATTGCATTACATGTCGACTGTTCCGTCAACTAGTCATTTTCATTTGTGCCTATTGGAGGGTTATTGAACACATAAATATGCGCAATAAAACACCTAGTGCTGCACTATATTAGATAACGTCACATATGGACAATTAAAATAAAATTGCGCCTTCGAAGATTTTATTTACCTGAATAACTAAAAAAGCAAATACGATCGAATTAAATGCTGCTACCAAGCAAGAAGCTGTTTACTACTCTGAGTAGCTGTAAGTTAAACGCTGTAGCATAAACATATTCATAAAAAATGTCATAGTCAGCGAAAAGGTGAGACCCGTAGGGATGTGTCACAACAAGGCGTCAAATGCCTGTGGTTAAAACTAAAATACAATAAGCTGAAGTATATTGGAGGCAGCCCGCTTTACATGAACTTATTCTCTTTCGTTGCCATATTCCTTCTTGCCAAAATTGTTCCAATATACCTGAACATTGGAGTTGATATCAATTAATCAACCAAGCAGACAGCTGATTTCTTTACGGTTATTTTTTTAAAAAGTCAAACAGATATTTTCATAAAATTTATTCCTGTATAAGACATTTACTAAAAAATATACACTGTGTTACATCTTAAGGTTATAAGTAAATTACTTACAACAGCATTTGAAAGGAAATGTTTCCAATGACTTGATAACTTTGATATTTGGCGACAGGCTCTACCGGTACCGAGATAAAACTAATTTGTTTCAGCCTAGTACACTGTTTGGTCTTATCTAAAGCATTCCTCGGTAATTCAATTCTGTATAGACATACTATTTTAAGAATCAGTTTCTGCATGCATATTATAATAAATTATCTCTCAAAGAGATGAGCACTTCAAAGACATTACCCTTCTAAGTCCTCTAAAATACCATACAGTACAAACCGTAAGGTTAATTTTGCTTTCAATTAATATGCTTACTTCTCTAAAATCCATTTAATGACATATGATAAGTGTCCTATTACAAACATTATGTTGAAGTGCGTTGACGTGCCAAACTAATCTGCAATGATTTGATTGATGAGGTACTTACATGCGTTTATGAAACGTATTCATATATTATTTTCATCAATGTCTGATGCAGTTTAACATGTAGCCCTAAACTTAGCTTTACGCTGTAAAAGCTTGATTGAAACTAATTCTTTAGTGATAATGGCTGCACTGTTAACGCCTATAACACCGACATTTGTCAAGAATTTTGATAAGTTCAGGCAACCGAAGGACTAGAAAAATAAAAAATAACTACACGAAGAAAAGTGTTTTTTTTTCTAAAAGACTTATTATGATCTCCAAATGGATGTCTCTGTAAATTGCATTGATTTTTGTGAACTTCTTTGCATCAACATTAACATCAAATCCTTTTGTACCTCATCAAAGATAAAATAAAATGTATTTTATGGAAGCTTCAATTATTTGAGCTTAGCCCAAGATTTTCAAGAAATAATTACCGACCGCCAGCTGTGTCCAATCTTCTAATTGACAGCTCTGCAGGGTTTGTTATCATTATTATATATAATATTACAGAAACAAGCTCAGTAGTCGAAGGTTTAAACATAATTCTTGTTTAATCTCACAGCGTAAACGTCAAAGACATAGATTACTTAAACAAAAAATTTAAATACATTGGCGTGGCCCTGAAGCGCCCGTTTATTTTTTATATAACTTTTATGATAAAAGAAAAAAAACGATTGTCTGAATATCAAACTAATAGTTGTTTATGCGTTGCAAATGCTTCTAATACTGTGATTAGACAGCTACAACAACAATGTTTCTTTATATGATGTATTTTATTTCATTGGTATGTTTATAATATAATCTTCTCTATATTTACTCGAGAACAGCACAATAATTCTGTGTACGTTCATAAGCATTGTTCGATTAACAAACGCTTAGGATTTTGATTGTTCGTAGTCGGTAGAAAATGTTAAAGCAATGTATATGCCTTGTATATACGTATAATCTTCTGAAAGCCTTGGTCATATTTATGCTTTTCTTCTCCATAAATCTTCGTTAGCCTATTTACCATGATATGATTGACAACCTGTTTGTTTGTTTTTTAGATTAGTTTTACGTTTAAGCGATACCGCAGGAGATATTTGCGTTTATCTTCTAAGATTTTGGAAATTTGATTTTTGTGTTACATAATCTGTTTATCATCCTAGAGGAAGATCGCTGATGGATAATCAGTAAAGGTAAAGAGATAAGATATCTTTACTCAACATGTGTGGGAAGAAACTACAATGCCGTATTGATATTTTAAGACGTTTTCTGTTGCCTTATCTGTTTCAACAACTTTTATTAACTTTCAAACAGTTGTTTTTTGTCGATATTTGATGACTAGAATTTATAATTTGATAAACACAATTTGATATAAATAATCTTTGATAATAAAACAGTTGAAATTCAGCTTGCTTCTTTTAGTCTGAATGTAATAGATTGCGTGGAAAAACAGTTATAAAATTCACCGGGAACTGCAATTGGGATAGAGGAACGAGAATTGCACAACAAAACATAGGCAAGAGATATCTTTCTGCTTTACTAAGGTAACTGATTGGCATCTCAGGACGATCCACTTTTTGGACTGATATGAGTTATTATGATTTGTTTTAGCTGAACTATAGAATTGTTATGATCTCTTTCGAAGACAGTTCTTATAATAAAGAGTAGTATAAAAACAAAGTGCAAATATACTTCACAAAACAATAAACTAACATACGCTTCCTTATCGAAAACTTTCCCAAACAAGGAAATACGCGCCAAACTTCTTTGTTGGTTAACAGTAAGCTTTATATAAAAAACAGTATAGAGAGACATACATTAATGACGCATTTTGACTATGTCTCCTTAAAAATGGTAATTCAATACCGTACTAAAGTACTCTTTTTCTTGCTTCATACAACAAACTACAGTATGTAATTTAAACGGTGCATTTAATGTTTTCGTACATATGATTAGAAAATGAATTATCAGATAGAGAATACAATTGCCAGGTACATTTGTTTGAATAATTGACCACCAGAGGCATGCAGTGGTTGCCCCAGGTCACCTTCAAATCCTCCCACTCAATTCGCCACTTGGACGCGTAAGTAATATTAAGTATTTTATTTCAACTAATTATAACGAAAAAAAGAATGGAAAATAGTGTCATCGGCGGCGGTAAGAAAAGTGATCAGATGCCTGTGGTGCCCATGAGAACCATGTGGATGTACCTTTTATGTTGGTAATACAACCACAACATGCATTATACAAAACCATTCTCATTGTTCTCTGTATAGTGCTGTCATCGCCGAATTTAGTCTATTTCTGCTTTCAACCAGAGTCGCCAGCAAGGATGCAGTTAGTTTTACGTTGTTCGAAGTATACCTTGATTAGTGAGGAATCACGTTTTGATGGACATAAAAAAATAAAATAAAACAATGGACAAGCCGGGTAGCCATGACCCTGTTACAAGACACTTCATAAGACTCACAGCGTCACATTATAAAAAAGAAAGATATCAAGTAGTTTGGAATGTCTGTATGATTAAATATATGGTTTACCGAATCAGAAGTTTACTTGGATTTTAAACAAGTGTATGGGTACTCAACCTAAACATTGTTCGAACATTATAAACAATAAAATAACATGAACAGGTATAAGGTATAAGCCTTATTTAAAGGCAAACAATACTGTTCAACAGAGGGATAACATAAGTTAACATATGTAGCGAAGCGTTGCATGAGAAAGGCAGGTAATTGGACTATGAATTGGTAGAAGTACCCAAACCTTGTATCGAGTAACTTGATGTGTCTGAGATAATGTCGAAGCAACAGAACAAATAGAGTCAAAACCAGAGATTCTTAGTTTTCTGGTTCATAGTTTGTGGAAATTTTGAATTTACAATCGAATTATAATTTGTTCCACAAGTACTGTATTATAAATTGGAAACTATGGGTCTAAATTGGACGTTTTTAGAGCACGTTTTATGTACAAGATAAACTTTACGAAATGCATTCGGAAAGCAAACGAACAAGCGTGAAATTATTTTTTGTGATCGTTTGTAGACATTTAATGACATCTTATAATTAGGCTTTCAATCATTTTAAAAAAAATCGATGTAATAAAAAGCGGCTCGTTGGAAGCATCCGCTTTTGTCATTGGTATTTTCATTAATTGAAAACATCACACATTTTCCTAACGCATATAATGTGGTAAAATGAAATGCAAATCTGCTATAACCGTAAATTATTTTTTTCATTTTAAAATAGTTCTCAAAATATGTTTGCCCAAATGAGTAATTAAGGACGGAAGGCAAGTATTGTAATTATTGTATAATTATCTTCTAGCATAGAAATTTGATGAAAGAGAAATACGTTGAAAGGTCTTGTGTGTGGTATTTTTAGATATTCAGCTTTAATGAACTTAGAAATGTTAACTTATTGTTATAAATAGTTCCAGCTCAGAGTCTGGCCATCACAAATATAAGTATTTCGACATACGGACGATCAACACATACAAAAAACACAAACAATTAAGTTTCATTTTCTAAGAAAGTAGTTAGTACTTAAGAAACGGTTCAGATGTAAAATTGAATTATTTACATATTTGATTGAACTTATATAATCGTTTAATACGATTCAGTCATACATGAGATGAAATGATTGCAGAGGCTTTTTAATGCATATAGATAAAAGTCATATAGTCAATGTAATTAGTTGTCGGCTTTTATGCATATTCAAAGTATTTTGATTGATCTATGGAAATCAAAGAGGTTATCCAAATGGAAATACTGACATTAGCGTTTTAAAGCTTGAATTGTGTCCATCCGCAAAATCATAATTAGATACAAAGTTTTATTTTGCAGCGGCTAACAATTACATAAACATAATCCTGAGCACACTGTCCGGCTTCTAATCTGTGATTGTCGTCAACCTCTTTTTCCACCTTTGCATGGAAAGTGCAAACTAAGCAAAAACTCATTTGGGGCTTGAGCTGGTTTTCTGGCTTCCAACGCAATAGTTTTCAATTAGTGCAAAAATCAACATATCAGCCTTATCACACTCTAAATGACCGCTACAGAGGATTGAAGAAATCAAGCATCTTATATGATCCATAGCTATCCGAGAGAGTAATATCAGGTAAAAAAAATTCATACATTCATAACTGATCACAATTAATTGTATTCCTGGAAACTTTAACTGTCTCATAAAACCCCCATAGGATGTTGAGCTTGGTAAAGATTAAGCATAGTAACAAGTGTTTGTTCACCCAACCACGACCATACACCTAGTGTCATTTTACAGTCATATCCAGTCAAAAGGGTGTGAACAAACGGGTGTTCCACCCCCACGCACCCAATGCCTGTGGCTGGATCTGCTTACATAATGAGCTGTATAAAACAGTATATTGGAGTCATAATAGCGAACCTTAACATATACGTAATTCGGAAGTTAGCGCGTGAAGACATAACAACGGTTATATCGTTGTCATATTCACTCTTGCCTGGTTAGAACAACTAAAACACTGTCAGTAAACCTGAGCATTTGATTTTATATCCATTTATCCATACACCAGACAGCCGATTTCTTTACGGTTATTATTTCATAAAGTCTTAATGTATTTTCAAACAATTTATACCTGTAAAATGTAATTTCCTCAAAATTATACATTCTGTAACATCTAAACGTTTAATGTATATTACTTACTACAGGATATGAAAGAAAATGTGTTCAGTGGCTTGATAGTTTTGATATTTGTCGACAGGCTCTGCCAGTACCTAGATAAACCTTTTTCATAAAGTTTCGGCCCTGTGTTTTGTTTTCTCTAAAGCATTCCGTAGTAATGCATGCTCGTTTTGACAAACTATTTTAGGAACCTGTTTTTACATATAATATTAAATTACCCTTTAAAGAGATGAACACTTCAAAGACATTACCCTTCTGAGTCATCAAAAATACGAAACAGTACATAATGTGAGGTTCAGTTTACTTTCAACCAATATTCTTACTCATCTTAAATCGCTTTGATGACGTTATGATATGTTTTATATTACAGACATTATGTGGAAGTGCTTTGACGTGCAAAACTAATCTGCAATTATTTGATTGATGAGGTTATTTCATGCGATTATAAAACGTTTTCAAATATAATTTACATCAATGTCTAATGCAGTTAAACATAAACTCCTAATAACTAATTTAAGCTGAAGAAATTAATTGAGACTACTCATAGTCATTAGCGATAATGGCAGCACTGTTTACTCATATAACATCAGCCTTGTCAAGAATGATTTTGATATGTGTATTGCACCCGAAAGCCTAGAAGCCAATTAAAATAACTACAGGAAGAAAAGTATTTTCTTCTGAAAGACTCAATTTCAACTATAAATGGATGTTCCTGTAAATTGCATTGATTCTTGTGAAGTATTTTGAATATGCATTAAAGTTCTGCGATTCGTTCAGTTTGGATTCAACAATTACATCAATTGCTTCAGTACCTTATTTAAGCATCATATAAAATGTATTTCATAACTGTGATATGAACTGTTTACGTAAATGTCATGTAAGCTTATTAATACATTGTTATTTTGGAATTAAAAGCGCATAGCATACATTTTTACTCGCTTGGGTTTACTTTAAAATTCAAAGGGTAAAAATTGCAAATCGTAAGCCTTACGGTTTATTAACTCTTTTTTTTCTCTGCATCCCTACGTTCTTATTATTGTGTCGAGCTCACTATTTCCACTCAACTCATCGGGACAAAACAAAAACTGTATAGGAAAATGGGCTTCTATTATCAATCAGAGTTAGGGGGGTTTCTGCTTTACAATATTGATTGATACAGCTTCCTGTGCTGTATTTAGGATATAAGTACCTATTTGTGCTATAAGTTCCTATTGGTGATAGTAGCTAGTGGTGTTATTAAAGACCTATTGGGGCTATTGTGTGCCCAATTTTGATGTTTCATGTGATATTTTGCATTATAAAATTTTGCTTATATTCACTAAAAGCCACAATTAAGAGGGTTATTCGTCAACTATTCAGTTTGTTTAGATTTTATTAACCCTTTTACCGTGGACATCACCATGTCATCATCAGGAGAAAGTTAATATACATCTTTCTTCGCCTCGGTCGACAATATTTACCTTAGTTTGTCACCCTCAAGGATGTCAATATTTATGTTATAGTTTATGTTGTCTGCAGTGTTAAATGTTCATGTGCTTAACTCGCCTTTGCAAACATATGTATGCTGCATGTTTTTATCTTTATTACTTGCATGTGACTTATTATAATATCCATATACAGTATTCTCATAAACACCTGTAACTATACTCCTGTCAATTATTGTAATAAATACAATATAATTATACTATAAGAATCACTATTTCAAATCATAATGTTGAAAAACAAGATTACAAATTCTAAAATTTATAGTTAAATGTACATGGGCAAGATAAGAATTTATAGCATGATAAAAAAATTCGATCTATTTATCTAAGATGGGGTAATAAAGTATCTTTTGCGTTGCTAATGCAAAAAGGTTTTAGAACGATATCCAGCTGAAAGCGACGCTTGGTAAGTGACAAAAATGTACAGCCGCTATAATAATCTCGGCCACCACGACCATAATTCGAACATATTTCAGTATCTATAATTTGCAAAGAGTGCCTTGCATTTACCCACAACTCTAATACAAGTTATTTTGTGCTATTATTTTTTAAACACATATTAAAAACATCTGGAAATGCTAAACGATTTCATTAGTTTTCCCTTTCAGATATTTTATTATTTCGACTTTAGAGATAGCTCTGTGTAAATGGATTTCAACTTGTCCATATTTACCCGAGAACAACGCAACCATTTTATGTACGTTCACACGCATTGTTCGATTAACAATCGCTTTAGTTTTTGCCCGTCCTCTGCGCTTCCATTATTCATAGTGGGTAGAAAATGTTCAAGCAAGATGTAGGCCTTCTACAAATGTATCATCTACTGCAAACCCTGTTCATCATATAATTATTCTCCAGATTAATAAGATTAAGATATGATTAATTTCAGCGAAACCGCAGGAGATATTTGCTTTTATCGTCTCAGATTTTGGAAATTTCATTATTGTGTTATATGACCTTTCTATCATCTCTTAGGAAGATCGCTGATGCATAATCAGTACTGGTAAAGAGATCAGCAATATTTCCACAACATGCTTGGAAGATCTATATAATGCCATTTAGATATCTTTAAGACGTTTTGTATTGCCATATTTATTTCAAAAACGTTTATTAAATTTGAAAGATTGGTTTCTTTGATATTTGATTTGGAATTATTAATTTGATAAACACAGTTTGATACAAACAATCTTTGTTAAGAACGTCATTGCTTCTTTTAGTTTCATGTAATAGATAACGAGGACATAAAGTTATGGAATCTACTGGAAACTGCAATTGTAATAGAGGAAAAGTCTGAAGATAGCACAACCAAAACTTAAACAAGAGATTTTTTCCGCTTTACTAAGATACTCGATTGGCATCTCTGGGTGCTTATGACGCTACGCTCAGTGATGGCTTTCAAGCGTTCTTAGGACGTTCAGCCCAATCTCATTTTTAGGATGGATATGTGTTGTTATTTTTAGTAGATTAATGTGATCCTTATCCTAAATAGTGTAGAAATACTTAACTGTATAATTGTTATGATATCTCCTTAAGACAGTTCGTAGGGACGCATGCAGGATTTGACTTAAGAAGGTGGGGGTAAAATAGAGGCGTTACCTTTAGGCTTACGCCATTCCCTCAGAACCAATATTAATTTTGTTCAAAGATGGGGGTCCCAAAAAATGTTATCAATTTTAAGGCCGAAATGGTGCATTTCGGGCATATATTTTTTCTCCAAAAATAAAAAGTTAACTTGGACAATTTAAGGGGGGATGCGCCGGATGGCAAAATATTAACTTGGAACTCCTTTATGACAATAAGGAAGGGTTTGATTTGACAGAATATATCGAACTCAGTGTCATCGGCGGCGTTTAGAATTGTGATCAATTAACTGAACAATCATGTGAACCATTTTGGATATACATTTTGTGTTTGAAATACAACCACAACAGGCATTCTACAATTACATGCTCATGTTTCACTATATTGCTGTCATCACATAACTTAGTTAGTTCTTGATAAGCCACAGAGTCGTCACCAAAGATGTAGTTATCTAGGAGTCTTGTTTAAGGGTTACTTTTGTGCGGGAGGTATCGAGATTAAGAACAAAACGTTACTCACATATTAAATATTCGACAATTATATTAGCACTCTTCCATGATGTCATGTGTTTTTGGTAAGTTTTAGATAAGAAATCGTTACAAATACTACCACAGTCACGCCCAGTAGCTATGACCTTGTTTAGAAGATATTTCTTGTGACTTAGATCGACACACAGTGTCACAGAACAAACAAGACATAATAATTTTGAAATTTCTGTATAAACAAATGTTTTGGTGACCGCTTTAAACCGGTAAGCTAAATAGTAGGTCACTGGGACGTTTAAACTAGAATATAAGTACTCTACTTCAAAATTGTCAGAGTTTTATCAATATTTAAAAAATATATGATTATACAGCTATGAGCTTTCTCGAAAGGCAAACACTATTCAACAAAACGATTACATTAGACAACATTTGTAGTAAAGCGTTGAAAGAGAAAGGCAGATAATTGAACTATCTATCAAGTGAAAGAAGTACGAAATAAAACTTCAAATCCAATTTGTTGATTGGTAGAGACATACAATCCTTCATCGAAGTAAATTAATGTGTTTGAAATAATGTCTAAACAAGAGTGCAAAAAGAACCAGAGATTCGTAAAGTGGTCTGGAACATATTGTTGGTGGAAGTAAAAAATATACGATCGAAATAGAATTTGTCCCACAAGGACGGTATTATATATTGGTAATTAAGGGTCTAAATTGGGTGTTGCTTTAGGGCAAAAATTTTGTAAAAGATACACTTAACGAAATAGGTAAGGTCAGCAAACAAACCCGCGAGAAAATATTGTGTGAATATTCTGTAGACAAAAAGTGACACTTGATTATTACGGAATGCCGTTAGGGCCATCGCCTAAGAATGTGTTGATCTGAAACGCGGCACACATTAGTACGATGATGAAAACGCGAAATCATGAAACTACGATGGTGAAAACGCGGCAGTAGTATGATGAAAACGCGACGGTACGATAACGAAAACGCGATCATACGACAGTACGATGATGATAACGCTATACACTATCGTGTTTTCACCATCGCACTTTCGCGTTTTCATCATCGTAATATCGTGATTTCGCGTTTTCATCATCGTACTGTCGCGTTTTCATCATCGCACTGTCATGTTTTATCGTCGTACTGTCGTGTTTTCACCATCGTACTATCGCGTTTTCATCATCGTTCTGTTGTGTTTTCATCATCGTACTATCGCGTTTTCATCATCGTTCTGTTGTGTTTTCATCATCGTACTGTCGTGTTTTTATCATTGTACTATCGCTTTTCGGTACACGCGCATAGAAGAATAGACCAACCATGTGACAAAAGTCTGTTTTAGTGGTGCTTGTATAAAGTCATTGAATCATGTCTTCAACTGAAGGTATAATCACGCATTTTGAATTTAACTGAAATACTGTTCAGTAAAAGTTTAAACAGCATAATAAAGTTTAAATTATGAATTGTCTTTATACAATAAAACCAACCAGTCAAAACAGTATCTTCGAACAGTTTTCCAAATGCAATACCTCTGAGGTCACATAATCATCATCATCGTTGTAGTAGTAGTAGTAGTAGTGGTAGTGGTAGTGGTAGTGGTAGTGGTAGTGGTAGTGGTAGTAGTAGTAGTAGTAGTAGTAGTAGTAGTAGTAGTAGTAGTAGTAGTAGTAGTAGTAGTAGTGGTAGTGGTAGTGGTAGTGGTAGTCGTGGAAGTTGTAGTAGTAGTGGTGAATGGTAGTAGTGGTAGTTGTGATAATGGTAGTGGTAGTGGTAGTGGCAGTGGCAGTGGCAGTAGCAGAAGCAATAGTAGTCGTAGTAGAATTATCATTCTTAAAAAAAGACATGTGCTCTTTTCAGGTTTATATAACGTGGCGTCATTTTACTTCAGGATGTGTCATTCGCTTGAACGCTGTGCTATTGTTAGATTTTTTTCTAAACGACTGGAGAGTTTACGAGACGTTTCTTAAACGCCTTAGTAATTGTCATTCAGTTGGTCATTATTATGGTCGTACATTTACGATCATTGCAGATCGTAAAAATGTTATGAAACGCACCCGTGAATATGGTAGATAGCATCAAAACCCTTTAACCCTCAATTATTTTATATTTCAAAAAGTTGCCAAAATGGTGCTGCACAAATGAGTAATAAATCCCTACACGTCCTGTCGATGTAGTGGTGCCGGACCGTTGGTTGTCATATATTTCGAAGGATAGACGTCAAATCTTGTAATAATTGTATATCCTCTAGCCTGTGATGAATAGGAAATACGCTGAAAAGTCTTGTGTGTGCTACTGTATAAATTTAGCTTTATTGAACTTAGAAATGTTAACCAATTATTATCAATAGTTCAAGCTCTAAAGTTAATTGGCAAAACGGCATGTAAATGCCATTGGCCATTACAAACATAACAATGTCGATACACATACCATAAACATATACAAAACAGAACGTTGTACAATTCAATTCCCAGGGTAGATTTTCATACTTTACAGCTTTGATATATTTATCTGCATTTAACAGTTTTCTAATTGAAGTGGATAATAAGAAAAGCTTCAACATATTTTTGTAAAGTAAGGATGAATTGCCGACTAGATAGTTCGATCTAAGTCTATTGTTAAGTATACAATATAAAGAGAAACTCACCTTTCATCTTTTTTAAACAAAACAATTACATTCATATTGACTCTTGAAACACCTATAAATCCATTTGTTTTAATTTCCAATTCATATGCTGATACTCCTTAACATGTCAAATATTTAGTGATCTATTGTAAAGTATACCATTACAAGTCAAACTCAGCTTTTATCATATTAACAGAACAACATTTACATTACTATTCACTCCTGAAACGCCTGTTTATATACCAGTTTTAATTTCTAATTTATGTGCAGATAATCCTTAACATGTAATTTATTCTCTTAAACTATCGTCTTTGAACTACACTAAATATATCCAAACGAATATAAGTTTATGGTACAATATAAAATTAGGCATAGCGAATTCTTCATTGAAACAAAGGATATAACATATACACATAAACGTGTATTCTTACATTCATTAGATGATCAATAATATAATTTATCTTTTTGCTCTTCATGAGCTATTCTAAAAATAATAAGCAATACATGTATTTTATTGTTCATAAATTCTTTACAAAGAAAACATAAAGGAAACCTGCCAACTTGTCTATACACAACACAGTTTGTTCCTTTACTCTTAAAATATATTTCAGGAACATAATTAAAATTACATTAAATTATCTCCCAAAGAG
Organism: Mya arenaria; assembly: GCF_026914265.1. Lineage (NCBI taxonomy): Eukaryota > Metazoa > Mollusca > Bivalvia > Myida > Myidae > Mya > Mya arenaria. The sequence goes on from NC_069123.1 coordinate 63,381,524, forward strand.
ATAAACGCTTCAAAGACATTCCTTCTTTGTCCTCCAGAATACCCTACTTCAAATACCATGAGCTGTATTTTACCTTCAAGGAATATGCTTACTCGTCTAAAATCCATTTCATGACTATATGATTTGTTTTATTCTACAGACATTACGTAGAAATGCTTTGGCGAGCAAAACTGATACGCAGAAAGTATGTAAACCTCAAAATGAAGTTTATTCTTAGTAACTTTGAATACAACTATTTATTGTTATAAGTAATAAGGGAAACAATATACGATTATAACCTTTCAAGAATCATTTAAATATTAAATAATTGATATTTGGAAACTCCAGACACGTAGCATACCATACTCTCCATACTCATCGAATCTTGTTAATTAACAAAATATTCAAAGGGTGAAAAATTGTAAATCTTAATATGTTTTAAAACGTTGTAAGGTTTAGGGGGTATACATTTCATCTGTGCCTCTCTCCTTTCTTAAACGTGTACCTGCACCCCCACTAGAACTCACTAAATTAGATGTGTTATTCAACTCCATTCGCCGGGAATCCCAACACTCCGCCTGCTTTCCACGAAGGATGCATTTAGTAAACATTCGTACACTTAGCTTTGCTTTGGGGAAATATAAAAAACTGGTGAATTCAGAACGTGTTAGTGCCAAGATTTTCAGAGATGATCGATTTCATAATTTTAGACAGGTTTTGCACAATATATCTTCATAAGATCCAATGACAATACATTTGGAACAATAATATTGAAGACATGCTTTTACAAATCGGAAATTAAAATGCAAAATAAATACTCCCGTGGAGTATTTACCAGACCGATGGCAATCGGCAGCTAAACATCGCTTTTGGTCTAGTTACGGGCCTTTAAGTGGCATTTAGAGCGTTTTTGTTGATAATAAACTAGTAAGGATTCTTTATTTGTTTTGACAGTTTAATTTTGAAAACCGGTTTTATCCTCTTTCGAAAATCGAAACATGTTTTTGAAACTAGCGAACACCCCCCTTCCCCCCCCAACCCCTCCGGATGCGTTTTCGTTTCTTTCGTTCGAATCGAAAACTAGCTTACTTTGAAAAACCAACATGGCGGAAAGTTATCCAACATGGCGGAAAGTTATCCAACATGGCGGAAAGTTATCCAACATGTGTGTTGCAACATTATTTAGTTTAGACATGCAAACGACCATCTGCGGTATCATTGTTTTGAACGATTCAGAATCATATCTACATGCAGAAACTCCAAAATGTTGTTGAAGCTGTACACAAAACCATAATAAATATTATTGCAAATGTACTGTTTTTCAAATGTCGTACGTTCTTGAAGTCTAAAGTTTATCATTGGTGGTTTTGACAATATTAAGTAGATTTAAGAACAATTAATTGTGATGTAGACTAAAGTTCGATGGCGGATATACCATAAGGCATAGCTTATCAGAGTAATAAAGACAAATGTACATATAAATACAGTACATATTATGTAAATGTATGTACGAGAGTTTCTGCTTTACAATTACAATTCCATGTTCATCTTTGTACCTATGGAAACAGTATATCATACATATTCCAAACACGTAAATTACTATGATTAGTAATCTCTCCAGAGGTCTTCGTAAACCTTTTAACAATGATTTGATTGACACCCTGTTTGCGCTTTCTACGGTTTATTTTAGCAAAGGAGCAGAAAAAATGTTTTGAGCGTCTTAGTTCTTTTGGAAAATTCATAATTGTGTTATATAATTATTTAATCATCTCTGAAACAGATCGCTGATGGATAATCAGTAACGGTTAGGACAATATGTTCGGAAGAGCTGAAATGCCGAATTGATAGTTTTTACGAACGTTCTCTGTTGCCATATCCATTACAAAAGTTTTTATGAATTTGCAAACAGTTGTTTCTCCAATCTGAGGATGATATATCATAATATGATATAAATAGTTTGATGTAAACAATCTTTGGTAATAAAGCAATCGAATGTAATTTAGTAACTGGGACATAAACTTGAAACTTACCGTGAATCCGCAATTGAGATTGAGGTTATCAAGTGAGATACTTTACTAAAGTAACTCATTGGCGTTTCGGCGGGCTGATGGAACTGTTTGGTGTGTTTTTAAGACTTATTTAGATGTTCAGCCCAATCTAATTTTCGGTAAGATATGTTGCATTATAGTAATTGTATTAGGTGAAGGTTATCTAGCACACCGAATATGCATTTCCGGTGAATTCGGCCATGCTGGAAATTTCAATCTGGAACCCCCATGCCGGATGAGCCACGCGCTGTGACGTAATCTTTTTTTATTTATTTATTATACACTTAAGAACTGTCTTCAAGAGAGAGCATAACAATTATAGTACATTACACAATTAGGAAGACGATTAATAATACCTGTCCAATAAGGACGAGTACATTGCTATCGTCGCTTCATTAAGTTTCTGTAAAACTCCCCAAGAGTCACAAGCAAAGATGAAATTAGTTCGGAGTCGTGTTTTGGTGTTACTTATGTACGTGAGGTATCGGGTTAAATAAACACACATAATTAATTTGCGACAAGTATAGCTGAGGTCGTATGGTAAATTTTCATATGAGTTATTACTCGAAATAGTATAATAGTGAAGCCAAGTTGCTATGACTCTGTTTTAATTTCATTTATTGAGTCACAGAGAGACACACAGTGTCACAGTAAGAAAAAGACAGATAGCATATAATTTGAATTTTTATATAAATAAATGTTTTTGGGACCGCCTTTGAACGGTCAGAGAAACGAGAGTTCACTGGGAGGTTAAAACTTGAGTATGATTACTCAACCTAAAAATTGTCCAAACATTATCAATATTAAACAAAATTGAGCATAAAAACATAAGCTTTCTAAAAAGGCAAACAGTTCTATTCAATAGAAAAATAGCATGAAACAACATTTGTAGTAAAACGTTGTATGAGAAAAGCAGATAATTAAACTATATATCAAGTGTACGAAGAACGTAGAATAACTTCGATTCCCATATGTTGATTGGCAAAGGCTCCCAATCCTTTATTGATGTGAATTGATGTCTTTGAAATAATATCGCACCAACAGTACAAAAAAGATTGAGGACCAGAGATTCTTTTAGTTGTCTAGAGTATATTGTTTGGGGAAATTACAAATAAACGATCGATAAAGAATTTGTTTCACAAGGACGGTATAATACATTGGTAATAAATGGTCTAAATTGGACGTTGCTTTAGGGCAAGTATAATGTTAAAGATAAACCTAAACAAATTATGTTCGTACAGCAAGCGAACGCTTGTGAAATTGCTATTTGAATGTTCTGTAGACAATAAACACCACTTGATTATTTACACTCAATTGTAAAAAGCGGCACGTCGGCAGGATCTGTTTTTGTCATATTTCTTCTCATTAATTTAGAACATCACACACTTTTTCGTAACGCATCGAATGTGGTTGGTAGCAGCAAAACTAGCTATAACCCTTAAGTACTTTCCACTTCAAAGAGTTGTCAAAATATGTTGTGCACAAATGAGTTATAAATTAAAGGACAGACTTATACGTTATAAGTTGAAAACTCGTTTTTGTGACATTGTATAAATTTCAGCTTTATTGAACTTAGATATGTTAACTAATTATTATAAATAGCTAAAGCCTTAAGTTTATTGGAAAGACGGAATATAAATAACTATGGTCATTACAATATGGGTATGACGATATACACATATACAAAAAAACACAAATACTGAAGTGGCAATTGCTAAGAGATAAAAAAGTAGTTAATACTATAGAAACTGTTCAGTTTTCAGGGTAGAGTTTCTATATTCCATTGCAGCTTTGAGATATCTAGCTGCTTTTAACCGTTTTACTTTTCAAGTTGAGATAAATAATAATAATAAAACCTTAATCATATATATGGAATGTCAGGATGAGTTACCTAGATAGTTAGATCTTAGTCTATTGTAAATTTAACATAAAACACTTTTAAATAACAACATTTCCATTTCTATTGACTCTTTAAGCACCTGTTTACATACCAATTTCAATTACTAGTCTATGTGCAGATAATCTTAAACATGACATATACTTTTTAAAACTATCAACTTTGGTCTGCACTGAATAACTCTCAAACGAAAATAGGTTGCTGTATAGTACAAAACAGATTTAGGTAAAACGAATAATTCGTGTAAAAATAGTCTAACTCATTTTAACATAAAGTTTATTTTTGCATTCAATCATGAAGGTATTCAATAATAGAGTTAGTTATTTTGTCCTACATGCGCGATTCTTATAAACAATAAGCACACAGTTTATTGTATTCAGTATTATGTTCATAGGAGAATTAACATATTTCATGAATTTTAATCAACAATGTACATACGTTTCTTTACATAGAAAAATATAGAGGAATTCTGCTGAGCTATCCATACACAGCACTGTTCGGGGTTCGTTCGCTTACTCCTAAAATATATATATTTCAGGAATATAATACGCAATTCATCAACTTCGTGTATTTAAAGACACCCCATACTTCAGAACTATACAATAAAATGGGTACAATCACAGAGGCAAACAAAGAAATCAATTTTTGACATCGAAACCTTTACTTTCGCAAACCCAGATAACAAATTGGCCAGTCTTAGAGCCTGGTATTTAACCAATTTCACAGCAATTTACAGATATGAACTAAATCAACCATTTTGTTTATTTTGTTAGTTATATGAAATTGAGTGTCTCTATCTAGTTCTTTTTTTCAAACACGCAACTTTTGAATTAATCTAAATTTATTTTTCAGGCCAGGATAAATATATGATGGTATATACAATCCACCTGGGGCCGTATTCAATAAGCACTTAGTGAATATTTTCAACCTAATGAGAATTTCGTAATTTTTGACAACGATTATTTTTAATACCCGCTACTTTTCATCAGATTTATTCATATGCATATATTGCTTAGACTATTGTCTTGCTTATTTTCATGTTTTTTGGTGAACAAACATTGTTCGTTTTCTTAAAATTCAAATTAGAAAAATGACAATTGTTCACTAAGTTGAAAATTATTACTAAGATGCTTATTGAATACGGCCCCTGGTCTTCATCACAATGTCATCAGTTGATAAGATTATATTACAGATTTAAAGATACAATCTCTATCAAATTCCCAAAACCACTCTACTCTGTTAGATGTTAACATCATTGATCGACATATTTGATTGAACAAACACAGTCGCTTAAAATTGACTACGATACAGTTTTATGTAAGGCATAGGCGTTTTTGTACTTAGTTTTAGTTTTGTATGTAATTATAAACAGTACCGAACAGTTTTTTTATGCATGTAATAGTCATAGTTTATTGTGACATATAAGTACATTTAAGCAACTCAAACTATAAGACATAAGGTAATAGCACATAGAATGCATCTTATTAGGAAGTTTTAAACATTTCACAAGGTAAAGAATATAAAGCATGTCCACTTTACATATATTTTGGTAAATCTTGTATTAAGTTCAAAACATAGTGAATAGTAACATAATGAAAACAGTGGTATTAATCTTAGATAAAATATCACATTGCATTAAATGTTATGAACGTACCGTTGAAGAGCTTCGTATTAACATAATATTTCAGATTTATTATCTGACGACAGTAACTGTACAAGTTAAAACATACTAGGTCGTAGTCTATAGTATCGTTTTATATATTTCTGTCTTATTTGTTGGTAAAAACGACAAATAAAGATAAAAGGGAATTAACCTCCACTAGCATCTGCATTACCAAATCTGGCATACACGTAACTGTCCTTCTAATCTATTTTTGGCCATACCTTCCTGTATGAGCTCGTAGATTATGAGCAGACGCTCGTTGTTTCGTTAGGGCAACTCTAAGGTATTTTGAAATAATATTTTCTAAATATGGTTCAATATCAAGTGAAATTTTGACATGTACATATAAGGTCAGTATACCATTGGCATTCATTCCTTCATGCAAAAATTCATCAAATACCCTTTGTTTAAAAAAAGAATAAAAACATCAGCATCCACATTGGCAGCATTTTCATCAACTTCAAAATATTCATACATAGCTAACATTTGCTTTACGTTAGCAAACCAGTTTGGTTTATCATTTTCAACACTCAAATGGTTATTCGAAATCATAGCCTTCAAAATAACGTTGTCCGTTTGATACAACTTGAACCAAAACTTAATTAGACTTACTACAGCCCAACTTCACAACCATATGAAACAATTGAATACAAAATCATCCAAAAACTGTAACGCATAGTCTTGTATTGTTTAATATTACGTAACAACGTATTCATTGCTTTCAATGCCTTTCCGTGCAAAGCCTTTATATTAAGATTAAAATTACCAGTATTAATTAATGTAACTCCAAAATATGATTAAAAATAAGATAAGATTAAAATATTTTACAACGTTGTCGGTTTCGTTACCATATACCCATAACTCATTTCTTTTTAAGCCACCACTTTTTCTAAAAACTACTATTTTCGTCTTAGCAACGTTTACTTCTAAGCCTCAGTTTGTACAATAGTTTAAAAGTCTATCGAACGAGGTTTGAAGATATATGTCTGGTATACTGTACACATATTGTCAGCAAACAATAAACGTATGAGATATAACTCATTTATGTCTAAACCACAATTTATCCTATTTTGTATATATAGCTCTAGCTATGCATATGGATCAAAGTCTTATAATCAATATATTTAACTGTCGACTTATAAAGTACAAACATTATGTGTTATGTCTAAACTTTTAACAACAAAGAGGACTTCCAAATGGATATTATGATATAAGCGTTTTAATGGTTGAATTGAGAACGTCTGCAGAATCATACTTTTGTCTTATAAACTATGTTTAATTTTGCAGGAACTAACAATTGCTTAAACATGAGCCTGATCTTTCAGCCTTCTCATCTGTGATTGACTTTAACCTCCTTTTTGACCATATGCCCACAGTGCCCTGGATTGTTAAACAGGTATTGCCTTCTCGGAAAAAAGTTTCATTTCATGGACCCGACCGACGCCCTGAATGCCCCAACTTCGACGTTTATGAAATATTGACTAGAGTAAGTAGTCACAGCTTATTCTATTAAACATGTTTACGGTTCTTTATTATAAGTAGGGCATTTTCATTCAATTTTTACTATCAACGGGACCGTTTCGTAAAAGGATCGTAGTCGTCAATAATCTTAAGTACGGCATAACTGACACTAAATGGATATCTTATATTTCCCCAATTTTAGTCCAATGTTGATACTGGCAAAGGTGTAATTAAAATGGTAAACAACTCTTGTATATATTTTCAATTTACACCAAAGATCGACTTAGATTTTGATTTAAACGGTCCTCTGGACTACTGAAAAACAAGACATTTTAACGAAGAGGGACGAATCCAACAACCATTTTATCAATGACATCTTACATGTGTTGCCGGTCGGTCGAAAGAAATCCTACCCCGAGTTCAAATTTCCGAAGCATCACTAGTAGTAATTGTTACATTTAATAATAACCCTGGTTGCTTATTTTTTTAAGTTTCCTGTCAAATTTATCGTAGAACATTAATAATGGCGCTTTTTAGACGTCGATATTCTCTTCGAAATAATTATATTTTTAGATATTTGCTTAGAATCATTTCTTCCAATATTACAAGAGAGATTTCACTAGTTGAAAGACGAGAAATGCTTGCTACCACTTGGGATTAAGATTAATCAGCGCCAAAATTGAAGGCTTAAAATGTGTGACATTAGGTTTAGAAGTATTTCTTAAATCGTTGTTCTGTTTAAAAAAACAACATATTTATGCATAGTATACATCACCTTTAGCTGTTCAAGTCGAGTATCATTATCAGTAAAATAAGGAACAGAATGCGTCTAGATGAAGCCTCATACAATCACAACTTGTCGAGCCTCATACCAATCTTTTAGGCATGTGGGTCTTCTTGGAAATCTAAACAGACATAATGAATATACGTCTTTGTGTATACATCATTACCTCAATTGTGCGCAATGCTTATACTAACTTAACCTTCTTGTAGTGGTATGTTTTGTAGCAAGACAATGTAAGATGATTAAGTAAAATGTTGACTGATGCCCCTTTGCATGCTTTTAGAAAGCCAAATATGATTACTTGTCAAGGAATGGAAATATATGATGTTTGTGTCCATTGATTTCCATGAATAATACAGTTGCATTTGATTTCCCAAGTTTATGTAAACTATGATTACATAATAATATGTAGTTACTGCCGTTTACTTATAAGTGTTATTTACTAGACCGCAATACCGCATTAAAACCATGGACATTCTGAGTACAACTGCCATTGGCTGATTCATTACTAAAGCCTTTTTTATTTTTGGCTTAGATTTGTTAGTTTTTTTCATTGGTAAATAAGCCTGATTACCAATATCCCAACCGACTGTAAGTTATATATAAGGGGCGCTCTTTCCATGTATGAATAAAACTGTGCCGGATCCGTTGTCTAGTGGTAACTCAATCGACTGTCAATCCACGATTCGCAGCTTCGAATCCTCGCCGTACCACTAAGATAAACGAATCGTCTTCTGTTGAGGGAAATTCAAAGTGGTTCTTCGTGGCAGTGCTATACACTGGTGCATAGTAAAGAATCAGGTTAGCCTCGAACCAGGGTTACATTTTGTTTTTGTACTATGCTCCAAAAAATCTTAAATGATAAACAATCTTATCGGAGCACTCGCCGAAAAAGCCTTGCCCGAGTGAGAGTCTTAATAACCTTGATCATTCAGTTTCAAGTCGCTATGGATCAGAAAAACCTTTGTCTATGAAACCTAAAGCATATTCCTATTCATTGTAACTTGCACTGCTTCTGTTTATGATGTTTCTCTTAAAAACCTCGGTTCCTCTAAAATGTGTTTTACTAAATATTTAAACGCTATTTATTAACATATTGAATATATGAACTTAGCTAAATTAAACGTCATCCTAAGTAAGACTGCAAGTGTCAGATGTGTTACATAGCCTTATAATGAAATAGTACAGCTCGAAAGTCAAACAGAATAAAAATAGACGCAAACATAAGTAAATACCTTTGCTGGCATGTCCTTGCAATATGTTAAAAGTATTTGCATGTAGGCAATGCCTTACTAACAATTCAAACAATTTTGTCCTATTATTTTATTGTGTTGTCACGTTAGTGATTGATTTAACTTACATAACTGACATGCTGCGCCTCAGACAAAAAAATGATAATGCAAAATGAATTGGTTGGCAGCGTGGCAAAATTGGCAATATTATCAATCAGAAAATGCCATGTCTTATAACAATACGTATATATAACACTCAATAAATTGTGTATTGTTAGAAACATTCTTTGAACAGCATACTTTGAATATAAATGTCGGTGGTATAGGTCTATCGCCATGCTCTGATCCCTTTAATTAATCAGCTGTGCTTTCGACAATAGGTCGACTGAAAGAGAGAAAGGATAATGTAAAACGAAATTGGCCTTGACAGGTATTCCTACAAGCAAAGTTATTACGAAACTAGCTTATTTTGAGGAATTTCATAAGTGCCAAAGATCATCTTAATATTGATTCGACCAGCTTCTTGGTACAATTATTACAAAATTATATATTTTTGAAATAGTATAATTACCGTGATTTATTTACCAGCACCAGTAACCATAGTATAATAAAGAACATGTGTGAGATATGGCCCTCTTTTACATCCAAGTTTGGCTTTGTTCAAACGTTATTACGTACCAGGTAATCTTTTTTTCACCATTGTAAAATGTGTTACGGCTTTTTGTATAAATATTGAGAGTATGAAAAAGTGTAAATTTCTCATTATGATGATAACTATAAAGTGGCTTATCTCATTACAGAGAAAATTTGTCCCACGAGTCTTTGGTACATGAACTCTTTTTTTTACAAACCATGTGTATTTCAAATAATCGGGTCAACAATGGTCAGCTAAACATAATGGTTAGTTATAAATACGAAAATCTATGAAAAAGTGAAATATTGAATGAAATCGTGTTTATCGTACACCGAATAGTTCAGTAAGGCAGTTTGCTTACGAGAAGTGGAGGTTTTTGCCCAAAAAAAGCCTTCTCTCGTTCTGTGGTTTGAATAGTTATTGTAGTGATTATGTTGCATGTTTATTTAAGGCTAAAAGATAAATAGCATTTAGACATCCTTTATCACCATTGCAATGCATTGGGCCTTCATGTTTATACATCTGTAAACTAACACTAAAAAACATTTTATATTATTCGGAATTAAGAATTATAATTTGCTCCTTTCAGCAAATCAAAAAGTTAACTAAATAGTGTGATGAATTAGTTGAGTATCGTGAGAGTATGTGTTCTTAATGACGCTGATGATATATATTTTGGAATGTCTACCGTGAATTAGTAAATTTTCAGCAATGGCAATTATTGTTAAGATGGTTAAATTTATATAGAAGCAACTAAGGATACGTAAGGTAGGCCAATGTCAATTTTGCATACATTAGTAGACTCAAATCACAATTACGCTTACGCACATATTAAACTTGCTAGTTGCTATATATATCATATAAATTGAGTGAATCTAGATGTGTTTAATCATTTATTTCCTATGTTACTTTTATATATGGTTTGCTATATTAAAGTCAGAAGACGACATCGCTTAGCGTTTGAATGAACGAAAGTGCTATACGTATTAAAAAAATTAAGTCTAATCAGAAACTTATTATGATTGAATTTGGTCAATAGAAACGTCCACTTATCCATTGTTTGCAATAATAAGACACCTAATTTCTTAGAATATTCTGATTAAACGATTAGATCAATGCCATAATAAAATAGGCAACTTTGTTGATCGGCTAGAAATTGCAAAACCGACCAACAAAGCATAGTTTTGCACCACAGCCATCGTGCTGTTCTGCTAACCAGGCGGCCCCGCGGACAAATGAAATTCATCCATTTATTGAAATGTAAATATTAGTTAAAGGGATATCTTTAGAAATTGTTACTAAATGATAATATTGCGGTATGTGCGACAACGTTCTGGTAATAAGTGCCAGTCGTTCAAATATTATATGCATTGTCACTCTGAAAAAGACGCTGACAATGTCATTAAGTAATACGTGGAAATCCACTGCACTATTTATATTTTTTACCACTGCGCCATTGTAACGGCTGCTATGTTTGGACGGAAACTTCTCGTGGATCATGAATAATGTATCATATGAATCAAAGCGTTGTGGAAGGACTCCCTTCTATCATCAACGGTGTTGACATAAACGCGGAAGGAAGCGTGTTTAGTGAAAAACACGTTTAGTTGTAGTTTCGAAGAAATAAATTGACCGCATATTCCCGAAAAAGTGCATAAGTTTTAAAAGAATTCAGTTTACGGAAATTCTAACAAGCAATCCGTTTTTTCTTGACATACCATTCGAATGTTATCGACCTGTCACGGAAATCGACGGACGCTACGCAAACACAACGGCTTCTGGCTAATCACATATGGCAGAAAATAGCTAACGCCCATAGTAGACGAAAAACTATAAACAAAATTGTCGAAAAGATCACTGTGGAGGAGCGACCACCGGAACTTGCTCACTATTTGAGCATCTGTCATCGGTATTCGCGACGGAAGGAAGCGTTGCAGCGGTAAGTTTAAGACCAATATTTGCTCTTCTTCCTCGTATTTCACCTTGTTATGTTGATTTTGTATACTGACGATAATTTCCCCAGCTCCGAAAATTCAGAAAATGCTATAACACTGTCGAGATTTGTAAAAATGACCAAAAAACTATGCTTTGCTCACTCAAAAATATTCGCCGTTTGTTACAAAAGGCCCCCGTATCGTCTTAACAGAGTCATAAATAAAAAAAAAGTGAAGCGACCAATTTATTTGCCCAGTTGTCTAATATTCAAGTTTAAGCAAAATTGATGGAATATTCGCAAAGATACGGACTCCGGAATATGTTGTTGACTGTACTGAGACTTGATAATACCTGCACTGAGACTTGTGCCAAAAAGGATGAGTAAAATTGAAATGTCTACATGTAGAAAGGTGAATTATCTCGGAAAGTATTAGAGATACTGTTTTGAAACTTGACATGTTTTTTTTCATTATGAAAAGAGCAATTAATTACAAGTATAGTTACAGCTAACTCCATTTGTGCGATGTGTGTTTTTCCCGTGTATAAAAGCTGACTTTCTGCGCTTAAAAAAGTTTTTGATTATAAATATGTAAAGACAGTTGGATAAACATCGGTACAGGTTTTTGATAAATGGTTGTGAACAATTGTTGTAGGCTGTTGCTACTAATTCTTATTAACATGCACCTACACGTAGGCGAGACGTCAAACTTTTCTAAAGGATCCTAGCAGTTTCCCATTTTTGGGAACAGATGGTGACTACGGTCCACTTCATATCCTAAAAATAGAAATATATTATTGGCTTCTCTCCAATAAATACCAGTAGGAAACATGTCACATCCTGGGTATGTCCCATATTTAGAAACAGATGGTTCAGGTCCACTGCACAGAAATAGTTCTGGTCTACTGTGGATAGTGGCCATTGTTGTTAAAACAGAAAAATCTTTCAACGGCTTTTCACAATAAGTTATTGTGTGTGTGCGGAAGGGCCGCAGAACTTGCCCTGTGACATTTTTGCAATGATATAAAATGGGTCAATTGCACACCGGGTTCACTGTTACTAAAATAGAAAATTTATCAGTTATTATTAAATGCAAAGAAACAAACTTCATGAACGCCTTAGGGCAAATTCTCCCCTCTTGTTCCAAGTTTTCCGGCCAGTTATGTGAAAAAAAAATTCTGAACTACGAAGCCGTTCCAAAAGACATGTAATATACCGTCCATCGGCTCATTAGTTCGATTTGTTGAAGAAAAAGTAGAGCTACTGTATTGTGCCGTCTGCATGAAATGTTTTACTGTTGGTCATACAGTTGTTAGTTATTGATGAATTTGGTTTAGATTTGGACATGAATTAATTGAGTCTTTTAGACAGGACCTCCAGACTGACCTGCTATTATGTGACCTTCATCCCTAAATGCCATTGACCTAATTTGACTTAAAAACATTGTGTGCTCTATTTAGGGAGAGTTTTGTTTGATTTTAAAATGATCTCATTTAAAATATCGTGTTTATCATTTCAGAATCGAGATGACATTCCAGTGCTTTTATTGCACTTTGTCCACAGAGATTTACGCCGACGTGATCACCCATTTGATTGAAGCTCATACGTTGGATGAAATAAAATTTAAACCAGTTAATGATGAAACTGTTAAAAATTTTTCGTACAAAATAACTCCTGATCTGTGTAGAGAACAAGGTCGAACTCTCACTATTGACGATACAAATGCTGCGATACATGTGTCCAGAAGAGGTGTATTGCCAAAGAAAAGTCCTTTAAAAAAAATAAGACATGATTCAACGTTTAGTGTAAACGAATTTGAGATAATAGAAAAAGAAAATTTTGAGGAAAACAAAGATGTAGGTTCTGAATACCAAGAACTAATCAGAAATTTTACCAGATGTCAACTCTTTAAAGGACTGTGGAAGAGAGAAAGACTTCGTTTGTTTTCATCGGCTGATTAGTGAGGCACGATTTCCCTTGGACAATATTGCATTTCTCTTTTTTCTCGATGTTGTGAGATGGTTTTCGTTAGATAAATCTACAGCCTTCATGCGTTACAGTGATGAGTGCAAGTTATTCTGGCGCACAGGTTATAAACTATTTCGTGGGCGATTTATAAGATTAATGGGTGGACCAAAAAAATAGTGGTCAAGTGCCATAGTGTGAGGATTCATTAAGTTTCTATTCTGCAACGGATTCAAAAGTGAATTTCATTGTTTCAGATCGAAAAGTACTACAAGAAGACACTAAATTGATTTCCAAAGAAACCCTTGGAATCATCAGAAATATGATAGATGATATATCTCGAAATGATCCTGATCAATTATCAAGTTACAAACTTTGTGTTGATGGGAAAAAGTTTAATCCATCTTCAAAGGGTAAAGTAGATTTATGGAGATTCGAAGATCATCCTACGTTTGAAGAGAAAAGGAATCGTTTGAAAAGTGAACAAAACACTTTCATCACATATATTCGAAAACTAGAGAGGCAAGTAGAACTAGGGCATTCTATTTTAAGTGAAATTACAACGGATTTCGGCCACAGCTGCAGAGAGTTGGTGAAAATATTAAGCAATATAATAAAAGATTTAAGATTCATAAAAGTTAAGAAAGAGATTTCATTGAAGAAATTATAGGATCAAATTGAAGGTGACTGAAGAGCAAGCAGTTGTGCTATAATTATAAGTAGTCTGCGGACAAGCATCTACCACATCGAGAACTGTATAGAAGACATTTTAAGCACGAATGATAAGCTTTGCAAATTTGCAGCTGCAGCATCTACGGGTATAACAAATTGCTTTTCAATGGAGGATAAAGTTGATCTGGCGAAACAGGAAAATTATGTTTGTCTTGGATGTGCAAACGATGTAAATACAGACAGTGCTCTTATAAAACAGCGGTTTCAGGCATGGAAGGAACTACGAAAGTCTTGTCCTGTGACTATAAATAAAGCGGTAGGATTAGAAGGTCTGAAGCAACAAAAGTTACACCTCGATATCAAGTCAGGGAGAAAAGAACCTGAGCCTGTACCGGACGATTTGCAGCGTAAATTTGATTATTGGACGAGAAATGAATTAAATGCTGTCGCTTCCCTAGTGTCAACGGTTTTCCCAGCATTTGAAGCTGGTGCTTCATTATATGAAGAAGGTTGCTATGTTGTTGAAAACGACGGCAGGCCATCTATCGTTATTATTCCAGATGGTAGCTTGAGGAAAGATTCAAACGTGCTGGCAGGCATTGAAATAAAATGCCCCATGCCTAGAAAGATATACACAAACCCAGTTCAATATACTTTACCTCATTACTATGTTCCACAAGTGCTGAGTGAAATGAACTGCCTCAGTGTAACACAACTGTATTTTGTATACTTTGGCCAAGAATCAACTGCTGTGCACATTGAAGATTTCGATGAGAAACTCTGGAATGATCTTGTTGTTGAAGTGAACAGCCTGGACCATGAGCGAACTCCTAAAAGATTGAGTCCGAACATCCCAAACTTGAAACAGAGCATTGAACAATTCAAGACATCTAAAGTTTGACTGATAGCTGAGGTTAAATCGAAAATGCCAACTCGTGTGTTCATCCAGATTAATCAGCTGGAAGAATATATCATACGAATAGCGACAAGTTTGATTATACTGTATTGTTATCAGAAATTCACAAAGCTTTTATTCGAGGGAAGGACGCTGTCAAAGCAAGTGATGAATTGTGCTCTAAAAAGGCAAATGAAGTACTTGTTTTTATCTTGGCTGACCTAGACAGAATTCACAAACAGGAGATGTCCAGTGCGTTTCCAATAGCTTACGCGTTTAAGGGGTACAGTATGAAATCTTGTGGGATGTGAAGCATGATTGAAACTGTTCTGTTTGAGCTTAATGTCAGAGGAATATACACACCTGTTGTGTCTTATGACGGTCAATGGGCTTCACTGGCATTCAGGACGAAGCATGGAAGTGCTATCACACTTTAAGAACTTCAAAGGCAGGTGTACAATGACGTAAAAGCAAGAAAGAAAGCAGACATAACTAAATCGATATTTGAAAGAGGAGTTGTTAAATCAGATGAATCACTTGAGAATGAAATATATTATTGCTATGATCAAGATAGAAAGGCAGTTCAAGTTTCTGTAAAACAGGGTGTAATTTTGTTTAAACCATCGGTGAATATAAAACATCTGTATGAAGTAAAGAGAAAGAAAATCAAGAAAAGAAAAGAAACGGATGACGAAACTACAGAAAATGGTACAGAAGAACTATTGTATGTCGTTCCCTGGGAAGCTTTAGAGACATTAAACGATGACGAAATGCAGCTATTGAACAAAGTAAACGAAAGTAACACATTACCACTGATTGATTCACTTGGCCATGAAACAAAACAAACTATTAACCTGTGTGAAGCATTAGTGTCTGAAATGTTTGAATGTGATGACCTTTCAGAGCCCGATACAAGTCGTGCAAGCGCAACATAATTAGCTGATGGGATTGAGCAAATGGATATTGATGGCAGCACAAATGACGAGCAACAGACTGAACGAACGCAAAGAATTTTAGATAAAGATGACATTGCAACTATGTAAGGAAAGCTTCAGTCAGATGAAAATGCAACTTCTAAATGGAAAAACAAATCTGTTGACGATTTTGAAAATATAATCAAAGATAGTAAGAAAATAAAATCAGCCTTGACAAAGAATGAAATGATTGCGTATCTGACTTCAGTTGCACAATGTTTGTCCAAAGCGAAATTTCATTTCTGTAAGTCCTGGAACAAAACTAAATTGGCAGACTACATTCGAACACTTATATGTGAATCACCTGTTCAACAATGTACTACCGCGAAAAAGAGAAGACGACGTAACCCACAGAGACTTGTTACATTATGCAGACGAGTAATCAACCAAATTCCAAAGTCAATTCTAAATGCAGTGGTTGCGGAACATGAAATGGTTAATGAAGTTATACATTGGCGTGAAAACAGTCCATTTGCAACTGTGACTGAAGTTGGTAGGGAAAACGTGACATGGTTTTCATTCCCTGAATACAAGTCTGGAACGTTGTCATACATTTTTTCCCTCCTAGATGTGCACCATCTTATAACAAACTGTCGAATAAAGGTATGCAAAGATGGAATACCTGAGAGAGGGATAAATAAGCAGGCATGGAGTTTCGTTGCAAAGTCCAATACAACAAAACTGAAGATTTCACATGTGGAGGACCTGGTGGACAAGCAAAGTGATGCGATAGCACGAGAAACATTCTCTGAGGCAAATGTGCAGCAAGTATCCAAAGGAAGCTGCATTCTGTAAATAAGTCAGAGAGTTTTACGAGGCGGAAGATGAACCGGGCCTCAGCGTTCATGAGAGGTATCGCCGACGGATTGCATTTAGAACATGGCTACTTGAGGGTGTGAATTTTTGTCAATTTCCACCTTACGGATGTTATATCAGAGGCATTCCCAATATAATGTTTCAAGGGTTTCTCACGAATATTGAGAGACGACTTCAGCTGTTCCCATTCATCAAGTCTAGACGTTACAACGTTAGGGCCCTTGGCAGTCTAGAGGCCGAAAATCTTTTTGGGCAATTTCAAGACTAAGATCCCAAAGGCAGTGGTGTGATGAAAGCAGAAGACATCAGCGTTAGAACATGCTTGCAAGTTGCTTCAAGTTAGATTGTTGCCTGATCGACCTTTTCATATGTCATTGTCCAGAGCCAAGGTTTATCCAACCAATGAGTTACTGACAGAAAGTGGCGTGGATGACAGTGGGCGCGGACTCTTTGTATATCCAACTTTTGTCAGCCAGATAACGTTGAGGTAAAGACCTGTGCTTTATTAGCTCGGTTTTCATGTGGCGGCCGTAAAAGGTAGCCCCATACTTCATCGCAGTGTTGGTATATTTTCTGGTCCTTCAAGATCATTATTTCAACACTCGTGGTTTTGAAAAACGAATACCGCTTAAGCCTTTGCTAGGGGGATTGGGCAGTGTTGCATTCCAGTACTGTCCATGAACAGACACAATTAAACCGAGTCTTAAACGTTCGCTGTTTGCTTTGACTTCAGTGCTTATGAAGCTTCCACTTATTTATTTTCGAACAAAGATTACAATATTTCAAACTTCAATACTTCCCACATGTGTGTCAAATTGACCCTGCCCGGAATAAAATATTACATGTCATCTCGAGTCTACTAAGATTTGTCAGTTGAGCGATACTTGATCAGCATAAACCTCTTCTTTTTGTTTGACAAGGACGCTGTCATGATGTCCATTTAACCCTTCGCAGACTGGGAAAATTGTTGTCTGCTCAAAATGTCGTCTGCTTAATTTTTAAATTTCATAAAAAAATACTCAATATTGCAGAAGAAATATTTTCTGAATGTCAAACAGCTTGGAACCTGACCAGACGCCGATTTACTAGGTGTCTGGTCTAGCCAAAGCTGTTTGCAAAGGCTGTTATGATCACTAGCACATGCTAAGGGTTAAATAAATGAACATAAAGATAACCGGTTATATGGAGCAGTGTTTAATATTTTTCGTCAATATGATATATTTTCATTGTCTTTCGACAGAAACCATATGTTCGATGCTAAATCAAGGGGGAAAAGGAAGGCGAGGCGGCGGTTGGTGGAGATAAAGGAGCCAAATGAGGCAGCAAGAGGAGTATCTGGAGTTCGTCAATATCATAAATGTGACGAGAGTAAAATTCTTCCACATAAACGATTAGGAATACAAATTGATCAGTAGAAAACTTGGACTTTCGATCTTCTGACTGACACCTTCATGCATATATGGCGTGTTTTTTGGGGGGTGAATAAAATCAACAATCAGTTAGTTTTTTCATACCTTTATTTGCAACAGTTTTTACTGTATTTTCACTAACCCTACAAGCCCTAACTTTAGGGCCTTTGCGACCAGTGTGAAACCAGATCAACCGGCACGCAATGTTTGGCTCGTTTCTATATTTAAACAACAAAATGAATATTGCAACAATATTTCAACGTGTTTGCTTAACATGATTTTACATGTAAGTGTAAAAGAAATAAATGATAAATAATAAATATGATCTGCCTTGATTTGTCTATTGAAATAAAAATATAATGACCTGTTCAGGTATTACATAAACAATAACAAAAACAACAACTTGCTTGAATATAACATTTCAAAACTGGATCAAAATGCAAGCCATATTGCTAAAGACCAAGACTGATTCAGCTGAAAGGTAAATTATTAACTTTTTAGAATTTTGTTTGACAAAAATTAGGTAAACCGCATTTCAAAATGAGGAGCAATTAAATCGTGTTACTGATACAAATGTATTTCCTGATATCAGTATTAGTATTCAGCAATTAAGAATGCCATTACAACATTACAAGCACTACTGGCCCATTTGTTCGTACAAATATTATTAACAAAAACTGACACTTTTGTTTCATCACAAATATAAAATCACCGTTTCAGGTCAAAAGGTAGTGACCTAACGTCAGTATAACATAATAAAATGACACTTTACGATATAAGACAATATTTCACATTATGACGAGGGACCCTTGATAACGACAAAATGACCAGCTTCTGAAGTTACGTCTACGTTCACGTTCACTGACGGCATGCACGTAAAAAGACATGATAATCTGAAGTTAATTCCCCTCAACCCAAATTGTTCCAAGCGTTTGTGTTCCCAATTGATACCTGACGACACAAACCACATTGTCAGCATGTTATATCCGCTTTCAAAACATTTAAACATACGTACTTCATGTATATTGTTGCAGATATAAATCTCACATTGTTTAAAGATGTCAGGATGTCAGATGATCCTACAAAACCATTAAATTGGTTACCTCTTTAAAATATTCCTACCGACTTGTAACGGTGTCGATAACCGTAACATTTTGTGTAATTGCAGACTTTGATTTTAAGAAAGGAAGATTTTCTTGTACTGAAATGCACTAAATACTTGTAAGTGAATGTTGATGTAAAACTCGATATCATCCTCTCCGTACTAAATATACACAACTAGCTGAAGTCGCTTTCAAACTACCACTAAGTGCTTGTTCCGCCAAACTAATGGAAATGGTTTCCACGTGTTATTCATGCAAAATGAAATGGTTTTTTATTAAGCTTTCTTGGAGATTTCCTATCTATTTATAAATACGTTCTTAGAACAGTGAAATCTTATGTTATTAAGCCTGCTCTATACATAAAACTTCAAAATAGGACATGTCACTACCGGGCAATATTTGTCGGACAATTACACCGAAAAAAATAAAAAACAAAAAGCATAAAATAGGAATATACGAGGGGTGATCATGAAATTCGTTTCTTATTTCTTATAAAAAGTATAGCTTTGCTATGACGTCGGATATTTTCTATCAATTCATAGAAACATTCAAACTCTACAATTTAAACTGGATTTTCCAGTTAATGGTGTCACGACCCCAAAACGAAGACGAAGTCACGGGACATCGTTGATACCACGACAACATCAGACAAACAAAGCTGGGCATTCTCAAATATCATGGATCGTTAGCTACTATATGCTGTATTTTGTCTAGAGAGAAAAAAGAAACGAATTTAATTTTCACTTGCAAAACACCACCACTGGTTTGGTTTATCAAACAGTACTCTCAGTACTTTACAAAGCTTTTTATGAGCATTCAAAGACGATCTCCACGAGTACCTTTTCTCACACCTCGGGCATAAATACCTTTTAGGCCCGTGCTTTCCTTTCTTGTGATAGTTCAAACTATCTTTGGAGTTAAATAGTTGAAAGCATTCATCACAACTAAAGTCACTTTTAAGCTTATTTTCATTAAGTGGGCAAATATCTTCATGCCTTTTTAGTGAAGCGTGTCCATGCAAGCTTTTCGAACAATATTTGCACGTTTGAAGAGTAAACTTGAGATAACTGGCACAGTGGAATTTATACGCCTTCTGTTGGTTGTAACATTTGTTGCACACATTGCAGTTATACTTAAATTCATAATTATGTTTGCCTTTCATATGTAAGCTCAAACCAAATCTGGAACGGAACGGTTTTGCACATTGTTCACAGACAATTTCGGCTGAATGACTTAAGCGATCTGATTTCGGTAATGTCACTTTATTTGGAGCCTTATTTGGAGTACTAGTGCACAATGGCTCCTCTTTCTTATTCGGAGTACTAGTGTGCACTGGCTTCTTTTTATGGCGCTGTTCATGCCTTCCCATGTTAAAATTGCGGTCTGTTGTGTAACTGCAAACACTGCATTTAAATGAAGTATTGCTCTGTCCAAGATTTAATGGTGTCGCTCAAAAAATGTCGGTCACCTCCTCTGCCCGAACCTCAAAACTTTCATCGGGAATGTCCATTCTCTGTAAACAAAAAAAAAACTTAAATCAATTCTTGAAATCGCATGTCTCCATCCAAAATACACGATTGTTGTGGGGAAAAGGCTTTCGTCAGTCGGTAGCTTCTATCCAAATCATTCAGCCTCAAAATATCATCATACCGCTGTGCATACAATCCAAGCTTTTTTCACATTTGAAAACGGAAGTAGCTTATGTTTAATTCTACGTAAGGCTACCTCAGTGCATCATTTTGCTCTAACAGTTAGAGTCCGAGATTAAAGACAAATGGTCATCTGGGTTCTCTGGACTCAACAGTGAGACATACAGACGTACAGCGCCAACGACTAACAGGTAACTGTTTGGGGGTGGACAGGGGACGGGGTACGATATAAGGGGCGGGAGGCAGCGGGGAGCGGGGTGGGGAGCGGATAGCAAGTGGGAGGGGGTTGGGGGAACAAGGGGGAGGGGAAGCATAGGGGAAGGGAAGTGGGGGCAAGGGGGAGGGAAGTGGGGATTGGTTACCCCCTGTCCCCTTAACCAACTGTAGTTTGTAAGGAAAACATCAATTAATGCATGGAGAAATGATACCGATATTGTGCTTACATTATTTTTATTTGCTCTCACTTTTAGGCTGTTAGCAACCGAAATGGCAGGAATGACAACTAAGTTAAAAGTTACATTTGCGTAATATATCTTATTTTACAAAAATTAAATTGAAAAGCGTCTAATTTTTAACATCATATCGTCATTACTCAATATTTTGGTGATCAAGTCTCGGTACAGTTAATATCAAGTCTCGAGTCACCAACGAGCAAGAAAACAACAAGTCTCAGTACAGTCACCAACATATTCTGGACGCCGTATCTTTGCGAATATTCCATCGATTTTGCTTAAACTTGAAACTTGAATATTAGACAACTTGGCAAATAAATTGGTTGCTTCACTTTTTTGATTTATGAGTCTGTAAAGACGATACGGGGGCCTTTTGTAACAAACGGCGAATATTTTTGAGTGAGCAATGCATAGTTTTTTGGTCATTTTTACAAATCTCGACAGTGTTATAGCATTTTCTGAATTTTCGGAGCTGGTGAAATTATCGTCAGTATACAAAATCAACATAACAAGGTGAAATACGAGGTAGAAGAGCAAATATTGGACTTCAACTTACCGCTGCAACGCTTCCTTCCGTCGCGAATAACGATGACAGATGCTCAAATAGTGAGCAAGTTCCGGTGGTCGCTCCTCCACAGTGAAGATGCTTAAACGAATCTGACACTCTTTATGATATAATACCAATTCTATTTAACTCGCCATATGCTCGCTTAATAACAAATTTCCTGAACTCGTTAAACAAAATTGTGTAGTGTATATATACGTATATAACTATAACTCCTGACAGACCTTTTGTATTTGCATTGAATCAGCACATAAATATATATCAAGATGATTCAGCGTCATGTGAACTTACGAAATGTTTTAGGCCACAACTACTTGATCTTTTGTTCTACGGATTTTGCCCAAAAAAAGGAGCGAGCGAGCGAGCGAAAAAAATAAAAATACTCTTTTATATTTAAGGCAAATCAGAGGCGAGCACAAAGCGAAAGTTAAAAAAATATATATATATATATATATATATATATATATATATATATATATATATATATTTTTTTTTTTTTTTTTTTTTTTTTTTAACTTTCGCTTTATATATATATATATATATATATTTCTTACCAAATTTATCATACTGTACAATTATGTCAAGAAATGTTTTTAATTGCAAAAAAAATGTACTCAGTTATAAATGAAAAGGTTTTGATTGTATCACATGAAAATCTGTCTGAATATTTAACAAATGGCAATAAGATCCAGTGCTTTACTATTAACTTTCATTGTATCAGCAATTTAAACGTGGATATATTGTAAAGACAGAATTCCTGACAGTCACGTGCAATTATTCGAAGACAAAAAAGAACAACTATTGTAATCATTCCGTACTTATCTAACTTACTACCCCCAAAAAACTTTTGAGGCAGTTAAGAGTAAATCATCATTTGAGCATTTCCAAATATTGGGTCAGGTCCAAATTTGAACCTCTTGAAGAACATGATAATATTGTAATGACATTGACATGGCAGAAGATCGAAAATGTAAATAACACAGAGAACATTTCTGTAAAAAATACCCTGTGGATTGAATTTTGAGTATCAAACAAATCTGCAAATGTTGTACTGGTCATTATATTAAGTGCAGGTGTTGGATTAAAGATATTTCCATTACAAGACCTTGCCTTGACCTCGAACCTATGGTATATAGGTCCGTGCCTTGAAAAAGAATAACATGACAGCCTCCATAGCTTCAATGCCGGCACCTGTGCAATGCCCGTAAAAAAACAGGCCACTTTTATAACAGGCCACTTTATCATTAATCGAACAAAGAAAATAAGTGCGATAAGAACAGAGAATTGAGAAATTTAAAACAGTCGTTTTACTTACAAAAGGTTTTACTTTCTGATTTTACTGATGTTATTATAATACTGTATGTGTAAATACAGACTGTTTCTCAAACATTTACAAGTCCTACTTTTTTATCTGTTTATAACACTTAAGAGTATATGAATACCGAAAAATGCATTTTAGAATTAAAAAAAAACTCATGAAAAACATATTCAATGGTCGTGTGTCCGTGTATTTGAATATAAGTTTTGCACTCAAAATCTTGATTTAGTTATTATTTAGCACCAAATTTTAAAACCATGAATTACTGAAAAACACATATGTTTTTTTTTGTGCAATTAACTGCCTTCTAAAGACTGATCCCCTTGCTGAAAAATGTCCATTTTCCCTAAATTTTATATTTTTATCCCATTTTGATAAATGAAGATTACGTTAATGAATAAAAAAGCAAGGCATTTCAATATTAATAAAATCTTGAAATAATTACTTTTTCACAACATAATGTGTGCTAAAAAAATAAGAACATGTATATTTACCATTATATTAACTATTTTGGCCTGATTTTGTATTTTTCCCAAAGTCAACTTTTTCCCGTTTTGAAAGGCAAATGCGGTAAAAATAATTTAAAAAAATCACTGGATTCCCATAAATCATTTATAGTACATGAATATTGTGTTCGTCAAATAAATTACTTGTTGAAATCAGTTCCAAATAGTCATTAAAGTTAAACCTCGTAAAATAGAAATCATCGAAAGAAAGAAAAAGGTCGTACTGCTTAAATTTATCATCCGTATTTTCACTTTTACCTAACCCCTTGACGCCTACCATGTTCATAAGTATACGCTGTTAATGTTCAATGTCAAGCCAATGCAATAAATCATCTTTAAGTATATTTTGATCTTGCTATCATTATTAACTTAATTCAGTATACACATCCTAATGTCCTTAAAAAATATTGAACGATTTTGAAGAAAATTCGGAAAGCGTTTACAGTTATAAATAGGTATGACCTAGTTACAGTTTGTTTTGTAAGTTTACCCGAGTAGTATGGTTATAGTGCAGTTCAGTTATTTCCGCGTTATCCAGACATGTACGCTACTGGACGAGTACGAGGCTCGCGGCCGGATGGAGCGGCCCTTTGACCTTAAAATACCTCCTAAGCTCATTTTAACATTGTCCTGGCCTACCTATCGGTTTTCGTGTCAACGAAGAGTACTTTATACCTTGCTAAAATTGATAGTATTAAACGTTCGGTTAAAGGAAAATACAAATCAATTCCTCACATTTCCAAATCGAATACTATATTTCCAGACAAACATTTGCAGTTTAATAATTGGGTAAAGTAGTAGACTAATGTTGCTTAAAGGGAAATTGCAAAAAAAATATACAATATGAACATTGAAAATTGTTGTCTTCAAAGACAATATTTGAGCCAATGTCAACATTTGCTGAAGGGTCCCAGCTTCATTTGCCATTACACGATTTCCTCATACAAAAAAGGTGCATTTTTCTAAAAGATGAGCGGGTCCCTTTAAACAATAATAAACTTTTGTTCTAATCTTATTACCAAATTTGATCAAAAACGTATTGATATCATTTCATTTTTAAAAACTAGCAAAACATTATATAAATAGAATATATATACTATTTATCTGTTTTGATCTTCTTTCACAAATAAAATATATCTTATAAAACAATAAGCAATAGTGTTTATGTCAAGTATGTTAGAACTAATCCAGGTTTGAACAGAAGACAACTCTTATATGTTTTCTTAATTTATGAAAGCATATTATTTTTTTTCTAATAATATAGTTGCTATTCGGTATTTAGCAACAAGGTAGTTTAACCATTTTAGATTTCTTTTTTATCCAAAATCTTACCTCTCTTAACCAACTTCACATTTTTCCCAATAATTGTTGGACGCGTAATTTTATCTCTTTTACCACTTTAAAGAAATTTATAAACAATGGATGAATTAAGTGTGGCAATATTCCGGGGTAGGTTTTTATGTTTAAGACGAATAAACGTATTATAACACTTATTTTGTAAACTTGAAGACCGTGAGCTTTTGTTTTTTCCAATTTCCAATCAATTTAGGGGCAATGTTTACACTTTCATACTTACTCATTCCACATTCAAATTAAAAACCCATTGTTCCCATTTACATATCATATCCTACGTGATTTTACATTTGTTGACTTTAAAATTATCGATATAAGACCATGGGTTTTTGCTCAATTCAATTTCAAAACTTATCAAGAACCATCAATATTTCTGTTTATTTTTTTATAAATAAAACTGTACCATCTGCTAGTTTAGTATCTTTAAATTTCTTGATTTGTGAAGTCCGCCCAGCTCTAAAGGTGTTTTCCAGGAACCTCTTATTAACTGTAACAGGGAATAAATGCATAAATGCATCTATTTGTTATCAAAATAACTTTTCCTTTTTGGCCTTCGGTATTGAGTTCAATTAAGAATTCAATTAAGCCATTTTTGGAACTTTCTTTTCGTATGTTGATTGCTTTAAATTATATCTCAAAGAGGTACGCACACAAAAGACATTACGCTGGTCCTCGTTAATTACCTTACTGCGAGATGTGTTTACTTTTTATCAATATGATTGCTCCTCAAAAATCCATTGCATTACATCATTATATGTTTTATATTCCAGATATGAAGTGTAAGTGCTTTGAAGTGCATAACTAGTCTGCAATTAACTTATTGATGTACTTGCATTTTTAAAACCTATTCACATATAACATTCATTTAAGGCCATAGTAGTTAAATATATGTTACAAATTAACCGAAATATTCTTGCCATATCAATAAGGAGAGTTATTATATACTCACACTTAGAAAAACGATCCTTATTGCATGTAACTACAATTATATTTTATTTGCCGTGCAATAATCGTTTTATTGACTCAACACTAAATGCAAGAAAACATTTAACATTATGCAGGATAGTTTCCATGCCAAAGTACAGGAAAATGCAATACTGCTGACACGGAAGTGCACAATTTACCGCAACGTCTGTAATATAATACGTTTAACATAATGACATATAACACGTCATCGATCTGAATTCCTTCAGCACAATGTATTTTTCTTTTCTCCAGCATATCAGGTTTAAGACTTACTGTGTGTACAAAACATAAACAAATTTTATTCAAATTTAAGTATATGCTTGGTATTTGGCCACCATGACATTGGTCTAGAGGCTTTCACTTAGCAATACATAGCAAGTTATTTACACAGGCAAAAAGGGATGATTGTGTAAACAAAGAACAGGAAATGGAAGTGACGTCGTTCCCGTTGTATTTCATAATTAAATCTGGGACCGGATTTGGAATAAACCTCAGCAATGTCATTTCATAAATTCATTTTTGCTTTTACGACGGTAATAGCAATGTTTACCAAAAGCTCTCACTAATACATGAACGGACTAATGTTACCGCCGAACATCCAACCTTCTACATAAATGACGTATGGTTGTTTATTCCATACAATTCGGGTAAGTTTCAATTTCCTTAAAATGGCGGACATAACAATGTCTTACCGCATTACAAGTACAGATATTTCTTACCATCAAATAAAGTATTCATTTGTTTCATTCAACATATGATTAATGATGGAAATTAGCCAAGTGACGGTTGTCTTCGAAATGCAAAGGGTAGATGATATATATAGTCATAACGCTGTCAGTTGCTTCGCTATCTTTTAAATTGAAACTATTCCAATGCCTAATTAAATTCCGTTGTATTGACCACAATAAGAGTTTTTGCAAATGAGTTTCACTTGTCGTGGTTCATAAAGCGGCACATATACCTTCACATCAGAATACCGTATGATATGATTAACCACTGTGTTTTAAATGTTTCATAGCTGATGTGATATTCAAAGAGGACTGCCAGTAGGAAACACTCTAGTATGAGTCTATGTTTATATAACTTTTTGCTATGAATATATTTTTATGTACGAGAATCTCACTCTCTGTTATCAAACTGCATTCGATAAATTTGTGTTAATCTCCCTTTCAGATTGTATATACTGCACATAGGTATAGTTTGATGGGCTCCAGATTCTGAATAATCTTACGATCGGAACCATGGTCGAAACGACTGCTTGTGTTTTATTGTTTCTAATTGATTTTACATCCTGAATTTAGTAACCAATAAATGCTAGTACGAAAGAAACGAAGACAATTTTTTTGAAATCCGTATATTCTGGAGGAAAGTGATTTCTCTTAAAGGAACACCTTAGGTTGATGCAAATATGTAAATGTTTATATTTAATTAAATGTTTACTTTATTTGGCTTCATTAAGCAGAACAAAAAACAAACATATGAATTAGGTACAGATAAATAAATATAGGCGAAAGTTTGGATAGTTTTCAGCTGGAGAATTTGTGTTTAATTTACAAAAACATTAATCAAGGTTTGAAAGTTCTACCTGTACCTAAATCATGCACTTTTTTTGTTTTAAAAATGTCAAATGAATTAAACATATATAAAACATCATTTTTATTTTAAAGTTTCATTTTTAGTTTATTGGCAATATCAACAAAAACACGCCTTTGGCCAAACACAAACATAATAATATATACATAAATGGCCACACAAAAGAAAACCATAAACAGAATTTTAATATATGTGACACGAATATCGTAGATAATCGACTGTTTCCCTCGTATTATTGCGTAGATTTATTCGTTGTGTTACTGACAATTTCAGTTTAACAGATGCAAAAAAGAGGGTTCTGAAACAGCAGTTTTAAGTACACGAGGCTGTTGCAATGTTGGGAAGGTATTAGGACTTTATGTGAAAGTGGTTAATCTTTATCTGTGGAAGATCATACTAGTATTAAAAGTGATCAAGGAAAATGTGAAACACAGCCACACCGAAATGCCTTTGACCTGCTCAGAGCTTGTCTTTGCCGGAAACAAACACCGTTGAACAAGCAGAAAAATGAAATAGTCGAAACTTATTAAGTCCCTTATAACAGGATTAAGCTAAACCCACTATTTTTGTCTTTCAATATTTTGCGCTTTATATACTCCTTTAAAAAATTTGATACTTCGGATAGGAATTATGTTACGATTATCACAATAAGCCATTTTTCATTTATAAAAAAAATCACTATAACCATGTATTTTGGCTTATTGAAATAAGCAGCTTAAGCCTATTAAGCTTAAGAAGTTTCGAGAAATTGGGGCCAGGTGATGTACGATAACATTATAAACTTTTAATAACAGGCCTAAGACCACAATTATTTTTACTATATGTTTCATATAGACACTTACCTGGCTTTTCACTTTTAAACAGTCCAAATTAAAAAAGTACCTGGCTGCTGTAAAACATTCCATGACACAAAATTTAATCACAAGAAAACATAGGGTTGATCAATGCGTTGTCTCACAAAATTGAGTAATACATGACCCTGAGGTCAAGACGGAATAAGGCTACAAACAACCAATTTACATAGTTCCACAGGCAATGATTTTTCCAACTTTTACACTGAAAACTATCATTTTTTGCAATACAGTGTCAAATTATGTAAAGCTCTATGCAAAAAAGCTACCCGTTTCTTCTCTTTCATTCAACTCTAATAAAATATTGATACTTGAACACAAGCACTCTTTTTTCTGTATTCACATCCGGATCTTGGTTAACGGTCAACGGGGGCAGATAACTTTGGTTTTAAGCCAACAAGTGGTGTGTTATATGATATGCCTTCGTTTTCCAACCAAATTTTACGGTCATCAGGAATACTGCCTGTTATAAAGCATGATAATTAAAGAAAACCATGTGTACCAATATCGTAGTCTCGATAAGTCGTTAAAGTAAAAAAAAAAGTTTTTTTCTGTAGTCATACAAATGTTTGACATATATTGCACCCTTATTATTCATTGCAAAAATATTTCATTATTATGTAGTTTTATTATTATCTATTTTGCTACTTTCGCAGCTCTCTTATATGTAAATTGTATAACTTCGAGAAAAAAAGCAAATTTTGATTGAAAATTTTGATATCCAAACAGCTTTTAATATGTAAATTGTATAACTTCGAGAAGAAAAGCAAATTTTGATTGAAAATTTTGATATCCAAACAGCTTTTAAAAATAAGATCTTCTCCCAATTGGTTGATCGTTTTCACATATAGTTTGACCCTTTCCGATTGTAACCCAACTTGCTTTTATTGCTGTTGCTAAAAGAGATATGTGTATCATTTTTAAACCATAGTTTTCATATTCTTGAATTATTAGATTTTTTAAATTTTTAAAGAAGCTCCAAGTTAATATTCTGTTGTTTTTTTTCCAAGATCTAAGAGAGTTGCAGGCTTAATTGAAAAAAAACTTATCATGTATGCTTATTGAGCAAGACGACTTGAGGATGTCCTGACATCTGCACGGTGCCGTCGTGCAGGAGTACCACAACGCTTCCTGGCGCCCCTCCAACCTCTCGTCGGACCGGGAAAACAGGTTTAATGTACAGTTATATATTTATGTAGGCCAAACATAATTAGAATTCAAAGATATGTGTATTTTACAAATTGACATCGATTTTATGTGCATGTTTTATTAATATTGATTAACCATTATATTATTTATGCATTAATTTCATGTTTGAGTAACAACATAATGATATGATATTTAAGGGAGTAAAAGTACAGAAAAAATGATTTTGAAATTGAATGCTGTGCACAAGACCAATAACTCTGTGTTTAGTTTTTATAGAGTTATTGTATGTTGTTTTATGGTTATCTTTTGTCGAAAACAAGGTGTTTACTGTTTTTAATTAGTCGAGGGATCTGTCTGTCTGTGACTGCTCTTGTTTTGTAGAAAACAACGAAAAATGGGGCCGTTCTAATGGATTTCCTATAGATTTATGTCTTTCTGTACTGATTTGTGTAAATCATTTTAGTTGCCAACAATCTCCGACGCCAAAGAATTTGCATATTTTTAAAATATTAATTATTTATTATTTATCTCATATAAGTTCACTGTCTTGATAAAGATACATTTAATAAATTGCATTTAATTCTGTATTGTACGAATTGTTGCCATAGGAAACCATAACAACTCTATGATTTGGTATTTTAGAAGCGAGCTGAATTGCAATGCTTTATTACCAGTGTTTATCAAGCTGCGTTTATCACATTATAAATCCTTATCACCAGATTGGAGAAACTCTTAATTGTAAACTAATCAAAGCGCTGAAGTGGATATGGCAATAGAAAAAGGCTCTTAACGAAATTTCATTTCGGCATTATAGTTCTTCCATGGCATTGTTTGCGGACGGATATCTTATCTCTTAACCGTTACTGATTATCCATCAGCGATCTGCCTCAGAGATGGTAAAATGGTCATAAAACAGAATAATGAAAGCAAAGTCGGAGACGATAAAAACATATATCTCCTGCGGTATTGCAGATATATAACTTAGCTTAAGCACACGGTTTGCCAATCAAATCTGGTTGAATATGCATATGGAAAACAAGATGGTTTCTCTTTAAATAAGTATCTCATGATCTACCTACTTTGAAAAATATAGGCTATATTCACAACTATTCAACATGATTACAATAGAGGAAATTCCTCAAAAGTGGAGACAATATCCAGTGTTTTCTGCAATAGCATGTATACAATACGTACAAATTTCTGAGTGTGTTTACCAACACAACTCTGTTATCTGTGTTTTTCAGTACAGAAACAAAACAAAAAAGAAAGAAAATCATTTTCGTTTCAACTAATAAGAGCAATGCATAAATCCTAGAACCACTGTACCTCTTATAATAGCGTTGGTGCCTTTTGTCATTTTTCAAAAATCTGAAGTTCATGTGAATAAGAATAAGTCTTCTTTGCAGAAAAAACCCATAAATTATGGCTAAAAAATTGAATTAAAATGTTTTAGTCAACATAAGAAATGTAGCACGTAACATCTTAATACTTTGAGTACACTCTCTGAATGTACCTAAACTATTAACAAGTACATAATGTTTTTGTGTTGTTTTTATGTGCAGGTATCTTTTTTATACTATGACATAACTAACTTGATAGTATGGGTTATGATTCAATGTTGCTATGGGTGTCGAATTGAAATTTGAAGGGGCGTTACTGAAGGGCGCAACCTTTTGACATGCACCTTTCCCCAAGAACTGAAGTGTTTATGGTTTAAAATTTTGAAACGGGTGGGGGAACTCCTCATTGATTGTTTTAAGAAGTCATGTTCAAAATGTTGCGTTTTGAACGTATTTTATCATTTTTTTCTTCGACATGGACATAAAAGTAAACTTGCCCCCCCCCCCCCCCTCTGAATCCGCTAGTGGATACTTGCTTTAATCTAATGTTTAATCTAATACGAATTGCAACACTTCCTACAGACGTTTATTATTGATCCGCTTGTGTTAATGCAAAAAAATAAAACTTGCACATAAACCGAGTTGTTTGTCTTACACTGAATGAACGTAAATCCGATACTGATGTACGGTGTGGGATAATGTGCAGATAAAAAATGCTGATTATTCCTAACTACCTGATGCCGGTGTTGTTTCCTTGGTTATACGTTATATTTTGGTTGTAATCACGACGTTGTTCAAAAATCGTGATTCCGATGTTGACACAACGTCAGTGTCTGGCGTATAAAACCCTTCATCTTTACCCAAGTTGAATATACAATGTCAATCCAACCTCAATCCGAAATTATTAACTTTATCTTCTATCCAACATCAATTGTTTGCTGGGAATCCTTTTTATAAAAAAACAAAACTTTTTTTTAAATAATGATATGTCTGAAACAGAACTACATACTATACACAGTGACTGTAACAGCCAAAACTGTATCTTTTGGACAAGAGTGTATTCAATAACTTCATCACGTTATCGACTCGTTTTGCTGTTTCAATTGTTCGTATAACTTTTTTCATTTGTTCGAAACATCACACATTTTTCCTATCAATATCAGAGAAAACCCGACTGTTGGCATCGGCAGCAAGAACCCGAAATAAATGTAATTGCAAGAGGTTTTCAAGCATGTTTAGGTTCACAAATGATTCATTAATCCCTAAGCGTCTCATCAATGTATTTGCACCGAAGTCTTGAATGGTATATATTATGGAGGACAAACGCCGCGCATCGAAAAGTACTCTCTGGCATTTGATGTACCGGAAATATGATGACATGTATCGTACTAATTAATTAACAGAAACATATGGAGTTGTGATTTGATTTATTCAGTATAAATGACACTTTTCATCTATATCGCAGAATAATCATATCAATAGAATTTCCTATTACATTGCCGGATGTTCAAATCAATGATCAACATACTTGATTGAAAATATACAGCCGTTTGTTGTTTATTACGATATTGTCCTACGCCAGATAGGCTGGACTTTCAATTATCAAAATAAACTATCGAAACTATGGCATTAGCTACTTTCTCAAAAACAGGTTTGACCGAGACACTCAAATACCAAACTTAATTATTATAATATCTTGACCCGAGTAAGCAAACATAGCTTATTGCTCCATGTATTCTGTTTCTTGCTAAAATGTTTATACAAAAAAACTTTAAAGTTCACATGTTATAGAATATATTCTTTTTTCTTCTATAACCCTTGTTTATGCCTTTCACCAACTTTATGCACTTCATTCAGTCCAATATCATTATCGTCATAGTAAAAACCAGAAAGCTTTTACATTTCTATTTCTGGGTAAAGCCTCCAACAACAGCAAAATCAGTCAAAGCAGATAACATCCTTTTTCGGTCTAAAACAGGAAGCTTCTATAGAAAAATTTCTGGATAAAGCCTCCGACAAATACAATTTATCAAGACACAACTCAATCTTGACGCATCCTTGACATGCCATACACACTGGATGTACTCAGACGGTTCCCAATGGTTTGGAGACTTGCACGTTACTTTTACACTCTGAATTATCTACGTTGAAGTTTTGTTGATGTGTAAAAAATAAGAAATGCCGTTCATATTTCCTTTACGTTAATAATTAAATAAATATAGGCTGCCGTCGGTTTTGAGGCTTGTCAAACCCATAGACGATAATAAGGCACCGAGGGAAAGTATATCAGTTTGTTTGTTGCTAAATAACGGTGTTGAAATATCCCATTGTTTAATAGGTCATTAGTTTTATTCTATCTTCAATGCAAGTCTGGAGCCTACAGCTATTAACGTCTTCGAATATTAAAATCTTTACTCTTTGTATGAATTACATGAGTATGTGTCTACAACATATTTCGTTACTATATTTAAACATTATTAAATACATATTACACTAATATTAACTGCCTCAGATCGCTATGAACGTTCATGCCCACTTGTTCTGCACGAAGAGCTATGTTGGGAGCGCTACGGATACGCATCCGGACAATCAAAATTATCAGGTACAAGAGACAGACTGCCACTTCGTCGAAAAGGAGTTGAACAGAACTGATTAGCCCATGGACAAGTTGCGGTGCGCCTCCGAGAGAACAGTTTGAGCGACAGGTTGAGGTGCGCTGAGTGGGCGATATATCAAACATAGGACGAGATAGAGTATACTCTAAGCTATGAGCTGGAATTTGTAAGTGAGTGGCTCATCTGCAGCACCTTGGTAAAATAGAAACTGTATTATTTGGGTCAAACAGAGGCTTAAATCTCAGAATAATCTTAATGTCACTTGTAATGGGGATCCCAATGAATCTAGGGATTCAGTTTGATACTTAGGTGCAACCATTAATAAGAGTTTATCTTTCGATGTTATGCTTTTGTCTGTTTTAAGAAAACCAATGCAATATTAAAGTTTCTGTATAGAAAACGTGATATCCTTACAAAACATTCCAAGAAGTTGCTGGTTATGTCCCTTATTCAGTGCCATTTCGGATTTACTTTAACAGTTTGGTTTTATTCTGTTACTCAAGAATTGAGAAACAAGCTACAGGTTACGCAAAATAAACGAATTAGATTTGTTTAAAATTTAGATTCTAGAGCCCATATTGATAATGAGCATTTTTCCTGTCTTAATTGGTTACCTGTGGTAAAAAAAGGTTGAGTTAATCACTCTCTGTCATGTTTTAATGTATCTTCTAAAACAGCTCCTTCCTATATGATGGACCATTTTATCCCTGTTAGTACTGCTCACAATTATAGCACTAGGTCTAGAGTGAACGCCTCTACTGGTCATAATACTGCAAATATATTTGTCGATAGTTGTCGCTTTACCTACCCTAAGGTCAAGAGTCATGGTAAAAAGTTGTTTGCCTATCGTGGTTGTCCATTGTGGAATGAGTTGCCACAAGATATAAGGAATTTGAAGTTCATCAACAATTTTAATTTCACAGGTAAGACGTTCTTGTTGGAATAAAGCTATTCTGATCTTATTTCAATTTCATTTTCAGCGACAGAACGATAATGATAACGCGACAATTCGATAATGATAAAGATACAATACGATGATGATAACGCGACAGTAAGATGATGATAACGCGACAGAACGACAATGGTCTCGTGACAGAACGATAATGATAACGCGACAGTACAATACTGATAACGCGACAGTTGGATGGTGATAACGCGACAGAACGATAATGATAACGCAACATTACGATAACGATAACGCAACAGTAGGATAATTATAACGCGACAGTACGATAATGATAACGCGGCAGTACGATACCTTGTGCTGTCGCATTTTCGTTTTCGTAGTTTTTTGATTTCGAGTTTTTATCATCGTACTATCGAGTATCGCGTATCAGATCCACATACAAGAAGTTGTATCAAGAATTACTTTTCAAATAATTTTATTTCAATGCTTAAAACATAACAAAAAACCTTACAATAGAAAGTGCGCAACTGTATCTCTAGAATAAAACATGCTTTCAACAGCTTCATCCTGTCCCTAACGTAGCGGCTTGTTGTGAGCACCAATGCTTGACGTATTGTTGTTGTTTTTATCAGTGGATACATCACAGTTTCCCTAATGCATAGGTTGTGGTTAATGTCAGCAAAATCCTGTCATAACCCTAAATTATTATTCGTTTCATAGCATGTGTCAAACCATTTCCTGGTTCACAAAAGACTCGTAAATCCCTCGGTATACTATCCATGTATTGGTACCGGCTCCTTTAGATTCATACACCATGAGGAAAAATGTCACGTATTGTAAAACTTCCTGTAGCATTCGATGTTCTGGAAATACGATTAAAAGTCTTTTGTATGCCATTTAATAGATTAAACTTAATTGTGATAAGAAATATTTGCTAGTTAATTAATTAACCGTACACAATGGAATAACCAGTTGATTAATACCATATTTTTATAAATACAATATTTCATCTCTATTAATGAAGAATCTTATTTCATAGTTTCAGTTGGCTAATATTTCATTTTTTCCGACAAATGTTACAAATGTTATCATAGATGTTTACTAGGATGAACGGCGCAAAATCCTCAACTACAGCAATTGAACAGCCAGTGCGTATAGGTATGCGCACGGTGTGCACTGATATTAATGATTTTGACCTATTCCAAACATACCCCAGACATGTGTCGTCAATTATACAGTGTTAACTACAGGCACAGCCGAGAAGTCGACATTAGGCTCTGTTTAGACGAAGCACAATGCACGAGGCAAAACGCAATTAAACTCGTTGCCATTTGTAATTGACGTAGACGACATTGCAATATTTCAGTTACTCTTAAAGATGCACTCTAACTTCCACATAAGATTT
Source organism: Mya arenaria (assembly GCF_026914265.1). Classification (NCBI taxonomy): domain Eukaryota; kingdom Metazoa; phylum Mollusca; class Bivalvia; order Myida; family Myidae; genus Mya; species Mya arenaria. Next base: position 63,417,658 of record NC_069123.1, read on the forward strand.
ACCACAATTAATAATATTGTTTTAATATTCCAAAAAGGAGGAATAAATGCCGAAAACAGTGGTTCTTATGAAGGGTACCCAGTTTAATTTGAAAAAAATGAGCATAAAACACGGTATTTCTACCTTATGAGGCGATAGATGACCATAGTAAATCTTTTAGCATTCACCCACATTTAATATTTGTGCGTTTTCAGCTATTAAATACACGATTACAATATTTTTATCAGTAATTAATATTTTCCGTAAATGCATTATTGAGAAAGTAGTTAAAGGTTTATAAGTCGAAATGTATGTTTGTTATACAGGTGTATGTACTGATTTTGAATACGAGTGTCACTTTCAGCACGTTCATATCTCGTTACCTAGTTAACAGTGCTCGCCGTCATTGCTACCAAAGGAAAACCACCAAGAGAGTCATACTCATGGACACGCAACCCGCAGAACATTATTTATTTACTCTCAACCCATTTATCTCCCATCAAAATAAGATGTAACTTATAAAGTCCAAATCAACGTATTGTATTGTTCAGTGAAGTGAAGACGAGTTTGCCTGTGTCCAAAAAACAAAAGAAGATCGACAACCGGACTTAGAATGCATACATCATTATCGAAACATTGATAATGTTCAGTTTTATCACGACAGACTACGTTTCTCAAAATTTAGATGCAATCAACAAATGCAGTTTTCAAACTCTGACTCCTCTGAACCAGACAGTTTTCGCCGTACTTATCTCATGTCAACAAAAAGGTTCAGCCTTCTTATATACCATTGTTGTTGTAATGATGCGGAATGCGTTGGACTGTCTTGATCAGGATAATGTATGCAGTATTACACCGTTAGAACAAATATAGACGAGAGTATATATTCTTAAAACATATACTCTTCGCTAATTATAAGCACTTGGGATCTAATACTGCATTAATAACTATCGTTTTTACCTTCATGTTATGATATAATATAAGTGCAGTGATACAGTATTTAAATCCTTTCATAATTGTTATTAATTAATCCACCCGAAAATTATCAGGTCGTTTGGAAAATAAATACGTAGCTGACTGTACGCAAATACGAGGTTGCGTAATGAAATTTTGACAGGTCGAAGTTTTTGTCATAACAAAACCCCCGAATTTAAAATAAAACTCAAAGGGCGGGTAGAACGGTAAAGAGGCTAATATGCTGTCCGTCATTGACCTGCATAATCCCAAATTGGCCCTAGCTACGCGCCTGCATTTAAAATTTGATCTTTAGTCTTAACAACTCATCTTTCAGATAATTTAACGTATTTTAGTAATAAATCTTACTTATACATGTACATGTAAATCGTCCTTGTTTTTAGCAAACCGTTTTGTGTTAAGAGATATACTGGATAGATATAGCTTATACTCCTAAAAGTTGGAACACATAAAGAACATTTTCATGACCCTATTATGTGAGGTAAATGAATTCTTAATGAATATTAAAAAAAAACACTATGCATTAAGAATAATCAAAGTACTTGGTAGTGCAATTATGCTAGCAATAATTGATGCAATTTTCCACGCGTTTGAAACACTTCCAAACACTTGATTTATATCAATGAGTGGTAACAAACCATTCTTAGATGCCTCAGACAGTAGGCTCTATTATTAATGCAAATAAGTTTACGAACGTTCCGTAAAAGCCTTCCATCAAGAACTTTTATATGTTGACAGTGTTCTGCTCGCGAGGCTTCTTATCACTAATAATGTACACTGTCCATTAGTCAAAATCAAATGAAATAGTTAACAAATAATATCTTGGCGTGAGGTAGGAAATCAAGAGACTTAAATTTCAAGACCAGTACCGACCTCCTAGCATTTTCGGTTCCTGAGATATCTTCGAGAGTAGCTCACCCTTACAAGCTATATGGGAGCGCGTTAAAATTACGAAAATTTGCGAATTTGGGGATACTTTGACGCGCTAAAAACCGGTGACCAAATAACGTCCCAGGCACCCCGATGAGTGCATCTTGTAGGGTGTAGCGTCCCTTAAAAGGCAAAACTGGTCCCAGCCTCGTCACGTGCAGGGATGCTGAGATATCTTCGCCATTATCTACTCCATTTTTAGGCATTTTTGCTGCATTTAGAGTATAAGAGTGCCTTGTAGGCGAATGGAAACGGTGACTCAATGACGTCAGAGATGCGCCGATGGTGGCGTAACGTAGGAAATTGAGAGACCTAAATTTCAAGACCAGTACCGACCTCCTAGCATTTTTGGTTCTAGAGATTTCTTCGAGATTAGCTCCCCCCTTACAAGCTATATGGGAGTGCGTCAAAATTACCAAAAGTCGCAGAATTTGGGAAACTTTGACGCGCTAGAAACCGGTGACCAAATAACGTCCCAGGCACCCCGATGAGTGCATCTTGTAGGGTATAGCCTCCCCTAAATGGCAAAACTGGTCCCAGCCTCGTCACGGGCATGAATGCTGAGATATCTTCGACATGAACTACCACATTTTTAGGCATTTTTTGCGGCATTTAGCGTATAAGAGACCCTTGTAGGCGAATAGAAACGGTGAGGCAATGACGTCGGAGATGCGCCGATGGTTGCGTAACGTAGGGAATCGAGAGACCTAAATTTCAAGACCAATACCGACCTCCTAGCATTTTTGGTTCCGGGGATATCTTCGAGATTAGCTCCCCCTTACAAGCTGTATGGGAGCGCGTTAAAAATACGAATTTGGGGATACTTTGGCGCGCTAGAAACCGTAGACCAAAAAAACGTCCCAGGCTACCCGATGTGTGCATCTCGCATCGACTAGGCTAATTTGTTCGTGTTTAAAAAACGGTTTATTTCTACCTATACGTGGTAGGTTATGGTGACGGAATCTTTGATAAATACTGAGACTGAGAACCGTGATCTCATTCAGTTGCAGCTAAGTACTATTTTGTCAGAATTGAGCAGCTTGAAGCAAGAAGGACATGGTAATAGTACTCTGTATCTTCAGAAGTTAAAAAGCTCAAATCAGAGCAGGATATTAAGTGGCGTTTCGAAGGAAATAAAGTGCAATTTCAATTCAGTAATGAACTTGTAGATACTGTAGAACCATTACGATGGCCTTTGCAGCATGGGAAGATTGAATATTGCAATGAACAGTTAAGTGAGATGTCGGACAAATTACACAAGAGAAATAAGTTGATAAGGATTGCAGATAGTTCCGAGGGCGGATGGGAAACAGTACGTCAGTACGAGTCAATCCCGGTAGCAAGCGACAGTGAAGATGCAACTAAATTTCACAGTGCTGAGAGCTGAGCCCTCAAGAAGAAACACCCCACAAGGGGTAAGGAAGGTGACTTTTCTAGAAATCGCTTGTCTGTGCAGCCGCCTTTTCCTGTGGGGGGGGTGGCGAGGTCCTTTATGTCCCTACGGACCCGTTAACAATACCTCCGGTTACGGTCCAGGCATCACATCCGGTTTTAGCTACGGTACAGTATCAGGCTTTGGTAGACCCCCCGCTCCCGGTTCATGCTTCGCGTGCGGAGAGACCACCCACTTCCGGCGGAACTGTCCCCACGTCCGTACAGGTGCCCAGAGCGACCAGAAAGCGTGAGTTCTGATGATTTGACTAGTATAAAAGATTAGTATGATAACAGACGTTTTACTCATGATTTGTTCGAGTATGAACAGGGTCAGAAGCAATAAGATTGTAAAGGGTAGGCTCAAAGGTCATTTAAACTTTTGGCAAAACATTTCTTTTTTGGATATTATAAATCATTGTTATAAGATTCCTTTATATTCGGGGCCACAAGAAACTTTTTGTAAAAACAACAAGTCAGCTTTTTCAGAGCCAGAACTTGTTACTGAGGCAATACAAGATTTACTAGATAGATGTCTAATAGAGAAATGTAAATTTTGAATGCACGCTTTTTGAATTCGTATATCTTTTGGAGCGATGAGAGTAAAGAACAGTTGTTGTTTTGGAGACATAATTTAGCATTAATGAATTCCAAAAAGTTATATCAGTCAAAAGCATGTACTAAGGTAGTTTATTCAGATACCAGTGATATTCGCTACACAGAGTATGAGGTAAGTGCAACATGTACTGTAAATGGAGTTTCGTAAGGAGTCCGGTGAAATGAAGAAAGTGTAAAGTCATCTTCATGGCGGGATTTAATTGTAGTGTACAGAGTATTGTTGTCGTTGCTACATATTGTAAGGCACCAAAAGGTTAAATGGTATACTGATAATCTAGGTGTCCGATCAATTGCTGTGAAAGGTTCCATGAAAAGGGAACTACATGATGTTGCGTTCAGTATTTTCCAGGATTGCATGGCAAACTCTATTTCACTAGAAATGGAATGGATACCTAGGTCTGAAAATGAAAAGGCTGATTATTTATCAAGGTTATCAGATTTTGATGACTGGGGAATATCCAGTAGCATTTTGCCAATAATTTTTGAGAGATGGGGTCATGTGTTTTCATTCCAAAGGTATACTCCTCTATATCTAGTTTTGCGTTTTCATATCATTATAGTGTATAGATGTCTACTTTGAAAAACTTCTCTAAAATTAATTCACAGAAATGGTCTTTAGATCAGACCCTCTTTCAATTGTCTTCACGCCTTCAGTCCATGTTGATTCATTAAAAGATGGTTGCCAGGGGGCAGGGCTACTTTTCACTATAAGTCTATAAAGAAAACTTTAAAAATCTCCATTTTCAGAAACCATTGACCCGAAGACAAAATGAGTTCACAGAAATGTTCCTTACGTGGCATATATCAAATTGTTCAACCCAATGTGATTCATAAAATAACATGGCCGCTAGGGGCGGTGCGAATTTATCACTATATGGAAAACTTTTAAATTTATATAATTCAGAAACTATTTGCTCGATTTCTAAATATTGTTTTCAGAAATGTTCCTTGGGTTGCCACTTTTCCGTTTTAATATTTATGTTATTGTTTTACAACCATTGAAGATATCAACTTCAAATTTCGCGAACTAATTATCAAAGTAACACAGTATTCACAGTAGCAATGTGTCACATCATGACCAAATTTAGTCAGAATGTGTATGAGCATAATATCTTGGACAAGATGTATAACCAGCCATATCGCTACAGTCAATCCAGAGTTATTGCCCTTTAATTATTAGAAATTACATAAAACGTTTTTTTTTCCGAAGCATTTGTCCAATCATCACAAAGAATTGTCAGAATTTGTATTAGTTAAATACCTTGAAAGAGTTCTATAACTTGTCAAATCGCCATAAAGTAATTTTGGTTTTTTTTTTAAGTGCGGCTCATTAGTAGCTTGGTCATTTGTAATTAAAAACTTCGGTGGCCAAGGGAAGAAATACTTTATTACCATTTGAACAAAATCTCACTTTATTCATTTTCACACAGAAAGTTTTAATGCATAAAACACATATACCAGTACGGTACACAAGCAAAAACATTGTTTATAACTTAAAATTGTAATTTTATGGGATATGCCATTTAATTAGTTCCGTTTATTGTTCCTTAATAATACATCACCTTGTATTACTAAATTCAATATAGACACATCTGGTTTTCAAACCAATGTCAACATTCAGTTAGCATGTCATAATAACAAACCAAATATCTCATAAAGTTCTATCACAGACTGTTTAACAAAGAGTAAGGGATGATATCTATACTAAATCACAACATCATTAGAATGCTTTGGATACATACATGCGTTAATAAAGACTTAATTCAGTGTGGAAAATATATAGCACAGGATAACCCATTAAAGTTATTCAACTTATTTTCAATGGGGTCCTTATGACAAATATAATTATTTGCCAAGATCTCAGATCTTAGCTGTTTAAGTTAGGTTTTCTTATACAAAAAAATAACATACATGTACTCTGACTAGTTAAAGAATGTTTGAGATCGAAATTATTTTAGAGTTATAATGCAACCGACTGTAAAAACCATATGACACTTCAGCATAATATGACAAATTCTTAGAACTGATATGCAAGCTTAAAAACTAAATGAATTACAATTAATATAATATGAAATCTTCCAATTCTGCACACTTCATACCAACAACGAGATGTGATTTCACTTCTTTTTTAAAAGTATTCTTATTTTCCAATTCTTGTAACTTTATTGGAAGACTGTTCCAGTCCTGGGTTGCTTGATTAATGAAAGAATATTATATAAAACTGTCAGCCTGCGGCACTTTAAAATTTCCAGCACAATGTCTACTGTTGTAAGAATGTGTGGATGAGACTAGAGTAAAATTTTCATGTAAGTATGATGGGCATTTACTATTAAAGATGTTATGTACATGGTTAAGTCTTAGTTGCTTTATCATATTTTCTATATTAAGCCATCCAAGATCACTGAAAGCCGAGGCTTTTAGAGAAGTTCTACTATCATAGCCATAAATAAATCTGGCAATTTGTTCCGAGTGGCCTGTAATGTATTCTTGAATTGTTTAGATATACCACTGTACCAAGATGTCGATGCATAGTCAAAATGGCATTGTATTAAGGAGTTACATAACATTCTACTTTGATTCATATCTAATAAACGATTGTGTCAATATAAAAAAATTAACCTAGAATTAACTTTACTGACAATATTATTAACAATAGATGCAGCACTGAGATCATTGTCCAGTATACTTCCAAGATATTTAACAGATTTTTTAGGTTTTATGATATGACAATTGCAGTTAACATTGAAGCTATCAACTTTTGTTAGTTTCCTTTTAGACCCAAATAAAATACATTCTGTTTTTCCAAGATGCAAAGACAGTTGTTTGTCAACTAACCACTTACTACAATTTTCAAGTTCCTTGCCGAGTATATTACTAATAACAGAAGGATCTTTGTGTGAGAAAAGGTTAGCACTATCATCTGCATATAATATGAATTTACATTTTTCACTTATGCTTATGCTCATATCATTGACATAGCATAAAAACAGCAACGGTCCAAGTATGCTTCCTTGAGGAACGCCATAAGAGATGGTCATGATATTTACATTGACAACTTGTTTACGTCCAGATAAATATGATTGAAACCACTTAATTGAATCCACAACAATTTCTTTTCAGTTCTGACATAGAATTATGTTATCTACGGTATCAAACGCCTTTTGGAGATCCAACATAGTCATTCCTGTACATAGAACTTTGGAATTTTGTTGTTTTACATGGTCAGTCAAATGAATTAGGCAGGAGTCAGTTGAATAGTTACATCTAAAACCACTCTGAGGTTCGAATAATAATCCCTTTTTAACAAGAAAAGATTCTAGTTAGTTGTATACAACTCTTTCTAAGTTTTTTGAAACTATACATAATATGCTTACAGGTCGATAGTTTTGAAACATCAGAGCTGTTGTTTTTTTAAACAATGGTTTAACTTTAGCATTTTTGAGTTCTGATGGTACAATGATAGAGCTGTTTATCAGAAATGTTACTGGTATCTTTAAAAATGGTGCAGCATCTTTTAAAAATCTTGCAGGAATGTTATCTAATCCTGTGTTTTTTTAACAATTTAGTTTGCATAGTTCCTTGTAAATGTTTTCTTCACTAACAGTGTGAAGTTTAAATTCAACAGAGTCAGGATTTCTATCTTTATAAAATCGTTTAAACCAGTCAGACTCATAATTAAACAAATTGAATTATTATCAATTATCTTCTCAATGTCTGATCACAATTATGTTCACATGATGATTGAATGTACATCCACTGAAAAGTGTCTGTGGTTTTGACAGTACATTAGAGACACTTAAAGTTCCTCCTGGGCTTTGTCCAGACTAGTAAAAACGTATTGCAATACCGGTTGCTTTATGGACGTTATAGAAAAAAAAAATTACACTTAACTCCCTTGGCATTGTCACTTAGAAGCCTAACGGTGTCAATATAAACAAATAGCTGTCAAACCGTATACTAATTTAAAACTGTGAAAAAAAAACAGAATATTATCTTTATTTTGATAAATAAATATCATATAGTTCTTCTTGTTATTTACTGCATATTTGGATGATTCTCACGTTTATTATTTACCTTAGGTCGTAGAGGGAACAAAATGTAGTTTTTTACTTACTATTTAAAATTTAAACAGTGGCCCTGAAAAGGATCGTTTTCAATTTCATAATTAGTATAGTCTGTGTTAATGCCAACATCTAATTACCAACCGGAAACGGTTTTAGTGTATGTTTTAAATTCACCCTGGATGATCGCCAAATTTCTATTTTATTTCCTTGGTTAATAAATCCTCGGCAAGCCTAACTCATATTGTAACACCATTGGATGGAGTTATGCTGGGATTGGTTAGATTCTCCATCCTGGTTTGCCTGTTTACACAGCGACATTAACTTTATTGTTAATAAATATTAATTTGTCATTTACCATCCTGCTTCAATAAACCTGTGGCGGCCCCTGTGGTTGTTTTACACGGGGACTCTTAGATTCGCTGTGCTACATACCAGAACCATATTAATACACACATGATCGTGAATCATAATGGTGAAAACCCGTATAAAACCCTGTTCATGCAGCGCTATCAGCGCTTTGATTCATTTTGTGAGGAACTCATTAAACTTACCATGGTCTTTTAAACACAATACCATATTCCATTGGTATTAAACTTTATTAAGTGACGACACATGGTTATTAAATAGCAACCATGGCTCTTACCTGGAACTATCTAGCTGGCAATTATATCATATCCATTTTAACTTACGTATTTACCTTGAATAGCATTGTGCCACATAAATACCAAGTAATGCACCAGTCAACTGTAACCACGCAAGTTTGGTTATAATTTAAGGCCCTTGAGGTGTTTCAGCACAAACCTCAAATTCCGGTCTCTCAATGGAATTCATACTTTCTCACGGCCAACACAAAATAAGGTTACTTCAAATTTACTTTAAATATATATTAAACAAGTATTGCCCTTGATTGGCTTTTTAGTTGACTTTAGTTTCTGACACACACATCCTTCAAACATAAAGCATAATGTTAACTTTTCGGTACTGTCATAAAGTTAATTTTGGTCCATACAAGTCCTTCCTAATAATGTTGACATTCGTATTCTTTTCATTCGTGTTCTTTTCAATTCGTAAATGCTAGGTTTACATCTGGCCACGATCTCCCCGATTAGCCAGAGGCTAAAAAATCGGGGAGCTCTACGATTAAATGGTCTTCTCCACGTTCTGTTACGCTTCCTTACGAAATCAGCACGTTTTGTTGCGCTCTATTGCGCTTTGCTACGATCGAGCCCACGATTTGCATCACGTTCTGTTACGCTTTGTTGCGAGCAACACGATTGGCTTCCACGCTCCACCACGTTCCGTTACGTCCTGTTGAGATCTCCCACGACAAAGCCGCTGTGTTGCGATCTCCTGCGATTTGACCTACGATTTGAGACAAATGACCACGTTTTACGTCACGATTTGATATTTAAACAAGAAATAATTCACTTTAGGCTTATTATTCGCAACAATGAACCAGCTGGATATAGACGATCCTGAATTGGCTGTTTTAATTTACGCATATATTGTTGAACGAAAGAAAAGGTCACAGCATACACGTGATATAAATATCGGATTAGAAGTCAGAAGAAGAAATAGAAAGCCTAGGTCATGCTGGGTTAAGCCATGGTTAAGTGTTGAAAGTAGGCTTCAATATGGACCTCTTAAAATTTCCTCTTTTTGCTGGTCAGTGTATGTTGTAGTTGTTCTGGGAAATTTCGTCTTCTTTGGAGCATCATCCTGGGGCGATGGGGTTTCCACCGGAGCATTTTCAATTTCTTCAGGTTGTGGAGGTGGGGGAGGGGGTGGTGGCGGATAAACATCAACCACAACAGTTCTTGAAGTTTTGGAACCTTTTCGTTTCGCTGGCATGATTAAACTGATAGAGTACCAGTAGATAAAGCTGTTATGTATATGCAGCTTGCGTGGAAATCGTGGCTATCGTGAGGAAACGTGTTGGAGCGTGTCAGAGCGTATCAGAACGTGAACGACAATCGGGGATACCGTAGGAGAGCGTGACGCAACGTGGAGCAATGAATGATAGAAAAGTGTATATCGTAACAGATCGTGGTATATCGTAGCAGCGCGGGAGCTATCGTGAGACGTCGCAGCGAAGCGGGATGAAAAAATGTGTCCACGCTGGTCCCAATCTGTTGCGATTGTACTCCACGTTCTGTTACGCTTCGTTACGTTCCGTTACGTTTTGTTATGAAGGCCACGCTCTGTCACGATTAGAAAAGGAATCGGGGCAATCGTGTTGAAATTTAAGTTTGATTTAAAATCTGTCCCGATGCCCACGATGTCCCCGATTCAACCACGTTCCGTTACGCTCCCCCACGATCACCCCGATTCGACTCCACGCTCTGTTACGTTCGCCACGATGCTCTGGAATCGGGGACATCGTGGTAATCGTGGCCAGATGTAAACCTAGCATAAAAGGGGGGATTGGGTATATTTATTTACCCTCGACTTATGATGGATCCCAATCCAAACAAACTTTTATATTACATACCTCACTCCTGTGGCTGTTTTTTGCCAAGACGTGAAACGACGAGACAGGTGGGCGGAAATTTGGGACAGACTGTGAAAATGTACATCATCACACCTGTCCGAAAATTGGGTACAAAGGTAATTGCACGTATTTTAATGGAAGTGTGAAGAAAGTTGAGAATGTGTTGACATATTGAGTAGTTGAGTAGCTTGAGAAGATGTTTAAACGAACTGCGCATGAAACTTCACCATACACTAACAATGACGACTGTTATCGTAGGCACAAGTCACATGCGGAGACTGGCGGAGAAAACGAGTGGGCGGGCCGTAGTGCTGGCAGCCGGTGGCGAGACTGCCAAGGGATTCCTCAAAGGCAACCAGTTTGAGCGGTTGCAGCGCGTCTGCGGAGCTGGTCCAGTGCGGCATGGTATCGTTCACCTGGGGGACAACGATGTCGCCTCTGCTCTACGACGTCACAAAGCAGCCGATGCCAGACTCGACAGCGCAGATCTGCGACGACGCATCAACAAATCTGCCCGAGGCCAAACCCCTTCTAAAAAAGTGGCGGACGAGATCGTTGAGGATCTGCTTGAGATATGTCGGCAGATCCGCCGTCTCGTCGGGAAGGCGGCACTTATCAGTGCCGTCGACCTCCTGCCTAGACGTCACGTGTCAGCTGAAGAGCGGAATGCCTTCCTGATCGTCAATTCCCAGCCGAAATCATTAATGTTCGTGGGGCATTAATGTTCGTGGTTTTCGTGGGTTGGGTGATCCACGAATTCAAGATCCCACGAAAATATAAACCCTTTATTCACGTTTTCAATTGCCATGTTACGTACATACTCTAGTATATTATTTACAGAGGTCGCAGTAAACAGTGTTAAAACCTGTCTCACTGTATAACTTACGATCATTATTCTGTTAATATATTATAACTGCCTTATAAATAATGAAACCAAATCAATTAAATGTGTTTTATGAACCAAATGATAGTTATAAGCACGTGTTTAAACGTGTGCTGTTAATGAAAATCTCCAAGTTTACAAGATGTGCGTGATGAGTGTCCATACTCGATTTTTTTTATTTAATGAAATAATTAATCGATTACTAGTACATTGAAGGTTACTAAGCACCGAACGTGACAATATACGCACCTTTTCGGTGTTTTCACAGTTTGCAAAATTCTTAATTGGCATTCAATGGTTTCCCCTATCTTTATTTATGATCAGGGTACATCTTCTTTTATTACCTTTATTCCCAATTAAATCGATAAGTGACATGGGTATATGCACTAATTGGCATGTCGTAGCACATTAGCGAGTGTCATAAACCGAGTGACGTAGAAGACGGAAATCACGGGCCAGCGCGTGGATAATATGCAGACGATCGCATCTTCATTTTTATTTTTTTCAAAAATGAAAATCCACGAATTCAAGTACCCACGAAATTGTTTTTTTTCGGCAAACCACGAAATTTCATGCCCACGAACATAAATGATTTCACAGTATATTGTCTTTATTTGTGACCAGTCACTTTCCTAACAGCACCAGTTCTGTTAATTTAGTCAAGTCTATCAAAGTTTTTTTAGATTGTTATACAAAATGACATTAATTGGCGATTAATTGGAATATAAAAAAAACAGTTTTCATATTATTATTTGTATCCCTTTTTATACAAAACGGACACACGCGGACATCAAACAATATATACTTCACCACCGTAAGCGCATTGGATGCAGCGGTCTTACATTTCTCACGACTTACATTTCTCACACCGTAATGTGAAATCTGTAAGATCTTGCAAATCTCACGGTCTGATAATTCTCACGCTACACAATTAACGAACTTCAACTTATCTTCGAATGGTATGTTGTTCGCTTCAATCTTTTTATCTAGGTCTAAAAGTATGTTAGATAAGGACTCGAACAGCCGCTCCGACGCCATGTTTGATGATACTGACAGCTGATGACGTGTTTGTGCACGTGCATTTATTCACTCGCCAATTATGGAAATATAATGCCTAGCACGCGCCGGTGTAACATTAAATTTTGACCCCGTTGAAAAGTGACCCCATGGGTCATTTTTCAACGGATTATTGATCAATTTTCAACGTTGAAAAATGACCCTGCCCGTTATTTAATGACCCCAGCTACGCATTAAAAAAATGACCCCGTTGAAAACTGATCAGTTGTATGCAGGTCATATTTCAACGTTGAAAACATATCCCAATAAGCTAATGCAATACGTATTTTACCAAACAGTTGTCAGATAAAAAAATTTGCATCATTTTCATATTTTTAAGTGATTAAAGGGGCTCGTTCACAGATTGCTAAATTGCACTTTTTTAAGTTTTATTGTCTTATATTCCAATATAAACTGATGCAACGCATTAGATATGTTAAAAATTGAAGACTGACCACTGGACTCTTAAAACCGCTTGATTTCTAAAGCGTTCATAACGCTCTGCAGACCTCTCTTTATATCGAAGGTAGAGTACCGACTCCGTTGCCGAGTGGTCTAACACGCTGAAAACACTTTTAGACTTATAGTCGTGAGGTCGGTAGGTCATTGGTTCGAACCCCCGCTCTGCCATTTTGTTTTTGCATTTTGCATTTTTTTATTTAAGGATAGTTTTCCAGGCATGCTAAAATTTAGGACCAAATCGTTTACGAGTATTTTACAATAACAAAACCACTGACTGGAACATTATGCATATATGCTGCAAAATCCAAGTATATGCATGTAGGCAAACAGGGGCTTCCTTCTTAATCGAAAATTGGATAGGAGTTCTTGGCATGAACACATCAAAGGCAGTGTCGGCGTCATTCTTTTTCGGCATCGTTGCGTTTAATCTTGGCACTAACTCACTGGGCGGAGCTTTTCGCCAATCAGAATAACACCTTCACTTACTGTCCACCATCACGCCAGAGTCACATTAAATTTAGTAAATTATAGTTTTGTTTACAAACGCCCCACCCCTTTCCTGGAAAACTATTCTTTATGGTCAATGTTTTATCCTGATGCTGTTTGACATATTTATTATGAAAATAAAAAATGCAAAAAGCAAAAAATAATGTTGGCAGGGCGGGGTTTCGTACTCACGATCTACCCACCTTACGACTATAAGTCCAAAAATGTTACCGAACGCGTTAACCACTCAGCCATGGAGATTCATAATTGATCTGAGTACTACCTTCGGAATAAACACAGGTTTGCATGGCTATAGTAACGCTTAAAAATCAGGTTGTTTCAAAGACACTTTTCGACCATAAAAATATATCCACATAGTTTGAAGAAGTCCAATTGTCAGTTTTTAAAATTTAACATATATATATATATATATATATATATATATATATATATATATATATATATATATACTGAATGCGATGCATCAGTTTATTTTGAAATATGAAACAAAAATATTAAAAAGTGCAAAAAAAGTTTTGCGATCTGTGAACGAATCCCATTTATGTCGTTAATGAGGAGTTAATGCTGACATATCAAAAATAAAAGTTTCATGGCTTTAGATCTTATACTTTTGTAGATTTGAAGGACACCGATTTGATAATTAAGGTGGGATGCACTGACGCATGGTCTGAAGGGCAAAGTTATATGAGGAACACTGTACTGTATTACTCCTCTCTTATGCACGGAAACGTACAGAAACGTCACCATGTGCCGTAAAGGATGGGGTGGCGAGGGGTCGGGCCGCCTGAAATTTGACAAGCCCTTTTTTAAATTTGTTCATGCCCCCCCCCACCCTCACTCTCTAATTTTAATCGGACCCCTTTCGATATGCAAGTTATTCAACTTATTAGACGCATTAGAGACCATACATCCGCGGTAAAACACTATATTGTATCGTTCATAAATAATTGAGAAAGAAACACTTTTGGTTGTCAATAATTCAGGATAAGTTTGCCCCCCCCCCCGGCATTGTAGTCTGGATCCGCGTATGCTTAACGTTGTATAATAATGTTGTTGTCATAGCTTTTATTAAATTGCTTGAAATTTAAGAACGCCTCTATGTGTACATATACTTTTTTCCACCTGTTAAAAAATGACCCCATTTGTGATTAAAATTTAACGACTGTTCACTTTTCAACGATTTTTTGATCAAAACTTAATGTTGAATTGTTGGCAGGGTCAATTCTCAACGTTGAAAAATGATCCATGGGGTCACTTTTCAACGGGGTCAACATTTAATGTTACACCGGCCGATATCGCATATATAATGCCGCAAAAGGCCGCATATTGACCTAAAAACCTGCCATTTTCATTACTATAATTATATATAGTAACATACGTATTTAAGTATCATCTTGGTGTTCTTATTTTTCTTTTTCACTCCTTGCCTTTTTAAAGGGATGCATTCCCATCTTGAAACTTTTACAATTTATACTTGGATTACAAAGACGGGTCTTGTGTTTGCATATATAAACAATCAAATTCACACTGTTCAACGTTTAAAATTAATATTCACCACATACAACATTTCTGATGATATTTTAGGAATATTGTTTTTTTTCTGAGATCCAAACAAACATCACATGTGTTAACGTCAGCTTAACCTGTAAAACAATGTGCATTGTACTTTATATCATGCATTGAAGCACATAAAAGGATGCATTAGATGTCAACATTTGCGGGTTAGCAGACACATGCAGGCGGCCTTATCCTCCATGCGTGCTGATATTTTAAACATTCATGCAATCGAGCTATAATATGACAGGGATTAAATTGTTGGATTTGATTCTGTGATAGTTTGATCTTCTGAGTTGTAAGTTTTTTTCCCCCTTAACACACTGATTTTGTATGTGTCATATTACACAGTTTGTGTATTCTAAGAATACCTGTTAGATCAGAGACGTATAGTTGTTTGGATGAGGTCTATGCAATCTGAGCATACGATTGGTAACTGGAGTGAGTTTCACATATATATAGTATATTGCACCAGGATGCAACAGTTAAACTTTAAATTAACAAACATGTAAGGAAGGTCCCCAAACCGCCAAGTCATATTTGGAGCTTAGTCATTCCTGTAACTGGTGGAGGGTTGGACGTCCAAACGTGATCCCTGGGGCCGCCCTAAGATTATTCCTTGATGATATTGCACCATTTGCTTAAATCAATAACTTTAACAATCTTTGTAAAAGTGCTTTTAATAACTGAAAACATTTATATGCACACTTCTTAACGCTATCGTATTACAATGATGCTATCTATTAATATTAAACCCTCAAGAATAATGAGGAACTTCAGCAATCGTTTATACTCGGCTTAGACGACAGCCTTCGCTCTTATTTTTAAAATGCTGCTCTTGCCTTATAAAGTATGCAGTCGTTCAATGTGGTTTGAACGAGCTCGGTTTGAACGAGCTCGGAGCCCCCCCCCCCCCACACACACACACCAACACACACACACACACACACACACAGAGTAGGGTACACACACAAAGTAGGGTATTATGTATTATGGAATAAAACATTTATTTTACCCTGTAGCTTTCGGTCTGGTGCGGAACTGTACGACGCAAAGGAGAAGAAGACACGGAAACAAATGGCCAACAATTACATGGCCAACTGTCAGGCCCATTGGAAGGGGATAACTCCGGATGAGGTCGCTGACTACTACAGCAATTGGGCGGACACACAGCAATATGATCAGGTTTGAATGTTTTGTGATGTATGTCTCCTTTACCATGTATATTAATGGATACCTCTTGTTCTTATACGCATGTTCATCCTCCGTCCAACCTTATATAAGAAAATACATAGACATTGACCTTGAACTGAAGGGCTAATTCATAGGAAATGCCTTGCACCTGAGTTAGTTATTACAAAATCTTACGTTTAATGTATTTTCCTAGAACGGCTCATCCAAACAACATAATATCCGTATTGTACAGAATAAGTTAAAATTTATTAAAATTACTATTCTTGTTGTTTGAAATTATAAGCATAGTTACTAAATAACATTTTGACATATCTGAAGGACTTAGAACCTGGTGTTTACAATGGACCAGTCATCATTGCCGACGAGATGGCAAACAGCTTTCTGGACTGTCGAGACAATATTCGCATCATCGACATCGCCTGCGGGACGGGCAGAGTCGGGGAAGAGGTAATTTCAGTATATTTTTATATATATATATATATATATATATATATGTGATTTTATATGTCTTACAGAATTATAGTTGTCACCCACGGAACCCACGCTTTGTTTATCCCGATTAATCTTCAGAACATACCGTCCGAAAATAGGTTAGCGACAAGGACAGCCATAACTTCTGTTGCCGGAGGTGTGTCTCACGGGTCCCATGAAACGCCCGATTTTCACCTCATTAATTATTCATGGGTACGAGGTTTCTGTTGTCAGTATCAGCGGAGATATACGTCAGGTCATATAGTTATTGACCAAACTATGCATACACTATGAAATAAAATTCTGAACCACTTACATTTGTGCCATTGATGAGTCTACGGATGTTATTAAACATCATTAATGATATATATAAACAATATCACACGTTTAAAACCGCAAGACCAACTACCTTTTCAGCTTGCCCATTACGGGTTTAAGCAGATAGATGGCCTCGATCCGTCGGCGGGAATGTTGAAACAATGCCAACAGAAGGGCATATATAAAAAACTGTACCAGGAATTCTGTTCCGACAATACCCTCCCTGTCGAAGACGGTACGTATACAAACTGGGCTCTGTCACATTCCTAATCGAGAACAGTTGATCGTCATAAGATTGGTAGTTCTCTAGTTGATTGCCAAAAGCAAGTCTTGATTGCAAAATTTATTAACAGTTTGTATTTTGCTTTCATCGATGAATTGGAATTTCTGCTATTTGTATACAAGGGTACGTGTTGCTTCAAATGACGGAGAAGTGATATCTTGTTGCCGTTGTTTTATGATACATACATGCACATTCTGGTACACTGTACTAGTTCATTCAACTGCTAAGTTTAGTATCAAGGTCAACCGAGTGTTTTGCGACATCTTATACGTGACCGGCATAAATATTAAATGTCAAAGTACAGAGTTGCCGTCCAGGATGTCCATTAATGACAAAGTTCAATCATGCAATACAATTATTTCATTGAGTCATAAGCATAGCTGTACTTTCTACATGTAGTACTAAATAACTCGTGTTTTATGTATGTTTTGATCAGTAGAAAGTTTGATGTTTTGTTAATCTCAATAAACGAAAGGAGGCCCGAAGTTCTAAAAGTCAGCTATTTTGATTGATATTTTCGTCACCCATTTAGATCGCAGTCAACAATTTCTCCAATGAGTTTCCCCATGAACCGCATCGCCAATACTTCTGTCTTTGGTTGGTCATTTTTAATGTATTTAGTCTTATTAATGTACACAACTATGATTGCCATTGTAGCATACCTTTGAAAAACAACTTAAACTTGTATTAACATGCATTTCAGGCAAGCAGATACGTGACTGGGCATTTATAGTTCATGGGTGTACATACGTGGTTGAGCGTTTCTATTTCACGTGTGTACGAGTACATATGTGACTGGGCGACTCTATTTCACGCGTGTACGAGTACATACGTGACTGAGCCACTCTATTGCATGCGTGTACATACGTGACTGAGCGTCTCTATTTCATGCGTGTACATACGTGATTGAGCGACTCTATTTCATGCGTGTACATACGTGACTGAGGGTTTCTATTTCATGCGTGTACATACGTGATTGAGCGACTCTATTTCACGCGTGTACGAGTACATACGTGACTGAGCCACTCTATTTCATGCGTGTACATACATGACTGAGCGTCTCTATTTCATGCGTGTACATACGTGATTGAGCGTCTCTATTTCACGCGTGTACGAGTACATACGTGACTGAGCGACTCTGTTTCATGCGTGTACATACGTGACTGAGCGTCTCTATTTCATGCGTGTACATACGTGATTGAGCGACTCTATTTCATGCGTGAACATACTTGACTGAGCGTCTCTATTTCATGCGTGCACATACGTGATTGAGCGACTCTATTTCATGCGTGTACATACGTGACTGAGGGTTTCTATTTCATGCGAGTACGAGAACATACGTGACTGAGCGTCTGTATTCCATGGGTGTACATACGTGACTGAGCGTTTCTGTTTCATGTGTGTACATACGTGACTGAGCGTCTGTATTTCATGCGTCTACATGGTGTACATACGTGACTGAGCGTCTCTATTTCATGCGTGTACATACGTAACTCAGCGTCTCTATTTCATGGGTGTACATACCTGACTGAGCGTTTCTATTTCACGCGCGTACATACGTGTCAGGCGTTTCCATTTTATGTGTTAATACGTCATTTAGAGTTAATTATTCGTCGCTGCCCGCCATTATGCGGCAATTGCCCGAAGACGTCGTTAGTTGTTCTATGCTGACGTGAACAGCAATTTCCACACTACACTCTCTCTAATATATCAAGACTTTTTCGTCGTAAAACGAAAAATTACAAAATCATGGTGCTGATTCGCATTCAACAGCGTTATTCAAAGCACATGCGTTTATTCACTCGCCCATTATGGAATCACTGTACGCGCTGGCTAAATATTCTCATAATATGGTCGAAGTTGCATGAAAACATACATTTTAATACAGTAGTAAGATATATAACATGCTTTAAAATGAGCGTTTTTAGTTATTGACGAATCTCTGTCTGTTTTAAGGTGTGTATGATTGTGCAGTTGTTTCTGGAGGGATGGGTGAAGGCCATATTCCGTGTAGCGGGTTGCAAGAAATGTGCCGCATTGTGAAGCCAGGTATGTCCATCGACATTTGAGAGTGAACAATTTCTTTTTATATGAAATACTAAAAACCTAAAGATAGTTATTTAGCTACTTTAATAATATTAAAAAACATTTAGATGAGCACAAATCATTTTCAGTAATCAAACTTGATATTGTGAGTAACAAATATGTTCGAAGTATTTACACATGTTTATGTTATTGCACGTAGATTTGCAAACCAACAGAAATCTGCATAAATACACCTTACCTTGCACAGATGTTATCTTAAAGAAACACACATTTAATTGACCTTGAACAAACAACCCATTCTAGCTTGAAACTTGTCAATTAATATCGCAGGTTATTGCATACAAAGTGCTGCTAGATATGCATTTCATAGCCCGTAACGTCCATGCCTAAATAAGTAGCTTTGTCATGTAAGCAATTAATAAGTGTTGTGGTTTCATAAACCATGACATACATGCATTAATGGTTCAAACAGAATTTCATCAGATCTTGAGATGAGGTAAGCGGTGTACACATTATTTTAGAACGATTGTACATAAAGTGCAAAGTCACTCTCGTAATACAGCGCAAGAGTGTGCTCTAATATGTCGTGGGTGACCTTTGAGAACCCATAGAAAATCTAACCCGGACCGCATTGCGCTAACCTGTGTGCTAACCGGACATCCATATGTTCACATAATACCTTTAAATTGAACATTCTGGCTTGTATGGCATGAACAGGACCATAATTATTCACCATGCATTTTTCATAGATGTTTTTTCATTACAAAATATAAGAAATAGGTATACATGTATAGTTAACAGGCCCTGACATTGTTAGAAACCGACTTGTTTTAAATACATCAAACAATGCACTTTTCAGGGTGTTTTTTTTTTCAAATTTAACCGTGAAACACCTGACCAGGCCATTCGTCAACCAATCGAGATTTCCCATTGAATCTCATTCATTGAGTTAATGAGGAACAAAACCCCAATAATAATACACGTGCCCGGTTGCAAGATTTCAAGATTTATTTAGTTAATGGGTTATTACAACCATGCAAAAAGTGTTAAAAGAGATATGCCAAGTGATCGTGTACGCATGCGCTTGTACGATGGCTTAGTACAGCGTCATCAAGGCATGTGCTAATTGAAATGACGCAGAGCCACCCCAATACAAACATAAACAACTATCAACCCAATGGAACTAGTCATTTGATAACGCCTGGCAAACAAATGCATCTGGACTTAGCTTCAATATACTCATTAAATTTCGTTGAACACATTGGCATGAGTAGGCAATTATCGAGGGATGTTTCAACGTCCTAACAAGACGCGAATGGAAGGCTCTCCCCACCTGGTCACTTGTCGGAGGTTATTTGTCAGAGGTGGTCAATGGAAGTTATTAGATTATACAACCATGTGCTGAAATTTGTAAATATCCCTTTATTGGTTGGTTAAATGGTAGAGTGACATATAGGGTCGTGTTAATTGTAATGGCATGTTTTTTTTCAAGGGCTATACTTACAAGTGCACGTGCAAGTTACAGTGTACCTTTTATTAGCAATGGCTATACCTACAAGTTTGCGTACACGTTTCAGTGTACCTTTTTCTCACAAGGGCTACTCTTACAAGTACGCTTTGCAGTGAACCTTAACCCGCAAGGGCTGCACCTAAAACTACATGTACAAGTTACAGTGTACCTTTTTCTCACAAGGGCTACACCTACAAGTTTGCGTACAAGTTTCAGTGTACCTTTTTCTCACAAGGGCTACACCTACAAGTTTGCGTACAAGTTTCAGTGTACCTTTTTCTCACAAGGGCTACTCTTACAAGTACGCTTTGCAATGAACCTTAACCCACAAGGGCTGCACCTAAAACTACATGTACAAGTTATAGTGTTTCTATTTCTCACAAGGACTACACCTACTAGAACGCATACAGTGATTCGGAACCTCTCTATTTGTGAACAATAAGGATGAGGAAAATGTCCACGCATTGTGTTCTATCAGATTTTATGAATAACAATGAAAATGTAATCAAAACAGCGATAATTACAGTGTCCCATGCTTTTATTTTCATTTAGCGCATTTGCATTTAGAAAAATAAACTCCAGGCAAAATAAAATGTCTTATCCATTGCGAAGTTTATCATTTTCGGCATTTCTACCCGTTATTCACAAATAAAAGGAACATCCAAAGAAGAGTAAATGTTTTATTATTCATCGCCGAACCTAAGCTTTCGGGCGGGGAATGTTTTTTAACGTTGTTCGTCCGTTCGTCCATTTTTCTTCGGAACCATATCTTGGTAATAATTGGTCTGATAATGTTCAAACTTGGTCAGAATGTTCCCCTTGATAAAACCTCGACCGCTTGTAAAAATGTGTCACATGAAATCTAGGTAAATTCTTAGAAGAATCTTTGGAACACATTAGAGGCATTATATTTGAGCCACCATTCATGAATCAGAATGTTTCCTCTTAAAAACATGGGTCACATTGGGTCACATTGATAAATCTTATTTTTGTTTGTCTGGAACCGTATCTTGGTAATGCTTGTTCAGATTATGTTAATTTTGACCAAATGTAACCCTTGTTAAAATCACAACGCATTTTAAACGTGGATTGAAGGGGGTTAAATACAAGGTCACTAGGTCAAATCTTGGAAAAATATAAGGAACGTATTAGTGAAATATATCTGGTCAAATATTTATGAAACTTAATCAGAATCATTTTATTAATAGAATCATTCACAAGTTTGAAACTGGGTCACATGAGGTCAGAATCTAGGTCATTATGTCAACTTTTGATGTTATCTTGACATACTTTGAACGTGGGTCAAAACGTAGGTCATTAAGTCGGATCTAAGAGAATGCAATACTGTATAATCGCTCCAATCTTCATGAAACTTAATCAGAATATTGTCTTCGATGAAATTTTGGCTTTATTTAAACTAGGTCAAATGGGTGAAAACTTGGTCACACTGTCGGGTCGTAGAAAAACATTGAGGACACTCTAGAGGCAATATTCTGGTATATATCGCTGGTCCAATTTTCATGAAACTTAAACAGAATGCCTCCCTTGAGAACACATTTTATTAGTTTGAAATTGGCTAACTTGGGGTAAAAAAACCTGGGATACTATGTCAACTGTAATTGCTGCACTTTTTACAACAGTAATTTAGTTCAGCCAGTTGCAAACCAAATCATATCTGATATCTAATGTTCACAAGAGGGCATCACTCTGCATCCGTCTTGCATGTTTCGGATGGAATATTTCACCAATACGTGATTTCCTTGCTATATGCGTTGCCTTATTTGGCGGGGGATATCGATTTAACGTATTTGATTGTACATGACTATCTATTTATTATGACGAAACCCTCTTGAATATTTATTATATTGACAAGATACATGGTTCTGGGTCAGTATTCATAAAACATCTTAAGCTATTTTTTATCTTAAATAAATTTCCTTAAATTTTCGTAGTCAATTTAAAAGAAAAAAGTGTGTGTGTGTGGGGGGGGTTAACATAAAAGTATCTTTTTTGAAACAAATGATTGAACATAAAGTAGTTCAGATATTATGAAGCGATTATATCATAAGTGAGATACTTTTCTTAAAAAAATACTTAAGTTAGGAAATGATTTAAGAACTGTTATGAATACCGACCCAGCTGATCATAGGCATTTCTTAATTATTTTGGTTTATATACAAAACATTACAGGTATTTTGCAACTCATTAACTGTTTTTGTTTCAGGCGGTATGGTGCTGATCGTGATGCGAAAGGAGTACCTGCAGTATGTAGGCGAATACACGGAGCGTTTGGAACCTATCATCGAGAAAATGGAGCATGAAAACAAATGGGAACTGCTGGAAAGGCGCGAAGTAAGCAACTATTCATTCAACCGTGACGGAGTACTCTTTAAGATGAAGGTGAAAAAGAACACTGTTGACCACATTTCTGCACTGGAATCTCTTCCGAAAAAGATTCCAGCATAGGCGCTTTGTCTAACAAAGAAGAAGAAAAGCAACATGTGTGACAGCCCGTCATACATTGATGTACGCTAAGAGAAAACCCTTATAAAAAGTGAACTTGAGTCATTATTTGTTAACTTTTGTTGGCTGCGGACGCTCGACGAGATATCCGTCAGTGTTTTTCTTTCAATGAACAAGCTTTCCGTTTGGTAAGGTTTTTAAAGTGACACTCTTATTCAAAATCAATCAATTCACACGTATACCAAACCTTAATTTTGACTGATAAACCTTTAACTTCTTACTAAATAATGCATTTAAGAAAAATATTAAATACTGATAACAAGGTTGAAACCGTGAATTTGATAGCTAACAGATTAACTGTGGTTTACTAAAGTCTCATACGGTAGAAATATGCTCATTTCTTTAAAATTTAACCCGGTATAAGAACCATTGTTTTCGACATTTATTCATCCTTTTTCGAGTCTTAAAACAATATTATTAATTGTGGTAAATCTTATTTGGGAAGAGTGCATCTTTAACTATTCTGTAAGTTTCATATACATTTTGAATGCTGTGAGTGATTGGTATAATATTCGGTTTAGATTTTGATTGACACTGTTATATAATGCCTTATGTATGGTAAAAAAACATGTATATAATTTTTACGTACTTTTGAAATAAATACGGTTTTCTCTTTCATTAATGTGTCTAGACTTCATACACACATCATAAATTATTTCATGACATGCAATATTTTCTCATGCTCTAGTATTTAGTATTGTGTATGTATACATTCCCATCGGCTTGCGATGTCAATCAGTTTATAAGAATACCCCATTTGTTTTCAATATTAACTATTTAGTAATACAATACATTATTTGAAATAAGTCTTCGATATCAAGGACAGGGCCTAAGGTAGGCGAGTGAGTTTTCTTAGCTGCTGAAAGAACACCCTTCCTAGAAGTGTGTGCTTAATAGATTTAAAAGTCTCTTTAAGAAAACAAACATTGGGGCGATGTTCAGAAACGCCAGCTCCACCACTTTACGGTGGTGCAAAGAAAAAGAGCTGTCGACACTTCCGTGGTGGAGCGGTGCCCTATGTTTACATGAACAAACGTGAGTATGATTGATATTTTATTTGATAATTTCATTTAACGGACATATTTCGAAAATCGGAGAATGTGGTACCGTGTTAGAACACTTTTACTGTAGGCTGGTTACTATTTCGTTTCAATATTGTGCAAACTGTGGTGTCAGGAGCTTTTCTCCCGAATAAAACTTGTGCATATTTTGAGATCTGATTGCATAGCAAGTACATTTCGGTGCTTACACACCCCGTAAGAACATTCTCACGCATGCAAACATAACTGGTATGTATGATTATGGTTTTAGCTACGTTTATGATGATTTCAACAATAATAATGTTAATACATTTATGACGGTCTTCAGGTGTAGAATATACGATGAGTTTAAACAAGATTGGTATGGTACTCTAGAAAACAGCACAGTGTTAGATATGTATAGACATTTTAAAACTAGTCTTGAATATGAAAGTTATCTTGACATTCTGCCCAAAATTTACGATTTTTCTTTTGTATACTACGACTGTCTGTGCACCCACTACGTATCCAAACCGGTAGATACGCCAGAAATAATATTGTACGCAATCAAAGAAATTGTCTATGTTGTAATTCCAACGATATTGAACATGAATTTCATTTTGTCTGTGTGTGCCCGTCTTTTAATGATATGAGAAAGCTATATATTAAGAAATGCTATTATATAAGACCGTCTGTATTTAAATATTTACAATTGCTGCAATCAAATAATAGAACTGAGCTTATTAAAATATGTATGTTTGTTAAAGACTCTCTTAAAGTAAGATCCTCTTTAATAAATGTTAGAACTTAACATGGTAAAAATTGTTCATCCTCTGATTTAGATAGATTTTAATATTACAATATTTAACCCATTTATTGTAACTTTTTGTTATTTTTTGTATATATACTCGTGTGTACTATATTGTTTGTTACTATGCATTCACGTTGACATTGATAATTATAAATATATGTGTTGTTGACGATGTACATTGTACAAGTCGAAATAAAATGTCTGTCTGTCTGTCTGTCTGTCTATAGTACCTATGCCGGAACACAACAAAACTGATAAGCACTTCTTAAAAAGGAGAAATGCACATATTTATAAAGGTGGTGGCGCTGTTGCCCTAGTGGTGGCGCTATCGAGTATGTTTTGCGCTTGAAGTAATATAAAAAGTAAACGCTTTTGGAATGAATACAACAGTTGCTATGTTTATCATTCATTGAAAATTATGCTGGTTATGCATACTACTTGCGGAAACAAAACTCTACGCGAACTACCTTAACCTTACTGAAAACTATTTCGAAAACAAATGGCTAGGTGCTGTTAATTTTACCATATATGTCCGGTTATGAGAGAGGTATTCTTGCATACCGGACGTGTGTTTCCGGTCATTTGACAAGTGCTGAAAAAACGCATCTGACACCAATATGTGTGTATAAGATGAGTTATGCGCAAAAACTCGCTACTTCTTATTTCTTTTATTGTATGGTTTATGAAAAGTACGTTATTTTATTTCAATAAAGTGCAATTAATTGTATAAGTATGCAATTAATTAAAATAGATAATGAATAATCGTAAAAACGGGATCAAAATAGTTACAATTTGACATCAATAGTGATTTAAAATCACTGCGCTTTATGACGTCAGTAAACAACGTTTCATGCGCTTTTTGGTAAAATGTACAAAAGTGCATTTTCTACCTCAATTCTCCCACAAATTGATAATTTTAGATATGCAAGAAAAAAATTCAATTATGTTTTTCCGGTCCGGATCGAAAAATCCGTCCTTCGGTCACGCTGCGTGGCCGGTAACTCGGCAAACCTCGTTACCGGCTTACGCGCGTGCACTCGGGTCGGATTTTTCTATCCGTAACTGACACACATGATAGATACTTGTAGTTATTTGGTAAAATTAACAGCACCTAGCCATTTGTTTTCGAAATAAAATTCAGTAAGGTTAGGCCACTACTTTTATATAAATTGGTTTACAAAACCGGCGGGTCTAATTTTCCGAAAAGTACAAAAAAACAAAACAAAAAAATGAATTTGACTTTTTTTTCAAAATTATTTTCCCGACCGTTTTGATTTTGGTGCGAAACGAAAGAAAAACGAACAGATAAGATTACGAATGCAGTATATCTCGACTGGTTTGTTGTTTCGTAGCCGTATTCGCCAATTTATAGTGATAGCATGTGAGCCAGACAACTGTTATGGCAGCGCCGTTTGCAATGGCGGAATTGACGATAGCAGTCATTCTTTGTATGAAATAATTAATTAAAATATGCAGGAGTTGTTAAATAAGAAGAGCAAAATACATTGGCAAATTTAACAGCCGACACAGACAATAACTGTCACGTGATTGTTGTTTTTCCCCGCCAATTTAGGTCATGAAAATAATGTTGTTTATAGATGAATAATAAAAGTGTCAGCGGCTGCCATCGAATAAGTAGACACAAATATCTGTAAATTATATGTGAGAAAAACATTTTATAACATGGTTAAATATCAAAATAACAGTGCATTTAGTGTGAGTGGGGAAATCGAAAGTAAAATTTCTAAGTGGACACCGGTGACCTAGTTTCACAAGTTCGGTCGGTTGGGTTTATGGATTTTAAATCACAAAATGGTTTGGAAATACTTGTCATTGAGTCAATGTAAAGTTTGTGTTTATTCTAGATAACATGTTTATTCATGTTTGGGTTAATATTAGAGTAAAAACAATGAAAGAGTTGAACACATGTGTCAATGACATTTACTAATGCCAGAAGTTGTGTGCAAAACATTTAGATAAAACAACACGGAATTATTTTTAATAAGTCCATTTAAATTTGCAATGAACTTGATATTTCACTATAAATGAGATTTGTTGTTGTAACCAAGGAATACTCTTTAAAATGAAAAATAAACAATCATGAAGTATAGATGCCCTGTGAACGCATGATACACAAAATGGCTGAGTTGGGAGAAGATGAAAATATCCGATACATAATTATGGATTTCTCTGTTACTATCATTGGTACATAAAGTTAAGTCACATGCTAGATTTATTATCTTGCTATGTGTATTTTATGTACTGATGTGGTAATTTGCTGCAAGATTTGAATTTGAAATGGATTTGGTGAACATCCCATGGTAAATATCCCGGTCCGAAAATATCCGGACTTAGCATGGATTGGGTAACACAATATTAAAGCTCAAATGTCTTCATCAAATGTTACTTCCTTATTTACAAAATTGGAAATTATTTCACTTTATTGACATTTTCCAATATTGAAATAACTGAAACAATGTTTAGAAAATGTAATGTATTGTCTTATTACAGTGCAATTTTTGTGTATTTTAATGCATAAAATTCGCCTTCCTTTTTTCAATTTAATATTGGTCAGGTTTTAAGTGTTCTGCATTCACTTTTGCTTTAGCATACCCTTAAAGCTAAACAAATGTCTTGCTGAGTAATATTCAATGTATCTTTGATAAAAAGTGTAGTTTATACATGTAAACATGTTTTATAGTCAATTTCATTGATGTTTTATATGCACAGAATGTAAGATTTAAACTGTGTGTTTTATTAGAACTTTGAAACTTTGAGTGTATTAAAACATGCATTAATAGCAGTTTAAAAATTTAGAATGTCAAGTAAATGCTATATATTTTCAATGTTTTTATGTTGTTCTCTGATTTTCACCCTTTAAGAGTATGTTTTGTGACTTTTTTCCTTCTTTTTTTTCGACCGCCCGGTGGACATTTTTTCCAAAAATCTAAAATCTTGTAAACCAAAAAATAAAAAAGGAGTGGCCTTAAGGTAGTTCGCGTAGTGTTTTATTTCCGCAAGTAGTATGCATAACCTGCATAATGTTCAATGAATGATAAACATAGCAACTGTTGTATCCATTCCAAAAGCGTTTACTTTTTATATTACTTCAAGCGCAAAACATGCTCGATAGCGCCACCACTAGGGCAACAGCGCCACCACTTTTATAAATTATATGTGCATTTTTCCTTTTTAAGAAGTGCTTATCAGTTCTGTTGTGTTCCGGCATAGGTACTATACATACCAGTTATGTTTGCATGCGTGAGAATGTTCTTATGGCGTGTGTAAGCACCGAAATATACTTGCTATGCAATCAGATCTCAAAATATGCACAAGTCCGATTCGGGAGAAAAGCTCCTGGCACCACAGTTTGCACAATATTGAAACGAAATAGTAACCAGCCTACAGTAGAAGTGTTCTTACACGGTACCACATTCTCCGATTTTCGAAATATGCCCGTTAAATGAAATTATTAAATAAGATATAAATCATACTCACGTTCGTTCATGTAAACATAGGGCACAGCTCCAGCTCTTTTTCTTTGCACCACCGTAAAGTGGTGGAGCTGGCGTTTAGAGGCCGTGAGTTAACAACGTTGTTAGCGCCATTCTGTGTTGCTTTGGAAGTTTAATGGGATACACATGTGCTCTGCTGTTTTTCCGTAACACGAAAACGTTTCAGCTGTACTTTTTTATATATTTAAGCACATCAATAAGTTCACGTTCAAAAATAAACAGCGATGTCGTTAATCACGTTGTTAACTTAAACAAAGTTCTGAACAATCAGCCCACTATCCTGTTTAAACTTATGGAATGCATTTTATGTTTTAAATAGTCATCTAGTTATTTCCTCTAGAGCTTCAAAATTGTTTTAAAACAATATATCGCCAGTTCGTTTATTTTCTGTTGCATGTTTAGCTCGTCTGGTTTTTCAAATGTAATAATCGTGCTATTGCCTTAGTGTCGTCGTCGTCATCGGTAGAGACTTTAACCTTAGCCAGACGTTCAAGATTTTTCCATGAAACTTTGCATACATGTGTGTTAAAAAGGTTTAACTTGGCCATAATTCAATAACCGTTAAACATAGTAACGTGAAATCTTGCACTTGTGTGTAATAGTGCCCATAACCCTGAATTAACTAGTTCTCGAGTTATGACCTTTGTTAGGTACTGAAACAAAAGCAAACAAACTGGCAAGCGTTGTCGTTTGCTCCAAGATGCTCTCGCTGTTAAACATGGTTTCGCTAGCGTCAGCAAATTTAGAAGCCGCTTTATGACCCTAACAACTGTCTTATGTCATACAGTGGCCGTAAGACGGAGCGCCTAAGCCCCCTGTATGGCGCCAACAATTGGATGGAAACAGGAAGTTACAGGAACAGCGGGACGTTACTTCAAAAGGAAACTGACCATGCCATGAACAGATCTTTATATAGCATATATCGTGGTAAAATGTTCGTTTCATAATCGGAAGGGCTGTTGATTATTTATGTTTGCAAGCGCCTGGCTGATGGCCTTGAAGTTGACCTTGTTTTCGATTGGATTTTCGCTGGGCCCGACCAATCGAAAACAAGGTCAACTTCAAGGCCATCAGCCAGGCGCTTGCAAACATAAATGGCCGATATTGACAGAAAGTAAATAGCGGAAAGTGTTTTCACTGAGTTTGGATGATAAACACAAGAAAGGTTGTTTTTTATTGATGCATTTACCAAACTTTGTTTGTATATGTTAGGAACAGTCGATGAATGGTCGCTATATGCCACCGTTACATGATCTTGACTCTGATCACACTATTTTACATTGGGTTCTATAAACTTTTCCGACCTGGGAAAATCTTGTTTAGATGTTTAGAATGTTTAGATTCCGACGGTGGTGAAAAAGTAAACGGAGATCAAAATTGACTTACCTGATTTTGGGCACGTCCGGAGTGCCGGTCCTTTCTCTATTGATAGTATAAGTGACCGGGTTTTTGTCCGAAATTGTTGTTTTTTTGTCAGTTTTTGGTCATATAATGACTTAATATATCATTTTTTTGACCAAACACTGAGTCAAATTCCTGTGTATCGCAAGAGTGACGTTACAGTATTGCTATCGCGGCAACCTTTATCAGCCGATGTCGTCGTACTGAATACT
This sequence comes from Mya arenaria, assembly GCF_026914265.1. Classification (NCBI taxonomy): domain Eukaryota; kingdom Metazoa; phylum Mollusca; class Bivalvia; order Myida; family Myidae; genus Mya; species Mya arenaria. The sequence continues at coordinate 63,447,911 of NC_069123.1, forward strand.
TCCGAGAAATTGTGTTTGAATCCATCAGCGACCTGATCGTGTTTGTAAGACAGGTCCAGGAAGCTGTTTATTGACTGACATTTGCATTACAAAAGAAACTAGATTGCTTTTTTGAAAAAGCGCTTGTCTCCCCTTTTGTGTGGTCGTAGCTGAGAAAAAAGAAATGATGGACATGAAATTTGTAACTTGGACTGGAGACGAACCAACAGTGAAGTTCGGTTTATTCACCCCTATTAAATAGTGAAGAGAAAAAAAGTGTTGTTGATTAATCTTGGAAAATGTAAACGAATAAACGAAGTTTGCATTGTATGAAGTTCCTTGAATTAGCAATAAGTTATTCAATTATTGATCGGAAACCATTTTTCATCCTGACCTTGACCTTCGACCGACTGATCACAAAATCAATAAGGATCATCTCCATGACCAACTTGCATACCAAGTATTAAGTTCTTGGGTGCAAGTGTTCTTTAGTAACTGAGCGGTAACCTCAAGGTCCCGGCAACCTTGACCTTTGACCTACTGATCTCAAAATCAGTAGGAGTCATCTACCTACTAGTCATGACCAACTAGCATACCAAGTATGAAGTTCATGGGTACAAGCGTTCTTTAGTTATTGAGCAGAAACCATTTTTAAGCTTAAGGTCACTACCAACATATCGTTTTTTTGCCTAAAGGTAACCTTGACCTTTGACCTTTTGATCTCAAAACCAATATGGGTCATCTACTAGTCACGAACAACTAGCATACTAAGTATTAAGTTCCTGGACCCAAAGGATCTTTAGTTATTGAGCGGAAACCATTTCTTCACCTCAAGGTCACGGCGACCTTAACGTTTGACCTAGTGACCTCAAAAAATAGAGGTCATCTACTAGTCATGACCAACTAGCATACCAAGTATGAAGTTCCTGGGTCTAAGCGTTCTATGGTTATTGAGCGGAAACGAGTGTGACGTACAGACTGACTGACGGACTGACTGACGGACAGGGCAAACACAATATGTCTCCCCATGAATAGGAGAGACATAACTAATATAGACAGATGGTCTGACTATGAATCTAACACAACTAGGTACTGTCAATATGTGGATGGCTTTTGTGTACATAATTCAGGTATAAAAGGTTCAAAGTTTATTCATATACTCAATGCAAACAGAGTCAATAAACATGAAGCATTCATACATACAAAGTATAACGCGTGTACGGGCGTGTTTCTGACTGAAATGCAGAGTTACATTGTATATCCACCTCCTTTGTCAATTTGTTGCTACTATCGCGATAGGGTGTTTGTTAAAATAAATAAAACAGATTTGAAAAAGTGTTCCGTCACACCTTAATAATGAGATATATTTTAGTACTTAGTTATGTCACAGTGACTAAATTTTTAGGCATTGATGTTCATCAATTTCGGATAAATAAATAGATAAGCACTGTCAAGAGTATTTTACATATCTTTATAATATCATATTTGTAGATTTGGCTTTTGGCGTACTAATTCACCTGTACACTTATTTTCTTCCAAAAGTGGTATTCAAATTCAACCATACTAGTATTACAAAGCTGGCATTTACGATTTATACGTGATATATTATTATATCTTCCAACCTCGATTTCCAGATGATGTGAACACAGTCGTAGTCTGGATAATGCAATTCTATATTTATCATTCATAGTAAATTCAAGATATTTCTCGAATTTAAAACCTTTCTTAAATTGTTTAAAATGTTTTAACTTTGGTTGCGAAATAATAGTATCAGACCAGTGTTGTACAAACTGATCATAGAGACGTTGCCTTAAAGAAACCAGGCAAGATTTATCAATATTATTGCATACCAAGCATAGCTAAATCCACGAGAGTCTAATAAATTCTGCATAGTATAAAGGAGCAAGCTCACCCAGCACTGCTACATTAGACGTTTGGGTACGAACGGCCAGAATATGTTTACAAAACCTGTAATGAAGTTTGTCAACCTCTTTCATATAATAAACTCCCTAGACCTCATATGGATTGAGGCAATCATGGAGTCAATAACAATGACAACTAATATATCCCTAATATGGAGCATTACCCTAACAATTAATACAGCTACATGTGATCATCAATAAAGCTACTTATGGTCAATACAACTACGAATGGTCAATACAGCTACATGTGATCAGTACAGCTACATGTGATCAGTACAGCTACATGTGGTCAATACAGCTACTTATGGTCAATACAGCTACATGTGATCAGTACAGCTACATGTGATCAGTACAGCTACATGTGATCATCAATACAGCTACTTATGGTCAATACAGCTACTTATGGTCAATACAACTACATGTGGTCAATACAGCTATGTGTGGTCAATACAGCTACTTATGGCCAATACAGCTATTTATGGTCAATACAGCTACATGTGGTCAATACAGCTACATGTGATCAGTACAACTACGAATGGTCAATACAACTACGAATGGTCAATACAGCTACATGTGATCATTACAGCTACATGTGATCATCAATACAGCTACGTGTGGTCAATACAAATATGAATGGTCAATACAGCTACATGTGATCAGTACAGCTACATGTGATCATCAATACAGCTACATGTGGTCAATACAGCTACTTATGGTCAATACAGCTACATTTCATCAGTGCAGCTACATGTGGTCAGTACAGCTACATGTGGTCAATACAGCTACATGTGGTCAATACAGCTACTTATGGTCAATACAGCTACATGTGGTCAATACAGCTATGTGTGGTCAATACAGCTACATGTGGTCAATACAGCTACATGTGATCATAAATTCAGCTACTTATGATTAATACATCTACTAATTTTTAAATTAAAACAAAACTGGTAATATGATTTTTTTCCATTTATTGCATAGACCAAATAAGTACATGTAATGATAGTTTCCATCAAACTACATGTAGCCGATAACTGGTAGTTGGTACATGAAGATAATTGTACAATTTAATTCTGCCTGCCTATTTTACAGTCAAAATGGGTTTGTCTCATTTCTAAATAATTATCAATTTGAAACCAGGAAAAGACAATACAAAATTCATAGAACAGTCAAAATCTAAAAAGTCTGACTTACAAAACTTTTCATAATCTGGAAAGTCTGACTTACAAAACTTTTCATAATCTGGAAAGTCTGACTTACAAAACTTTTCATAATTTAGAAAGCCTGACATACAAAACGTTTCACAATCTGAAAAGTCTGCCTAACAAAACTGTTCAAACACTCCCCCACTTACAAAAAGGTTCAAACTTATTGAAAGCCTGCCTTACAGAATTGTTTTATCTGCAAAATCTAACTTACAAAATTATTCAAAGTCTAGAAAATCTTACAAACAAATTATTCAAAGTCTGGAAAGTCTGACATTCCTTTTTCTCTAGTTATTGCATTTACCGAGACAGTATTCTCAATTCTCAATTTTAATCAGTAATTTACTTTCATTTAATTCTAATCTAAGAAAAGTGAATGTAAATACACCTATTCCATTAATGACTATCTTTAAAAAAACACATCCTTAATTAGTTTCTTTAAAAATCATCTGAAAAGGTTAATCGATTCACAAAAAATATATGTTTTCTAATTTCTTTATATTATTAAAATGATTGCTTTTCTGTTTCTCTAAAAAGTGTATAAAAGGGTAAATGCATTTATAAAAAAATACATGATAATTTCTGATTTCTTTATATAAATAAACTGATTGCTTTTCTTGCTTTTTATTTCTATTCTTTAAATGCATTAAAGAAAAAAATAGATATTTCATTAATAGGCATAGCAATGAAATGAAATACATTATTCAATGACATGAATGAAAAAACTTGCACATTCTGCTACCAGACACTAAGTCATGGCTTACTACATTAGATTTGGTTTTGTAGCAGGTCAAATGATATATATACAACCCTGATATATATGCAGGCCCAGGCTATTGTGAAGATAAACAGTATCTTCATATTTATGTCCCAAGTTAAAGCATCATCTATAAGAATGCCCTTCTATTACCCTTGCATGGTTTACCACTGATATGCACAACTTAAAGACATGTCCAGTGGCTACAACATCCGATGGTTACTTGAACTCTGGTTTGTCCGGGACAGTGCAACCTGACCGCTGGATAACAAGGTTTGCCGCGTAGTTTCCACAACGAACACAATCAGCCAGGGGCTTGTCCTGAATTAACTGGGAGAGGAATCCTGTAAACATTGACAATAATAGTATATGAAACAAAAACAAACAAAAAATATTGATAACTTAACAAACCTATTTGTCGTTTGTTAGGAATTCCATGGAATTGGTGCCGGCCCTACCAACTATATGGTCAGTTTTAACAAATTAAAAACAACAAGAGCTGTAATAAAGCAGAGCACTCGACTTCGCCGCTTTGTTCTAGAAGTGAATACAATAATGATGTAATATGTGCCTGTCAACAGCAATAAAAAACTCAAATTATGAAGTAAAAATGTGACAATACCTGGTTGTTTAATGATTGGCACAATAGATTCAGTTTCACCTGCTTTCTCCTATTTTTTTGTAACAGTGACCTTGATCATAGCGGCCCCAAATGAAATCCCATGAAAGTCCTCCATAAACTCTTCCTACATGTCAAGTTTGGTCTCAGTATGGCAATCATTTCTAAAGTTATTCAGTATCAAATAGTATTCTATTTTTTGTCCAGTGACCTTGACCCTAGGGGGCCAAATGGCAATCCGATGAAAGCTCTCCATAAACTTGCCCTATAAACTAAGTTTGGTCACACTATACAGTGACCTTGACCTTTACTATAACTCTCAGGACCCAAAACACAATATCATGAAAGGTCTCTGCTAACTTCTCATATATACCAAATTTGGTCGCAATATGTAGACCCTAACTTAAGATATTCAATACCAACCCTTTCTTATAAATAGTAACTTTGACCTTGACCTTGATCCTTGGGGCCTCAAACACAATCCAATGAAAGGATAAAAACATTAGAAATACTGGAGCTCCATAAACTCTTCCTACATACCAAGTTTGGTCACTATATGTCAAACCTTGCTATAATTATCCAATACATAAGATGACTTTGACACTGCCCTCCCAACAGCTCGCCCGAATAATGAGGCAAGTTATTCTAATAACTAGCTTTCCCTTTGTAAAAACCTGGTTTAAAATATAAAAATGTGCCTGTCAAAAAGAATAGAATTGTTTTAATTTTATTAAATCCCAACTTACCCTAGAACCTAGGAAAGGGAACAGAATCAAATGATCTCTGGTTCATCAACCAAAACCTGGGAAAAAATAAATTGGGACAACTGGCCAAAACCATGAGTGAGCAGGCTTGATTTCAGGCTAGGCATGTTAATCACTCTGCAAGAAAAACATGCATTACAAATTTGCTGGATGCCGGTTGTTTCCCCACTGAGGTGGCACAGCTGACTGGTCACAAAAATCTGATGTCTCTAAATCATTACCATACAAACAATATAGAAAAGCAGCAAAACATGTCCAATAGTATTCACATGTGTAAGAGAAAAGAACCAGTGACAAATCCAGAACCAGAACCAGTTACTAACATGGAGGAATTTGATGATGATGACAATCAGGAACTTGTAGCAGCATCCCAGGAAATTGAGCAAGCGCTATCCTCCATCCAAACATATGAAGAGATTCCTGTAAGAAAACCAACACATGATGAAGCTGAACAAGTTTTAGACCTTCCCATTAAACAAAGCCCAGGTGGAACACTGACCCTGCAAAAAATTATGAAGGACACTCAGTCACTGTTTAATGGCTGCACCTTTAATGGGCCTATCAGCATTAATTTTATAAAAAATTAGGAACCATACAGTATGCATGAATAACTGGTACTGCCTCCTTAAGTTGTAGGCACTGGAATGAGTGAACAAAGTTATTCTGCATACATGTTTTATTCCATTCATCCACTGTTATTATTATATTGTTTTTATTTCACATGTTTTTGGGTTGAAAAAATGTTCTTTTATCTTCACTTCCCGTGAAATAAATGTGTGCTACATGTATTTTATTTCAATTTGCTTTTCCAGTATCGGCATATCGACAGACTACTGAATACTTGAGTCAAAACATGTGCATTAAACAGTTCAATATATGGCCGCGCGGGGCCAATGAGTGATAATAGCCCCGGCATATCGATATGCGCGGCCATATATTAATCCTCTCTTATGCACGGAAACGTACAGAAACGTCACCATGTGTCGTAAAGGATGGGGTGGCGAGGGGTCGGGCCGCCTGAAATTTGACAAGCCCTTTTTTAAATTTGTTCATGCCCCCCCCCCCACCCTCACTCTCTAATTTTAATCGGACCCCTTTCGATATGCAAGTTATTCAACTTATTAGACGCATTAGAGACCATACATCCGCGGTAAAACACTATATTGTTCTCTCGTTCATAAATAATTGAGAAAGAAACACTTTTGGTTGTCAATAATTCAGGATTAGTGTTGCCCCCCCCCCCCCCGGCATTGTAGTCTGGATCCTACATGCTTAACGTTGTATTATAATGTTGTTGTCATAGCTTTTATTGAATTGCTTGAAATTTAAGAACGCCTCTATGTGTACATATACTTTTTTCCACCTGTTAAAAAATGACCCCATTTGTGATCAAAATTTAACGACTGATCACTTTTCAACGATTTTTGGATCAAAACTTAATGTTGAATTGTTGGCAGGGTCAATTCTCAACGTTGAAAAATGATCCACGGTGTCACTTTTCAACGGGGTCAACATTTAATGTAACACCGGCCGATATCGCATATATAATGCCGCAAAAAGCCGCATATTGACCTAAAACGTGCCATTTTTATTACTATAATTATATATAGTAACATACGTATTAAAGTATCATCTTGGTGCTCTTATTTTTCTTTTTTACTCCTTGCCTTTTTAAAGGGATGCATTCCCATCTTGAAACTTTTACAATTTATATTTGGATTACAAAGACGGGTCTTGTGTTTGCATATATAAACAATCAAATTCACACTGTTCAACGTTTAAAATTAATATTCACCACATACAACATTTCTGATGATATTATGATAGGAATATTGTTTTTTTTTCTGAGATCCAAACAAACATTACATGTGTTAACGTCAGCTAAACCTGTAAAACAATGTACTTTATATCATGCATTGAAGCACACAAAAGGATGCATTAGATGTCAACATTTGCGGGTTAGCAGACACATGCAGGCGACCTTATCCTCCATGCGTGCTGATATTTTAAACATTCATGCAATCGAGCTATAATATGACAGGGATTTAATTGTTGGATTTGATTCTGTGATAGTTTGATCTTCTGAGTTGTAAGTTTTTTTTCCCCCTTAACACACTGATTTTGTATGTGTCATAATACACAGTTTGTGTATTCTAAGAATACCTATTAGATCAGAGACGAATAGTTGTTTGGATGAGGTCTATGCAATCTGAGCGTACGATTTGTAACTGGAGTGAGTTTCACATATATATAGTATATTGCACCAGGATGCAACAGTTAAACTTTAAATTAACAAACATGTAAGGAAGGTCCCCAAACCGCCAAATCATATTTGGAGCTTAGTCATTCCTGTAACTGGTGGAGGTTTGGACGTCCAAACGTGATCCCTGGGGCCGCCCTAAGATTATTCCTTGATGATATTGCACCATTTGCTTAAATCAATCACTTTAACAATCTTTGTAAAAGTGCTTTTAATAATTGAAAACATTTATATGCACACTTCTTAACGCTGTCGTATTACAATGATGCTATCTATTAATATTAAACCCTCAAGAATAATGAGGAACTTCAGCAATCGTTTATACTCGGCTTAGACGACAGCCTTCGCTCTTATTTTTAAAATGCTGCTCTTGCCTTATAAAGTATGCAGTCGTTCAATGTGGTTTGAACGAGCTCGGTTTGAACGAGCTCGGAGCCCCCCCCCCCCAACACACACACACACACACATACACACACACACACACACAGAGTAGGGTATTATGTATTATGGAATAATACATTTATTTTACCCTGTAGCTTTCGGTCTGGTGCGGAACTGTGCGACGCAAAGGAGAAGAAGACACGGAAACAAATGGCCAACAATTACATGGCCAACTGTCAGGCCCACCGGAAGGGGATAACTCCGGATGAGGTCGCTGACTACTACAGCAATTGGGCGGACACACAGCAATATGATCAGGTTTGTATGTTTTGTGAGGTATGTCTCCTTTACCATGTATATTAATGGATACCTCTTGTTCTTATACGCATGTTCATCCTCCGTCCAACCTTATATAAGAAAAAACATAGACATTGACCTTGAACTAAAGGGCTAATTCATAGGAAATGCCTTGCACCCGAGTTAGTTATTACAAAATCTTACGTTTAATGTATTTTCCTAGAACGGCTCATCCAAACAACATAATATCCGTATTGTACAGAATAAGTTAAAATTTATTAAAATTACTATTCTTGTTGTTTGTAATTATAAGCATAGTTATTAAATAACATTTTGACATATCTGAAGGACTTAGAACCTGGTGTTTACAATGGAACAGTCATCATTGCCGACGAGATGGCAAACAGCTTTCTGGACTGTCGAGACAATATTCGCATCAACGACATCGCCTGCGGGACGGGCAGAGTCGGGGAAGAGGTAATTTCAGTATATTTAGAAGGGCATATATAAAAAACTGTACCAGGAATTCTGTTCCGACAATACCCTCCCTATCGAAGACGGTACGTATACAAACTGGGCTCTGTCACATTCCTAATCCAGAACAGTTGATCGTCATAAGATTGGTAGTTCTCTAGTTGATTGCCAAAAGCAAGTCTTGATTGCAAAATTTATTAACAGTTTGTATTTTGCTTTCATCGATGAATTGGAATTTCTGCTATTTGTACACAAGGGTACGTGTTGCTTCAAATGACGGAGAAGTGATATCAAGTCGAGTTTGGCCTTGTTGCCGTTGTTTTATGATACATACATGCACATTCTGGTACACTGTACTAGTTCATTCAACTGCTAAGTTTAGTATCAAGGTCAACCGAGTGTTTTGCGACATCTTATACGTGACCGGCATAAATATTAAATGTCAAAGTACAGAGTTGCCGTCCAGGATGTCCATTAATGACAAAGTTCAATCATGCAATACAATTATTTCATTGAGTCATAAGCATAGCTGTACTTTCTACATGTAGTACTAAATAACTCGTGTTTTATGTATGTTTTGATCAGTAGAAAGTTTGATGTTTTGTTGATCTCAATAAACGAAAGGAGGCCCGAAGTTCTAAAAGTCAGCTATTTTGATTGATATTTTCCGTCACCCATTTAGATCGCAGTCAACAATTTCTCCAATGAGTTTCCCCATGAACCGCTTCGCCAATACTTCTGTCTTTGGTTGGTCATTTTTAATGTATTTAGTCTTATTAATGTACACAACTATGATTGCCATTGTAGCATACCTTTGAAAAAAAACTTAAACTTGTATTATCATGCATTCCAGGCAAGCAGATACGTGACTGGGCATTTCTAGTTCATGGGTGTACATACGTGGTTGAGCGTTTCTATTTCACGTGTGTACGAGTACATATGTGACTGGGCGACTCTATTTCACACGTGTACGAGTACATACGTGACTGAGCCACTCTATTGCATGCGTGTACATACGTGACTGAGCGTCTCTATTTCATGCGTGTACATACGTGACTGAGGGTTTCTATTTCATGCGTGTACATACGTGATTGAGCGACTCAATTTCACGCGTGTACGAGTACATACGTGACTGAGCCACTCTATTTCATGCGTGTACATACGTGACTGAGCGTCTCTATTTCATGCGTGTACATACGTGATTGAGCGACTCTATTTCACGCGTGTACGAGTACATACGTGACTGAGCGTCTCTATTTCATGCGTGTACATACGTGACTGAGCGTCTCTATTTCATGCGTGTACATACGTGATTGAGCCACTCTATTTCATGCGTGTACATACGTGACTGAGCGTCTCTATTTCATGCGTGTACATACGTGATTGAGCGACTCTATTTCATGCGTGTACATACGTGACTGAGGGTTTCTATTTCATGCGTGTACGAGAACATACGTGACTGGGCGTCTGTATTTCATGGGTGTACATACGTGACTGAGGGTTTCTATTTCATGCGTGTACGAGAACATACGTGACTGAGCGTCTGTATTTCATGGGTGTACATACGTGACTGAGCGTTTCTGTTTCATGCGTGTACATACGTGACTGAGCGTCTGTATTTCATGCGTGTACATGGTGTACATACGTGACTGAGCGTCTCTATTTCATGCGTGTACATACGTGACTGAGCGACTCTATTTCATGCGTGTACATACGTGACTGAGCGTTTCTGTTTCATGCGTGCACGAGTACATACGTGACTGGGCGTCTGTATTTCATGCGTGTACATGGTGTACATACGTGACTGAGCGTCTCTATTTCATGCGTGTACATACGTGATTGAGCGACTCTATTTCATGCGTGTTCATACGTGACTGAGCGTCTCTATTTCATGCGTGCACATACGTGATTGAGGGTTTCTATTTCATGCGTGTACGAGAATATACTTGACTGAGCGTCTGTATTTCATGGGTGTACATACGTGACTGAGCGTTTCTGTTTCATGCGTGTTCATACGTGACTGAGCGTCTCTATTTCATGCGTGCACATACGTGATTGAGGGTTTCTATTTCATGCGTGTACGAGAACATACTTGACTGAGCGTCTGTATTTCATGGGTGTACATACGTGACTGAGCGTTTCTGTTTCATGCGTGTACATACGTGACTGAGCGTCTGTATTTCATGCGTGTACATGGTGTACATACGTGACTGAGCGTCTCTATTTCATGCGTGTACATACGTGACTGAGCGTCTCTATTTCATGCGTGTACATACGTGACTGAGCGTCTCTATTTCATGCGTGTACATACGTGACTGAGCGTTTCTATTTCATGCGTGTACATACGTAACTCAGCGTCTCTATTTCATGGGTGTACATACCTGACTGAGCGTTTCTATTTCACGCGCGTACATACGTGTTTAACCCGGACCGCATTGCGCTAACCTGTGTGCTAACCGGACATCCATATGTTCACATAATACCTTTAAATTGAACATGCTGGCTTGTATGGCACATGTGTGGCACATGTCTTTTGCATGAACAGGACCATAATTATTCACCATGCATTTTTCATAGATATTTTTTCATTACAAAATATAAGAAATAGGTATACATGTATAGTTAACAGGCCCTGACATTGTTAGAAACCGACTTGTTTTAAATACATCAAACAATGCACTTTTCAGGGTCTTTTTTTCAAATTTAACCGTGAATCACCTGACCAGGCCATTCGTCAACCAATCGAGATTTCCCATTGAATCTCATTCATTGAGTTAATGAGGAACAAAACCCCAATAATAATACACGTGACCGATTGCAAGATTTCAAGATTTATTTAGTTAATGGGTTATTACAACCATGCAAAAAGTGTTAAAAGAGAAATGCCAAGTGATCGTGTACGCATGCGCTTGTACGATTGCTTACTACAGCGTCATCAAGGCATGTGCTAATTGAAATGACGCAGAGCCACCCCAATACAAACATAAACAACTATCAAACCAATGGAGGGTAATACTAGTCATTTGATAACGCCTGGCAAACAAATGCATCTGGACTTAGCTTCAATATACTCATTAAATTTCGTTGAACACATTGGCATGAGTAGGCAATTATCGAGGGATGTTTCAACGTCCTAACAAGACGCGAATGGAAGGCTCTCCCCACCTGGTCACTTGTCGGAGGTTATTTGTCAGAGGTGGTCAATGGAAGTTATTAGATTATACAACCATGTGCTGAAATTTGTAAATATCCCTTTATTGGTTGGTTAAATGGTAGAGTGACATATAGGGTCGTGTTAATTGTAATGGCATGTTTTTTTCAAGGGCTATACTTACAAGTGCACGTGCAAGTTACAGTGTACCTTTTATTAGCAAGGGCTATACCTTCAAGTTTGCGTACAAGTTTCAGTGTACCTTTTATTAGCAAGGGCTATACCTTCAAGTTTGCGTACACGTTTCAGTGTACCTTTTATTAGCAAGGGCTATACCTTCAAATTTGCGTACACGTTTCAGTGTACCTTTTATTAGCAAGGGCTATACCTACAAGTTTGCGAACACGTTTCAGTGTACCTTTTATTAGCAAGGGCTACACCTACAAGTTTGCGTACAAGTTTCAGTGTACCTTTTTCTCACAAGGGCTACTCTTACAAGTACGCTTTGCAGTGAACCTTAACCCGCAAGGGCTGCACCTAAAACTACATGTACAAGTTATAGTGTTTCTATTTCTCACAAGGACTACACCTACTAGAACGCGTACAGTGATTCGGAACCTCTCTATTTGTGAACATTAAGGATGAGGTCCACGCATTGTGTTCTATCAGATTTTATGAATAACAATGAAAATGTAATCAAAACAGCGATAATTACAGTGTCCCATGCTTTTATTTTCATTTAGCGCATTTGCATTTAGAAAAATAAACTCCAGGCAAACTAAAGTGTCTTATCCATTGCGAAGTTTATCATTTTCGGCATTTCTACCCGTTATTCACAAATAAAAGGAACATCCAAAGAAGAGTAAATGTTTTATTATTCATCGCTGAACCTAAGCTTTCGGGCGGGGAATGTTTTTTTAACGTTGTTCGTCCGTTCGTCCATTTTTCTTCGGAACCATATCTTGGTAATAATTGGTCTGATAATGTTCAAACTTGGTCAGAATGTTCCCCTTGATAAAACCTCGACCGCTTGTAAAAATGTGTCACATGAAATCTAGGTAAATTCTTTGAAGAATCTTTGGAACACACTAGAGGCATTATATTTGAGCCACCATTCATGAATCAGAAAGTTTCCCGTTGATGAACTCTTAAAAACATGGGTCACATTGGGTCACATTGATAAATCTTATTTTTGTTTGTCTGGAACCGTATCATGGTAATGCTTGTTCAGATTATGTTAATTTTGACCAAATGTAACCCTTGTTAAAATCTCAACGCATTTTAAACTTGGACCGAAGGGGGTTAAATACAAGGTCACTAGGTCAAATCTTGGAAAAAATATAAGGAACGTATAAGTGAATTATATCTGGTCAAATATTTATGAAACTTAATCAGAATCATTTTATTAATAGAATCATTCACTAGTTTGAAACTGGGTCACATGAGGTCTGAATCTAGGTCATTAGGTCAACTTTTGATGTTACCTTTACAGACTTTGAACGTGGGTCAAAACGAAGGTCATTAGGACGGATCTAAGAGAAGGCAATACTGTATAATCGCTCCAATCTTCATGAAACTTTATCAGAATATTGTCTTCGATTAAATTTTGGCATAATTTAAACTAGGTCAAATGGGTGAAAACTTGGTCACAATGTCGGATCGTAGAAAAACATTGAGAACACTCTAGAGGCTATATTCTTGCAATATCGCTGGTCCAATTTTCATGAAACTTAACCAGAATGCCCCCTTGAGAACTCATTTTATTCGTTTGAAATTGTCTAACTTGGGGTAAAAAACTGGGATACTATGTCCACTGTAATTGCTGCACTTTATACAACAGTATTTTAGTTCAACCAGTTGCAAACCAAATCATATCTGTTATCTGATGTTCACAAGAGGGCATCACTCTGCATCCGTCTTGCATGTTTCGGTTGGAATACTTCACCGATACGTGATTTCCTTGCTATATGCTTTGCCTTATTTGGCGGGGGATATCGATTTAACGTATTTGATTGACTATCTATTTATTATGACGAAACCCTCTTGAATATTTATTATATTGACAAGATACATGGTTCTGGGTCAGTATTCATAAAGCATCTTAAGCAATTTTTTATCTTAAGTAAATTTCCTTAAATTTTCGTTGTCAATTTAAAAGAAAAAAGTGTGTGTGTGTGGGGGGTGGGGGGTTAACATAAAAGTATGTTTTTTGAAACAAATGATTGAACATAAAGTATTTTGGATATTAAGAAGCGATTGTATCATAAGTGAGATACTTTTCTTAAAAAAATACTTAAGTTAGGAAATTATTTAAGAACTGTTATGAATACCGACCCAGCTGATCATAGGCATTTCTTGATTATTTTGGTTTATATACAAAACATTACAGGTATTTTGCAACTCATTAACTGTTTTTGTTTCAGGCGGTATGGTGCTGATCGTGATGCGAAAGGAGTACCTGCAGTATGTAGGCGAATACACGGAGCGTTTGGAACCTTTCATCGAGAAAATGGAGCATGAAAACAGATGGAAACTGCTGGAAAGGCGCGAAGTAAGCAACTATTCATTCAACCGTGACGGAGTACTCTTTAAGATGAAGGTGAAAAAGAACACTGTTGACCACATTTCTGCACTGGAATCTCTTCCGAAAAAGATTCCAGCATAGGCGTTTTGTCTAACAAAGAAGAAGAAAAGCAACATGTGTGACAGCCCGTCATACATTGATGTACGCTAAGAGAAAACCCTTATAAAAAGTTGAATGTGAACTTGAGTCATTATTTGTTAACTTTTGTTGGCTGCGGACGCTCGACGAGATGTCCGTCAGTGTTTTTCTTTTAAATGAACAAGCTTTCTGTTTGGCAAGGTTTTTAAAGTGACACTCTTATTCAAATCAATCAATTCAGACGTATACCAAACCTTAAATTTGACTGATAAACCTTTAACTTCTTACTAAATAATGCATTTAAGAAAAATATTAAATACTGATAACAAGGTTGTAACCGTGAATTTGATAGCTAAAAGATTAACTGTGGTCTACTAAAGTCTCATACGGTAGAAATATGCTCATTTCTTTAAAATTTAACTCGGTATAAGAACCATTGTTTTCGACATTTATTCATCCTTTTTCGAGTCTTAAAACAATATTATTAATTGTGGTAAATCTTATTTGGGAAGAGTGCATCTTTAACTATTCTGTAAGTTTCATATACATTTTGAATGCTGTGAGTGATTGGTATAATATTCGGTTTAGATTTTGATTGACACTGTTATATAATGCCTTATGTATGGTAAAAAAAACATGTATATAATTTTTACGTACTTTTGAAATAAATACGGTTTTCTCTTTTATTAATGTGTCTAGACTTCATACACACATCATAAATTATTTCATGACATGCAATATTTTCTCATGCTCTAGTATTTAGTATTGTGTATGTATACATTCCCATCGGCTTGTGATGTCAATCAGTTTATAAGAATACCCCATTTGTTTTCAATATTTACTATTTAGTAATACAATACATTATTTAAAATAAGTCTTCGATATCAAGGACAGGGCCTAAGGTAGGCGAGTGAGTTTTCTTAGCTGCTGAAAGAACACCCTTCCTAGAATTGTGTGCTTAATAGATTTAAAAGTCTCTTTAAGAAAACAAACATTGGGGCGATGTTCAGAAACGCCAGCTCCACCACTTTACGGTGGTGCAAAGAAAAAGAGCTGTCGACACTTCCGTGGTGGAGCTGTGCCCTATGTTTACATGAACAAACGTGAGTATGATTTATATTTTATTTGATAATTTCATTTAACGGACATATTTCGAAAATCGGAGAATGTGGTACCGTGTTAGAACACTTTTACTGTAGGCTGGTTACTATTTCGTTTCAATATTGTGCAAACTGTGGTGTCAGGAGCTTTTCTCCCGAATAAAACTTGTGCATATTTTGAGATCTGATTGCATAGCAAGTACATTTCGGTGCTTACACACCCCGTAAGAACATTCTCACGCATGCAAACATAACTGGTATGTATGATTATGGTTTTAGCTACGTTTATGATGATTTCAACAATATTAATGTTTATACATTTATGACGATCTTCAGGTATAGAATATACGATGCGTTTAAACAAGATTGGTATGGTACTCTAGAAAACAGCACAGTGTTAGATATGTATAGACATTTTTAAACTAGTCTTGAATATGAAAGTTATCTTGACATTCTGCCACAAAACTCTACGCGAACTACCTTAACCTTAGTGAAAACTATTTCGAAAACAAATGGCTAGGTGCTGTTAATTTTACCATATAACTATAAGTATCTATCATGTGTGTCCGGTTATGAGAGAGGTATTCTTGCATACCGGACGTGTGTTTCCGGTCATTTTACAAGTGCTGAAAAAACGCATCTGACACCACTATGTAAGATGAGTTATGCGCAACAACTCGCTACTTCTTATTTCTTTTATTGTATGGTTTATGAAAAGTACATTATTTTATTTCAATAAAGCGCAATCAATTATATGTATGCTATTAATTTAAATAGATAATGAATAATCGTAAAAACGCGATTTAAATAGTTACAATTTGACATCAATAGTGATTTAAAATCACTGCGCTTTATGGCGTCAGTAAACAACGTTTCACGCGCTTTTTGGTAAAATGTACAAAAGTGCATTTTCTACCTCAATTCTCCCACAAATTGATAATTTTAGATATGCAAGAAAAAAATTCAATTATGTTTTTCCGGTCCGGATCGAAAAATCCGTCCTTCGGTCACGCTGCGTGGCCGGTAACTTGGCAAACCTCGTTACCGGCTTACGCGCGTGCACTCGGGTCGGATTTTTCTATCCGTACCTGACACACATGATAGATACTTGTAGTTATATGGTAAAATTAACAGCACCTAGCCATTTGTTTTCGAAATAAATTTCAGTAAGGTTAATAAGGTAGTTCGCGTAGAGTTTTGTTTCCGCAAGTAGTATGCATAACCAGCATAATGTTCAATGAATGATAAACATAGCAACTGTTGTATTCATTCCAAAAGCGTTTACTTTTTATATTACTTCAAGCGCAAAACATACTCGATAGCGCCACCACTAGGGCATCTCAAAATATGCACAAGTCCGATCCGGGAGAAAAGCTCCTGGCACCACAGTTTGCACAATATTGAAACGAAATAGTAACCAGCCCACAATAGAAGTGTTCTTACACGGTACCACATTCTCCGATTTTCGAAAAATGTCCGTTAAATGAAATTATCAAATAAAATATAAATCATGCTCACGTTTGTTCATGTAAACATAGGGCACAGCTCCACCACGGAAGTGTCGACAGCTCTTTTTCTTCGCACCACCGTAAAGTGGTGGAGCTGGCGTTTAGAGGCCGTGAGTTAACAACGTTGTTAGCGCCATTCTGTGTTGCTTTGGAAGTTTAATGGGATACACATGTGCTCTGCTGTTTTTCCGTAACACGAAAACTTTTCAGCTGTATTTTTTTTATATATATTTAAGCACATCATCAATAAGTTTACGTTCAAAAATAAACAGCGATGTCGTTAATCACGTTGTTAACTTAAACAAAGTTCTGAACAATCAGCCCACTATCCTGTTTAAACTTTTGGAATGCATTTTATGTTTTAAATAGTCATCTAGTTATTTCCTCTAGAACTTCAAAATTGTTTTAAAACAATATATCGCCAGTTCGTTTATTTTCTGTTGCATGTTTAGCTCGTCTGGTTTTTCAAATGTAATAATCGTGCTATTGCCTTAGTGTCGTCGTCGTCATCGGTAGAGACTTTAACCTTAGCCAGACGTTCAAGATTTTTCCATGAAACTTTGCATACAGGTGTGTTAAAAAGGTTTAACTTGGCCATAATTCAATAACCGTTAAACATAGTAACGTGAAATCTTGCACTTGTGTGTAATAGTGCCCATAACCCTGGATTAACTAGTTCTCGAGTTATGACCTTTGTTAGGTACTGAAACAAAAGCAAACAAACTGGCAAGTGTTGTCGTTTGCTCCAAGATGATCTCGCTGTAAAACATGGTTTCGCTAGCGTCAGCAAATTTAGAAGCCGCTTTATGACCCTAACAACTGTCTGTCATACAGTGGCCGTAAGACGGAGCGCCTAAGCCCCCTGTATGGCGCCAACGATTGGATGGAAACAGGAAGTTACAGGAACAGCGGGACGTTACTTCAAGAGGAAACTGAAACAATAGCATATATCGTGGTATAATGTTCGTTTCATAATCGGAAGGGCTGTTGATTATTTATGTTTGCAAGCGCCTGGCTGATGGCCTTGAAGTTGACCTTGTTTTCGATTGGATTTTCGCTGGGCCCGACCAATCGAAAACAAGGTCAACTTCAAGGCCATCAGCCAGGCGCTTGCAAACATAAATGGCCGATATTGACAGAAAGTAATTAGCGGAAAGTTATTTTCACTGAGTTTGGATGATAAACACAAGAAAGGTTGTTTTTTATTGATGCATTTACCAAACTTGTTTGTATATGTTAGGAACAGTCGATGAATAATCGCTATATGCCACCGTTACATGATCTTGACTCTGATCACACTGTTTTACATTGGGTTCTATAAACTTTTCCGACCTGGGAAAATCGCACTGACAGGAATGATTGTTTGCTCGATTTCTGTTTTATTTCCGAAAGAAGTGTCAAGTGTTGTATATCATTACAAAGGTTATGGATAGGGCTTTTCAAAAATGTACAGAATGTTTAGATTCCGACGGTGGTGAAAAAGAAAACGGAGATCAAAATTGACTTACCTGATTTTGGGCACGAAATTGTTGTTTTTTGTCAGTTTTTGGTCATATAATGATTTAATATATCATTTTTGACCAAACACTGAGTCAAATTCCTGTGTATCGCAAGAGTGACGTTACAGTATTGCTATCGCGGCAACCTATATCAGCCGATGTCGTCGTACTGAATACTTCCGAGAAATTGTGTTTGAATCCATCAGCGACCTGATCGTGTTTGTAAGACAGGTCCAGGAAGCTGTTTATTGACTGACATTTGCATTATAAAAGAAACTAGAGATTGCTTTTTTGAAAAATCGCTTGTCTCCCCTACTGTGTGGTCGTAGCTGAGAAAAAAGAAATGATGGACATGAAATTTGTAACTTGGACTGGAGACGAACCAACAGTGAAGTTTGGTTTATTCACCCCTATTAAATAGTGAAGAGAAAAAAAGTGTTGTTGATTAATCTTGGAAAATGTAAACGAAGTTTGCATTGTATGAAGTTCCTTGGTGCAAGCGTTATTCAATTATTGATCGGAAACCATTTTTCAGCTCAAGGTCAAGGTCATGCTGACCTTGACCTTGACCGACTGATCACAAAATCAATAAGGATCATCTCCATGACCAACTTGCATACCAAGTATTAAGTTCTTGGGTGCAAGTGTTCTTTAGTTACTGAGCGGTAACCTCAAGGTCCCGGCAACCTTGACCTTTGACCTACTGATCTCAAAATCAATAGGAGTCATTTACCTACTAGTCATGACCAACTACCAAGTATGAAGTTCATGGGTACAAGGGTTCTTTAGTTATTGAGCAGAAACCATTTTTAAGCTTAAGGTCACTACCAACATATCATTTTTTGCCTAAAGGTAACCTTGACCTTTGACCTTTTGATCTCAAAACCAATATGGGTCATCTACTAGTCACGAACAACTAGCATACTTAGTATGAAGTTCCTGGACCCAAAGGATCTTTAGTTATTGAGCGGAAACCATTTCTTCACCTCAAGGTCACGGCGACCTTAACGTTTGACCTAGTGACCCCAAAAAATAGAGGTCATCTACTAGTCATGACCAACTAGCATACCAAGTATGAAGTTCCTGGGTCTAAGCGTTCTATAGTTACTCGGAAACGAGTGTGACGTACAGACTGACTGACGGACAGGGCAAACACAATATGTCTCCCCATGAATAGGAGAGACATAACTAATATAGACAGATGGTCTGACTATGAATCCAACACAACTAGGTACTGTCAATATGTGGATGGCTTTTGTGTACATAATTCAGGTATAAAAGGTTCAAAGTTTATTCATACACTCAATGCAAACAGAGTTAATAAACATGAAGCATTCATACATACAAGGTATAACACGTGTACGGGCGTGTTTCTGACTGAAATGCAGAGTTATATCCACCTCCTTTGTCAATTTGTTGATACTAGCGCGATAGGGTGTTTATTAAAATAAACAAAACAGGTTTGAAATAGTGTTCCGTCACACCTTAATAATGAGAGATATTTTTGTACTTAGTTATGTCACAGTGACTAAATTTTTAGGCATTGATGTTCATCAATTTTGGATGAATAAAAGCACTGCCAAGAGTATTTTACATATCTTCATAATATCATAATTGTAGATTTAGCTTTTGGCGTACTAATTCACCTGTACACTTATTTTTTCCAAAAGTGGTATTCAAATTCAACCATACTAGTATTACAAAGTTTGCATTTACGATTTATACGTGATATATCATTATATCTTCCAACCTCGATTTTCAGAGAGTGTAAACACAATCGTAGTCTGGATAATGCAATTCTGTGTTTATCATTCATAGTAGATTCAAGCTATTTCTCGAATTTAAAACCTTTCTTAAATTGTTTAAGATGTTTTAACTTTGGTTGCGAACTAATAGTATCAGACCAGTGTTGTACAAACTGATCATAGAGACGTTGCCTTAAAGAAACAAGGCAAGATTTATCAATATTATTGCATACCAAGCATAGCTAAATCCACGAGAGTCTAATAAATTCTGCAGAGTATAGATAAAGGAGCAAGCTCACCCAGCACTCTTGCATTAGACGTTTGGGTACGAACGACCAGAATATGTTTACAAAACCTGTAATGAAGTTTGTCAACCTCTTTCATATAATAAACTCCCTAGACCTCACATCAATTAATAAGGATTGAGGCAATCATGGAGTCAATAACAATGACAACTAATATATCCCTAATATGGAGCATTACCCTAACAATTAATACAGCTACATGTGATCATCAATAAAGCTACTTATGGTCAATACAACTACGAATGGTCAATACAGCTACATGTGATCAGTACAGCTACATGTGATCAGTACAGCTACATGTGATCATCAATAGGGCTACTAATGGTCAATACAGCTATGTGTGGTCAATACAACTACATGTGGTCATCAATAGGGCTACTAATGGTCAATACAGCTACTTATGGTCAATACAGCTACGTGTGGTCAATACAGCTACAAGCCATTGAGCTTGGTGCATCATTTAGTAATATGTGTGATCAAAACAAATTGAAATTTGTTCTCTCCAACGAAAATATGTTAAAAATAAGTGCAAAAAAATGTTACTTGATTCTAAAAGCCAGAACTGATCTCTTGTACAGGTAGAGTGTGTGTATATATATCAATACAAACCAACACATTATAACATGATTTGCTATCTGCTGTTGGTATTTTGAATCAAAAGTTTAATTTAGCCGAGAGCAAATAATAAAACATTGTGTATGTGATATTTAGCTATTTTAATTCATAGACAATTTTAGAATCTATGTAGATAATAGCTTCCTGTTTTAAATAATAGCATATGTAACTTTTTAAGTCATACGTAAAATGGCTTTGCTAATCCGACCACAAATGATCTGATCATATGTGGATTTCGTATCTTACTCCCATTTCTTATTTGTGCATTAGTACTAATTTACACTATCAGAATTTTGTTTTCATTGTCTTGGAATAGTTTTTAAAAAAGGGATTAGCAAGGGTATTTTGCTCATATCTGTTTGAAGATGTATTGATATGTGTCTTAGTTGTATATAAAATTGATTGTCTCTTATAACTCTTACTAGAGTGGCAATGCACTTGTATGTACTGTTTGATGAATGTACTTTAATTCATGAATGTACAATGCATTGATGAGACTGAAATAAATAAAGAAAAAAATATGTGATCATCAATACAGCTTTGTGTGGTCAATACAGCTACTTATGGCCAATACAGCTAATGTGGTCAATACGGCTACTTATGGTCAATACAGCTACTTATGGTCAATATAGCTACATGTGATCATCAATACATCTACTTAGGGTCAATATAGCTAATGTGGTCAATACAGCTACTTATGGCCAATACAGCTGTATGTGATCAGTACAGCTACATGTGATCATCAATACAGCTACATATGGTCAATACAGCTACTTATGGTCAATACAGCTACATTTCATCAGAACAGCTACATGTGGTCAATACAGCTACTTATGGTCAATACAGCTACATGTGGTCAATACAGCTATGTGTGGTCAATACAGCTACTTATGGTCAATACAGCTACATGTGATCAGTACAGCTACATGGGGTCAATACAGCTACATGTGGTCAATACAGCTACATGTGGTCAATACAGCTACTTATGGTCAATACAGCTACATGTGGTCAATACAGCTACATGTGGTCAATACAGCTATGTGTGGTCAATACAGCTACATGTGATCAGTACAGCTACATGTGGTCAATACAGCTACATGTGGTCAATACAGCTACATGTGGTCAATACAGCTACTTATGGTCAATACAGCTACATGTGATCAGTACAGCTACATGTGGTCAATACAGCTACATGTGGTCAATACAGCTACTTGTGGTCAATACAGCTACATGTGGTCAATACAGCTACATGTGGTCAATACAGCTACTTATGGTCAATACAGCTACATGTGATCAATACAGCTACATGTGGTCAATACAGCTACATGTGGTCAATACAGCTACTTGTGGTCAATACAGCTACATGTGGTCAATACAGCTACATGTGGTCAATACAGCTACATGTGGTCAATACAGCTACATGTGGTCAATACAGCTACTTGTGGTCAATACAGCTACTTGTGGTCAATACAGCTACATGTGGTCAATACAGCTACATGTGATCAATACAGCTACATGTGGTCAATACAGCTACTTGTGGTCAATACAGCTACATGTGGTCAATACAGCTACATGTGGTCAATACAGCTACATGTGGTCAATACAGCTACTTATGGTCAATACAGCTACATGTGGTCAATACAGCTACATGTGGTCAATACAGCTACTTGTGGTCAATACAGCTACATGTGGTCAATACAGCTACATGTGATCAATACAGCTACATGTGGTCAATACAGCTACTTGTGGTCAATACAGCTACATGTGGTCAATACAGCTACATGTGGTCAATACAGCTACATGTGGTCAATACAGCTACTTATGGTCAATACAGCTACATGTGGTCAATACAGCTACTTATGGTCAATACAGCTACATGTGGTCAATACAGCTACATGTGATCAATACAGCTACATGTGGTCAATACAGCTACTTATGGTCAATACAGCTACATGTGGTCAATACAGCTACATGTGGTCAATACAGCTACATGTGGTCAATACAGCTACTTATGGTCAATACAGCTACATGTGGTCAATACAGCTACATGTGGTCAATACAGCTACATGTGGTCAATACAGCTACATGTGGTCAATACAGCTACTTATGGTCAATACAGCTATGTGTGGTCAAAACAGCTACATGTGGTCAATACAGCTACATGTGATCATAAATTCTACTTATGATTAATACATCTACTAATTTTTAAATTAAAACAAAACTGGTAATATGATTTTTTTCCGTTTATTGCATAGACCAAATAAGTACATGTAATGATAGTTTCCATCAAACTACATGTAGCCGATTACTGGTAGTTGGTACATGAAGATAATTGTACAATTTAATTCTGCCTGCCTATTTTACAGTCAAAATGGGTTTGTCTCATTTCTAAATAATTATCAATTTGACACCAGGAAAAGACAATACAAAATTCATAGAACAGTCAAAATCTGGAAAGTCTGACTTACAAAACTTTTCATAATCTGGAATGTCTGACTTACAAAACTTTTCATAATCTGGAAAGTCTGACTTACAAAACTTTTCATAATCTGGAAAGTCTGACTTACAAAACTTTTCATAATCTGGAAAGTCTGACTTACAAAACTTTTCATAATTTGGAAAGTCTGACTTACAAAAATTTTCATGATCTTGAACGTCACATAACAAAACAGTTTAAAACCTGGAGAAAGTCGAACAAACAAAATGTTTCATAATCTGTAAAGTCTGACTTACAAAACAGTTTAAATTTGGTGAAAGTGTGATAAACAAAACTTTTCATAATTTAGAAAGCCTGACATACAAAACGTTTCACAATCTGAAAAGTCTGCCTAACAAAACTGTTCAAACACTCCCCCACTTACAAAAAGGTTCAAACTTATTGAAAGCCTGCCTTACAGAATTGTTTTATCTGCAAAATCTAACTTACAAAATTATTCAAAGTCTAGAAAATCTTACAAACAAATTATTCAAAGTCTGGAAAGTCTGACATTTCTTTTTCTCTAGTTATTGCATTTACTGAGACAGTATTCTCAATTCTCAATTTTAATCAGTAATTTACTTTCATTTAATTCTAATCTAAGAAAAGTGAATGTAAATACACCTATTCCATTAATGACTATCTTTAAAAAACACATCCTTAATTAGTTTCTTTAAAAATTATCTGAAAAGGTTAATCGATTCACAAAAATATATGTTTTCTAATTTCTTTATATTATTAAAATGATTGCTTTTCTGTTTCTCTAAAAAGTGTATAAAAGGGTAAATGCATTTATAAAAAAATACATGATAATTTCTGATTTCTTTATATAAATAAACTGATTGCTTTTCTTGCTTGTTATTTCTATTCTTTAAATGCATTAAAGAAAAAAATAGATATTTCATTAATAGGCATAGCAATGAAATGAAATACATTATTCAATGACATGAATGGAAAAACTTGCACATTCTGCTACCAGACACTAAGTCATGGCTTACTACATTAGATTTGGTTTTGTAGCAGGTCAAATGATATATATACAACCCTGATATATATGCAGGCCCAGGCTGTTGTGAAGATAAACAGTATCTTCATATTTATGTCCCAAGTTAAAGCATCATCTATAAGAATGCCCTTCTATTACCCTTGCATGGTTTAACACTGATATGCACAACTTAAAGACATGTCCAGTGGCTACAACATCCGATGGTTACTTGAACTCTGGTTTGTCCGGGACAGTGCAACCTGACCGCTGGATAACAAGGTTTGCCGCGTAGTTTCCACAACGAACACAATCAGCCAGGGGCTTGTCCTGAATTAACTGGGAGAGGAATCCTGTAAACATTGAAAATGATAGTATATGAAACAAAAACAAAAAAAAATATTGATAACTTAACAAACCTATTTGTCGTTTGTTAGGAATTCCATGAAATTGGTGCCAGCCCTACCAACTATATGGTCAGTTTTAACAAATTAAAAACAACAAGAGCTGTAATAAAGCAGAGCACTCGACTACACCGCTTTGTTCTAGAAGTGAATACAATAATGATGTAATATGTGCCTGTCAACAGCAATAAAAAACTCAAATTATGAAGTAAAAATGTGACAATACCTGGTTGTTTAATGATTGGCACAATAGATTCAGTTTCACCTGCTTTCTCCTATTTTTTTGTAACAGTGACCTTGATCATAGCGGCCCCAAATGCAATCCCATGAAAGTCCTCCATAAACTCTTCCTACATGTCAAGTTTGGTCTCAGTATGGCAATCATTTCTAAAGTTATTCAGTATCAAATAGTATTCTATTTTTTGTCCAGTGACCTTGACCCTAGGGGGCCAAATGGCAATCCGATGAAAGCTCTCCATAAACTTGCCCTATAAACTAAGTTTGGTCACACTATACAGTGACCTTGACCTTTACTATAACTCTCAGGACCCAAAACACAATATCATGAAAGGTTTCTGCTAACTTCTCATATATATCAAATTTGGTCGCAATATGTAGACCCAAACTTAAGATATTCAATACCAACCCTTTTTTATTAATAGTAACTTTGACCTTGACCTTGATCCTTGGGGCCTCAAACACAATCCAATGAAAGGATAAAAACATTAGAAATACTGGAGCTCCATAAACTCTTCCTACATACCAAGTTTGGTCACTATATGTCAAACCTTGCTATAATTATCCAATACATAAGATGACTTTGACACTGCCCTCCCAACAACTCGCCCGAATAATGAGGCAAGTTATTCTAATAACTAGCTTTCCCTTTGTAAAAACCTAGTTTAAAATATAAAAATGTGCCTGTCAAAAAGAATAGAATTGTTTTAATTTTATTAAATCCCAACTTACCCTAGAACTGTAATCTGACTCAACTATGAACCTAAGTTCCTATTAAAGTCAATCAGGGGCCATAATATGTATAAAGGATAATATGGTGTTATCTAACCTCATTGTGTGATGGCCCTAAACAACTGTGTGGAGTATTAAGTCAATTGAATGAAGGGTATTGGAGTTATAAGAGATAATCTCAACTTGCCCTAAATTTGCACTAAGGGTAAGTAGTATAGCCCTTTGTACTTTTCGAATAGTCAAGCTCAAAAATAAAAAATTAAGTGTGTGTTTTAATAAATATAGTGTAAAACCTTTCAAAAGCTTTACACAGAAGATGACTTTAACACCAATTTTGAAAAAGATGTAACCCTAACCAAACCATATGTTTTTGCATTACCTCCAACAAATGCGTCGCCTGCCCCGTTGGTATCTACCAAGTCTTCGGACTTAAGTGGAATAACCTCAAACTCTTGCACTTTACCCTCTGAAAATATAATGCATATTTGAAAATTAGAAAATGAAGTAAAATGATATTAATATTTATTCATTTGGCTTCAAAATAATATGTACAGAGTTAGAATCTCACATATTTTTGCAAGTGGTTTTAGTGCTTAATTACAAAATGAAAAAACAGACTTTTTAAAGGAAATGTTGGTCCTAAATTAAGTTTATTTGTCTGTCTCTAGACAAAGTACAACCCTATCACCATACTAAAAAAATTCAGTCAGTTTAATAATTATTTATATTTATACTCCTGAGCTTATCAAGCATTTAAGAAGATAACCCAAAATGATGACACATCTAACAATGTTGGATGCAAAATATGCTATCTCTTATCGATACGCAGTCCAATAAATGTACATGTGTGCAAAAGGGTTCTAAATTTATCCATGATTTGAGGTAAAATATAGAATGCTTATGCACAGAGAATATTCATGAGAACCTTAAACAGATACAAGTCGGCGCAATGAAATTAGAAGAAAAACGTGCATGCAGATAACCAAAAATGGTTATTATTTCAATGATAATATTTTGTTTTATGTTGGGTGTACATATGGACATTATCGTTAATAATATTGTTACAATAGTTTAAGCCCGGAATTAAAGATATTCTGTTTTTTCCCCAAGCTAATCCTCCGGTTAAAACTAAATTATAACAAAAATAATAGGGATGCAAACGAATATTCGAAAATTCGATCGAACGTTTGGTATTCGAATGTCAAAATCAGTATTCGAATATTCGATTTTTTTAGTAAATAAAAAATAAACCTACCACTGTCATGTTGTGTATAATTTTCGTTTCTTTTGTTTTTACAACGAATGTTCCCTAGTGTCGGGGCGTATTTTTAAAATATACATACGTTTCTTCGGATGAAACAGAGTCAATGGTCTAATACATAGATTTCAAAAGCATGAAATTCACCTTTTATTTGTACCGGCATGTTATGTTAATTCCTTGCTTTATATTTTGCAGAAGTTTTTGTAACACATTTCACTCATTATGAGTGTATAGAACGGGGATACAAACACTATACATCAAAGGGGAATTATCTGAAGTTCATGTCTTCGAATGACATTTTCAA
The DNA here is from genome assembly GCF_026914265.1 of Mya arenaria. Classification (NCBI taxonomy): domain Eukaryota; kingdom Metazoa; phylum Mollusca; class Bivalvia; order Myida; family Myidae; genus Mya; species Mya arenaria. Next base: position 63,475,547 of record NC_069123.1, read on the forward strand.
AACAAACAATTAAGCTCAAGATTAATTTTTCAAAACTCGGCATTTTTGCTGTCACCAAGGGAGATTACTGCGTAGGAGGTGTACAAACATAACGGATATTTTAATAGTACCGTGTAACCTTCATCTATTTTGATATCAATCGGAACACCTCGGTCTGTATCTTTCTCGGAGATGGCCGAGTTGTTATGATTGAGTTGGTATTTAAAATCAAAATTTTCAAAATGATAAGCAGGGCTGTTATAATTTAAGGTTTCAATATCAATTAAAGTGTAAAGTTTTATAAAACAAACTAAACTTCATATTTTATCATGCAACGTGGAAACTATTGAAAGCATTGTTCTGCAATTTATGAACTAGTCCCTAAGTTGGAATATTTCTAAAGTAATATCAAATATAGTCGGCGCCCTTCTGGGCGCCGACTAATAATCTGGGGATTGTTCAAAGTGCTCCAATCGGATAATGTCAAGGTGAACCATTACATCATGTCCATTGCTACTGCACTCATGTCTATTACCAGACTCTATCTACAGGAGAGTTCTACATTTTAATTTGAGAAGATAAATATCCACTTGCAGAGTTCAAATATGATGAATGTACAGAGATTTTACAAAGCTTCTCCTAATAAAAGGAAATGTTGATCAAATGCACTACCAGTATATTTTTATTGTATGCATTTTGGAAAAATGTATGAGATCATGCTGTGCTCTTCGGAGACAGGTGCTTTAAATGAATGTATGAAAAGAACTGTCACAGAAAATTAACCTATGGAACTGATACGCTGCAATGTCTACCATCAGCCATTCATACACTGCAATGCCTACTAAGAGCCACTCATATACTGCAATGCCTACCATCAGGCACTCATACACTGCAATGCCTAACATAAGCCATTCATACCCTGGAATGTCTACCATGTGTCACTGATACGCTGCAATGTCGATCATAAACATTGCATACGCTGCAATGTCTACCATAAACCACCAATACGCTGCAATGTCGATCATAAACATTGCATACGCTGCAATGCCTACAATGTGTCACTCATATGCTGGAATGTCTACCAAGAACCACTGATACGCTGCAATGTCGATCATAAACCACGCACACGCTGCAATGCCTACAATGTGTCATACATAGCTGGAATGCCTACCATGAGCCACCCATACGCTGCAATGCCTACCATGTGCCACTCATACGTTGCAATGCCTACCATAAGTCACTCATACGCTGCAATGCCTACCATGTGTCACTCATACGCTGCAATGCCTACCATGAGTCACTCATACGCTGCAATGCCTACCATGAGTCACTCATACGCTGCAATGCCTACCATGAGTCACTCATACGCTGCAATGCCTACCATGAGTCACTCATACGCTGCAATGCCTACCATGAGTCACTCATACGATGCAATGCCTACCATGAGTCACTCATACGCTGCAATGCCTACCATGAGCCACCCATACGATGCAATGCCTACCATGAGTCACCCATACGCTGCAATGCCTACCATGTGTCACTCATACGCTGCAATGCCTACCATAAGGCACCCATACGCTGCAATGCCTACCATGTGTCACTCATACGCTGCAATGCCTACGATGTGTCACTCATACGCTGCAATGCCTACCATGAGCCACCCATACGCTGCAATGCCTACCATGAGTCACTCATACGCTGCAATGCCTACCATGAGCCACCCATACGCTGCAATGCCTACCATGTGTCACTCATACGCTGCAATGCCTACGATGTGTCACTCATACGATGCAATGCCTACCATGAGCCACCCATACGCTGCAATGCCTACCATGAGTCACTCATACGCTGCAATGCCTACCATGAGTCACTCATACGCTGCAATGCCTACCATGAGTCACTCATACGCTGCAATGCCTACCATGAGTCACTCATACGCTGCAATGCCTACCATGAGTCACTCATACGCTGCAATGCCTACCATGAGTCACTCATACGCTGCAATGCCTACCATGTGTCACTCATACGCTGCAATGCCTACCATGAGTCACGCATACGCTGCAATGCCTACCATGAGTCACTCATACGCTGCAATGCCTACCATGAGCCACCCATATGCTGCAATGCCTACCATGTGTCACTCATACGCTGCAATGCCTACCATGAGTCGCTCATACGCTGCAATGCCTACCATGAGCCACCCATACGCTGCTATATTTATCATTCATAGTAAATTCAAGCTATTTCTCGAATTTAAAACCTTTCTTAAATTGTTTAAAATGTTTTAACTTTGGTTGCGAACTAATAGTATCAGACCAGTGTTGTACAAACTGATCATAGAGACGTTGCCTTAAAGAAACAAGGCAAGATTTATCAATATTATTGCATACCAAGCATAGCTAAATCCACGAGAGTCTAATAAATTCTGCAGAGTATAGATAAAGGAGCAAGCTCACCCAGCACTGCTGCATTAGACGTTTGGGTACGAACGACCAGAATATGTTTACAAAACCTGTAATGAAGTTTGTCAACCTCTTTCATATAATAAACTCCCTTGACCTCACATCCATTAATATGGATTGAGGCAATCATGCAGTCAATAACAATGACAACTAATATATCCCTAATATGGAGCATTACCCTAACAATTAATACAGCTACATGTGATCATCAATAAAGCTACTTATGGTCAATACAACTACGAATGGTCAATACAGCTACATGTGATCAGTACAGCTACATGTGATCAGTACAGCTACATGTGATCAGTACAACTACATGTGGTCAATACAGCTATGTGTGGTCAATACAGCTACTTATGGTCAATACAGCTACATGTGATCAGTACAGCTACATGTGATCAGTACAGCTACATGTGATCATCAATACAGCTACTTATGGTCAATACAGCTACTTATGGTCAATACAACTACATGTGGTCAATACAGCTATGTGTGGTCAATACAGCTATTTATGGTCAATACAGCTACATGTGGTCAATACAGCTACATGTGATCAGTACAACTACGAATGGTCAATACAACTACGAATGGTCAATACAGCTACATGTGATCATTACAGCTACATGTAATCATCAATACAGCTACGTGTGGTCAATACAGCTACTTATGGTCAATACAGCTACATGTGATCAGTACAGCTACATTTCATCAGTACAGTTACATGTGGTCAATACAGCTACTTATGGTCAATACAGCTACATGTGGTCAATACAGCTACATGTGGTCAATACAGCTATGTGTGGTCAATACAGCTATGTGTGGTCAATACAGCTACATGTGGTCAATACAGCTACATGTGATCAGTACAGCTACATTTCATCAGTACAGTTACATGTGGTCAATACAGCTACTTATGGTCAATACAGCTACATGTGGTCAATACAGCTACATGTGGTCAATACAGCTATGTGTGGTCAATACAGCTATGTGTGGTCAATACAGCTACATGTGGTCAATACAGCTACATGTGATCATAAATTCAGCTACTTATGATTAATACATCTACTAATTTTTAAATTAAAACAAAACTGGTAATATGATTTTTTTCCATTTATTGCATAGACCAAATAAGTACATGTAATGATAGTTTCCATCAAACTACATGTAGCCGATAACTGGTAGTTGGTACATGAAGATAATTGTACAATTTAATTCTGCCTGCCTATTTTACAGTCAAAATGGGTTTGTCTCATTTCTAAATAATTATCAATTTGACACCAGGAAAAGATGATACAAAATTCATAGAACAGTCAAAATCTGGAAAGTCTGACTTACAAAACTTTTCATAATCTGGAAAGTCTGACTTACAAAACTTTTCATAATCTGGAAAGTCTGACTTACAAAACTTTTCATAATTTGGAAAGTCTTACTTACAAAACTTTTTATGATCTTGAACGTCACATAACAAAACAGTTTAAAACCTGGAGAAAGTCGGACAAACAAAATGTTTCATAATCTGTAAAGTCTGATTAACAAAACAGTTTAAATTTGGTGAAAGTGTGATAAACAAAACTTTTCATAATTTAGAAATTTACAAAACGTTTCACAATCTGAAAAGTCTGCCTAACAAAACTGTTCAAACACTCCCCCACTTACAAAAAGGTTCAAACTTATTGAAAGCCTGCCTTACAGAATTGTTTTATCTGGAAAATCTAACTTACAAAATTATTCAAAGTCTAGAAAATCTTACAAACAAATTATTCAAAGTCTGGAAAGTCTGACATTTCTTTTTCTCTAGTTATTGCATTTACCGAGACAGTATTCTCAATTCTCAATTTTAATCAGTAATTTACTTTCATTTAATTCTAATCTAAGAAAAGTGAATGTAAATACACCTATTCCATTAATGACTATCTTTAAAAAACAACATCCTTAATTAGTTTCTTTAAAAATTATCTGAAAAGGTTAATCGATTCACAAAAAATATATGTTTTCTAATTTCTTTATATTATTAAAATGATTGCTTTTCTGTTTCTCTAAAAAGTGTATAAAAGGGTAAATGCATTTATAAAAAAATATATGCAAATTTCTGATTTCTTTATATAAATAAACTGATTGCTTTTCTTGCTTGTTATTTCTATTCTTTAAATGCATTAAAGAAAAAAATAGATATTTCATTAATAGGCATAGCAATGAAATGAAATACATTATTCAATGACATGAATGGAAAAACTTGCACATTCTGCTACCAGACACTAAGTCATGGCTTACTACATTAGATTTGGTTTTGTAGCAGGTCAAATGATATATATACAACCCTGATATATATGCAGGCCCAGGCTGTTGTGAAGATAAACAGTATCTTCATATTTATGTCCCAAGTTAAAGCATCATCTATAAGAATGCCCTTCTATTACCCTTGCATGGTTTAACACTGATATGCACAACTTAAAGACATGCCCAGTGGCTACAACATCCGATGGTTACTTGAACTCTGGTTTGTCCGGGACAGTGCAACCTGACCGCTGGATAACAAGGTTTGCCGCGTAGTTTCCACAAGGAACACAATCAGCCAGGGGCTTGTCCTGAATTAACTGGGAGAGGAATCCTGTAAACATTGAAAATGATAGTATATGAAACAAAAACAAAAAAAATATTGATAACTTAACAAACCTATTTGTCGTTTGTTAGGAATTCCATGGAATTGGTGCCAGCCCTACCAACTATATGGTCAGTTTTAACAAATTAAAAACAACAAGAGCTGTAATAAAGCAGAGCACTCGACTACGCCGCTTTGTTCTAGAAGTGAATACAATAATGATGTAATATGTGCCTGTCAACAGCAATAAAAAACTCAAATTATGAAGTAAAAATGTGACAATACCTGGTTGTTTAATGATTGGCACAATAGATTCAGTTTCACCTGCTTTCTCCTATTTTTTTGTAACAGTGACCTTGATCATAGCGGCCCCAAATGCAATCCCATGAAAGTCCTCCATAAACTCTTCCTACATGTCAAGTTTGGTCTCAGTATGGCAATCATTTCTAAAGTTATTCAGTATCAAATAGTATTCTATTTTTTGTCCAGTGACCTTGACCCTAGGGGGCCAAATGGCAATCCGATGAAAGCTCTCCATAAACTTGCCCTATAAACTAAGTTTGGTCACACTATACAGTGACCTTGACCTTTACTATAACTCTCAGGACCCAAAACACAATATCATGAAAGGTTTCTGCTAACTTCTCATATATACCAAATTTGGTCGCAATATGTAGACCCAAACTTAAGATATTCAATACCAATCCTTTTTTATTAATAGTAACTTTGACCTTGACCTTGATCCTTGGGGCCTCAAACACAATCCAATGAAAGGATAAAAACATTAGAAATACTGGAGCTCCATAAACTCTTCCTACATACCAAGTTTGGTCACTATATGTCAAACCTTGCTATAATTATCCAATACATAAGATGACTTTGACACTGCCCTCCCAACAACTCGCCTGAATAATGAGGCAAGTTATTCTAATAACTAGCTTTCCCTTTGTAAAAACCTAGTTTAAAATATAAAAATGTGCCTGTCAAAAAGAATAGAATTGTTTTAATTTTATTAAATCCCAACTTACCCTAGAACTGTAATCTGACTCAACTATGAACCTAAGTTCCTATTAAAGTCAATCAGGGGCCATAATATGTATAAAGGATAATATGGTGTTATCTAACCTCATTGTGTGATGGCCCTAAACAACTGTGTGGAGTATTAAGTCAATTGAATGAAGGGTATTGGAGTTATAAGAGATAATCTCAACTTGCCCTAAATTTGCACTAAGGGTAAGTAGTATAGCCCTTTGTACTTTTCGAATAGTCAAGCTCAAAAATAAAAAATTAAGTGTGTGTTTTAATAAATATAGTGTAAAACCTTTCAAAAGCTTTACACAGAAGATGACTTTAACACCAATTTTGAAAAAGATGTAACCCTAACCAAACCATATGTTTTTGCATTACCTCCAACAAATGCGTCGCCTGCCCCGTTGGTATCTACCAAGTCTTCGGACTTAAGTGGAATAACCTCAAACTCTTGCACTTTACCCTCTGAAAATATAATGCATATTTGAAAATTAGAAAATGAAGTAAAATGATATTAATATTTATTCATTTGGCTTCAAAATAATATGTACAGAGTTAGAATCTCACATATTTTTGCAAGTGGTTTTAGTGCTTAATTACAAAATGAAAAAACAGACTTTTTAAAGGAAATGTAGGTCCTAAATTAAGTTTATTTGTCTGTCTCTAGACAAAGTACAACCCTATCACCATACTAAAAAAAAATTCAGTCAGTTTAATAATTATTTATATTTATACTCCTGAGCTTATCAAGCATTTAAGAAGATAACCCAAAATGATGACACATCTAACAATGTTGGATGCAAAATATGCTATCTCTTATCGATACGCAGTCCAATAAATGTACATGTGTGCAAAAGGGTTCTAAATTTATCCATGATTTGGGGTAAAATATAGAATGCTTATGCACAGAGAATATTCATGAGAACCTTAAACAGATATAATCTGGGGATTGTTCAAAGTGCTCCAATCGGATAATGTCAAGGTGAACCATTACATCATGTCCATTGCTACTGCACTCATGTCTATTACCAGACTCTATCTACAGGAGAGTTCTACATTTTAATTTGAGAAGATAAATATCCACTTGCAGAGTTCAAATATGATGAATGTACAGAGATTTTACAAAGCTTCTCCTAATAAAAGGAAATGTTGATCAAATGCACTACCAGTATATTTTTATTGTATGCATTTTGGAAAAATGTATGAGATCATGCTGTGCTCTTCGGAGACAGGTGCTTTAAATGAATGTATGAAAAGAACTGTCACAGAAAATTAACCTATGGAACTGATACGCTGCAATGTCTACCATCAGCCATTCATACACTGCAATGCCTACTAAGAGCCACTCATATACTGCAATGCCTACCATCAGGCACTCATACACTGCAATGCCTAACATAAGCCATTCATACCCTGGAATGTCTACCATGTGTCACTGATACGCTGCAATGTCGATCATAAACATTGCATACGCTGCAATGTCTACCATAAACCACCAATACGCTGCAATGTCGATCATAAACATTGCATACGCTGCAATGCCTACAATGTGTCACTCATATGCTGGAATGTCTACCAAGAACCACTGATACGCTGCAATGTCGATCATAAACCACGCACACGCTGCAATGCCTACAATGTGTCATACATAGCTGGAATGCCTACCAAGAGCCACCCATACGCTGCAATGCCTACCATGTGCCACTCATACGCTGCAATGCCTACCATAAGTCACTCATACGCTGCAATGCCTACCATGTGTCACTCATACGCTGCAATGCCTACCATGAGTCACTCATACGCTGCAATGCCTACCATGAGTCACTCATACGCTGCAATGCCTACCATGAGTCACTCATACGCTGCAATGCCTACCATGAGTCACTCATACGCTGCAATGCCTACCATGAGTCACTCATACGATGCAATGCCTACCATGAGTCACTCATACGCTGCAATGCCTACCATGAGCCACCCATACGATGCAATGCCTACCATGAGTCACCCATACGCTGCAATGCCTACCATGTGTCACTCATACGCTGCAATGCCTACCATAAGGCACCCATACGCTGCAATGCCTACCATGTGTCACTCATACGCTGCAATGCCTACGATGTGTCACTCATACGCTGCAATGCCTACCATGAGCCACCCATACGCTGCAATGCCTACCATGAGTCACTCATACGCTGCAATGCCTACCATGAGCCACCCATACGCTGCAATGCCTACCATGTGTCACTCATACGCTGCAATGCCTACGATGTGTCACTCATACGATGCAATGCCTACCATGAGCCACCCATACGCTGCAATGCCTACCATGAGTCACTCATACGCTGCAATGCCTACCATGAGTCACTCATACGCTGCAATGCCTACCATGAGTCACTCATACGCTGCAATGCCTACCATGAGTCACTCATACGCTGCAATGCCTACCATGAGTCACTCATACGCTGCAATGCCTACCATGAGTCACTCATACGCTGCAATGCCTACCATGTGTCACTCATACGCTGCAATGCCTACCATGAGTCACTCATACGCTGCAATGCCTACCATGAGTCACTCATACGCTGCAATGCCTACCATGAGCCACCCATATGCTGCAATGCCTACCATGTGTCACTCATACGCTGCAATGCCTACCATGAGTCGCTCATACGCTGCAATGCCTACCATGAGCCACCCATACGCTGCTATATTTATCATTCATAGTAAATTCAAGCTATTTCTCGAATTTAAAACCTTTCTTAAATTGTTTAAAATGTTTTAACTTTGGTTGCGAACTAATAGTATCAGACCAGTGTTGTACAAACTGATCATAGAGACGTTGCCTTAAAGAAACAAGGCAAGATTTATCAATATTATTGCATACCAAGCATAGCTAAATCCACGAGAGTCTAATAAATTCTGCAGAGTATAGATAAAGGAGCAAGCTCACCCAGCACTGCTGCATTAGACGTTTGGGTACGAACGACCAGAATATGTTTACAAAACCTGTAATGAAGTTTGTCAACCTCTTTCATATAATAAACTCCCTTGACCTCACATCCATTAATATGGATTGAGGCAATCATGCAGTCAATAACAATGACAACTAATATATCCCTAATATGGAGCATTACCCTAACAATTAATACAGCTACATGTGATCATCAATAAAGCTACTTATGGTCAATACAACTACGAATGGTCAATACAGCTACATGTGATCAGTACAGCTACATGTGATCAGTACAGCTACATGTGATCAGTACAACTACATGTGGTCAATACAGCTATGTGTGGTCAATACAGCTACTTATGGTCAATACAGCTACATGTGATCAGTACAGCTACATGTGATCAGTACAGCTACATGTGATCATCAATACAGCTACTTATGGTCAATACAGCTACTTATGGTCAATACAACTACATGTGGTCAATACAGCTATGTGTGGTCAATACAGCTATTTATGGTCAATACAGCTACATGTGGTCAATACAGCTACATGTGATCAGTACAACTACGAATGGTCAATACAACTACGAATGGTCAATACAGCTACATGTGATCATTACAGCTACATGTAATCATCAATACAGCTACGTGTGGTCAATACAGCTACTTATGGTCAATACAGCTACATGTGATCAGTACAGCTACATTTCATCAGTACAGTTACATGTGGTCAATACAGCTACTTATGGTCAATACAGCTACATGTGGTCAATACAGCTACATGTGGTCAATACAGCTATGTGTGGTCAATACAGCTATGTGTGGTCAATACAGCTACATGTGGTCAATACAGCTACATGTGATCAGTACAGCTACATTTCATCAGTACAGTTACATGTGGTCAATACAGCTACTTATGGTCAATACAGCTACATGTGGTCAATACAGCTATGTGTGGTCAATACAGCTATGTGTGGTCAATACAGCTACATGTGGTCAATACAGCTACATGTGATCATAAATTCAGCTACTTATGATTAATACATCTACTAATTTTTAAATTAAAACAAAACTGGTAATATGATTTTTTTCCATTTATTGCATAGACCAAATAAGTACATGTAATGATAGTTTCCATCAAACTACATGTAGCCGATAACTGGTAGTTGGTACATGAAGATAATTGTACAATTTAATTCTGCCTGCCTATTTTACAGTCAAAATGGGTTTGTCTCATTTCTAAATAATTATCAATTTGACACCAGGAAAAGATGATACAAAATTCATAGAACAGTCAAAATCTGGAAAGTCTGACTTACAAAACTTTTCATAATCTGGAAAGTCTGACTTACAAAACTTTTCATAATCTGGAAAGTCTGACTTACAAAACTTTTCATAATTTGGAAAGTCTTACTTACAAAACTTTTTATGATCTTGAACGTCACATAACAAAACAGTTTAAAACCTGGAGAAAGTCGGACAAACAAAATGTTTCATAATCTGTAAAGTCTGATTAACAAAACAGTTTAAATTTGGTGAAAGTGTGATAAACAAAACTTTTCATAATTTAGAAATTTACAAAACGTTTCACAATCTGAAAAGTCTGCCTAACAAAACTGTTCAAACACTCCCCCACTTACAAAAAGGTTCAAACTTATTGAAAGCCTGCCTTACAGAATTGTTTTATCTGGAAAATCTAACTTACAAAATTATTCAAAGTCTAGAAAATCTTACAAACAAATTATTCAAAGTCTGGAAAGTCTGACATTTCTTTTTCTCTAGTTATTGCATTTACCGAGACAGTATTCTCAATTCTCAATTTTAATCAGTAATTTACTTTCATTTAATTCTAATCTAAGAAAAGTGAATGTAAATACACCTATTCCATTAATGACTATCTTTAAAAAACAACATCCTTAATTAGTTTCTTTAAAAATTATCTGAAAAGGTTAATCGATTCACAAAAAATATATGTTTTCTAATTTCTTTATATTATTAAAATGATTGCTTTTCTGTTTCTCTAAAAAGTGTATAAAAGGGTAAATGCATTTATAAAAAAATATATGCAAATTTCTGATTTCTTTATATAAATAAACTGATTGCTTTTCTTGCTTGTTATTTCTATTCTTTAAATGCATTAAAGAAAAAAATAGATATTTCATTAATAGGCATAGCAATGAAATGAAATACATTATTCAATGACATGAATGGAAAAACTTGCACATTCTGCTACCAGACACTAAGTCATGGCTTACTACATTAGATTTGGTTTTGTAGCAGGTCAAATGATATATATACAACCCTGATATATATGCAGGCCCAGGCTGTTGTGAAGATAAACAGTATCTTCATATTTATGTCCCAAGTTAAAGCATCATCTATAAGAATGCCCTTCTATTACCCTTGCATGGTTTAACACTGATATGCACAACTTAAAGACATGCCCAGTGGCTACAACATCCGATGGTTACTTGAACTCTGGTTTGTCCGGGACAGTGCAACCTGACCGCTGGATAACAAGGTTTGCCGCGTAGTTTCCACAACGAACACAATCAGCCAGGGGCTTGTCCTGAATTAACTGGGAGAGGAATCCTGTAAACATTGAAAATGATAGTATATGAAACAAAAACAAAAAAAATATTGATAACTTAACAAACCTATTTGTCGTTTGTTAGGAATTCCATGGAATTGGTGCCAGCCCTACCAACTATATGGTCAGTTTTAACAAATTAAAAACAACAAGAGCTGTAATAAAGCAGAGCACTCGACTACGCCGCTTTGTTCTAGAAGTGAATACAATAATGATGTAATATGTGCCTGTCAACAGCAATAAAAAACTCAAATTATGAAGTAAAAATGTGACAATACCTGGTTGTTTAATGATTGGCACAATAGATTCAGTTTCACCTGCTTTCTCCTATTTTTTTGTAACAGTGACCTTGATCATAGCGGCCCCAAATGCAATCCCATGAAAGTCCTCCATAAACTCTTCCTACATGTCAAGTTTGGTCTCAGTATGGCAATCATTTCTAAAGTTATTCAGTATCAAATAGTATTCTATTTTTTGTCCAGTGACCTTGACCCTAGGGGGCCAAATGGCAATCCGATGAAAGCTCTCCATAAACTTGCCCTATAAACTAAGTTTGGTCACACTATACAGTGACCTTGACCTTTACTATAACTCTCAGGACCCAAAACACAATATCATGAAAGGTTTCTGCTAACTTCTCATATATACCAAATTTGGTCGCAATATGTAGACCCAAACTTAAGATATTCAATACCAATCCTTTTTTATTAATAGTAACTTTGACCTTGACCTTGATCCTTGGGGCCTCAAACACAATCCAATGAAAGGATAAAAACATTAGAAATACTGGAGCTCCATAAACTCTTCCTACATACCAAGTTTGGTCACTATATGTCAAACCTTGCTATAATTATCCAATACATAAGATGACTTTGACACTGCCCTCCCAACAACTCGCCTGAATAATGAGGCAAGTTATTCTAATAACTAGCTTTCCCTTTGTAAAAACCTAGTTTAAAATATAAAAATGTGCCTGTCAAAAAGAATAGAATTGTTTTAATTTTATTAAATCCCAACTTACCCTAGAACTGTAATCTGACTCAACTATGAACCTAAGTTCCTATTAAAGTCAATCAGGGGCCATAATATGTATAAAGGATAATATGGTGTTATCTAACCTCATTGTGTGATGGCCCTAAACAACTGTGTGGAGTATTAAGTCAATTGAATGAAGGGTATTGGAGTTATAAGAGATAATCTCAACTTGCCCTAAATTTGCACTAAGGGTAAGTAGTATAGCCCTTTGTACTTTTCGAATAGTCAAGCTCAAAAATAAAAAATTAAGTGTGTGTTTTAATAAATATAGTGTAAAACCTTTCAAAAGCTTTACACAGAAGATGACTTTAACACCAATTTTGAAAAAGATGTAACCCTAACCAAACCATATGTTTTTGCATTACCTCCAACAAATGCGTCGCCTGCCCCGTTGGTATCTACCAAGTCTTCGGACTTAAGTGGAATAACCTCAAACTCTTGCACTTTACCCTCTGAAAATATAATGCATATTTGAAAATTAGAAAATGAAGTAAAATGATATTAATATTTATTCATTTGGCTTCAAAATAATATGTACAGAGTTAGAATCTCACATATTTTTGCAAGTGGTTTTAGTGCTTAATTACAAAATGAAAAAACAGACTTTTTAAAGGAAATGTAGGTCCTAAATTAAGTTTATTTGTCTGTCTCTAGACAAAGTACAACCCTATCACCATACTAAAAAAAAATTCAGTCAGTTTAATAATTATTTATATTTATACTCCTGAGCTTATCAAGCATTTAAGAAGATAACCCAAAATGATGACACATCTAACAATGTTGGATGCAAAATATGCTATCTCTTATCGATACGCAGTCCAATAAATGTACATGTGTGCAAAAGGGTTCTAAATTTATCCATGATTTGAGGTAAAATATAGAATGCTTATGCACAGAGAATATTCATGAGAACCTTAAACAGATATAATCTGGGGATTGTTCAAAGTGCTCCAATCGGATAATGTCAAGGTGAACCATTACATCATGTCCATTGCTACTGCACTCATGTCTATTACCAGACTCTATCTACAGGAGAGTTCTACATTTTAATTTGAGAAGATAAATATCCACTTGCAGAGTTCAAATATGATGAATGTACAGAGATTTTACAAAGCTTCTCCTAATAAAAGGAAATGTTGATCAAATGCACTACCAGTATATTTTTATTGTATGCATTTTGGAAAAATGTATGAGATCATGCTGTGCTCTTCGGAGACAGGTGCTTTAAATGAATGTATGAAAAGAACTGTCACAGAAAATTAACCTATGGAACTGATACGCTGCAATGTCTACCATCAGCCATTCATACACTGCAATGCCTACTAAGAGCCACTCATATACTGCAATGCCTACCATCAGGCACTCATACACTGCAATGCCTAACATAAGCCATTCATACCCTGGAATGTCTACCATGTGTCACTGATACGCTGCAATGTCGATCATAAACATTGCATACGCTGCAATGTCTACCATAAACCACTGATACGCTGCAATGTCGATCATAAACATTGCATACTCTACAATGCCTACAATGTTTCACTCATATGCTGGAATGTCTACCATAAACCACTGATACGCTGCAATGTTGATCATAAACATTGCATACGCTGCAATGTCTACCATAAACCACTGATACGCTGCAATGTCGATCATAAACATTGAATACGCTGCAATGCCTACAATGTGTCACTCATATGCTGGAATGTCTACCAAGAACCACTGATACGCTGCAATGTCGATCATAAACCACGCACACGCTGCAATGCCTACGATGTGTCATACATAGCTGGAATGCCTACCAAGAGCCACCCATACGCTGCAATGCCTACCATGTGCCACTCATACGCTGCAATGCCTACCATAAGTCACTCATACGCTGCAATGCCTACCATGTGTCACTCATACGCTGCAATGCCTACCATGAGTCACTCATACGCTGCAATGCCTACCATGAGCCACCCATACGATGCAATGCCTACCATGAGTCACCCATACGCTGCAATGCCTACCATGTGTCACTCATACGCTGCAATGCCTACCATAAGGCACCCATACGCTGCAATGCCTACCATGTGTCACTCATACGCTGCAATGCCTATGATGTGTCACTCATACGCTGCAATGCCTACCATGAGCCACCCATACGCTGCAATGCCTACCATGAGTCACTCATACGCTGCAATGCCTACCATGAGCCACCCATACGCTGCAATGCCTACCATGTGTCACTCATACGCTGCAATGCCTACGATGTGTCACTCATACGATGCAATGCCTACCATGAGCCACCCATACGCTGCAATGCCTACCATGAGTCACTCATACGCTGCAATGCCTACCATGAGTCACTCATACGCTGCAATGCCTACCATGAGTCACTCATACGCTGCAATGCCTACCATGAGTCACTCAAACGCTGCAATGCCTACCATGTGTCACTCATACGCTGCAATGCCTACCATGAGTCACTCATACGCTGCAATGCCTACCATGAGTCACTCATACGCTGCAATGCCTACCATGAGCCACCCATATGCTGCAATGCCTACCATGTGTCACCCATACGCTGCAATGCCTACCATGAGTCGCTCATACGCTGCAATGCCTACCATGAGCCACCCATACGCTGCAATGCCTACCATGTGTCACTCATACGCTGCAATGCCTACCATGTGCCACTCATACGCTGCAATGCCTACCATGAGCCACCCATTCGCTGCAATGCCTACCATAAGTCACTCATACGCTGCAATGCCTACCATAAGTCACTCATACGCTGCAATGCCTACCATAAGTCACTCATACGCTGCAATGCCTACCATGTGTCACTCATACGCTGCAATGCCTACCATAAGTCACTCATACGCTGCAATGCCTACCATAAGTCACTCATACGCTGCAATGCCTACCATGTGCCACTCATACGATGCAATGCCTACCATAAGTCACTCATACGCTGCAATGCCTACCATAAGTCACTCATACGATGCAATGCCTACCATGAGTCGCTCATACGATGCAATGCCTACCATGTGCCACTCATACGATGCAATGCCTACCATGTGCCACTCATACGATGCAATGCCTACCATGTGCCACTCATACGATGCAATGCCTACCATGTGCCACTTACACGATGCAATGCCTACCATGTGCCACTCATACGATGCAATGCCTACCATAAGTCACTCATACGCTGCAATGCCTACCATAAGTCACTCATACGCTGCAATGCCTACCATGTGCCACTCATACGATGCAATGCCTACCATGTGCCACTCATACGATGCAATGCCTACCATGTGCCACTCATACGCTGCAATGCCTACCATAAGTCACTCATACGCTGCAATGCCTACCATGTGCCACTCATACGATGCAATGCTTACCATGTGCCACTCATACGATGCAATGCCTACCATGTGCCACTCATACGATGCAATGCCTACCATGTGCCACTTACACGATGCAATGCCTACCATGTGCCACTCATACGATGCAATGCCTACCATGTGCCACTCATACGATGCAATGCCTACCATGTGCCACTCATACGATGCAATGCCTACCATGTGCCACTCATACGCTGCAATGCCTACCATAAGTCACTCATACGCTGCAATGCCTACCATGTGCCACTCATACGATGCAATGCCTACCATGTGCCACTCATACGATGCAATGCCTACCATGTGCCACTCATACGATGCAATGCCTACCATGTGCCACTCATACGATGCAATGCCTACCATGTGCCACTTACACGATGCAATGCCTACCATGTGCCACTCATACGATGCAATGCCTACCATGTGCCACTCATACGATGCAATGCCTACCATGTGCCACTTATACACTGCAATGCCTACCATGAGTCACTTAAATGCTGCTAGGCATTGCATCGTGTAAGTGGCACATGGTAGGCATTGCATCGTATGAGTACAAGCCACAAATATGCCTCAATGCCTACCATGAGCCACAACAACGGACAGGTCTCCCTGAGTGATGATCACCATCCTTGCTCGATCCTTGTTCTCCTTCTTCCATGCAGCAATCTTCAAGGCTATCTCTGGGATCTTTTCTGTCTGGAATAAGCAAGTTTCAAGCTCAATCTTAGGTGGCTCAATCATCATTGTCTTTAAATAGATAAGGTAGGTATATTTCAGAAGAAAATGACAATCTAAAATTTAGACCCCCATCATAAAACAAGAGGGCCAAATGGCCCTGAATCGCTCACCTGTCATATATTGCACATTGGTTTGATAAGAAATCTGGATAGTTCAAAGTAGTTAAGGTTTTTGTGGCCAATTTTGACCCCAGGGCCATAATTTGAACAAACTTTGTAGAGGTCCACTAGACGATGAATCATGCCAAATATCTAAGCTCTAAGCCAAGTAAGTTCAGAGGAGATGATTTTTTAAGTTTTCACTATAAACATATAGAGAAAACCCATGACCCCCCAAGGGGGCGGGGCCAATTTTGACCCCAAGGCCATAATTTGAACAATCTTTGTAGAGGTCCACTAGACGATGAATCATGCCAAATATCTAAGCTCTAGTCCAAGTAAGTTCAGAGGAGAAGATTTTTGAAGTTTTAACTATAAACATATCAAGTATACCCATGACCCCCCGGGGCGGGGCCAATTTTGACCCAAAGGCCATAATTTGAACAATCTTTGTAGAGGTCCACTAGACGATGAATCATGTTAAATATCTAAGCTCTAGTCCAAGTAAGTTCAGAGGAGAAGATTTTTTAAGTTTTCACTATAAACATATAGAGAAAACCCATGACCCCCCGGGGCGGGGCCAATTTTGACCCAAGGGCCATAATTTGAACAATCTTGGTAGAGGACCATTTGATGATCCTACCTACCATATATCAATGGCCTAAGCCTTGTGGTTTGGGAGAAGAAGATTTTTAAAGTTTTTCCTTTTGGTTGCCATGGCAACCAGAGTTCTGCATTTGAATTGAATTTTTTGAACAACTTTGATAGAAGACCACCCAAGGAACATCCCTATGAAGTTTTATTAATATTGGCCCAGCGGTTAAGGAGGAGATGTCTTTTAAGTAAATTGTTGACGGACGACGCCCGACGGACGCCGGACAAAAGGCGATCACAAAAGCTCACCTTGTCACAAAGTGACAGGTGAGCTAAAAAGTAAAAAAACATGTACTGTACGAGGGGTGATCGCGAAGTTTGTGTAAATGTATTGTAATTTTTGCTCTATCGTAAAGAAGTAAACGAAAAATACACCACAATAATGTTTAATGAATTACAATACTCCATGATAAATATTATACAAATCCATTAAAAAGTTTGAAAGTTATATCAATTACAACACAGTCACTATGCGTCACTTGACGCACGCTGAAAACGTAAATGACGTCAATTAATGTCACACGTCATCCATGTTCAATGAACGGCGCACTTTTTCTATGTAGTCCCAGTGCAATGCTACACATTTCTGATGTCTCGTAATCCACTTGTTAAATGTCCCCGGTACCAGTCTGTGTCAAGTTGTGAAACTTTTCGACGGGTTGCCAGTGTTAAATCAGCAACGTCTTGGGCTGTAGGGAGGGTGTTCTAATACTTCAAATCCCAGTAATGTAATCTCTAGCTGTGTAGAGTTTGCCCTATGTGCAGGAGCATTATCCTGGTGCAGGATAATCCAATCAAGGTCAAAAGCCGGCCGTTTCCTCTTAAAAAGCATTGACGAGATCCCTTTTCAATACCTGAAAATCAACGTGTTTTAGTTAGCAATGCTAGCGGTTGATGTTTTAATGCAAGTATTGTAATATAAAATTAATAATTGCTATATTTTTATATATAAATAAAAAAAATTGTAGTGTATAATTATTAATATATCTATTAGTGACATCCATGGGTTGCATAGATATTTACCGTTGAGTAATAGTCAGCATTCACCGTCCTTCCAACTTTGACTCTGTGCTGAAGGATCATCCCGTAGCGATCCATGAAGAAGATGAACATCTCTTTTTCGCAGCTCCTTTGCACCCGAGCTTTTTTTGGTGGCAGTGTTCTTGGTGTTTTCCACACCGACGATTGGGCCTTCGTCTCCGGATCATAGTGATGAAACCAAGTTTCATCTGTTGTTACTATTCTATCAAGGAATTCATCACCTTAGGCTGCGTAACGATCAAAAAATGCAGCTGAACACCTTGCACACGTCTGCTTTTCTTCATCCGACAGCAACTTCGGGACCCAGCGCGCACTGACTTTCGACATACCTACCTAACTCTTTCGTAAGAATGCCATGCACAGTTGAAGGAGATATGTCGAGTTCACTGGCAATCTGTCTCAATTTTTTTCAGTCTGTCTACCCGAATAATACCCCTCACTTTTTCTCGAACACTAGAGATCACGATTGAAGGCCTACCTTCTCTCTTATTGTCTTCAATCGATTTTCTGCCGTTCTTAAATCTTTTGTGCCATTTGTAGACGAATGCCGGGCCAAACTCCTTTAAAGTATCGCTCCTTTTCATCATTGGTGTCATTCCCATTCCGACACAAAATTTAATGACGCTCCGTAATTCAACGTCTCCAGTTGACGTCATAAAGCAGGTTTGGTTTCCTTGACTGTTCAAACAAACAAGCTGCTATTTTCAAACCGGATGTAGTAAACAACGATGAATTTTACGGAAATGACATCATGACATTGATATTGAAAGTGCAAGATTTGCGCGGATTTTTGACGATAAGAACCAGTGTATATATTATATTACTTAAGGTGGATGAATGATAACATAAACAAGTATACACTTTTCGGCGTGCGCCGACTAGGGCCTGATGGGTTGCCAAGGATACCGTTTATAGTTGTTATAGTTAGCCGATTATTATTTCGCCTCGTATTTTATCTCTAAATATATTGATCTTGTGGATAATACAGTTTCAGATGTATTGGAATAGAAATAAAAATGTTACGAACAATTTACACGAACTTCGCGATCACCCCTCGTATATTTGCCATTATATTAGCTTTTTTGGCCTGACTTAAGTTATTCCCAAAGCCCAATTATTTCCCAACTTCGCAAGGCGCAAGCTGTGAAAATAATTCCGAAAACGTATACTGTACAGTTGTAAAACACAATACATATGAATTAATAAAGCCAATGTTTATCAATATTATATGTTAAGCTTATCACAAAAATAGTTAAAATTACAGTTTATAACCTTATTTACATTGTGATCCTTACAAGTATATAGAATTGTGTGACAGACTTCAAACATTATATCAGAATCACAGTAGGGTTATCAAGGAAATATGTAACTAACTAATGTATGAAAAATATGTAACGATAGCTTGACAAGAAGAATCAGTGTAAAATGCAAGTACTGAAACACTAGGTTGATAGGACATTCATTTGGAGCTCCACATTTGTTGAAAAAAAAATGATTTAAAGAGAGGAATATATCAAAAATTATACCAGTGGATAGAGAATTTTGTTTTTCATATATTATGAAAAAAATGGATTTAATATGAGTTCAAAAAGCAGACAACAGAAGAAAAGTTATGAAAGTGATAATGAAATAAATTTGAGTATATGAGTATATTTGAATTATTCATTCGAGGTCATGGACCTAAATATTAGTGAGCCTAAGACAAAGGACAAAAGCACAGGAATTAACTTTTAAACAAGCAACCATTTTGATCTGCTAGAACAGTTTAAGAGTGATACAGAGGCAAAATTAACATCACATCACATCACACCAACGGGCTGGTAAACGCACTCATTGTAGTATCATTGTAGCGCTGCTAGGAAAAATGAGTTTATAATTAAAGGATATGGATTAACAAGTAAAAACATTAGAAATACTGAAAAAAGTGAATAATTTCAATCACATACTTAGCGGTGTATACATCAATGCACTAGCTAAGAGAAAGAGGAAGAAGGTTAACAGGGCGGACAACAAAAAAGAATCAGTAGAAATTAACTTAGACGAAGCTGAAAGGAATATAGCTGACATGGAGAAAGACACCGCCAAAATAATGGATGATTTTAACTATATAAAATGTCAGAGTATTGAAAATAACAACTATACTTTGTATTGGTGTTGCGCAACCACATCCAGAACAACAGGCCAAACATGGAGCAAACATGAGGGGAGCAGCAAAGGAAATGGAGTGGAAAATGGAAGGCAAACTGGAGCATTGGAGACAAAATGGTTGAAACGAGGAAGTCGCACTGTGTGCAATTTTGTTTAGTTTCTTATTAGAGACAAGGTAGACAAAGTAACAATTAAAGAGGGACAAATTATTATGTATTGCGAACAATTCCCACTAAAAACCACTAAAAACGTAGCCAAAAGAAGGCTTCTTTTGAGGAAGATGAGGGAAGAGAGGGACGCATGGAAACAACTGTAGGTGTCTGTGAGACTTAGTTCTTAAATGAGAGACCAGTGAGGGATGCCACTGACTGGGAGGGTGGACTTGTTAAGTGTTTGGTTTGGAATTGTGATGGGCTAAGTGTTAGTAAATGGGAAGATACAAGTTTTGTTTCATTAATAATGGAATACAATGTAGTCATTTATTTGGAGTCATGGACAAGTAAAACTAGTGAGTTAAATTTTACAGGCTAAGACTGTTTTAATTTTTATAAAAAATATAGACACCGAAATATTTGATAAAATATATAACTATCATAAAATAATATGAATATCGACTATCTTGGTAAGCAGTAAGGGAAATCAACATGGGCATGGTTCCCTTTGTTGGTAAATGAGTTGGTAGTATATAACTGATGAATGTAAACCCATGAAAATGTCAACTGTTAAACTATGGATGTAATTGAAATATATATCTTTTTTATTTTAGCAATCCTTTTGAGTATCTCTTTAAATGTCAAAATACATGTTTTTATCAGATAAGTGCTAGTTTCGACCTCCGTATGACAAGTCAGTACCAGACATCTGACTTTTGGTAGAACTGAAGCATTTGGAACATGTATTTTTTTTCTGCCGAATGAGACTTTAATCAAACTTATTCCATATGAAAGTTGTTAAGCAAATGATAATATAATGTGAACAAGAGCTGTCACAGTATGTGACGAATGCCCCCGAATGTGACATTGACCTACGAACAAGGTCAGTACATGAAAAGCTGATCTTGCCTTTATGTGTCAAATACACATGGCAAGTTATTTTAAATTTCCTCTGAACATAAAAAAATACCACCCATACTTGACAACCTACACTGTTATGTCCTTATATTCAGAATTCCCTTGTGAATAAACACTTTCACTTTAGAGGTAGGGACATGGGTCTTGCACAGGACACGTCATCTTCATATGTGGAACACATGTAGCAAGTTATTTTAAAATCTGTCCATACAAGGGAAAGTTACAGCCCGGACACGACAACCTATACCCTATGTCCTTGTATGCAGCACTCCATTGTGAATAAACACTGTGACCTTGACCTTTGAGGTAGGGACATGGGTCTTGCACGTGACACATCGTCTTGGTATGTGGAACACATGTGGCAAGTTATTTTAAAATCTGTCCATACAAGGGAAAGTTACAGCCCGGACACGACAACCTATACTCTATGTCCTTATATGCAGCATTCCATTGTGAATAAACACTATGTGTGACCTTGACCTTTGAGGTAGGGACACGGGTCTTGCACGCGACACGTCGTCTTGGTATTTTGAACACATGTGGCAAGTTATTTTAAAATCTGTCCATACAAGAGAAAGTAACAGCTCGGACACGACAACCTATACTCTATGTCCTTATATGCAGCACTCCATTGTGAATAAACACTAAGTGTGACCTTGACCTTTGAGGTAGGGACACGGGTTTTGCACGCCACACGTCATCTTGGTATATGGAACACATGTGGCAAGTTATTTTAAAATCTGTCCATACAAGGGAAAGTTACAGCCCGGACACGACAACCTATACTCTATGTCCTGATATGCAGCACTCCATTGTAAATAAACACTAAGTGTGACCTTGACCTTTGAGGTAAGGACATGGGTCTTGCACTCGACACATCGTCTTGGTATGTGGACATGTGGCAAGTTATTTTAAAATCTGTCCATACAAGAGAAAGTAACAGCCCGGACACGACAACCTATACTCTATGTCCTGATATGCAGCACTCCATTGTAAATAAACACTAAGTGTGACCTTGACCTTTGAGGTAGGGACACGGGTCTTGCACGCGACACATCGTCTTGGTATGTGGACATGTGGCAAGTTATTTTAAAATCTGTCCATACAAGGGAAAGTAACAGCCCGGACACGACAACCTATACTCTATGTCCTTAGGCCAAAAAAAAAAAATTGTTTGGTTAGGGTTACATCCTTTTCAAAAACAGGTATGGTAGGTAGGCTTTTTTTTTTTTTTTTTTTTTTTTTTATTAGGCTTTATATAAGAATATCATTTTCATCATTGGAGAATGGTGTTAAAGTTATCTTCTGTATAAGCATTTAAGGTTTAAACTAAATATTGAAAAGCAATTACAAAACAAAACATTTTTTTTTTTTTTTTTTTTTTTTTTTTCATTTTTTTTTTCAAACTGACTATAAAAACGGTAGGGTCGGCGCCGATTCCGTAGGTAGGGTCGGGTAACCCGAACCAAATGTATTTTTTTTTAGGCCTTATATGCAGCACTCCATTGTGAATAAACACTAAGTGTGACCTTGACCTTTGAGGTAGGGACATGGGTTTTGCACGCGACACGTCGTCTTGGTATGTGGAACACATTTGGCAAGTTATTTTAAAATCTGTCCATACAAGGGAAAGTTACAGCCCGGACACGACAACCTATACTCTATGTCCTTATATGCAGCACTCCATTGTGAATAAACACTAAGTGTGACCTTGACCTTTGAGGTAGGGACACGGGTCTTGCACGCGATACGTCGTCTTGGTATGTGGTACACATGTGGCACGTTATTTTAAAATCTGTCCATACAAGGGAAAGTTACAGCCCGGACACGACAACCTATACTCTATGCTTATATGCAGCACTCTATGGTGAATAAACACTAAGTGTGATCTTGACCTTTGAGGTAGGGACACGGGTCTTGCACGCGACACGTCGTCTTGGTATGTGGTACACATGTGGCAAGTTATTTTAAAATCTGTCCATACAAGAGAAAGTTACAGCCCGGACACGACAACCTATACTCTATGTCCTTATATGCAGCACTCCATTGTGAATAAACACTATGTGTGACCTTGACCTTTGAGATAGGGACACTAGTCTTGCATGCCACACGTCGTCTTGGTATGTGGAACACATGTGGCAAGTTATTTTAAAATCTGTCCATACAAGGGAAAGTTACAGAGCCGGATGGACGGACGGACGGACGGACGGACGGTGCGATTTTAATATGCCCACCTTTGGGGGCATAAAAATGTTTTTTGAAAACTTGCCTACAACTTACCTCTAATTCATTTTCCTTTGAGAAAGTGACAGCTTCCTGAAAAACATAATCCACAATTAAATGTCTGATCTGTGCTAGAACTCTTACAGTCATCTTACATAACACAAACTTTAATCTAGTCTTAAATACAAATTAAATTCTAAAGAAAAGCTTATGAATTAAATACTGATTGATAACAGTCAACATTATGGGGGGGGGGGGGGGGGTATTGTAATTGTAAAAAAATACAATGAGTAAGTAGTCTATATTAAAGGCATGAAGTAATGATACTCACTGTTTCATTTCCAAAGAGGAAATCAACATAAGGCAGGGTGTTGAGCAAGGGTTCCTTAAAAAACTGACAGAGGAAGGGAGCAGAGAGGTTCATACAGAATGTCTTGCCCTTCTCATGGGAGTGCTTCGCCAGACGTAGAACAGTCTTGGGACTCACTGTCAGAGGGAACGCCTGAAACAGCAAGAAAAATGGTATCGAACTTAGAAAGAGGCATGTGTCAAACCATAGTGTAAACATTAATCTTTATATTTCTGATCCTATACATAATATTATTTGTACTTCAAAGTTCTCAAAATTATGTTCATATGCATAAGAAAAACAAGTCATTTGAATAATTGAACATTAATGTTAACATAAACTCAATAAGAGCGCCCTGAAGCAAACACTAACATCTTTTTTTCAGTAGAACAAAGGGAATAACTCAAAAACAGTTGAAGCCAGCATAATAGACCATGCCATATATGAGTTAATTGTCTATAACTATATCATATGTGTACCAAGTTTATTCCAAAATCACTTACAAATTTTCAGTTAAGGCCCAGGTAAAGATTTTCATAGTAATGCCACTGTGGAGTACATCACGGGAAAGACAATACTTAGGAGTTTTCTTCTTCAGAAAACAGACAAGCTTAAAACAGAGCGGCATTCTTTAGTGTAATATTTTCTACATTTATATCACACAGTAAATAACGCTTTTTAAACTAAATCATATATGCAAATAATATGTACGTACTGCACAGTAGTAGAATTGCGCCTTCTCTACAAGGGCCCAGTTATCAGGATTGTCCAGATGGTCATCAGTGAAGCAGTTAGCAGCTGCCAGGTTGGCACACATTGATCTGTTAACAAAGGGGAATGGAATTAGTCTGATAGTGACAGGTTTACAGTTTCAAAATTATAGACAAAAGGGAGACAACTCCAAAACAATTGATTTTCATCTCATAAAAAAGAAGGTAGTAAGTGAACTATTTAATTTTTTTTATAAACAATGGCCTAAATCACCTGACATTCAGCGTCAAATGAAGCACTTAATCAACATATAAGTCACCCTCACAAACATTTCCTAGCAGCACAGATACATAAATACACAATTTATAGAAGGATTCACAAAAATACACAGTTAATAGGATTCACTTTTAAGAGCCGGACAACTACTTCACCTGTTTTCTCCAGTGACAATGACAGCACATGTTCCTGTAGGTTCCTTCTCTGTGTACTGGAGCTGCATGTTGACGCCCATTTCCCGTGCCTTATCCTCCAGTATTGACCCATACTTGTCCTTGCTGGTACAGCCAAAGAATGTGCTGGCATTCTTGGTGTTTGTCAACCACTAGAATGAACATGTCCTTGTATGAAGAACAATTTTCAGGAGACTTCATGCAAGAAATTGAAAAGTGAACGTAAATTTGTTGTCTTATGGGCATTATTTAGTTATGTATTTCAATCCTTGACTACAACTAGTCTTATGCAACACCATATCAATGGAACTACCGGTAAAACTTACAATTACAGTCGATACTGTGAGGTCATAAATAATCATGGGACATTATATTATGTAGATTTCTTGGGTTGGCTAAAACATGCTGATTATTGACCTCGTGTGTTTGAGCGTCGCCACTTGATTTTGTTTTTTTAATCAATTAGTTAATCAATTATAAAATTAAGTTCACTTCCTGTGTATTCAGTTTGCATAAATCTTAATTGACATTCAATTGCTTCACTATTTCGTATCCTAGAAATGGTGCATCTGTATTTATTTAAATTGAGGCATGGTGAATTTGCAGACGCTTTATGATAAAAGTTTCAATCCACGGATTAAAGTACCCATAAAAATTCCTTTGTTTTTTTAAAAAAACACAAAATTTCAAGCTCACAAATATAAATTATTTCACAGTAGTTAAGTTTTATTTAATGACTCATAATGTTAACCTACAACAGTTCAGAAATTAAGACTGTACAAAATTTACCTGAGCAACTTTTATGGTATTCAATGTGGCCCCTCCAGGTACATATGTGACTTCTTTAAATGTGTCTGTCATGTCTTGGTACCTGGTAATGCAATATTAATTGTGTACAATATATATATATATATATATATATATATATATATATATATATATATACACACACATGCTTATTTCACTCTGCTATGCAATGAAATGAAATTGGGAAAATGAAGTAATCTGTTTGTAAATTAATTGCTAAAAACATATTTCATGCATGTACATGTACCATTATTTTTGTTTACAGTCAACTAAAAAAATGATTATTTGATTATAAAAGCATTAATTGTTTTTTAAACTATTAAAACATATTTTCTTTACAAGTTACTATTGGACCATACAATGTAGGAAGTTACAGCCATTTATACATGTGTTCACGCTACTCACATTGGTTTATGCTTGTCTTCCGCCAGGATGGCATTATTTGCAAGGAGATCATATCTGAAAAAGATGGCATCAGCTTAGAAAATGGCATTTAATATTGATATTTTCAATTTCAAGTTACAATTTTTGTACACATGTAAACATCACTCTCATATGCATTTAAGGGGCATAATATTGGTTGATGCGAAATGGGCGTTATATAGGTTGATGTTGAAAACAAAATAAAGCATTAATATATTAACTCATTTTGGTACCCTCATTTTACTGCAATTATCAAAAAATGAAAAGCATACAAATTTTGTACAGATCAATAAAATAAAATTAAAGTTAAGTTCTTTTGAATAACAATTGGGATACACAATAAGTGTTTTTTAACCTTCATTTATCAAATACATTAAAATAAACTGAGAAAGACTGAAATCAAAAGTGGTGATGGCTAAGTGGTTAGCATCTACACTGACCTGTAAACCATGGCATAGGTCCATGGCACATAGGAATCTTGAACAAAGAGTGCTCACTGGTATCAAGCTTTGAACTTTATCAATGACAAGTAATTATCCCGGAAAGGTTTTTAGTTCTTCAGAGTTTTATGTAATTTGTTTATCATTATCATAATATAAATCCCACATTTATGCTCTTTGCTAATAGTTGTTTTTTCACAATCATTACTGTGATGTTTTTCTTCCACCTCAGATAAGTAGATCTAAAAATTTAAAGCTGCACTCTCACAGATTGCAGGGCTTTTTCTGACCATTTTGGGAAAAAGACCCTAGACATTTTGGGAAATTTTGCGTCGTGAAAATGCGGAAATTGGGAAATTTTACAGTGAAAAGAAATAGCTGTCTAGTCTCCTGTGAATTAGGAAATGATTTAATATTAGTTTATTTTCCCTTTAAAAGACCCACAATGGCTGAAATATCAATCCTTGGGGTGTAAATATCTATTGCAATAAATCATGACAGATAATATTTCATATCTCTGAATGTAATGAAAACAATGATTTCCGAGTTCAATTACTAAAAAAAACTTCACATCACATAATTTATTAGGATGTTGAAAATGAACCAGTACAGGTAAAAATAATTTCTGAAAAAAAAAAAAAAAAAAAAAATTTTTTTTTTTTTTTTTTTTGGTTGGGATTTTTTTCTGAAGATTGGGAAAAATATCTTATATTTTGCTTTGGGAATGGGTCCGATAGTCGGACCCGTGGGTACTATAGAAAAAGCCCTGGATTGAATGTTTTGACAACTTTTTTTATTTTTTGTCTTGGAACGAGCCAACTTTTGCTAAAATCCATGGAAACCAGTTATATAAGACTGCTGACAAAAAGTAGGATTGGAGATTTTTATATTTAAGTTCAAAAATTGATTTTTTATGCATTTTTCTTAAACCGTTAGTAATGGTTTAAGCTATAAAACATGAATTTGAAATATGAAAATCTGCCATCTGATCTTTTATCAGCAATCTTATATCATTGGTATTGATATTTAAGCAAAAATTTGCTCTTTCCAAGAAAAAAAATAAAGAAGTTGTAAAAATGGTAAATCTGTGAGAGTGCAGCTTTAACCATGCTAGAATTTCTTATCTTGCCCACAGGCAAAGATAAAACAAGTACCCGTATGGAACTCCTTTTTAATGGTCATCACATTGTATTACCTCCCTTGTTGAAGACTGGGGTCTGTAGCATCATAGAAACCTTGTCTTGTGGCAATATTTAGAATACTTATTATTTCTCGCTTCAAATATCCCCATAAAAAAGTTTTCACGCACTTTTCTAGAAATAATGCTTCACTCTCCTCAGAACTATTTAAAGACCGATTTGACTATTAACATAATCTGAATCACTGCCCACATATCCATGACAACCACGAATTATCACATACATGTATCCATATGCATTTATTTTCAACTACGCACAATAGATTTCCAGCAAATAAACACATTTTTACTGAATTTTGTTTAACTGAGGTGGGAGAAAAAGCATCTACCATACATTGTAGCTGCTCGTGTAAGATAGATGTAAAACCTTACTTCTTAAGAAACTCTTCTGTGCCAACAACCTGAATGTCCAGCAGAGGGTTTCCATACCCGAGTAATATGCCTTCACTGAAAAGAGATATACATGTAGCTGTGCATAAATGACAACAGCTTGCTAGAAAAAATCAAACAAATTGTTAAAGGTACAAAGTCTAGATAGATAAAAAAACATATCAATTTTAAAGCATCATGTTTACCGTAATTCATTTATCTAGACATTGTACCTTTAAATTGAGATAATGAGAAATTAGATCATGATACCTTTAACAGGTTTTGTCAATTAGTTTGCATAAAATGTGTTCTGTATAGTGACACTAACAATGCTATCAGTACATGTGGACATTACAGGTCATACATTTATAAACTTGATATCAATAAACATGCAAGTTTTTAGAATTATTTTGTCCAGTTTGTTTCACTTGTAAAAATTGTTTACAATTAACATCTGCAGTGCACAGGACTATGCCCTTTTCAGTTTCAAAAAAAAATGATAGATATAATAATTTATATACAAAGGTAGCTAAATAAAATGGAACATACAGTACTAAGTACTTTCTAATTTTGCATATAAATAACTTGCTTAAAATTGTGCTTCTCAATGTTAACATACATGTACATGTATGTTAATTAACTTATAGTGTGACAGAATCTACCAAATAAGAAATACCAGTATTAACAACTTTTATTATAGCAGTATACAGCTCTGCTTACCGAGCCATCCTGAGTAAATGAGAAAGATAATGTATAGGGAACCAGTTTATATATCATGAGTCAAGTTCACTTTAGAAAGGGTAAATCAAGTCATCCATGCTGCAGTTCAACACATGGGAGTTTAATACAGTATTAGTCCATGCAATCATGAAATATATTTATTTTGTATCAGTTTGAACACAAAATGTAAAGAGATGTTGTAATATGAAACTAAAAGCTATGTTAGTCATTATTTGTGAGCATGTCTCCATGCCATGAACATGAACTTTCCCTGTTTACTTGCGTCTCTCAACCAATCAGAACTGTTGTTGACAGTTCAACTTGCAATTTATCCCGCAGAAATCAAATGGTCAACCTTTACTGTATAGTTCATACTGTCACGTTATCAGTTGGTTTCCCAACTAACACAGACACCGCATTTTACCTTACTGAACCATCTTCAACTTTCTGTTTCTTTGATTGCGGCTCACCTTCGCCGTTTTGTTCACCGTCATGGATCACATTTTGTTTCTCTGCCATTATTCCAGGATCGATAACTCTAATGAGGGTACCAGACAAATCGGCCTTTTACCAAAGCGGCCCCCAGTTGAAACGGTAACCTTTTCGGCCCCTTTACCAAATCAGCCCCACCCTGTAGACCTTTCGGTCCCTGATAATGGAGACGTTTTGGCTTTTTTATTTTTATTACATGTTATTTAATACTGAATTGCGGGATATATGTTATTATCGGCGTATGAACGCAGTTAGGATAGTTAAAGTGTGTGGAGTCCGAAGGAACGTTAACGATACAACTCAACTTTAATTCCTTGGATGAACTGCATTTCGGCAATTGCGGTTATCATCCGATGAATGCAACATCTTCGGATATGTTCGGATCGCGAATCATCGCATAACAACGTACATGAAAATTGTTTATCTTGTTATTGTTTGTATTGTGTCAGCAGGTCCCGTGAAAAATAAATCAACATCTTGAAAAGTTGCAATGTGCGACGTCAAAGATGCAACAGATCGCGTCAGAGAAAAGCTTGCTCGACACTGACGGGGTCCACTGGTCTTTACAGTATATACTAAATTCTCTATCCACACGGAGCCCGGGCTTTGCTAATTTCCATATTACCAAACAAGTACATCAACGTACGTACTATAAATGCATTTCCGCATACAGTGGAACGTTACAAAGCGTTAATTTATGATATGTTAAATTTAATGTTGCCATCAGTGTTTCAATTTTACGTTAAGTGATTTCAAGGGGTTGATCATTTCGCGCATTATTGTGATGTCATTTGATAAACTGTTTCTGGTTACGATCGGGTCGTACTATTTACAGAATGGGTGAGAAAGGATGACTATATATATATATATATATATATATATATATATATATATATATATATATATATATATATATATATATATAGTCATCCTTTCTCACCCATATAACCCGTTATATATATATAGAATGGGTGAGAAAGGATGACTATATATATATATATATATATATATATATATATATATATATATAGTCATCCTTACAACTATGTGCGGGTGCGAGTAAATGCTTAAATCCTATTGGATAAAACAACCTATATGTGACATTTATTCATTTCCCCATGAAGTATTCGTGTATGCAAATCAGCTTATTAATATTCATAACCGGACTACTTTCTTTTTACAATCTATGACGTCACGTCATAGTAGGAAGTTGTTTACATTAGTTAGCGCATTTAATATTGTAACGTGTGCTTAGCGTACCGAGCGGCTGCACACTATTTTATCAAACTAAATATTCTTAAATAAATGACAAAAGATGAAACTATTTCATTATATATGATACTGAAACAATTATGAGGTGTTGTCAAAGCTGTTTTCATTGACATTACCTAAATATGTCAACTATTTAAAAATGCCGCCCCTAAAACATGCTGTGTAAATGTTTCAGATTGATGTCTAGCTTATTTATTGTTTACTGTGGTAAACTGTTTTGTGAAAATATTTGCCAAAAAAGTACAACCGTTTTTTGCAAAAGCCTGATATTAATTAATTTAAGTTTGACTCTGTGTTCATAGAATTAAGAATGTAAACTTTGTTATAAACACTTTAACTATGATAAAGTTAGCATTTTACTGAATGTTGATATTTTGACAAATTCATGAAACTTACATATATAAGTTTGCATGCTCATTTTGACACTAACTATAACATGAGTGTGGGTGAATAAACTTGTAAACGTATCGCGGATTCCAACGCCCGACACATTTATTTGGAATGTGACAATTCACCATAGATAAGACTGCCGCAAAATAAAATCTTAACGTCTATATAATGAGAAATATGGTATTTGAGCGATATGGTATATACACTATCCATTGTTATTTTTTATATAATCATAACCACCTTAATAGGCTTGTCCAGAGGAGATTACTTCAAGGCCACTGTGAATTACAAATTTCATTACAACTTCTACTGAAATAAAATTCGAACATTTCTACCGGGAGTAGGACTATTCTCAGATTTCTACTGTTTTTATTATATCTAAAATAAAAACATACATAAACTTAAGGGGTCGAAATGTCTCTGTTGAAAAACAGTAAGGCACTAAGGTCCAAAAAGTCTCGAGTCAGTATTTTAAAAGGCCGAAATGTCAGGGCCGAAATTTCTCGGGGTCGATTTGGTAAGGGGCCGATTTGCCTCGCTTCCCTCTAGTAATATCATTCGGAGCTCCTCGGTAATTTTTATCGTTGTTTTCGATAAAAGTGGCCGAGCAGTTCCGAATGTAATATCATCATTCATTCGGAACGCCTCGGCCATTTTTATCGAAACAACTAGAGCTCCGACAATGGCCAGTGCTATCCGACATCCAGTATATGTAGTTTGGGCGGAGCTATGAATATTAAAATTTTATTGTGAAAAAGCGATGCCGTACTGTATTGTGGTTAGGTTATTCTCAACTATAAAACTACGTAGCAAATGTCTACTCAACTTTTGCCATAGTTACTGTTCTTGGCCTGATGTTAGAAAGTGTTATTAATCATGTTCTTTATTGATTGAAATTGTAAATAAACTGATCTCGATCGGAAAAACACTTTTATAACGGGTGTTCCATATTTAGGTACTGTACCAATTTAGATACGGCCCCTTGTGCGTACATATAGGCCTTATTAGAATATAACCATATAGACGTATAGCTAAACGTAGAAAGTCCATTTACGTTGTATT
This sequence comes from Mya arenaria, assembly GCF_026914265.1. Classification (NCBI taxonomy): domain Eukaryota; kingdom Metazoa; phylum Mollusca; class Bivalvia; order Myida; family Myidae; genus Mya; species Mya arenaria. The sequence goes on from NC_069123.1 coordinate 63,508,240, forward strand.
TCGCAACCCGTAACATCTTTATTTAAAAAAATGCATTCTATGTAAAATAACAAAATGTCACCGTGATTTTTTGTCAATACTGTAGAAAAACAATATTCGTCATCGTATCCCCTATAGTGTCGTATAGAAGGACAACCATTACAAGTTACAACAACCGGTAGAAGAAGGTCAATATAGGCTCAGCTCAAACCTATAGTGTCTCCTAAGGTAACAATCAGCAGGTCGAGGTTTTTTATATTCAGCTCAGGCCTAATATGTCCAAGTGTTTTCTCTTAAGTCGATAACCATTAGACTGAGGTCACTATAACTATGTTCAGCGCAGGCCTTAAATGTCCCTCAAAAAGTATCTTAAAGCGACAATCAGTGTGCGGAGGTCACTATATGTTCAGCTCAGGCTTTGTCCCCCATGTTTGTGTCTCCTTAGGTGACAACCAGTAGGCGGAGGTCATTTAATATACAATTCAAGACTATAATATCCCTAAAATGTAGGTCCGTAAAATGAAGACAACCAGTAGACTGAGTACATTATGTGTGTGTTCAGTTCAAGACTATAACGTCCGTATGATGTATTTTATAAGGCAACAACCAGTAGGCGGAGGTCACTATTTATATATCTAAGGCGATAACCAGTAAACGGAGGTCATTATAAGTTCCGTTCAAGACTAGAACGTCCGTATAAGGGTCCGCCAAGGCGATAACCAGAAGTCGGATGTCATTATGTGTTCAGTTCAAGACTATATAACGTCCGTATTAGGGTCTTTCAAGGCAACAACCAGTAAACGGAGGTAACATTATGTTCAGCTGAATTCTAGTATGTCCCTGTGTCTTTTATGGCGACAACCAGTAGACGGAGGTTATTATGTGTTCAGCTCAAGACAAGAAAGTTCGTATAAGGATCTTCCAATTTGACGACCAGTAGACGGAGGACAATAAATATACAGTTCAAGACTAGAATGCCCCTTTAATGCATTGTAGAAGGCGACAGCCAGTAGACAGTAACTATATGTTCAGCCGATGTCTAGTATGTGCCTATTTTGGCGACAACCGTTTTACGGAGGTCATTAAATATACAGTTGAAGTCCAGAATGTCCACACTATGTATTGTTTAAGGCGATAACTAGTAAACGGAGGCCGTTAGATATACAGTTTTAGACTATAATATCCATTTAATATATTGTATAAGGCGACAACCAGAAGGCGAAGATCACTTTTTGTTCGGCCGAGGGATAGTATGTCATTATTATGTGTCTATTGGGGTGGCAACCAATAGGCGGAGGTCATTGTTCAGCTGAGGTCTCGTATGTCCTTATTATGAGCCTATTAGGGCGACAACCAGTAGGCGGAGGTCACTGTTCAGCTGAGGTCTCGTATGTCCTTATGAGCCTATTAGGGCGACAACCAGAAGGCGGAGGTCATTGTTCAGCTGAGGTCTCGTATGTCCTTATTATGTGCCTCTTAGGGCGACAACCAGTAGGCGGAGGTCATTGTTCAGCCGAGGTCTCGTATGTCCTTATTATGTGCCTATTAGGGCGACAACCAATAGGCGGAGGTCATTGTTCAGCTGAGGTCTCGTATGTCCTTATTATGTGCCTATTAGGGCGACAACCAGTAGGCGGAGGTCATTGTTCAGCTGAGGTCTCGTATGTCCTTATTATGTGCCTATTAGGGCGACAACCAGTAGGCGGAGGTCACTGTTCAGCTGAGGTCTCGTATGTCCATATTATGAGCCTATTAAGACGACAACCAGTAGGCGGATGACATTGTTCAGCTGAGGTCTCGTATGTCCATATTATGAGCATATTAGGAAGATAACCAGTAAGCGGAGGTCATTGTTCAGCTGAGGTATCGTATGTCCATATTACGAGCCTATTAAGACGACAACCAGTAGGCGGATGACATTGTTCAGCTGAGGTCTCGTATGTCCATATTATGAGCCTATTAGGAAGACAACCAGCAGGCGGTCATTGTTCAGCTGAGGTCTCGTATGTCCATATTATGTGCCTATTAGGACGACAACCAGTAGGCGGAGGTCATTGTTCAGCCGAGGTCTCGTATGTCCTTATTATGTGCCTATTAGGGCGACAACCAATAGGCGGAGGTCATTGTTCAGCTGAGGTCTCGTATGTCCTTATTATGTGCCTATTAGGGCGACAACCAGTAGGCGGAGGTCATTGTTCAGCCGAGGTCTCGTATGTCCATATTATGAGCCTATTAAGGCGACAACCAGTAGGCGGAGGTCATTGTTCAGCCGAGGTCTCATATGTCCTTATTATGTGCCTATTAGGGCGACAACCAGTAGGCGGAGGTCACTGTTCAGCTGAGGTCTCGTATGTCCATATTATGAGCCTATTAGGGCGACAACCAATAGGCGGAGGTCATTGTTCAGCTGAGGTCTCGTATGTCCATATTATGTGCCTATTAGGACGACAACCAGTAGGCGGAGGTCATTGTTCAGCCGAGGTCTCGTATGTCCATATTATGTGCCTATTGGGACGACAACCAGTAGGCGGAGGTCACTGTTCAGCCGAGGTCTCGTATGTCCATATTATGAGCCTATTGGGACGACAACCAGTAGGCGGAGGTCACTGTTCAGCCGAGGTCTCGTATGTCCTTATTATGTGCCTATTAGGGCGACAACCAGTAGGCGGAGGTCATTGTTCAGCCGAGGTCTCGTATGTCCTTATTATGTGCCTATTAGGGCGACAACCAGTAGGCGGAGGTCATTGTTCAGCCGAGGTCTCGTATGTCCTTATTATGTGCCTATTAGGGCGACAACCAGTAGGCGGAGGTCATTGTTCAGCCGAGGTCTCATATGTCCTTATTATGTGCCTATTAGGGCGACAACCAGTAGGCGGAGGTCATTGTTCAGCTGAGGTCTCGTATGTCCTTATTATGTGCCTATTAGGGCGACAACCAATAGGCGGAGGTCATTGTTCAGCTGAGGTCTCGTATGTCCTTATTATGTGCCTATTAGGGCGACAACCAATAGGCGGAGGTCATTGTTCAGCTGAGGTCTCGTATGTCCTTATTATGTGCCTATTAGGGCGACAACCAGTAGGCGGAGGTCATTGTTCAGCCGAGGTCTCGTATGTCCTTATTATGTGCCTATTAGGGCGACAACCAGTAGGCGGAGGTCATTGTTCAGCTGAGGTCTCGTATGTCCTTATTATGTGCCTATTAGGACGACAACCAGTAGGCGGTCATTGTTCAGCTTAGGTCTCGTATGTCCATATAATGAGCCTATTGGGATGACAACCAGTAGGCGGAGGTCATTGTTCAGCTGAGGGCTCTAATGTCCATATTATGAGCCTATTAGGAAGACAACCAGTAAGGGGAGGTCATTGTTCAGCTGAGGTCTCGTATGTCCATATTATGAGCCCATTAGGACGACAACCAGTAGGCGGAGGTCAGTGTTCAGCTGAGGTCTCGTATGTCTATATAATGAGCCTATTAGAAAGACAACCAGAAGGCGGAGGTCATTGTTCAGCTGAGGTCTCGTATGCCCATATAATGAGCCTGTTAGGAAGACAACCAGAAGGTGGAGGTCATTGTTTAGCTAAAGTCTCGTATGTCCATATTATGAGCCTATTAGGACAAAAACCAGTAGGCGGAGGTCATTGTGAAATTAGTTAAAGACTATAGCTTCCGTATTAGAGTCTTCCCATGCGACATTATATTTACAGTTTAAGCCTGGAATGTCTCTTTAATGTATTGTGCAAGGCGACAACCAATTGGCGGATGTCACAATATGTTCAGCTGAGGTCTGGTATGTCATTATAAAAGTATGCCTCCTATGGCTTCAACCTGCAGGTGGATGTCACTTTATGATCAGCTCACGTCTAGTATTTCCCTTTAATGTACCTATGCCTATTAGGGGGACACAGTAGACAGATGTTATTATTTGTTCAGTTCGAGACTAGATCGTCCGCATTAATTTCTTCTCAGGAGAGAGCCAGAAGACTGAGGTCATTACATATACAAAGACTAGAATGTCTCTATTATGCTTTCAATAAGGCGACAAGCAGTAGGCAGGTCTAGATAGGCTCATCTTTGACTCGATAGTTAAGAGGTTTACCGAGGACATTTGTTCTTACAATGTGGTAATTGAGTGTGGTGTCAATAAATGTATGGCATTATTCTATTAACATTTTGTCCGTCTGTCCATCAGCAACTGTAGTATTACCATCACTTCATACCCCTTAAAAGGGCCTTATCATTTTTGTTTAAAATGATGCTGTTCATGGGTCCGTACTTATACGTTTTTAATGTGGTGAAATGGTGTACACCTTAACTCCAAGTAGGGAGGCTAAATGTTCCCTTATATTGCTCTTTTTGGTGACAACCAAGAAGCAATCATGAACCTTAAATCTTATGCAAATGGCCAAGTGATGAAATACAATTGCAAATAGTACAACGTTATATCATTTTATTGGTTTTATACATAATATTTATACAATCAGGTATCAAGTTATAACATATATGATAAGTCTGTGAATGGCAACACGAGACTGAGGAAGATAGAGGGAGAAAAAAAGATGAACGAATAGAAATAGATATAACAGACACACTAAGGGCAACAGAGGAATAGAACATACACCTCCAGTTAGAGAGGTAGAAGAAGCATGCATAAGCACAGACAAAGAAACACGAAGAGAAATATAGCGGTAGAACAAGCATGTACACACACTGATTTAGAGGGAGATCACGCACGCACATGTGCTTATATACACACCCACTCACACACAGATAAAAGGAGGCAGATAACATACAAAGGAATAAAAGGTAGACGAAGCACACAGACACACACACACACACACACACATTGTTATGGTAAACAGTAAAAGTACCTGTTTCCTTGTTTGCCTTCTTGTTTGCCTTTAACTTCAATTAATTTAATTCATATGGTAAACAATTATGCATGGTGTTTATTATCATATAAACCATGCAACAACAAATGGACGATTTAAGAAAAAATCAAATTTCATGCCGAAAAATAGGTAATATATGTCAATGAGCAAAGACAAAATAAATACATTTTTGATATGTAAGAAACTGATTTCCTTAGCATCGATAAATGTAAAATGATTTCACTGCTAATAATGCACAAAAGATCATTCCTTTAATATTTTTGGTGCCCGGCAAGCATGAGGTTTGGCGCTATTAACTGGTTTAAATCCTCCTTGAGTTTCACTCTCCGTTAAAAAGGGAAATTACGACATTAATCATGAAATGGATTCACTTTGGTATGTCCTTTCGATAGCTCTGAAACTCCTTATGAATGATGACCTCAATCTCCTCCTTAGTGCACCTCACACCTGTTGGACATAAAATATGTAGATTACATAAGAATTTAGACTTTCAGAACATAACAGTTATAATTAATAATATTCAATAACAATCATATCTTTACTTTATAACTTTTGCATTTTCATTTCCTACAAAATCTTATAGAAAAAAATTAACCAAATAAAACTTTCTTAGTATCACACTATTTTTAAAGACCAAGGAATACACAGACCAAAACAGTTATTTCCACTGTTAGATTAGATTTCAATGCAATACATGATGTGCCGAGATATTTACATAAATTGAATTGGAAAATATTTGAGGTGGTACGCAAACTTTAACATAAATTCTAAGTAGAAAAAGGGGCATAATTTTGTCAAAATGCTTGATGGGGTTACCCCCTCATGTGTACAGGTTGGGGGCATGATGGTGAACAAAGTTTCAAAGCCATATGTCAATGGACTTTGAAAATATTTGAGGTGGTACGCAAACTTTAACATAAGTGGTTACGCCGACGCTTGGGTGACTAGGATAGCTCTCCTTATTCTTCGAATAGTCGAGCTAAAAATAGGATACTAATAAGACACATATATTTGCCTTAGAAGGATCAGATAGCATTTATCCTAATAATTTTAGAACTAAAAACTCTTACACAAAGGATAACAAAAGCCAAATCTACACATAAATGTTATCAAATTCAGTAAGCCAAGTCAACAAATGTACCTGTTCATCATCATCAATAGGACCAAATCCACTATGTTGTATGGCTCTCTTGGCTCTCTGTGACAGCCCAGTGAAGATCACAAGTGTCATATACTATTTTTGGAAGCATTGTGTGCCCTGCACTGTTGTCTGGCCTTTTTCCTATAAAATAAGTGCAAAGTTTCATTGCTGTTTCTCTAAGGCTATTATGATATTAAATATTTCGCAACCGGGAAAGTCAATGTGATATGTACTTGATTCAAATAATTCACTATGTTAAGCAGGAGTATAATATAGATTCTGTACACATGTATCAGGTGTTACATTGGACTTATTATTATTATTCAATAAACAGCCAAATGGGCAGAGTGTATAATAAACATGTATGTATAAATATGGTATGTACAGTAAAATCAAACGATCTTGGTTCAACATTCATCTGCTTGAGTTGAAATGTAAAACTATAAACAAGAGGGCCATGATGGCCCTAAATCGCTCACCTGATTGAAAGAGTTTAACCTTTGTTATTAATATAGCTTGTTTCTCAAAGAATATTGAACAAGAGCTGTCAAAGTATGTGACAAATGCCCCCCAATGTGACATTGATCTATGAACAAGTACATAAAAAGTTGATCTTGCCTTTATGTGTCAAATACATATTGCAAGTTATATTAAATTGCCTCTGAGCATAGAAAAAACCCCAATCATACTAAATGACAGCCAACACTCTTTATGTCCTCATATTCAGCATTCCATTGTGAATAAACACTTAGTGTATCTTTCACCTTAGAGGTAGGGACATGGGTCTTGCACACAACACGTTGTCTTGGTATGTCGAAAACATATGGCAAGTCATTTTAAAATCTGTCCATATAAGAGTAAGTCACAGCGCGGACACGACAGCCTATATTTTCCTTCAGGTTGCCATGGCAACCAGAGTTCTACATGGAATTAATTTCTTTGAACAATTTTGAAAAAGCACCAACCAAGGATCATTCCTATGAAGTTTCATCAAAATTGTCAAAGCGGTTTAGGAGAAGAAGATGATTATAACCAATTGTTGACATTTTCCTTTAGGTTGCCATGGCAACCAGGCCAAACAAAATTATGTGAACAAATTTATGAGAGGTCCATGCAAGGACACTTCAAACCAAATTTGCTGAAGATCTATCAAGGGGTTCATGCGAAGAAAATGTTAAGTTTTTTTTTACTAATTTTAGCTCTGGTGGCCCTTAAAAGGGGCCAAACAAAATTATTTGAAAAGACCTGACAGAGGCCCATGCTAGGATGCTTCAGACTTGAAGATCCATCAAGCAGTTAATAAGATCAAGTTGTTTAAAGGTTTTTCTATTTTTTGCTCTGGTGACCCCTAAAAGGGGCCAAACAAAACCATTTGAACAAAGTTGAGAGAGGACCATGTAAGGATGCTACATATCAAGTATGGAGTCATTCTGACCTTTACTTTCAGAGGAAAAGATGTTTAAGTGACAAGACAATGTAAAAACAAATGACCCCTGAGCAAGGCCAATTTAACCCCGGGACAATAATTTGAATACCTTTGGTGTAGGTCCACTAGGTAACACTATATACCAAATATGAAAGCTCTAGGTCTTATATTTTGGAGAAGAGGATTTTTAAAGTTTTATTATATAAGACTATATAAAAATATTGAAAACCTAAGCCTATGAACACGGGGCGTGGCCAATTTTGACCCCAGGGCTAAAGTTTGAACAATCTTAATAGTGGTCCGATAAACAATGCTTCATACCAAATATCTAAGGCCTTCCCCTTTTGGTTTCGGAGAAGAAGATTTTATAAGTTTTCATCATATACATATATAAGGAAACCCATGACCGCCCGGGTGGGGCCATTTTTTGACCCCAGGGCCAAAGATTGAACAATATTGGTACAAGTCAACTATATGATATATCATGCCAAATATCTAAGCTCTTGTCACTACTTGATTTTACTTGTGTATCTATATATTTGTTATTAATTGTTGTATGTGGCCCATATTGAAAATTGGTATGTGTACTAAATATGTTATCCAGTTTAAATTAAGACGTTACTTGTCTTTGTGAGTTCGGAGAAGATTTTTTAAGTTTTCACTATAACACATATAGAGAAAACCCATCAGCCCCGGGGTGTGGCCAATTTTGACCCCAGGGCCATAATTTGAACAAACTTTGTAGAGGTCCACTAGACGATGAATCATGCCAAATATCTAAGCTCTAAGCCACGTAAGTTCAGAGGAGATGATTTTTGAAGTTTTCACTATAAACATATAGAGAAAACCCATGACCCCCGAAGGGGGTGGGGCCAATTTTGACCCCAAGGCCATAATTTGAACAATCTTTGTAGAGGTCCACTAGACGATGAATCATGCCAAATATCTAAGCTCTAGTCCAAGTAAGTTCAGAGGAGAAGATTTTTGAAGTTTTAACTATAAACATATAGAGAATACCCTAACCCCCCTGGGCGGGGCCAATTTTGACCCCAAGGCCATAATTTGAACAATCTTTGTAGAGGTCCACTAGACGATGAATCAAGCCAAATATCTAAGCTCTAAGCAACGTAAGTTCAGAGGAGATTTTTGATTTTTTTAAATATAAACATATAGAGAAAACCCATGAATGCCCAGGGGCTGGGCCAATTTTGACCACAGGGCCATAATTTGAACAATCTTTGTAGAGGTCCACTAGACGATGAATCATGCCAAATACCTAAGCTCTAGTCCAAGTAAGTTAAGAGGAAAAGATTTTTGAAGTTTTAATTATAAACATATCAAGTATACCCTAACCCCCCGGGGGGGGGCCAATTTTGACCCCAAGGCCATAACTTGAACAATCTTTGTAGAGGTCCTCTAGACGATGAATCATGCCAAATATCTAAGCTCTAGTCCAAGTAAGTTAAGTGGAGAAGATTTTTGAAGTTTTAACTATAAACATATCAAGTATACCCATGACCCCCCGGGGCGGGGCCAATTTTGACCCCAAGGCCATAATTTGAACAATCTTGGTAGAGGTCCACTAGACAATGAATCATGCCAAATATCTAAGCTCTAGTCCAAGTAAGTTCAAAGGAGATGATTTTTGAAGTTTTCACTACAAACATATAGAGAAAACCCATGACCCCACGGGGCGGGGCCAATTTTGACCACAGGGCCATAATTTGAACAAACTTTGTAGAGGTTCACTAGACGATGAATCATGACAAATATCTAAGCTCTAGGCCAAGTAAGTTCAGAGGAGAAGATTTTTTAAGTTTTCACTATAAACATATAGAGAAAACCCATGACCCCCCGGGGCGGGGCCAATTTTGACCCAAGGGCCATAATTTGAACAATCTTGGTAGAGGACCATTTGGTGATCCTACCTACCATATATCAACGGCCTAAGCCTTGTGGTTTGGGAGAAGAAGATTTTTAAAGTTTTTCCTTTCCATTGCCATGGCAATCAGAGTTCTGCATGGAATTCAATTCTTTGAACAATTTTCAAAGGGGACCACCCAAGGAACATTCCTGTGAAGTTTGGATGAAATTGGCTAAGCGGTTTATGAGGAGATGTCGTTTAAAGTAAAAGTTTACAGACGGACGACGGACGGACGCCGGACGGACGCCGGACAAATTGTGATCACAAAAGCTCACCTTGTCACTATGTGACAGGTGAGCTAAAAAATTACATTACCTTGACTTCCTTAGACATCAAGAACTGCACTAGGGTTTCATTCTTTTCTTTCATGTTTTGCAACCTGCAAGGTAGATATTAAATTGCATGAACCAACCAAAAACAAATACAGTTTGAGGCAAACCATGTTATTCACTGTTTATCATCCAAATATTTTTATCATTTTTTATAAAAAATATTTTTTATTGCCATGGCACCTTACATTTTGTGCCTGAATCAAGACCATAGATTAGATTAGATTAGATTTATTTCGGCATAGGAAGCATATACATAGTTAACAACATAACATAGGATAAAATAATGAGCATTATTAAATACTATATCACATACGAGAAAACTATGACATACACACCAACACCAAGGATAACACAAAAAAGGGCAAGCCCTTATTTCCATTGTGGTCCTTTGTATTGGCGGCATGACACAGAGAGGCGGACCTAAATATAATCATGTGTAAAAGTACTATTGAGTCATAAAAATGTATATCACAGTCAAATCTTGAATTAGTGACACTCCTGTTTGCAGCTAGGATTTAAAACACATTTCTAAAATTGTAAAAAGATATTAGCAAACAATTTAAAATCCTGAGCCGAAATAGGTAAAAACAATTTTAAATACTGTTCATAAGATGCCTTTTGATGGCAACCTTAAAACTTTGTAACCTGTTGATCTCCGTTAACTCTACAGGTAAATCATTCCATAGTTTAATTCCAGAGAAAGCAAAGGACTTAGAACCATGACTTTTGACTTTAGGTAGACAATACCCACCCTTTTGACTAAGTCTTGTACTATAATTATGTACGGAATCTTGCAAAATAAAGTGTTCACCCATGTAATCCGGAGACAGGCCATTTTTTATCTTAAAAACATGACACAACATTATCTGTTCAACTCTTCTGTGGACCGGTAACCAGCTAAGGGACTTAAAGTGGGATGGGTCAATATGGGCTCTGGAATCTAAGTCAAGTACAAATCTCATTATTTTATTTTGACAAGTTTGTAACTTATTTTTTAAAGACTGTGTCAAGCTATTATACCAAACAGAGCATGCGTAGTCATAGTGACACTGAATTAGAGACATAACCAGAAGTTTCTTGGTATGCTGAGTAAGAAACTCTTTCTTGCGGTAAAGAAATTTTAACCGAGAGTTGGCCTTCTTAAGAACAGACTCGGCCATGGAGCAAAATGACAGATTTTGGTCTATAGTAATCCCAAGATACTTGATAGATGAAGTTGATTCAATGGATGTACCAGAACAGGTTATATGCAGGTTAGATTGTGACCTAAGCTTTTGCTTGGACCCAAATAAAATTGACTCGGTTTTACCCAAGTGCAGTGACAACTTATTGTCCACTAACCATTGGCTGACCAAATCCATATCATCTGTCAGCGCCTTTTTAACAACAGATAAACTTTTACCAGATACCAGGATACCAGAATCATCAGCATATAAAAGCAATTTATTTTTGACCACAGCTGACATATCATTTACATAAATTAAAAAGAGAAGGGGTCCAAGGATTGAGCCCTGAGGAACCCCACATGTTATTTTGGAATTGGAAGAATAAGTACCAGAGACATCTACAAGCTGCAGTCTATCTGATAAATATGATTTGAACCAATTTAGGACGTCAATACTAAGACCTGATACTTGTAGTTTCATTAAAAGAATGGAATGGTCGACTGTGTCAAACGCTTTCTGCAAATCCAGCAGCACCATACCAACAATATTACCTTTATCGTTTTCATACCTGATAAAGTCTGTAAGGTGAACTAGACAAGTATCAGTAGAGAAACCACTCCTGAAACCTGATTGTAATTTATATAACAGATCTTTATCCTTAAAATAAGCTTCAACCTGGTCATAAACCACCTTTTCAAGGAGTTTAGATACAACATTTAAAATGGACACAGGCCGATAATTACCAACAGACAATTTGTCGTTCTTTTTATAGAGGGGAACAACTCTTGCAGATTTAAGATCATCAGGGACTTGACCTTGGATAAGGGATAAGTTTATGATATGAGCTAATGGACCAGCAATAACTGGGGATCCATCTCTGATAAAACGAGAAGGTATACCATCTAAACCAGTAGCTTTTTTGACACCTAATGAAGTTAAGTATTTAAGAACTTTACTTTCAGAAACAATGGAAAAAGAAAAACTGTTTGCAAAAGCACCCTTATTTGCATAATAAGTATTAACAAAATTCTTACTAAATTTATGCACACTTTCTGGCAACTTTTCAACAAGTTTACATGCAACTGTTGTATAAAATTTGTTGAATGATTCAGCAATAAGTTTCTTTTCAAAACACACATTATCATCGATATTTAAACAAATATTTGAACCAGTTGAAGATGAACCCTTCTTGGAAGGCAAACCAAGATTTTTAACAGTTTTCCATAAAGAGGTTGAGTCATTTTTGTTCTCCTCGAGTGTATTAGTAAAATATTCCTTTTTTGATTTGACAATAAGATTCTGAACCCATTTCCACAAACTTAAGATTAAAGAACCTTCCAGAAGTAATAATACACTTGTTTACAAAACACAAATTGAACATTTTACTTACAATTTGTGTTAACAGCATCCAAAGAATTGGCCTCATAAAAATATAATTTCATTATCTCTATAGAGCCATCTTCGTTAACTTCCAGAATATGTTTGGAGTTCTTGCACAATCCGGATATTTTTATGTGAAAATTAATATAATTCATCAATAAAGGCTTATCTTTTTTTACCTTTCTTTGAAAGCACATCCTTTGGTGTTTTTTGTCTTGAATTCCCTTTCTCTGGTGTTTCTCCATGATGCTCTCTTGATCTTAAAAGTATCAAAGGTCAAAAGCATACGGGTCTAAACTCTGACACAAGAAATTGATGGTATATCATAATAAAAGTATTTTTGTACTTGGCACATTTAGATGTGTTCTCACCCATAGGATTAATGTACACCAAACAATTTGCATTTGACCATAACTCTTGGGGCCCAAAACATAATCTCTTAAAAGGTCTCTGGAAAAATCTTCATATATATATATATATATATAAACTAAGTTTGGTCGCAAAATGTCGACCCTTACCTAAGTTATTTAATACTAAACATTTTTCTATAAATAGTAACTTTGACCTTGACCTTGATCCTAGAAGCCTCAAACTCAATCCCATGAAAGGTCTCCATAAACTCTTCCTATATACCAAGTTTGGTGACTAGATGCCAAACCTAGCTAAAATTATTCGATACATAAGGTGACTTTGACGCTGCCCTCCCACTAGCCTGCCCGAACAATGACACAAGTCATTTTAATGTAGCATGGTGCATATTTCAGTATTTTATTAGTTTGTGTGTTTGGTATGGTTCTATATCGTATATCGTTTTGTATTGTTTGTGTATCGTCGTGTTTAGTGTTGTGCTACGTAGTTATTGTCCTCTGTGCGTTACTGTCCGTCTATGTCCGTCTATGTCCGAGTGCGTCAGAGCGTGAATACTGGTTATGCGAGTTTGTCTAAATTTATAGAGTGATTGATTGGTTCATAATGCCTTTTCCCCTTTTTCCCGCTTCATTGCACACGCCCTTATTTATATATACACATATATCATTCCGTTCTGAATCATCATCGACGCAAGTCAAGATTTCAATTGTAACAGTTGTTACTATTTATTTAATATTCGCTCTTATCATTGAGCTCAAATATTCATTCATATTTAATTATTATTTAGACGTGCCTGGTAAGTTTATTGCTCATAGTTCTTAGAATGTTTTATGTATTTAACCGCGAAGTCTCCCTTGATATATTTACCGATCACTGTCCATTGTCTTTGTATTTGGTGTTATTAATAATATGATTATGTTAGCATATACTTTTATATGTTTTATTATATGTTTTAGGTTTCGTTCGACTACGTATAAATAAATATTCGAACTCCGAAGTTGAGTGGTTTTGTCTTGGGACACCCACACTACATTAATAAATAGTGTTCCCTTTGTCAAAACCTGGTTAAGAATATGAAAATGTGCAACAGAAATAAAAAAAAAATCAACCAAGGGCCATAATTTGTAATCAAGGTTAAAATGTAGTTAGGTAACCTTGTTGTAATATGGTCATCAATAATTCTGTGACGTATTTAGTCAAGTGAATGAAGGGTATAGAAGTTTTTTTTATGAAAATCCCAACTTGCCCTACTTGAACCTGCCCTAAAACTTTAACCTAAGTTCCTTAAGGGGCCATAACTTGTATTAAAGATAATATGGAGTTATGTAACCTTATTGTGTAATAGTCCCAAACAACTGTTGAAGTATTAACAAGCATTTTCAGTGAAAAGATATCCCCCCGCCAATGATGGCTTGTTTGTGCTTGATGGCTTGTTTGTGCTTGAAGGTTAAAAAAAAAAAAAAATCTCAAAAAGAATAAGATAAGCACATTGGTTTTACTGAGAAACGGCTGCAAACAATGATTTTTTTTAATAAATCAAGGGCAATAACTCTAAGGAAAATTGACCAATCCAAAAGAAAAATAGACAGGCATCATCACAGTATGTTGGTTCTTATTTATTCGAAGTGTCATGAAATTCTACCAGCTAGTTGCATAGAAAAGGCTGCAACATGGATCTTTTAATAAATCAAGGGCAAATAACTCATATAGAAATAACACAATCCAAAATATAAATAAACAGGCATCATCACAGTATGTTGGTTCATATTTATTTCAAGATTCAAGAATTTCTACCAACTAGTTACTGCGAAATGGCTGTAAATGAGTTTTTCAAAAAATCAAGGGCAATAACTCCAAGTACAATTGACCAATCCAAAAAAAAATGAACAGGCATCATCCCAGTATAGTAATTCATATTTATATTAAGTTTCACGAAATTCTGCCAGCTAGTGACTGAGAAATGGCTGTGAATGTGCATTTTTCAAAAAATCAAGGGCAATAACTCCAAGTACAATTGACCAATCCAAAAAAAAATGAACAGGCATCATCCCAGTATAGTAATTCATATTTATATTAAGTTTCATGAAATTCTGCCAGCTAGTGACTGAGAAATGGCTGTGAATGTGCATTTTTCAAAAAATCAAGGGCAATAACTCCAAGGACAATTGACCAATCAAATTTTTTTTTGGACGGGCATCATTCCAGTATAGTGGTTCATATTTATTTTAAGTTTCATGAAATTATACCGGCTAGTTACTGAGAAAACGCAGGTGACGGACGGAAGGAAGGACGGACGAAAGGAAAGACGGACTGACGGACGGAAGGATGGACGGACAACGCCATTTCAATATCCCCCTCCCTATTTCATAGGCGGGGGATAATTAAGTCAATTGAATGAAGGATAAAGAAGTTATTAATAAATATCCCAACCTGCCCTAAAACTTTAACCTAAGTTCCATAGTCAATCAGGGGCCATAATATGTATAAATGATAATATGGAGTTATCTAACCTCATTATGTGATGGCCTTGAACAATTTTGTAAAGTATTAAATGAATTGAATGATGGGTATTGAAGTTTTAAGTGAAAATCCCAACTTGCCCTTATACTTTAACCAGACGCCGACGTGAGTAGTAAAGTCCTCCTTATTCTTCGAATAGTCGAGCTAAACTTGGACAGGATAAACACTTCATGTTTGTCATCTTGAATACTGCTTAAATCTTATCAGACCAACCTAGCTCAAGGAATCCACCAATAAAGTGATGTACATAGCACTTTCTCACATTAATTACTTTATTTTCAAAAAGGAATATTAAACTATACATTTGTAGTTACCTGATCAAGACTGCCGAAGGTCACTTCATTTTCATTTTTTTCCCAACAGAAACGGCTTCAACAATGAATATGTCAGTTTGTCCAGGCTGCCAAGGGAATCAACTTTTAGAAATGGCTCTAGTGAGGTACCCTCCCTCAAGCCAATATCTCCATCTACACCAATCAGATTGAGGATAAAAATTTGCACTGTCCACTCCAGCATCCAACTTCCTGTTGTCACAGCAACCACATAGCGTAACACTGAAAATCATGGTTTAAATTTCAGAATCAAAATTATGATCCCATCACAGGCTGATAACAACTATACGCCAAATGGCGACATGTGAAAGAGACTTTGACACAGATATTTCTCTTCAATGCAATTGCATTACAGAATAACATGGAGTTGAAAAATATATGTGAGCTGTGGCACTACGCCTCAGCATGTTTTTTTGAAAATCCAATAATGCATGGTAAAGTTACAGCCCTGACATGGATTAGTCTAAACCAGTCCCATCAACAGTACTCATTTTGACATTTAAGTTGTAAGTGTGACTTTAATCTTTAATGAACAGACCTTGGTCTTTTGTGTAACACACCACCTCATCATGGTGTACCTTCATGGCAAGTTGTTTGAAAATCCTATAATGCATGGTCAAGATACAGCCCAGACAAGGATCATTTCAACCTTTGACCTCTAATCATGACCTTGACCTTTGACATACAGACCTGCTTCTTGTGCGCGAAACACACCACCTCACCATGGTGGACCTTCATGGCAAGTTTTTAGAAAATCCTATAATGCACAGTCAAGAAACAGCTGGGACAAATTCAGTCTGCATTTACCTACGGACACACATGCATGCACGCAAATACACGGAACCCCCATTGTGATAACTATGTCTCACTCACCGCAAACAGGCTTGTCAACAAATGCCTGTTTACTAACACTTAAGATTTGTTTGAGCATTTATACTGTATAAACGCAGTAGAGGACACAAGCTAACTCCAAAAAATCAAATGAATTCTTTCTTGATACAAAGCAATTAACATTAATACCAGTACTTAATACCCAACATTATGTGGGAAGTTTAAAGCTGCACTCTCACAGATTGAACATTTTGACAACTTTTTTATTTTTTGTCTTGGAATGAGCCACTTTTTTGCGAAAATACATGGAAACCAGTTATACAAGACTCCTGACAAAAAAATAGATCGCAGATTTTCATATTAAGTTCAAAAATTGATGTTTTGTGCATTTTTCTTAAACCGTTAGTAACGCTTTAAGCCATGAAACAGAAATATTAAAGTCTGATTTGATCTTCAACATTCTTTTATCATTGGTATGCAGATATTTATGCAAAGATTTGCTCTTTCCAAGACAATAAAATAAAAAAGTTGTAAAAACGGTATATCTGTGAGAGTGCAGCTTTAAGTACAAGGAATATTTATATAGACCTGGCAGGCTAGGGGTGCCTTTACGTACTGCTGGTAGTCCTCTACAGATTGAACCATCAACTTTGTCAAGGGCAAGCCAGTGGTCGACGAAGTACATAAGCTTATCACTGCTATCCTCATCATACATTCACACCTAAGTACAAAGACAAAGTGCAAGACAGAGAATTAGTATATAGGCTAAATAACAATCTCAGATGTCATGTATTATTAACAGAACAGATATAGAACTATGGCCCATTATAGGATTTTAGGGCGATGTATGTTAGTACAAATCACGATTCTCATAATGATCATTATACTTAGCTTCTAGTGGTTTAAGTTAATCAAAAGGAATGCACAATAAAATCAGCAATATCATACATAATCAAGCCTCCAGTCAGGTTAGAGCCAGAGTTGTCACATTCTAGTCGGATCTTGGTTACTCAGCAAACCTGCCCGGTGCTGATATGGAACTCAGACTTGGCCCCGGAAGTGAATGCCAGAGTCCCAGGTTCTAAAGATGAGAGGAGGAGGGCTGCAGTGTGGCCACTGGTGCCATACATGGTGATTTGAACCTTCCCTGTGGTGGCCGTCCTTTTACCCTCGCTAGTCTTCACAGTCACTGTACATGAGCAACCTAATTTAGGATTAATAAAACAACTGTTGAATGGCTAGTGAATAAATTCTTCTTTCACAATCATGCTGGGGGTGCCTGATTTACTTTTAATCAAAAGGTGGTGATCTACCTCAAACTTTCAGTTTTGTTTTGTTTTTGGTAACTTTCAGTTGAAATGGTTTTTGAAATAAAAGTTTATTAAGTGTGAACTGGATTTTTTCTTTTCCTTTGTTGATGGTTGTTTTTTGTGTTAATGACATCTGAACGTTATTACTTTTATTCACTAAAACATTATTTTTTAATTCCATCAAAGCATCACAAAATTTTCGAAGAACAGTACACTACAAAATTAAACAACGTTTCTTACACAAGAACAGCGCATAGTCTTTATAAATAACATTTTGAGTCTAGTAAGTACTGATCATTCTAAACAATGTATGTACCAAATAGTTTAAGCCAAGTACATACCAATGATTCTCAACAAAGTGTGTACCAATCATTCTGAGGAGAGGTCTATAAATAATTCACAGCCAAGTACATTCTGAGCCAAGTATGTACTAATCATTCTCAGCCAAGTACTTACCAATCATTCTCAGCATCGTCTCCATGTGGCAGTTATCGTTGTGCGAGTCCAGCCAGGGGCCGCACTGGAACACGTGCCTTATGTGTGACTTGTCCTCGCTCCTTTCTGTGACAACAACCATCTCCACAAAGAAGCCAGCCCTGTGTCCCCTACCATCATGACACAACGAGAGTTGCTCCAGAGTCTCAATATCCACAACTTCAAACAAATGTGTCCAACTGCAAAATGAGTAATAGCAAAAGCTTGTTAACATTTAACTTTAACTAGAGTGTGGTCTTGTGTTGTGGAGAAAATCAAAGTACAATGAAACCTACTTGTCCGGCTTAGTGAGCACTAACCAAACATAAAGTGACTGGTTGTCACCCTAGTCAACACATCAGGGACATACTAGGCCAGAGAGGAATACATAGTGACCTCCGGATACTGGTTGTCACCCTAGTCAACACATTAGGGACATACTAGGCCAGAGAGGAAGAGTGACCTCCGGATACTGGTTGTCGCCAAATGAAACACATAATAATTGTCACCCTAGTAGACACATTATAGGGACAAACTAGGACAGAGCTGAATACATAGTGACCTCCGGATACTGGTTGTCGCCCTAGTAGACACATACTAAGTCAGAGATGACTACATAGTGACCTCCGGATACTGGTTGTCCCCCTAGTAGACACATTAAAGGGACATACTAGGTAAGAGATGAATATATAGTGACTCCGGATACTGGTTGTCGCCCTAGTAGACACATTATAGGGACATACTAGGTCAGAGCTGGATACATAGTGACCTCCGGTTACTGGTTGTCGCCCTAGTAGACACATTATAGGGACATACTAGGTAAGAGATGGATACATAGTGACCTCCGGATACCGGTTGTCGCCCTAGTAGACATATTATAGGGACATACTAGGTAAGAGATGGATACATAGTGACCTCCGGATACCGGTTGTCGCCCTAGTAGACATATTATAGGGACATACTAGGTAAGAGATGGATACATAGTGACCTCCGGATACCGGTTGTCGCCCTACTAGACATATTATAGGGACATACACAAGTACTAGGTAAGAGATGGATACATAGTGACCTCCGGATAACGATTGTCGCCCTAGTAGACACATTATAGGGACATACTAGGTAAGAGATGGATACATAGTGACCTCCGGATACTGGTTGTCGCCCTAGTAGACACATTATAGGGACAAACTAGGACAGAGCTGGATACATAGTGACCTCCGGATACCGGTTGTCCCCCTAGTAGACACATTATAGGGACAAACTAGGACAGAGCTGGATACATAGTGACCTCCGGATACTGGTTGTCGCCCTAGTAGACACATTATAGGGACAAACTAGGACAGAGCTGGATACATAGTGACCTCCGGATACTGGTTGTCGCCCTGGTAGACACATTATAGGGACAAACTAGGACAGAGCTGGATACATAGTGACCTCCGGATACTGGTTGTCGCCCTAGTAGACACATTATGGGACAAACTAGGACAGAGCTGGATAAATAGTGACCTTCGGATACTGGTTGTCGCCCTAGTAGACACATAATAGGGACATACTAGGACAGAGCTGGATAAATAGTGACCTCCGGATACTGGTTGTCGCCTTAGTAGACACATTATAGGGACATACTAGGTCAGGGATGAATACATAGTGACCTCCGGATACTGGTTGTCGCCCTAGTAGACACATACTAGGTCAGAGATGAATACATAGTGACCTCCGGATACTGGTTGTCGCCCTAGTAGACTCATTATAGGTCAGAGATATATACATAGTGACCTCCGGATACTGGTTGTCGCCCTAGTAGACATATTTAAGTGACGTACTAGGTAAGAGATGAATACATAGTGACCTCCGGATACTGGTTGTCGCCCTAGTAGACACATACTAGGTCAGAGATGAATACATAGTGACCTCCGGATACTGGTTGTCGCCCTAGTAGACACATACTAGGTCAGAGATGAATACATAGTGACCTCCGGATACTGGTTGTCGCCCTAGTAGACATATTTTAGTGACATTCTAGGTCAGAGCTGGATAAATAGTGACCTCCGAATACTGGTTGTCGTCCTAGTAAACACATTATAGGGACATACTAGGTCAGAAATGAATACATAGTGATCTCCGGATACTGGTTGTCGCCCTAGTAGACACATTATAGGGACATACTAGGTAAGAGATGAATACATCTGGATACTGGTTGTCGTCCTAGTAGACTCATTATAGGGACATACTAGGTAAGAGATGAATACATAGTGACCTCCGGATACTGGTTGTCGCCCTAGTAGACACATTATAGGGGCATACTAGGAAAGAGATGAATATATGGTGACCTCCGGATACCGGTTGTCGCCCTAGTAGACACATTATAGGGACAAAATAGGTCAGAGCCGGATAGATAGTGACTTCCGGATACTGGTTGTCACTCTAGTAGACACATTATAGGGACATACTAGGTCAGAGCTGGATACATAGTGACCTCCGGATACTGGTTGTCGCCCTAGTAGACACATTATAGGGACATACTAGGTAAGAGATGAATACATGGTGACCTCCGGATACTGGTTGTCGCCCTAGTAGACACATTATAGGGACATACTAGGTCAGAGCTGGATACATAGTGACCTCCGGATATTGGTTGTCGCCCTAGTAGACACATTAAAGGAACATACTAGGTAAGAGATGAATACATAGTGACCTCCGGATACTGGTTGTCGCCCTAGTAGACATATTATAGGGAAATACTAGGACAGAGCCGGATACATAGTGACCTCCGGATACTGGTTGTCGCCCTAGTAGATATATACTAGGTCAGAGCTGAATACTTAGTGACCTCTGGATACCGGTTGTTGCCCTAGTAGACACATTATAGGGACAAACTAGGTCAGAGCCGGATAGATAGTGACCTCCGGATACTGGTTGTCGCCCTAGTAGACTCATTATAGGGACATACTAGGTCAGAGCTGGATACATAGTGACCTCCGGATACTGGTTGTCGCCCTAGTAGACTCATTATAGGGACATACTAGGTCAGAGCTGGATACATAGTGACCTCCGGATACTGGTTGTCGCCCTAGTAGACATATTATAGGGACATACTAGGTAAGAGATGAATACATAGTGACCTCCGGATACTGGTTGTCGCCCTAGTAGACTCATTATAGGTCAGAGATGAATACATAGTGACCTCCAGATATTGGTTGTCGCCCTAGTAGACACATACTAGGTCAGAGATGAATACATAGTGACCTCCGGATACTGGTTGTCGCCCTAGTAGATATATTTTGGTGACATACTAGGTCAGAGCTGGATAAATAGTGACCTCCGGATACTGGTTGTTGTCCTAGTAAACACATTATAGGGACAAACTAGGTCAGAAATGAATACATAGTGATCTCCGGATACTGGTTGTCGCCCTAGTAGACATATTATAGGGACATACTAGGTAAGAGATGAATACATAGTGACCTCCGGATACTGGTTGTCGCCCTAGTAGACATATTATAGGGACATACTAGGTAAGAGATGAATACATAGTGACCTCCGGATACTGGTTGTCGCCCTAGTAGACACATTATAGGGACATACTAGGTAAGAGATGAATACATAGTGACCTCCGGATACTGGTTGTCGCCCTAGTAGACACATTATAGGGACATACTAGGTCAGAGCTGGATACATAGTGACCTCCGGATACTGGTTGTCGCCCTAGTAGACACATAAAAGGAACATACTAGGTAAGAGATGAATACATAGTGACCTCCGGATACTGGTTGTCGCCCTAGTAGACATATTATAGGGAAATACTAGGACAGAGCCGGATACATAGTGACCTCCGGATACTGGTTGTCGCCCTAGTAGATATATACTAGGTCAGAGCTGAATACTTAGTGACCTCTGGATACCGGTTGTTGCCCTAGTAGACACATTATAGGGACAAACTAGGTCAGAGCCGGATAGATAGTGACCTCCGGATACTGGTTGTCGCCCTAGTAGACTCATTATAGGGACATACTAGGTCAGAGCTGGATACATAGTGACCTCCGGATACTGGTTGTCGCCCTAGTAGACACATTATAGGGACATACTAGGTCAGAGCTGGATACATAGTGACCTCCGGATACTGGTTGTCGCCCTAGTAGACATATTATAGGGACATACTAGGTAAGAGATGAATACATAGTGACCTCCGGATACTGGTTGTCGCCCTAGTAGACTCATTATAGGTCAGAGATGAATACATAGTGACCTCCAGATATTGGTTGTCGCCCTAGTAGACACATACTAGGTCAGAGATGAATACATAGTGACCTCCGGATACTGGTTGTCGCCCTAGTAGATATATTTTGGTGACATACTAGGTCAGAGCTGGATAAATAGTGACCTCCGGATACTGGTTGTTGTCCTAGTAAACACATAATAGGGACAAACTAGGTCAGAAATGAATACATAGTGATCTCCGGATACTGGTTGTCGCCCTAGTAGACATATTATAGGGACATACTAGGTAAGAGATGAATACATAGTGACCTCCGGATACTGGTTGTCGCCCTAGTAGACATATTATAGGGACATACTAGGTAAGAGATGAATACATAGTGACCTCCGGATACTGGTTGTCGCCCTAATAGACACATTATAGGGACATACTAGGTAAGAGATGAATACATAGTGACCTCCGGATACTGGTTGTCGCCCTAGTAGAAATATTATAGGGAAATACTATGACAGAGCCGGATACAGAGTGACCTCCGGATACTGGTTGTCGCCCTAGTAGACATATACTAGGTCAGAGCTGAATACTTAGTGACCTCTGGATACCGGTTGTCGCCCTAGTCGACACATTATAGGGACAAACTAGGTCAGAGCCGGATAGATAGTGACCTCCGGATACTGGTTGTCGCCCTAGTAGACACATTATAGGGACATACTAGGTCAGAGCTGGATACATAGTGACCTCCGGATACTGGTTGTCGCCCTAGTAGACACATTATAGGGACAAACTAGGTCAGAGCCGGATTCATAGTGACCTCCGGATACTGGTTGTCGCCCTAGTAGACACATTATAGGGGCATACTAGGTAAGAAATGAATATATAGTGACCTCCGGATACTGGTTGTCACCCTAGCAGACACATAATAGGGACAAACTAGGTCAATTATAGTGATATACTAGGTCAGAGCCGGATAGATAGTGACCTCCGGATACTGGTTGTCGCCCTAGTAGACACATTATAGGAACATACTAGGTCAGAGCTGGATACATAGTGACCTCCGGATACTGGTTGTCGCCCGAGTAGACACATTATAGGGACATACTAGGTAAGAGATGAATACATAGTGACCTCCGGATACTGGTTGTCGCCCTAGTAGACATATTATAGGGACATAGTAGGTAAGAGCTGAATACATAGTGACCTCCGGATACTGGTTGTCGCCCTAATAGACACATTATAGGGACATACTAGGTAAGAGATGAATACATAGTGACCTCCGGATACTGGTTGTCGCCCTAGTAGACATATTATAGGGAAATACTAGGACAGCGCCGTATACATAGTGACCTCCGGATACTGGTTGTCGCCCTAATAGACATATACTAGGTCAGAGCTGAATACTTAGTGACCTCTGGATACCGGTTGTCGCCCTAGTAGACACATTATAGGGACAAACTAGGTCAGAGCCAGATAGATAGTGACCTCCTGATACTGGTTGTCACCCTAGTAGACACATTATAGGGACATACTAGGTCAGAGCTGGATACATAGTGACCTCCGGATACTGGTTGTTGCCCTAGTAGACACATTATAGGGACAAACTAGGTCAGAGCCGGATTCATAGTGACCTCCGGATACTGGTTGTCGCCCTAGTAGACACATTATAGGGGCATACTAGGTAAGAGATGAATATATAGTGACCTCCGGATACTGGTTGTCACCCTAGCAGACAAATAATAGGGACAAACTAGGTCAATTATAGTGATATACTAGGTCAGAGCTGGATAGATAGTGACCTCCGGATACTGGTTGTCGCCCTAGTAGACTCATTATAGGGACATACTAGGTCAGAGCTGGATACATAGTGACCTCCGGATACTGGTTGTCGCCCGAGTAGACACATTATAGGGACATACTAGGTCAGAGCCGGATTCATAGTGACCTCCGGATACTGGTTGTCGCCCTTGTAGACATATTTTAGGGACATACTAGGTCAGAGCTGGATAAATAGTGACCACCGGATACTGGTTGTCGCCCTAGAAGGCACATTAAAGGGACATACTAGGTAAGAGATGAATATATAGTGACTCCGGATACTGGTTGTCGCCCTAGTAGACACATTATAGGGACATACTAGGTAAGAGATGAATATATAGTGACTCCGGATACTGGTTGTCGCCCTAGTAGACACATTATAGGGACATACTAGGTGAAAGCCGGACACATAGTGACTACGGATACTGGTTGTCGTCCTAGTAAACACATTATAGGGACATACTAGGACAGGGATGATTACATAGTGACCACCGGATACCGGTTGTCGCCCTAGTAGACACATTATGGGGACATACTAGGTAAGAGATGAATATATAGTGACCTCCGGATACTGGTTGTCGCCCTAGTAGACACATTATAGGGACAAACTAGGACAGAGCTGGATACATAGTAACCTCCGGATACTGATTGTCGCCCTAGTAGACACATTTAAGGGACATACTAGGTCAGAGAGGAATACATTGTGACCTCCGGATACTGGTTGTCGCCCTAGTAGACACATTATAGGGACATACTAGGTCAGAGCTGGATAAATAGTGACCTCCGGATATTGGTTGTCGCCCAAGTAGACACAAAATAGGGACATACTAGCTCAGAGATGAATACATAGTGAACTCCAGATAACGGTTGTCGCCCCAGTCAACACATTATAGAGACAAACTAGGACAGAGCTGGATACATAGTGACCTCCGGATACTGGTTGTCGGATACTGGTTGTCGCCTAAGGAGACACATAATAGGGAGATACTTTGTCAAAGTTGACTACAAAGTGACTTCTGGATACTGGTTGTCGCCCTAGTTGACACATTATAGGGACATACTAGGTCAGGGTGAATACATAGTGACCTCCGGCTACCAGACACATAATAGGGACATGTATACGAGGCAATATAGAATCAAGAATTTGCGCAAGCCTGGATGACATTTTACAAGTGCAGGGCTTGATGGCTTATGTTAATTAACAACTGCAGGGCTTGCTGGCTTTTGTTTATTTCAACCACTTGTTGTCCTAGCAAACGCATAATAGGAACACACTAGAACTGTGCGATCTAGACCGGAGCTCTACATATAGTGACCTTCAACAATATTTCTATACACTATTACAGAGATAATAAGTTAATATTAGTTTGCCATGAATTGTCAAACCGATGAATTTAGATGATAATTAATATTAATAATAAATTAAATATGCGCTCGACGACATGCTTTACTGTTTACATAATACCTCGAATTTATATTACAATGTAATTTAATACCTGGTTATTCAAATCTACTATCTTTGGCATTGACAAAGGAAGACGTTTTCGATTATTTCTAATCGAAATTTAGTTCGTTGGCATATTTAATCGGTAGACCATAGTCCATACGCCATAAAAACATTATTTTCATTAGTCGATTTGGTAGCCATTTTGATTTTGTGACGTTTGCACACGTCACACAAACAACTGCCCTTGACTCCGCCTCCTCCAGATACTGGATGTCGTTTAGCATTAACCTCCGACAATGTGTACACACCGGTCTCAAAATTAGACAGTAAGTCAGTAAGACCGGTGTGTACACAACGGAGCTCCGAATGAATATCATACTATTTCCCGGTCCCGGTCTCTGTTTGCAAAATTATAGTAGCTATCGGCCGTGATTGAGAAGTTGCGAATGTCCGAGTGATAATAGGATTCAGTTGATAACAGTATCGTCGTAAAGAAAACAAAACAATCTCAGAAATGAGAGTAAATGATTTAAACATTTATTTCATATTTAAACAACACAAATAATAATTGAAGTCAAAGAGGAAAAATATGAATACCATCAAGGAAGTGCACATGTTCTTAAACTATAGTCATGCATAACTAAAACATTTCTTTATTTAATATTGTATTTCAAAAACAAAAATTTAGAGGATTGACCCAAAGTAATAGAAACAATTCATGAATACATGTATAGCTCTTCACGATGATTTGTTTCAAATGATTTATTTCATATGTTTTGCATTTTGGCTATGAATGTCAATATATCATTTAATGATGAATAAATGTTATGAAATTGAAGATTAATTGGCCATGATTATTAATTTTAACCACGCACTGCCACGGCCAATAATCTAATGTTTTAAATTCTGCCCATCGACCGTCTTCCATGAAAGTCCAGTCAGAACGTTACCAGAATACTTCAGAAAATGTTTTGTTTTATGTGATGTTATGAAAACATGTAGCTGAAGTTAATCACGCAAGTTAATGCAGGATTGTTGGGAAATTGAAGATTAATTGGACATGATTATTAATTTTGATGCAAACCACGCACTGTCACCGCCAATAATCTAATGTTTTCTGTCCATTGGCCGTCTGAAAGTCCAGTCAGATCGTTACCAGAATACTTCAGAAAATGGGAAAAGCACCAAATTTTGAACACACTATCTTTTAAAAGTACAAACTAAAAAATGACCCCGAGTCCCACTCTGAAAAATCTAAAATGGCCGACAAAATCCAAACTGGGCGCCATACATATAATGACATTTCAATTGTTCATAAAAAAATAATAAAATTTCAGACCAATTAAGTTGAGGAATTGATCAGTTTTAACACGGTCCGTGGTTGTAAAAAATGAATCATTCTCAGTAATTTATAGGGATTAAATTAAACAAGTTATCCTCCTTTGTTTTAAATTTGCCATTTGCAGGCGAATTTTTGTTGATAGCATTTGGAAATATAATGTATAATTCTATGCTTATTCAAATGAATTTATGCCTAAAACTTACTGCAATGTTTCATTTTGTCAAGGGGTAAGCTTTGATATTGACCAAAAAGCTTAAATAGTAATAAAACAAGCACCAATTTATTAAAAAGAATGCCACGTGGTTTGGATACAACATAGAGGCTGTTTGGTCAATGTTTATATTTAATGTACTAAGAAGTTGATTAATGATGAATATTTTATAGTGATAGCATTTTATGAAACATATTGATTATTTTTCATTATGTCATTAAAAGATATATTTTCTTAATTTGGATTGAACTTTATACTTTTAAATATACATATTTAGAAGAAAAAAATCGGCATGAATCCAAAAAAGAGCACTTTTGTGTAGCGCTACATCATATAGACTATATATATATACTAACACAAGAAACATTGCTGATAGTCCATATGTTTTCAAACATGGGACAAAGACCAAATAAATTAATTGGTCAAAATGTATTTTGTGCCAAAGAAAGAGTTCTGAAGTGCTTACTAGTCCAACTACTTTACTGTCTTACAATAACATTGGCTATATATCATTGGTAGAAGATTTGAAGAGGTTTGATGATTATGAAATGCCTTCCATTGCCAGTTGATATAAGCTTGTTAGATGATGGTGAATGCATGAAAGAAACACTTCTAAAACATAAGGCTAAATGTCACTAACTGTGTAGAAACCAATTTAGTAAATTCAAATTACGGCGAATTGAAAAAACAACAAAATAGTGAAAACGACCAGTGCTCACCAACGCCATCAAAGGTAACCCAAACTAATTCTGGTAATGTAGCAAATTGGAGATCTTAAATGGAAAGTGTTTCTTCATCTTTTCTGTTTTGGTTTTTCACACTGAGGTTTGAAATTACTGTCATGCTATTTGTGGAATCATTGCGTGAAGGTAGTTTTGCGTTGACAAGGAAGATCTCGTGTTGCTTGTCCCGTGGTTTTCTGCTCTTGACCATCCAAATTATGCTCGTTAGCCCGTGCACATTCGTGACATGGTTGTAATTGAAAAGAAAAACCCAGATGTTGCAACCCAGTTTGCACAAGTGTGTTGTTCAATAAACTCAACGATCAAAATAAAACTCATCAAATATGGTGGTCGAGCTATAGGGCGGGCTGAAAATGCCAGTCAGCTGCTGCGCTGGATGGTTTCTGGTCCTGGACTAGCAAGAGCTGTGCAAGAATTTCAATCCTCCATCCATCAATTGAAACAGAAGCAAAGTAAGGGTCCTGATATTCGCAACCATGAACGACAGAGCTTTTTTCAAAAAAGGTTAAAACACATGTTCTTTCATTGACAGATTTCATTGCAGATATGGGAAACCCATTTAAATGCCACTCTGGAGATCTTCCGGTTTTATATAGTAGGAATATTGTTGATTCAGGTCTTGCTAAACTGTGAGGAACATCGAACAGGTTGGAAAGGACCGATACAACACGCTTGAAGCTGAGCGATTAGAAAAGAGTGACACATTGCCGAGTAGTTCTATTAAACAAAACAAGTTTCTTCTTTTCAGTAGACAAACTCTCAACCAGGTATCCAAAGAAAAGCAGCAGATAAGCTACCTTAAACATGATTATTCCCTCAGAACGAGACGGAAACCTTGAAGAATTCTTTGCTCACGAGAATTTTACTTTCCCTCGATCCTTCTTTGCCACAATTTAAAAGCCTCAGATTGGATACCAAGTCTGATCTGGCATCTTGTCTAGAGCATCATTCACAACCCATTCTTAAACAATGTGAATGCATTAGTGTTAGACGGAGCAGTCATAGTCAACATGCTAAAACCAATAGGCTCTATAGCATTCCAAGCCTATTCCAACAAGGTTTTCAACACATAAATACGCCGCCAGCTTTCAAATGTCCAAAGGTTGGATGTTGTTTTGGATGTATATGATCCTGATAGTTTGGAGTCTGGTACAAGGTTGCACTGAGGGAAGTGGGTCCGACGAAGGATCCTACCAGATACAAAAATACCAGGTAATTGGGATTCATTTTTGAGGGTAAATAAAAACAAAACTAAACTATTCAAGTACCTGATAGATCAAATAGTAAATGTGGAAGATAACAAACTAGTGGTAGCTACACGTGGCCATCATGTTATTTCTTCTCCACAATATGACCGTAAGAACCTCGCTCCTTGTAGTGTGAAGAGGCCGATGTCAAAATGATGGTTAATGTATCAAATCAAGGCCTAAATAAGATAATGATATGTACTGTTGAAACCGATGTGTTGGTTCTGGCTGTAGCGATTGATCCCCCAATTGCAGTTGATGCGTTGTTTAGGGCTGGCAAAAAAATCCCCTGAGGTATTAGCTATTAATTTTATTGTCGAACCTCTAGGTGAGGCAATGGACAAGGCTCTACCATTGACTAATCTGTCGATCATTGTATTGATTTTTGTTCGTTTCCATAACTATAATATTTATTATTTAAGTTGATTTATATATATACATAAGTGTTTATCCTTTTTCTGTATCAATATGTTAGAAACAATAAAGCATATAAACAATGCCGTCTGGTATGTGTTAAAAGCATTGACTTATCTAAATGTTAAACAATTATTTGAATTTTCATAAATTTTGGCTGTCATTTAAAAATATGGCCGCTCGTCGTTACAAGTATATGTAGGTAGACGTAGTTCTGGCAGATGACAAGTATATATTGATAGACAGAAATTGGGCAGAAGACAAGTATACATAAGGAGACGAAGTTCTGCCAGATGACAAGTATATATTAATAGACAGAAATTGGGCAGTAGACAAGTATATATAAGGAGACGTGGATCTGGCAGATGACAAGTATATATAAAGAGACGGGGAACTGGCAGATGACAAGTATTTATAGGAACTTAAGAAGACAAGGATCAATCAGATGACACGTATATATAAGAAGAAAGGGATTAATCAGATGACAAGTATATATTAGAAGACGGTGATTGTGCAGATGACAAGTAAAACTAACAAGAAAGGGATTCAGCAGAATACAAGTATATAGAATAAGATGGAGATCTGGCAGATGACAAGTATATAGAAGAAGATGGAGATATGGCAGATGACAAGTATATAGAAGAAGATGGAGATCTGGCAGATGACAAGTATATAGAAGAAGATGGAGATCTGGCAGATGACAAGTATATAGAAGAAGATGGAGATCTGGCAGATGGCAAGTATATAGAATAAGACGAAGATCTAGCAGATGACAAGTTTATATATGGGAAGACAGTTTGTGGGTATATGAGAATTATATATTGGAATATGATATTCTGCCTGTACTATCATCCCTCAACCATTGTTTTTTAAAGCTGCACTATTGACCGATTTAACTCTTTTTTTCTTTTTATCTCAGAATCAGCTTTTGGCATCAGTGGTTTTAATCAGTCATATAGGATAACACTCAATAACAGAGATCTCAATTGTTTGGAAAACTGCCGAATTGTTTACATAAGACATCCTTTTTCGAGCGTAATTATTCGAAACTGCAAACTGATTTTTATCAGCAGTCTTATATCACTGGTTTTCAACAAAAAAAATACGCAAATTTTGGCTCATTCAAAGACAACAAAATAAAAAGTTGTCAAAACGGTCAATCTATGAGAGTGCAGCTTTAAATAGGGGGACTAGAGACAGTATGTTTTATCTATATATAAAGTATACTGATAAAATTGCGAAGGCATCATCCTGTAGCAGTGGTTTAAGGACATCTACCATGCACTTCCAGTGTTTTATCAGTATATTAAAAAAACACCTCTATTTTAAAACCATTTAACGAGTCCATTCGGTCATTTATTTACACGACTAGCTTTTATTAAACGAAGCAATTTAATATCTATTGAAAGCATTTCTACTTTTCAACAATATCCAAAGTTTGGTAAATAGTTCTGATCACGTATCATTTTTAAATGGTATTTATGTGACGAGGTTTTGAATAATATCTTTATAGTGAAAAATAGTCTAAGAATTCACATCAATGATTTTGATAAACGTCAGAGACATGGCGCAAGCTGTAATGACAAGTGTACTGCATGGTCAAAACATACATGTCTTGACTACTGTAAAGTAGCGTCAACTGGTCAATGTAGAAGCACAGGTCCTAAATGCTGTTAATACGCATTGAATTATATTCTCGATAATGGCTTCCTGCCGTTTCGTTAATTAAAATTTACTCATCTTGAATCCCCTTTTATTGATGTTACATGATGTTAATCATAAATGTACTACTGTATTACACAGGTGACAGTATCAGATATGGTGTAAACTGTTGGTATATACTCAACATTATTAAAGAAGGTGTCAGGCAGAGTTCAACCTTTTGTTATGCTGTAAAATTTCGAGTACTTTTGTGTAATGAAGTTTTACGAAATGTCTAGTACTTTTCATGTTTCATAATTTTAGAATATTTTGTCTGTTAGAAACTTACATTTTTGGTGCTTAAAGTAAAACAGAATCTTTGATAATAGCCAAATTATTTCATGACATTTATTACTCTATTCAAACTTAGTTGTCAAACTTTATATTATAGTATACACAGCGTATAGCATTTTTATTATCAATTAGTCTGTGGAATTATTTTTCTTGACAACCTTGTCAATGATATGAGTATAAGCATAAGTGAAAAATGTAAATTAATATTATATGCAGATGATAGTGCTATCCTTTTCTCACACAAAGATCCGTCTGTTATTGGTAATGTACTCGGCAAGGAACTTGAAAACTGTAGTTAGTGGTTAGTTAGTGTCTTTGCATCTTGGAAAAACAGAATGTATTTTATTTGGGTCTAAAAGAAAACTAACAAAAGTTGATAGCTTTAATGTAAACTGCAATGGCCATAATATAAAACCTAAACAATCTGTTAAATATCTTGGAAGTATACTGGACAATGATTTCAGTGCTGCATCTATTGTTAACAATATTGTCAGTAAAGTTAATTCTAGGCTAAAATTTTTATATAGACAAAATCGTTTTTTAGATATGAATCTAAGAAGATTGTTATGTAACTCCTTAATACAATGTCATTTTTACAATGCATCGACATCTCGGTACAGTGGTATATCTAAACAATTCAAGAACAGATTACAGGTCACTCAGAACAAAGTTGTCAGATTTATTTATGGCTATGATTGTAGAACTTCCCTGAAAGTCTCGGCTTTCAGTGATCATGGATGGCTTAATATAGAAAATAGGATAAAGCAACTAAGACTTAAACATGTACATAAAATCTTTAATAGTAAATGCCCATCATACTTACATTAACATTTTACTTTAGTCTCATCCACACATTCTTATAACAGTAGACATAGTGCTCGAAATTTTAAAGTGCCACAGGCTGACAGTTTTATATTAAATACTTTCTTTTATCAAGCAATCCAGGACTGGAACAGTCTTCCAATAAAGTTAAAAGAATTGAAAAATAAGAATACTTTTAAAAAAGAAGTGAAATCACATCTCATTGTTGGTATGAATTGTGCAGAAATGGAAGATTTCCTATTTTATTAATTGTTATTAATTTAATCTTGCATATCAGTCCAAAGATTTTTGTCATATTATGCTAAAGTGTCATATGGTTTTAACAGTCGGTTGCATTATAACTGTAAAAGTTCGATATCAAACATTTAATCATTCTTTAACTGGTCAAGTGTACATGCATGTTATTTTTGTATAAGAAAACCTAATTTAAACAGCTTACAACTGAGATCTTGGCAAATAATTATATTTGTCATAAGGACCCCATTGGAAATAAGTTGAATAACTTTAATGGGTTATCCTGTGTTATATATTTGTCACATTGAATTAAATCTTTATTAACGCACGTATGTATCCAAAGCATTCTAATGATGTTCTGCTTTAGTATAGATATCATCACTAATACTTTGTTAATCAGTCTGTGTTATAACTTTATGAGATATTTGGTTTGTTACTATGACATATATATGCACGAATAAATCTATCTAAATCTATCTATCTATCTATAACCTATCACTAAGTCTAAAGATTGTTGCGAAAGTTTAGATTGTAATATAAACAGAATGCCCGGCTTAACTGATAATTGAGATTAAGTCAGACAATGACATTTTTAGGGCCCAGCCCCTAGTGTCCCCTGCGTCTGGATTAATTGTCTCAATTTCATTGGCCATGTATTGGCATGACTTTTTGTAACATCCTTTGTCATTGGATGATGATTGTTTTGGCAATTCTCTAAAAGTTGTGTCTTTCCTCGCTCGAGTCACTTTTACTGTTGACTTCTAAGTGTTTCATCTCATAATAAAACGAGGAAATAGACACATTTCTTGATCCTTTTTAGATCTCGGGAAGGAGTCATTAAGAGTCGTCCACACGGCACAAAACTTTGCTCAATAAACATGAAATTGTCAAGTAATACGCACACACCTACATTCGCGCGCGAGCTTGTAAGCATACACACCGGTCATTAGAGGAGTTGGGAGGCAACCTATGTGTGCATCTTTAAACATTTAGTCCCTCCTCAACAACAGATATTAATATGCCTTACATGCATTAGGGAATTTGGCGGTCCCACCCCAACTACATTTCGGCTAATTTAAGTCTGAAATAGTGCATTTAGGTGGGCGCTGGTTGTGGATATTTGAAATGTCAAGAAACCTACTTGTAGCGATGCTTTATGATGTTCAATCAATAAGATCATTTCTCGGATAAACTTAAAACGATCCAGCGTAATTAAGCCCAATATTACTGCATTGGCACAGTAGCCAAGGCAGCTTTTGAAACAACCTTCGCCCTTCAAACTTCTGTAAGATATACTGTCGACGCGTTTTCCATATTTCATGACAAACACGCGGAGGTCTGTCTGTCACTAAAACGGATGTATTGATAAAGCATTTTGTAAATCTACTCACACAACGGTGCACAAGTCCATACGCAGTTAAAAACGGGAGAAGACATTTCTATTCCGATAATGCAGATAGCATGGCGTTCAAGACGTTAAGAGGAGCGCAGGATTTGTCAACAAAATCAGGACCACCGACAAGGGTAGTACATGTATTAAAATGATAGAAGCAGAAAGTGAGAACGAGAAGCTCTTGATTGACACCAAACATTATTTTTGAATGATGACGAATCGATGCTTATAACATTAAATGTAGGCAGTTAATTATTTTAAATCTTGTAAAAACTGATTTTAAGCTCTTTGTAAATGCAGAAGTTTGAATTGAAACCTCACAAATTGACTCCCTTATGTACATGTTATATTATAAGTATCTATCATGTGTTTCCGGTACGGATAGAAAAATCCGACCCGAGGGCACGTGCGTAAGCCGGTAACGAGGCTTGCCAAGGGACGGATTTTTCGATCCGGACCGGAAAAACATGATTGATTTTTTTTCTTGGATATCTAAATTTATCAATTTGTGGAAAAAATGACATTGAAAACAAACGTGTGTACTATTACACCAAAAAGCGCGTGCGACGTTGTTTACCAACGTCATAAAGCGCAGTAATTTTGAATAGCTAAAGATAGCGTTTTAACGATTATTTATGTTCAGTTTTAATTAAAAGTCTTGCAAACATATATATTTGATTGCGCTTTATTAAAATGGCATATTTTTTCACAAACCATACAATAAATGAAATAAGTGGCGCGTTGTTGCGCGTGACTCATCTTACATGGGGTATGTAAGATGGGGTTTTCCAGCACTGGTCACATGACCGGAAACACACGTCCGGTATGCAAGAATCTTCATTACCAGGAAAAGTCTTAAATAACTAAATTGCATACAAACACAGTGAGCTACAGCTGCTTCTTAAGACAAAAAAGCCACAACAAATGTTTATTTTGATATTTTTTATTTATTTTTATTATCATTTATGTCACACTCAATAACATTGTGCATGATATAATATATCACTGCAGTTCGTTCTATATAACAAGCAGACAGTATGTCTTCACTATAGTACATGGCTCTACACAGCCTACTGAAACTGGACAATGATTTAGATTGTACATTGTGAAACCTATGGTGTATTTTACTAACTGAACCATATATTGAACTTGATTATCTGTTGTGTAGTACTGTACACTACAATACTTTCAGGTCAAATGGCAATTCCTTAGTATACAATTTATTCCAACAATATCATGATTCATTTACTATTTCTGACTTTCATCAACACTACTCACATTTCAAAGCACCATATAATGTTCTGATAGCATTTGTGACAAAAACTGACAAGCAAGAAAACAAATATTCTGTTTACAATTTCCTGTGTCACAAAATACAACAACTAAATTAACTAGGTACAAGGACATCAAAGAAACTTGTGCACATTGAATTACAATCAGTGATCATTTCTAGTTTCTGTGAGCCGTGTAGAAGAAGGCAATGTCCAGCCACTGGTCAGTTTTGATGGCTGGACCTGAGATCGGATGACCGACACTGACCAGCACTGGGCATTAGCTACATACCCCCCTGACAAATCAATCTATATCACAGCTAAGCACTAAACACGAAGATAAAATGTAAAAATACTAATTAACATGATTGCAACTAATGATATTTATAACTGGTTTAAACATTAAATCAATTATAGTTAAGTTTAATTAAATACTGAAAATAGTTTTAAACGGTAATTATTAATATAAACTCTATTTAATACATGGTGTACATTGAAAGGTTTTAAACTTACTTAAAAGCTGATATGGAATGAAAATTGTTAACTGTAAGTAAAAGATAAAATGAACAAGCACATCTTAACAATCGTAGACTACTCTATAAATTGGGATTATCACAAGTTAATAACCTTGAATGACTGCAGTATACTTGATACATTTCATATTAAATACATATAAATTGGTACAAATTGCCTAAATTTCAATCCGAGTTATTGAAACACAACACTCAACTATCCCAAAAGGCATTGTGCTTATTATATTAACATATGACCTTAAGTTTAAAATCTGATATATCAAGATATCAATTTATACATTCTTTTGAACAGTAACAGAAAGTTAAAAAGCCTTGCAATAATTATAACCCTCAAGTACAACATATGTGCACCTTTAATTGCTTGCAGATTGTCAACATTTTTTTAAATGCCAAGTTAGTAGAGACAAGAAATCAACAAAGTTAGTTACATGTATGGTGAATAACCACCATTATTAGAGTTTTAACTAGCAATTTCAAAAGAACACTGTATTATTTATACTTATAATAACAATTAGAAAATAAATGAAAAAACAAGTGCAAAGTCACTGGCAGTAACGAAATAAAAACAACACACATTAAGGAATATTTTTCACTTTTTTAACAATAAATTTTGATTTAATTAACAAATTATGCAGTAAAACGTGAATAAATTCAATCCTATTGGTAACTGCTAATGTCAACATGATAAGGAAATAGAGAAAAATGTATTTCAATAACAACAGCAACAACAAAATTTAACAACGTGAACAGTAAGAGAAGTCTTTTTAGGAATATATCACAACAGTTGTGTTGGTGGGATCATATTTTGGGTAGCTTGGGAGCACTGACGACGGGGTTGGCCTGCTCTAGGAGCTTACGGCCCTCCGTTTTGTAGTCAAATGTACAGTCATGGGACTCTGCATAGCGATGACTGGCACAGAAGTTGTTACCACACCTGAAGTACACAAAAATATTATACTTAATTGTAAATCATTTATTAGTGTGAAGTATTAAAACATTATTGTATATATTGATACCTGTGAAAGTGTTTACTCCCAGGGGCTGCCTGTCTTACTGTGATTAGTAAAATTTTAATGTAAGACAGGTATTTTTGTGATAATAATCAACATTATTGTAAACGATATTGCAATAACTTCAAAACCAATAAATACACATGCATATATCTAGATCAATTTCATCCATTTTGCAAGTAAAACTTTTAATATCATTTTAAGTGCCAAACCACCAGAGTGTTTGTTTCACAAGCAAATAATTAATATAACCTAACTTACAAGATAAATATATAGTGTTTTTTCACCATTTTTAGAAAGGGGTCCTGGGCTTCTGATTTGGACAAAAGAGTATTTTATTTTTAAAAATGCCAGGCAAGAATGCATTAAAAAATAGACAGAAAAACAAAACAGACTGATCAAGTTTGTTTCTACAATGTATATACGGTACCATTTTTTAAACTTTTCCCAACAGTTTGGGGGTCCAATTTTATGATGAAGTATATAAAAACTAGAGCTGCACAATCACTGGATGTGATTAATATACCCACTACACCACCTTCTTGTAATAAGAAGTATCACTAGCTGGGATGTATGCTTATTTAATGCCCGTTGTTGGTGAGAAGGCATCAAGTATGGTAAGTCAATGGTCCTATTATATAGAAATAAGAAATTCAACATCAGGGAATTTTTCGTTTTAGTTTTTAGCTCACCTGAGCACGAAGTGCTCAACGTGAGCTATTGTGATCGCCCTGTGTCCGTCGTCAACAATTTGACTGTTAACACTCTAGAGGTCACAATTTGGGCACACTCTTAAAGAAACTTGGTCAGAATGTTACCCTCAATAAAATCTTGGACGAGTTCGATATTTGGTCATCTGGGGTTAAAAACTAGGTCACCAGGTCAAATTAAAGGAAAAGATTGTTAACACTATAGAGGTCACATTTATGACTATATCTTCAGGAAACTTGGTCAGAATGTAAATATTGATAATCTCTAGGTCAAGTTCGAATCTGGGTCATGTGGGGTCAAAAAATAGGTCACCAGGTCAAATTTACGCAAAAGCTTGGTATCACTCTAGAGGTCACATTTATGACTGTATCTTCATAAAAGTTTGTCAGAATGTAAATATTAATAATCTTTAAGTCAAGTTTAAATCTGGGTCATGTGCGGTCAAAAACTAGGTCACCTGGTCAAATCATCGGAAAAGCTTGTTAGCACTCTGGTGGTCACATTTATGACTGTATGTTCATGAAACTTAGTCAGAATGTTTATATTGATTAGCTCTAGGCCAAGTTCGAATCTTGGTCATGTGTGGTCAAAAACTAGGTCACCAGGTCAAATAATAGGAAAAGTATGTTAACACTCTAGAGGCCACATTTATGACCATATGTTCATGGAACTTGACAATTTTCATGTTTATACTCCAACCATAACAAGAACAGAAAATAACAATGTACAAAGACAATTACACATCCTTTCTAAGGTAGCAGACCACCAGACTGACATTTCAAATTCTCTTAAACTGTAATACCCTCAACTATAATATCTAACATGTAGCATTGAAAACTAGTCCTTAATTTGTTTTTATTAAGTCCCCTCTCGTTGCACTTTCCAGTGCCCTGAAAAACACTTATTCCCTCCCCCGTCACAATTGCCTTCGCCCTGAAAACACTTATTTCATACTTGAATTGGATCAGGTGAGCGATACAGGGCCTTCAGGGTCCTCTTGTTTTTAAAAGCATAGCAGTTTTTAATTGAGTTGACAAAACACAAAATAATGTTTCTTTTGTACAGTTGAAGTCACAGGTTTCAAGGACCTTTATTTGATTTTCAAGGACTATCTTAAATAAAAAATATGACCA
This sequence comes from Mya arenaria, assembly GCF_026914265.1. NCBI lineage: Eukaryota > Metazoa > Mollusca > Bivalvia > Myida > Myidae > Mya > Mya arenaria. Next base: position 63,546,847 of record NC_069123.1, read on the forward strand.
CATATTTAAGTAGACTATCATTTATAAAAGCTATGAAAATAACACATATTGGTGACACAGTAAATCAATACGTCAAAGAATTCTCAAGTTATGCTCTGGACAAGACTGCCCGGTAAAGAGAAGTAAAAAAATAAGTATAAAAAAAATCAAACAGCAATAAGCCTCTAAAAATACCAAATATAATTTTTGGCACATCTTTTCTCAAAACAGTCAATGTGTTTGAATTTTGAAGTCAAAAACTCAAAAAATATAGACTAATAGAGAAAAGTAGACTAGCCTTTGAGAATTTGAGTAATTGTTTTAGCGAAAAAAATATGTTTTTAGTATTTGGAATGAGACCAAACTTTGGCTCTAAATAAGTCGCAATGTAATGCATGCCTGTTCATCTATATTTGACATATGTGACAGTGTAAGCCCTCATGTTAAAATGAAATTCAAAAGCAAATCATTCTTAGATTACAGAAATGAGACAGTGTGCAAATAGATAACAAATACAGCAAATAAAGAAAATTATCTACTCAAAGCTTTTTCTTAGGGTAAACTGACAGCTAAGTTTGCAGTAATGAGTATATGAGAAAATTTAAGACCAGGCAAATATCCAATATGCCACGCTTATGTTCTGTTTCAACAACTCATTTATCATTTACAGAAACATGAGGAGCATAAGCAGATGGCAATACTGGAAATTGGGGCCTGATCCATGTGTCTTAGTTAAACAAAGCGGAATACAACTGACAAATAGTATGGTCTGAGTGATGAGACTTGACACACGGGTTTATATTGTCATCATATCAAGGCTTTTGCATACAAAAGGAGTAGGTTCACTAGAACCATTTTCTGCCCTGTACTTTAAAAAAGGTTTCTGGGTCATATTCAAATTAATATTGTTATATATAATATATGCCTTACATAATGCAGATGTTAAAACTTTTTTTAACTCAACATTTAGCAAAATACTTAGACAGATGAAAATTATGTTCTAAAGGTAAAAAGATTAAAGTTTTTTTCCTGCCATTGTTTGCTGTTTTTCAAAGATTTGAGACAACTAGAAATGTGTCCATAAGACATGGATGACCCCAGGTTTGTAACAAATGCAATGGCTATTATTTTCTCCATTCTCCATCAATGTGCATCAAAATTATGAGTTAAACAAACAAGGAGCAGTTGGAAACAAAATCCCACCTGCACAACTTCATCACCTAAGTAACAATCTGGCAAGGTTTGTAGACTCTTGGTGCAATAGTCTTTGAGTTTTTAGCAACACAAGTCCAGAAATGCCAAAGAGCCGTAACTCTAGTTCTACTAACTGCAGCAGGAAATGTAACCCCATGTGCTTAACGTCATCACCCTATTAACATTAACATGTTTCTAGGCAGTTAAATGTTTATAGTTTTGAGTGACATATCCAGAAATGCCAATTTTTGCTAATTCAAGGGCCAAGCTCTGGTTTACTAAGTGCAACAGAAAACAAACCCCCAGATACAAAACTTCATCACCATATTAAAAGTGCCCTAAAGTTTCATGACTAGGTAGGAGGTAATATAGTTTTGAGCGACACAAGTCCAGAAATGCTCATTTAAGGGCCACAACTCTGGTTTGACCATGTGCTGCAAACAAAACAATCCATGTGTGTTTATATTGTTTGTTATAAAGTAAATCCTGTTGTTATTTATGCAATAATGCATATTAAAGCAATAATGATTGTAAGAAAATGCTCATGGCAGCAGCCAATTGAATGAAAAGCAAAGGCAAACTAATAGTAATACCATTGTATATATGGCAGATTTCACAAAAAAGGCAATTATTTGGCCCATTTGCTTTCATTTATTGTTATTGCATGTCAACGTCATATATACAGCAATTGCCTTTCCCAACCCAATAAGAACACCTAATAGAAGTGATTTGTATTAAAATAATGAAAATATTGTGTTAAATAAGGTAAAAAAATGTAAAAATATGCCGATATTTAGGACAAAAAAGACAGAAAATCTTCCCGGTACCAATATACCACTTTTTTGAGGATGCTTTTCAGTAACATCTGGTAAGTATTTTATTCTTGTCTGTTGAATAATGTTTGCAAGAAATGTTAATTAAAACAATAATATATCTAAAATGATTGCATTTCGTTCGTAATATACTTAAATTTTCGGTAATTGCGCATGGTGATAACGTTACGGTAATCTGTCCTCGAATTGTTGTGTAACATTAGCAGACATGATCCACTGCTAACTGTTTTAAGCCTAAACACACCTTTATTAAATCACTGAAAACAAAGACTACGTGTCGGATAAAAACAGTATTGCATGTAACAAGAAATAGGTCATTCCCGATCATAAAGTTTTTTAGGTCTAAAAATGTGTTAATGTTACTCAAAATCGATTCTGTCCCATTTTAGCATGACGATAGCACCTTTTCTATTCGTGAATAATTTACACCGACTGAGGGTTAACATCCGGGTAGCGATTACTTTTATATTGGACTGGTTCACAGTTGACATTGAAATGATAAAAATAGTGGTGAATACCGTTGATAAAAACTTAATCCAAGTTTGGCTCATTCTGTCCTTCGATGTAACGTTAACATTATGTCACGCTAGCATTAAGACAAGCGCTTTATTAAGCAAGAAAATCGTTGAAATTTGATGACTTTCCCAGAGTCAATTATTCGAACATAACAATGTCGTCTGTAAACTATCGTTTGTAAGTATTCATTCATTAGGTACGTAGTTTATATTGAATTCATACCGCTTTTGTGTTTGATATCGTTATTTATTGGACAGAATTAAGAATTTTTGTGATTATCAATTGACCGTGTTTATCAATCATTTATATAGTTTGTTTTATACTGTATCAAGCTCAAACAGTCTGTGGTAGGTCTGTATTTTAATTTGTTGTGAAACATTCTGTCCAACTGCTAATGTGACATACTGCTAATGTTACTCATTTTGTTTTGTGGTAACACTAGCACATACTGCAATTAGCAATTTATAATATATATGTTTAATATCAAAGGTAATGATAATTGCACCATACTAGAGACATTTATATTACCACAACAAAACATTTATGTTTATAGCTTATCTGATCTGATATAAAAAGAAAACCTATGTTTGCAGAAAGCATTTTCTGTCTTGTTGTCCAATTAGGGTTTGTTTCAATAAATTTATTTGAGAAAAACGAAACAATCTTTATTTTTTGTCTGTACAATCTGTTTTATAGATAAATGAACCATTTAGTGCAAGACAAAATACTTCTTTGGATCAAAATATTAAAAAAAAACAAGTTTTTACCGGCAATATTGTAACACTAGCACAAATGGTATGGTGATACAAAATTCTTTTTTTTATAAAAATGCATGAATAAATCATTGCAAATGTTCTAAAATATGATAGATAAGAAATTGCTGTAAAAGATTATGTTGAAATCACAAATCTGCAATAAATTTTAAAAATCAATATTCGCCGGGAACTTTTTGGTCACCAAAACGTGAAATCTGCCATATGCCAACTTAAGCACAAAGTGTAAATAGTGGAAACAGCAAATTTACCTGCAGGTATAGCTGCAGGCTAAACCAGTTTTCTTAGCACAGACGAAGCACCTCTTTGACGCCTTTTTCTTTGCCTTGACAGGAGGCAAACGGTGAGTAGGGGAAAGGATTCGCCCATCTCGACTAGCAGTCATCCTCTGCAGCCTTGCAGACTGAAATCAATCATTAATTCATTATAACTTGACATTTAGAATAACATTAAAGAATTCAAGATTTGATTTGGTCTATTTTATTGCGTTTACCAATGGACAAACATAACACTTTTTTTGAACAAGCAACATGTTCAGAGGCTATATGATAAACTCCAGAATAAATGAGTTATAATATGCTTCAGTGAACGTTGTACTTTAAGTAAGCCATCATATTGCCATAGTGCTCACATATATATGTCAGTAGTAATATGCAACTAACCAGCAGCCTTCCATCTGGAGTGGTAATGCGACCTTCATTGAATGTAGAATTTCCCAGCATGTAATTTCCTGTTACACGGTTTCTACTAGCACTTGTTACAGTCACATTTCCAATACGCGAGGATCCAACTTTTTCCAAGGAAGCCTGACGCAACAATCCAGACATTGCCCTTGCCTCACTTGTTGTTAAACTCTCTAGTGTAAACTCCTTACGCTTATCTAGTGAACTATGTCGAGACATGGAGGAACTAGCGCCAAGAGTGTCTCTCAGACTGTCAAACAAAGAATAGTCCTTAACCTTAGATTTTGCCCTTGAGGAATGCGTTACTCGCATTGTATCATTGAAATTGTGAGAGGATTCTTTTTTAACAGAGGTAACTGGTCTTGATGGCCCTGGTGTGGCCTCATTGACCAACTTCCCCATGTCCAGCAGTTCCTGTTTAACACTGGCTGGAGCGCAGCTTGCTATTTTATCACAGTCACTGCTCTCAGATCTACCTACAATATTTTCGCCTGGTTCTTTAAGTCCATTATAATCTGCTATAGGTTTATCTAGAGGAGATGCACTGCTACTGTCAGTATTAATATCTTGAGATATGTCTTGAATTTCTTCAAAATCATCCTTACTGTCTTGCTTGGAGCTGTTTCCATCCATAACTCTTGACAGGACCTTACTCAGCCTCTCCAGACTGTCGAGTTGCTGGGCAGCGGCGCTGGACAGCTCCTCATAACTAGGGCTGTCTGAATCATCGGAGTCCGAGGCCAGCTTGGACGCTCCGGCAACTGCCTGCAGTGAAGACTCAAAGGCTGCAGATGCTTTTTCCTTTTCTTCTTGGTGGTCTATCCTCTCCATGCGTTCCTTGACAAGTGAGTGTCGCAGAGCAAGAGAAGAGTGACCCACGTGACCTATGGAGTGACCGACTGGAGGAAGACATAGGTTACGGTTCAGGGTGGCGCTGGGACTGAGGCTGTAACTGGTGCTGGCCGGAAGGTGTCGGAGACGCGATGTTCTATTGCTTGCCCGACCAGAAGTAGGAGGATGCGGCTTTCTGTGCGGCTGAAAGAACAAATGCTTTTAGTATATGCTCTGTCAAGCCCATCTATGTAGAAGTCTCATTTTCAGCATGTCTTTTAAACATTTTATCAATACAAGGCTTGTGCCCTTTGATAATTTTGACCTAACTCTACAAAGAACTCTATGAGACTCCACACAAATGATCATTTTAAACACAGGAAAATTAGTTTTCTTTGTACAGCTGTAATAAGGTAACTAATTAAACCAGCTTTTTAAAAACAAAAGATGCACAGAGAGAGAGAGCTCAACTATTATGCGGCTTTAAAGTTTATGGATTGCCAAGTTTTGGTGAAACGTGCATGGATCACTTTTAAATTAGATTACATGTAAAACGTTCACCAGTTCAAAAAAGCTGCAAAATTTGCATTAAATGAAAATAACATTTATTATTCTTGATTGTATAAAAGTTTCAGTTTCAGTTATTGACATAATATGAAAGAGGCAAAAGATATATTATATGCAAGATATCTTACCTTATACATAAGTAAGTTTGGATGATTGGGAGCCCTCGTATTTAGTTTCAAAAATAATTCAAGTTCTTGAATCTTATTTAATACTAAGGGTAGCCTGATTTATCCGTATATACCTTTTTGCTTATGTTTAGTTTATCCATTTTGAGCCTGATTTGTTTCATTTTTTCTTTGAGTTGTTCATTCTCCTCCACCTTTTCCTTGGTTGGGGCATCCTCCTCTTCCTCCTCATCATTGAAGTTGTACATTGAAACACCACTGAAATAAAAGCATGCAATGCAGGAACCGTAAATTATTCCTTAAATAATTCCCTCTCTTGAAGTTGGCAAACAGCTTTATGCTATTGGGAAAACATTTTTCTGGACTAGATGAAGGTATTGAAAATAATTTGTAGTAGTAAAACATTGTTGCTTAAAGTTTGCACATTGCTGGATACATGTATGTTTGTAAATGCTCAAAACAAGTATTCATTTGAAGCAATTGACTTTCAACATTACTGCAAAAGTAATGTGATTCAGTTAAAGAGGCCATACACGCCTGCTGATAATTCAACAATACCATCACATCACCATACTACAGATGCCAAGCTTTAAACAGGTTCTGCAATCATTGCTGATTATGTTTGCTGAAATATTGGTTTATTTTGCCAAATATTAACATTATTCTGCAAGAAAACAGTCTAATATATTTGTAAGTGTTTGAATGTTGATTTAATGGACAACTTATGTTGATGAAAATCTTAACAATTGTCCCTTTATAGTTCATTAAGTAACTCTCAAGTCATTTAATAATATTAAGTTTAAATATTGCTAATACCTTGGTTCAGGCCAACTTTCCTAGGTTTATATACATATATATAATTTTGATTATTAACATACATACCTAACAAGTATATTGCTTTTCACAGGCCTTCTATCAGTTTGCAATCAGATTGTTAAACAAGGTTTTTATATGCCTCATTTTTTAGTTGGTTTACATTGGTTTACATTGATCTTCTCTGCTTAAAACTAGACGGTTGTTTGGGGGGGACCCAGATGTCACTGCCATGCTTGTCTCAATCTGTTCCTCTAAAAATGAACTATGATGTGGAGTTTCAAATGCATGTTCTATTCCCTGTCATAAGAAGGCAAATATATGCCACAAATCTCATGAGCAGCAGACGCAAAACCTAAGGCTCAAACCTCTAGAGGACCTCCAACTATGACCATTAGCAGGCATGCCTGGAATGTGGGTTTTACACTTATCAATGATCTGAATGAGTTGTACGTAATCCTTCAAAGGGTGTCACAGTTATAAAGAATACACATAACCCATTGCTTGAACCTTGGACCCCCATGCTTGAAATGCGAGTTCTGCAAATTTTCTCTAGGAGGTGAACATTAATAACAAGTTTCATGAAAATCCTAGGAGATACAGAGTGGATATGAAAATGTGACAGACTGACGTAATGTATTTAGCTTTTAGCTATCTCTTCTATCCTTAAAATTATATGTTTAATATGTGTTTGGTTCAATGTATTTTCATGAAATACAAAAGTGTTTAAAAATAAATATAATCTGTCTCCCCCTTCCAATATAAGTTATAACTGAACAATAACAAGTTACCTTAGAGATTCTGAGAGAGGTGTAAGTGTCCCGTCTCCACGATCAACTACGCGAAAGAAACTGAGTTGATCGCCCTCACGGAACACAACCAGGGTCACCTGACGGTTTCCCGGTAATTTCTCGAGAATCTCATCCCGGTTTGCCTCCACATACTCTGCCATCTCTCGCAGGGCAGGATCCTCCATTGGGACTGTCAATATAACATCAATATATCAGATAAAATGGTCAAAATAATCAATATGTCAAATTAGGTTGCTCAGGTGTACATGTGTATAAAACTTTCCTTTCTTCTGGGAACTGGAACAAACAGTTTATGGACTAACCAACAACACCAACATTTAAAGTATGTACATTTGTAACTCAAACTACGGTATTATTGAAAAAGAACTACTGTTGAAAAGAATAGTCTTCTCAGTCAGACTATGGAAAGACATTTCCATGTGTATGCAACAGCAACAGGCAATCCTGCCTATAGCATACAATTTTTTAGCAAACAGGTTTCAAATAATGCTTCTACAGGTTAAATTAGCGAGAAGCATTTATAATAATAAAATGCAGAGCTTCACTGTTAAGATCAAAAAGGATTCAAAATCTGATAAATTGGGTCATTACCAACTTTTTTTTTAATTGGTATTCAGGCTTTTGCATTGGTTAAGCATTATTTTCATCCAATGATTTGGAAACTAATACAGTAAAAAGAATAAAAACTCTATTATCTAACCTATATGTATTCACCTGCGGAAGACATTTTTTGTCACCATGGAGTTATGCCATTAGCTTGTGTAGTCGTATTATTACTCATGTTTTGATTTATTAATAAACATAAAGTAAAACAGAACGTTCTCTCAATAATTAGGCTAATCATCGCTTGAAAATAATTTAAATTGTTTTTTCAATGATTTGGAATCGTTATTATGCAAATATGCTGCTCATCAGATCTCTGTGTATCTATGGAAGTTTCAAATTCATAACAGCTTTTGTTCCATCCACATGCCTTCAGAGAATCCCTCTCATCATTAATCCTCAAGCTAAAGACCTTTCACAATGGTCAACAAAACAGGTATCCATAAATACTATCCCTGGGCGGCTCTAAAAGACTTACTTCTGCGAGTGTTGATGGGACCGCCACGCATGGCCAGCACAAGTTTGAGGGTGGCGCCATCATGGATGTGGTAGTCATGCAGGCAATACTCATCCTCAAGCTCCTCTGACTTCCAGATCAGGTGCTGCTGAGCTATAGGGATCCCTAAATCAGTAAATAAACAAACATTTTAATGTCTTAACTGGCTCTCTAATATGTGAGCTTCCAGCATATGGTTCTGAAATGTACATAAGTCAATGCTTAAATATGTTTTTACAAATGATGCATCTGTTGTAAAAATATCAGCTTTTTAAATACATAAATCAGCAAGTATAAGCTGAAAGGGATAGCAACTTTACTGAAAGGAGTCACTGATCTACATTTGTACCTTTCAATTAAAGTTAAAAATTGTTTTGGCAAGTTTTAAACCTTTATCACCAATCACAAGTTCACTCTAAACTAACAATCTATAATTATTTATATCTTCATAAGAAGTATGTTCAGGCCACTGTCCAAGGTTAATACACAGTAAAACTCTGTTTATATACAGAAAGAGTAAAAACAAAAATGAATTAAATCACCTCATTCTGCCAGTATTACATAATATATGCAGTCCTCAACAAATCCACCACAAATTTGTAAGTGAATATTGACGTGGGACGAAAATGAATTCAATCACACTTGTCCTCCTGGGCGAGTGACATTCCCCATATTGAAATATTAATCCTATTTATTTTCTGAAGAAATGATTGCACTGTGATAAAAATACTGGATGTTCAGGGCTATTAGAAGCTCAGGTGCACTTGCCCTGCAGGACAAATGACCAAAAATAAATCTTTCAAGGTTGTGTCATAAATGTTTTTGAAATTCTAACTGCAATCCTAATAATAATGATATTCTTGCCTACATAACAAAGGATCTTCTGTTTGCAATATTAAGAAGACTATCAGAAGCAAAGGTAAAATCAGATATGGATACTTTAATGATTTTTAATGTCTTAGCACTTCACAAATACTTCTAAAAGAATAGAAGTAAAATGAAAACATTTAATACCTTCCAAACGTTGGATTTTAGCTTTCACCGACATGATGGTTTCAAAGGGTGAAACTCTGAGCTCAAACGCAGCACCTGTGAGCGTTTCAATGTACAGCTCCATTGCAGCCGACGGCCAAAGCAGGCAATTTAATCACTTGTCTTAAAATTTATAATTCATCTGTTCTTTTCTTTGTGACCTTTCACAATCCAAACAAAAACAAAGACTTGATTGTCGTTTTGTACGATTTCTGCAGCTTCTAAGCCATAGCTGCATTTATAAGAGGTGCCATTCTCAAAGATCCTCTTAAAAGTAAGGACTTAACTTATATTTTAGCTCTAAACTCTAAAATAAACATAAAATCCAGTTTATTTTACATGGAAGTTAATTTGGAAAACAACAAAATGGTGGATGTCCAATTATTTCCTGCTGAGGAATTTCAGTGCCCGTATGTTGTAGTTAATGACAACATTTTTGTCACGTGATGATTTTCAACACTAATCGATTACGTTAAACGCATAAATCGACTACGATTATTCGAAGACCTTGACCCACGTGTTTGTAAACAGAGGAATATAAGGGTTCAAGTGCATGCTGAATTTTGATGCTGTTAGTTTGATTTTTATAAAAGAAAACGAAAAAAATAAATTTGATCAATATTTGAATAACAAATCAAGATGACATCAACTAAATAATATAATCAAAAATTAAACTGCGGTCAAACGGTGTTAATGTAAACAGCTAAAGAAATTTGGGTACAGGGTGATACTAGTCCAAATAATTGTACGTTGACGGATTTTTTTTAGATTTTTGATATGGCAAATCCTTCACGTACAAATTGTTTAGTATCAAAAGTGGGTAGTTGTTCCGATCAGGATTCCGGGTTAAAGCATATAGCGTCTGTAAAATATCATAAAAACAAGAAATTTTACCAGACAATGTTATTTTATATTAGTTCCGTACACAAAAAAATAAATATCCAACTTATAATTATGAGTTTGAAGGCTTTTCTTCATTTCATTCTGTCAAAACATAACGATATATACATGAAGGGCACCTGCAAGGCTTTAGGGCGAATGTAGGAAATATTATTATTCAAAAATCATATAAATATATAAAATTAAATATTTTTTTATGTCCTTGTACTTTAGTTATGTTTTACATTTACAATGTGCATCATAATGTTTTATTATATGAACAACTATTTTTATAGATATTTAAATAAACATTAATTCTGTACAACCATTTTTTGTTTCTTTTGCTACAATTTGTACGATAGTGTCAGACATTTTCTACAGAAATGATAAATTTGTCATAAAAAAGCACAGCAAAAATCAAAAAATCAGAGCTCATGGTAACTTCTTTAAATGCTGATTCTCATCAAAATGAATAAGTTGAATTGCATCATTGAATGTATGATTCTTCATTAAATTTGATGAGATCTCCTGCCAATTGACCTTTATGGACATGCACCTTTAAAACTGCAATCTTACAGATTAACTGATTTTGATATCATTGCCTTCAATTCAGTCAGTCATATAAGATGATTCACAAAATAACAGATCTCAGTTGTTTGAAACACTGTCAAAAGACTCCATTTTCTTAAAGCGTTAGAAACGCTTTTTAACCATAAATATATCCATTTTCAAACAAAGATACGTACAAATGTTATCTGATCTTCTATCAGCAATCTTTTATCACTGGTTTTCAGACATTTTTTTGTCAAAACGGTCAAGATAATTCTGTAAAAATGTTTTCTGATCTTCCATCAGCAATCTTATATCACTGGTTTTCAGACATTTTTTTGTCAAAATGGTCAGTCTGAGAATGCAGCTTTAAACTTGAGCACTGTATTTACAATGATGAACAATTTTAGTTATGAAAATTAAAATAAATAGGAGCAGATGTATTGAATCATTCAAGTCTTGAAATATTATGTATGATCTTGCTGGACATGGGCCTATTGTTTCTGGAAATTTGCATGTGTACCAAGTTTCATTTAAATCTCCAGGCTGTTTGAATTTGGGCCAAGAAAATATTCGGCCTACAGTACTGCGCTAATGACACCTAGGCTTATTGACTATAACAATACTAAAGTAACATGATAGGAAAAAGCTCGAACCAAGGGCTGCCAGAAAAAGCATGGTGCTCCAATAAACTAAGTTAACCGGGTGGCTAGTTATTGCCCACAAACGTTAACTCGATTTTATGTCTTTTTAATATTAACCATGGGAGTTTACACAGTCATTGGAATAAAAAGATCATAGACAATCATATTAATAACAACGGTATTTTTTACAATTTAATAATAACATTAAACATGATATAATTCAATAACAATAAATTGTCCTTGGTATGCAATAATCCCTTTAAAGGTTCAGTTGCCAAGGGTTAAAAAACCACATCTTGCTTCTTTTTGAAAAATCTCTTGTTCGACTGTTATCGGCTATAAAGTGTTGTTTCACATCCTGTGTCATAAGTTCTAAATGTCTACTTTTTGTACCAAACATTTAAATTTATGTCACTTGTGTGCATTTCTTTAGTCCTTGCAGTCAAGGAAAGTTTTCATTTATATTGACACACTTCATTTATTTTATCTCTGTTCTTGAACCGATTCCGTCTCTTGTGTTTGGCACAAATTTTTCTTGTAAAACCACTGATATAGCAGGTGCTATCAGATCAATGGTATCAACTGCCTACTCCTGTTGAGCATCAACTTGCGGAATCAAACATCCAGAATGTACATCTCTGAAATAAAATAAATAGTTTTATCATCATCCAACTTAGCCAGAAAAAATATAAAAGACTCTTAACTGTTAAAGCTGCACTCTCACAGATATACCGTTTTGACAACTTTTTTTATTTGTTGTCTTGGAAAGAGGCAATTTCTGCGTAAATATCTGCAAACCAGTGATATAAGCCTGCTGACAAAAAAAATCAGATCACCGATTTTCATATCTCCATTTAAAAATTATTATTTTATAGCTAATTTTAAAAGCGTTACTAACCGTTTAAGAAAAATGCATTAAAAATTATTTTATTTACTTAAAAATGAAAATCTGCGATCCAATGTTTTGTCAGCAGTCTCATATCACTGGTTTTCTTGCACGTTTGCATAAATTGGCAGTCGAAGACAAAAAAAACAGTTGTCAAAATGTTTAATCTGTGAGAGTGCAGCTTTAATATCAGTCAGATATTTAAATAGTTACAATTTACTAGTACAATATTAATAAGCTGTTATTTTAAGACCTGCATATTTGTTTACATACAGCACAGCAGTCAGTATTTAAATGCCCTTCTTAATCACATTTAAGCTTCATTTATTTGACTGTTTTGAAGTTGCAGATTTTAACAATTTCACACTAATTGCAACATATCATTCATTTAATTTAATAACAAACTAAACAAACCACGATTGAATGCATACTTCATAACAACCAATATGTATTTGAAGTCTTTGAGAACTACTATGAAAGTCTTTACCATTATATTTGTTATTTTACCCCACCCACTTAAATGTGTACTGAAGTTGGGTATAAACGTCGAAAACTTCATTGACATTTACAAAAAACGGTAGATATTTATAGAAGAATGTATAACCTGATGTTCCTAACATGTTTTATTCACCTATCGATCTATTTTGCCAATTATGCTCTTCCTTTCACTCGTATCGATAACTAGGAAATTGAATGCGGAAATAAACCGGAAGTCACCTTTGTCGCAAAGCATTAGGGGCTTCTGGAATAAGGCGAATGGCCGAGTTGTTACGATTGTATAACGAGGTGCCATCACACAATAGCCACTATATAATACATATGTGGTTCACTTGGTCCTGAAATGGTACACTTAGGAACTGGTTCACTTGTGAAATGGTTCACTTCGTCCTGCACCCAGGCCGAGCTATTACGATTGTATCGAGTTGTTCCCCTTCGCATAATTGTTGTCTGTGTCGGTCAACTTTCGTTTTATTGGAAAGGTAAACAACTTGTTTTAATGCATTAAATGCTTGTTTAGTGCAAAATAACATTTCACTTACATGGTAAAATATGAATATAACTTTTTATGATCAATTTCAACCATAAAATACTTCACTTAAAACAATTTCAATATTTTTAAAACACCCCCGTTTTTTGCACATTCCCGTTTAGACATTGGCAGAATCCCGTATAACACGTCTATTATTTTAGACTAAGGGTGATACAGGAATCCAGTGGAATCCACTTAAAACGTGAAATCCACTCAGAACTCATTTGTTTTAATTAATAATTTTTTTGTATACTGGACATATTGGAAAGTGCCTCATGAAGGGTTTATATTTCATATTTTATTGAAATTGGTCAAAAAATAAAGAATTTTTCGATTTTTTTTCGAAAATAGATCGGAAATTGAGGTGAAATCCAGATTTCGACAAGTGTTTGTATACTTATTATAAAGTGCCTCATAAACGGTTATTATTTGAAATTTCATTGAAATTGCTCAAAAAATGAAGAAGTAAGAGCAATTTTTCGAAAATACCTTGATACCTTGATACCTCTTCTACAGGAAAAAGGCTATGCCGCCTGTAACTCCCGCTCTATTCTTTTCAATTTTTTGAGAAGTTAAATCCACTCATACTAGTAACTCATTAAACTGGTAAAAAAACAGTGATCTTGGCAGAGTTGTCAAAGAAAATTGCGAAAACGCTATTAGTTTGTGCTTGTTGAGCGATTGCACCTTGGAGATAACTTCCTTCTGAACATGCATGCGACGTATACAGTTGTTTTATATAAAAATTCTGGTAGATCTGAGCTCGTTTCCTCACATATGTCTCAACCCGAAATCTGCTAACCTTCATAACTTGTGAATGATAAAGATTGTATGAAATTGTAAAATATTTAATATGTAAAAATAAACGACAAAAAGTTGATTATTTGTTTATTATGTGTATCAAAGAGTACTAAAACACATTTTTTTTTATTCTCAGACCAATCGCTCGACTGGCCAAAAAACGCAGTCCAAATACCAAGTAACTGTGGATTCCCCTAGTGTGCGTTGACATTACGACGAGTGTCCCGGAATCGACCCAAGAAATTATCACATGTATGATTGAATGTTACAATGCATGCCCTTTTCAATCGATTCTAAAGGTTTTTCGTTGCTTTGATTAGATATTATACGATAGGAATGTATAATACATCATATATATCATTTCCTTTTATGAACATACACGTTTTGTTTAAGGAAAATCATTTGTTTACAAACAAAGTTTTTTGGTGCTTTGATTAGATATCATACGTTAGGCAAGTTTAATGAACATACAAGTTTTAATTATTTAAGGAAAATGATTTTATTTTACGAACAACTTTAGCAATAATTCCTTTCAAAATGCAGAGCATATCAGATGGTCGTTTTCCCGCGGTGAGGACAAACATATGGTCAGTTAATGTATGTAGAAACTATGTTTAGAATATTGGTCACTTAATGTAGTTGAAACTAACAATAACAAACATACATAACATATCAAATAACAATAACAATGAGCTTGTGACCTGGAAATAAAAGTATATATATGTTAAAATGAACACATATTGGAGCATGCATACAAATACAAATAGGAATATAGGATTAGAGCATCGTGAACAGTGATAACAACAACAAGTTTTCCCGGCTGTTACATGCGCACGGTTCCACTAGTTGATATACCATTATAAAATGGTTAGTTGTTTCAACAGTATTACTTAAAGGGTAATCATATACATTGAAGTAGCAAAATTGTAAGTACATCGATGTGTAGTTTGTAAAAAAACAAAAAAGCTTATAATTAATCTAGCATGATAGGATGATACATCATATATATCATTTCCTTTTATGAACATACACGTTTTGTTTAAGGAAAATCATTTGTTTACAAACAACTTCAGCAATAATTCCATTCAAAATGCATAGTTTAAGGAAAATCATTTGTTTACAAACAACTTCAGCAATAATTCCATTCAAAATGCACAGTTTAAGGAAAATCATTTGTTTACAAACAACTTTAGCAATAATTCCATTCAAAATGCACAAAGATGTTTACATTTTTTTACATAAAAGCTTCATTCCGGTGTATAGGAAAAATACTTTGCAAGTATTGCTTAGAGGAGGTATGATATGTATCATGTTATTTTGATATTACACCTATCACTGTAAAAGAATGTTCATTGAAAAAGTAAAGTCGTAACACCTAAACAAATTACTTGCCGAAAGCAAAACACAAGTAGTTGTATGTGTTCGACAGATGATATATAAATTTGAACAATCATAATTAGATGTTAGCCCATGTAGTTTAATTTAATAAGTTGTTATTTTAGTCAAAGAAGTCCACTGAAATCTTTTCTGGTATTTGAATCCCAATGACCTTGCAGTTATTTTGCAAAGCAAGTTATTTATGTTGGGCGCCAAATGTAACAGACTGCAAAAATTGCTATATGCATCTGTTGGGGATTGAACCCACAACTTCTTGCTCTGCAGTCCGACACTATAAAAAGCTAGAAAATATTTGTGCCACTATATGGATTTCAAATACATTAGTTTATAGTTGCCTTCGTAATCAAGCTAATTAATTAGTTAAATAAATGAATCTAAACTTAAGAATTAACCATTATGTATGCTACGTCACTAATGGTTTTTAGAGCCATTGCAAGATGTAAGGGAAATTTTGAATATGCTAAAATAGCCTCATGTGATACTTAATGTGTATCATAAAAAAAATCTGATCAAATAGGTAAGGTTTCAGTAAAAAAAGGTATAAACAGTGTTTTTTTTCAATTTACGACTATAATTAAAGGCACACAAAAAAGTTGATGCCAATTTTTGTTCATTTTAATGTATTAAATGTTTAACTCATTTGACTTGAATGTTAAAAAAATAAGAAATGTATGATTTGTGTAAGCCTTTTCCAAAAATTCAGTTAATTTTAAGCAACATGGCCACAAATTCCCCAATTAAAACACACCCACGTTTCTTTTATATTTTTTATCTGTTCACAAATGATATGCTTTTTTTCATCATTGAAGTCAAATCAGTTAAACATATTTGTTTTTGCATCAACCTCTATTGTTTGTTTCTTAGATTAGCCAAGAATGATCTATTTTAATTTTTCCATGTTGATTGTCATGTGAATCACATAATGATTGGATTTTTTGCAAAAATAATTTAACATAATTTTAATACCTCATTCAGTTGGCATTATTTCCTGTTTTCTTTATTTCCTGTTTTCTTTATCTATATAAAAAAAATAATGCAGTGACAACTGCTATATTATTTTCTGTGATTCTAAATAAATCAATTGGGATCCTTAAATATCAGAAACTGCGGTTGTATTTATACACCTATTTCAATGCTTTTTATTGAAAAGTAATTTTTGGGATCTGGTCATTTCTTAACCTTTCCCTTTCATAACCGCTTGAACTTGGTCAAATTGTAATCGTTGTGTTAGTCTATTTGTAACCGTTATGAAATCAATTGGTCAAATGTACAAAAAGGTAAAGGTTTTCATAGCAAAAAATATATGTGAATACATTTTTTGTACTTGCATCTAAAAATATTTTGATATTTCGCCAACTTAGACCTGCTTAAACATTCCACTGAATTCTATCAAAATCTCCCTGTCTTTCTGAACAAATTCCAAGGAATGGGCTCAAAAAATATGGTATGTATGTAAGACTTAATTTCTTTAAACTGACAATACATAAACACTCGTGATGCCATTTCATAATCGTAATATTCTGGGAAGTAAATTACTAATGAATACATGAATTGTAATAACTATATTAATGATAAAATAAAGAATAATGAGTTCATCTGTCAGTAACATCAAATGAAATACCTAAAAAGTTTGGTAAACCAACAAGCTGTATAAATGACTGATTACTTAGAAGCATCATTAATATTTAATATGGTAAATGGTAAGGAATAATTGTCCTCTTTATCATATTGTGGTTTTAGGTAAAGTCAACAATGTACTGAAAACACATGAATTTCTTCTATAGTTTTGCATGTCAGTTATGCAAAAACCTTCGTACAGTGTCAGCTTACAAGACAAAATCACGTGTTTACAATTGCCTGAGGTCAGATAACAGTGAGTTTATTGAGACCTTGTCCTCAGCCTCTGTAGTAAAAAGCTAAGCAGTTCACTTTTTGGGCAACGCTTCGTGCAAAGTTTCATTGTGATATGTGACTTTTCTTAGATTGTTCTAAGCATAGTTATTATGAAATTTTCTTGGCCGTTATTCTGAGCATAATCATTGTGAGATTTGCTTTTCTATCATTATGCGCCAGTCAATAGTAACCATGGCCCCTCCCCCCTAGGTCAGGGGGTATACCGGTGATAGCCGGGGAAATTGGCCGTGTTTTTACCTTCCAGGTCGCCCCGCAGTGCCCGGTGAATGCGGTGGTTTGTCTTCGCGAAAAAATAGCGGGGGTGGGCCTTACCTAGGGTCCCTGGGGTGCGGGGGCATTTTGCGGGTATTTTACCAGCAGTTTGTCTCTGCAGGGCGGGGATTTTACCAAGGCTTGGCTGGACCGTTAGTCAAAGTCCCCGCTATTCCCCGGACCTGGGGGGTCGTGGTTACAATTGACTGGTGCATTATAAGCATAATAATTATGAGATTTGCTCGCCTTTTATTCTGATATAGTTTGTCTTTATGTCAACACATGTTAATAGTGTTTTCTATAGATGCAGAACCATAATTATTTTCATATTTTGAGAAAACAATTTTCCATTATAAACTCATTACTTTCTTGAAGTAACGAAAAAATACCTCTGTTTTTAACTGACTAGATTAATGCCTTGTAAAACTTAATACTTAAAAAGCTTACCAAGTAATAGTTATTGCATCCAGCTGCCAGATTATTTGTCAAGTAAAGCAATTATAAATAAAACTTGCATAGTGTGGGTGCGAATGGTGCTATACTAGCTAGCATGCATGCATGCACTGCTAAATTACCCATTTAATACTTAATTAAAAATTTGGCAATTATTGTTTTATGTCAGACACCTATTAAATGATTTTATCTGAATTAATCTGGCAATTCCAAAATATTAGCGGAGGCATGAGCTTAAACACTACAGTTAGATACGTGTCAAGTCCTTGCACATAGGAGGTGCATTTGTTAGCATACTTAAATCTTAATTATCATACATCATAAGATTTTTGATTGTTTTTCAGGCAGTTCATCTATGTGAATCTCAGTTTCATTAGCATAATTGACATGTTTTTATGAGCATTGTTATCAATAGTGAAAAATCAACTTGGCCAGAAGGGACTTTTCCCTCGACAGGTTGTAACGAAAATCCTTCTTACTGTCTAATTAATGTGGAAAAAAGATGTTATTATTTTCTGTAGTGTCAATGTGTCATCAAAAACAATAAATGGATCAACTACTTGATGAAAGCACAGATCGGTTCATTTCTGATACCAGAGTACGCTGAGTAAAGGCGGTGTTGTGCTGATCATCTGGTAATCATTTATTCTTTAAATTATAGATGGTTATTAATTTAAAGAATTTAGTTGATTATTTTTTATTGACAAAGTTTAGTTTTTTGCAATAAATAATAATGTTTATATCATGAATTGCTTGCATTTGTTTACATAAAAACTTATTAATGTAAATACCTCGCTGTTATTTCATTGGGTTAAAGCCAGAAGGAACCATTAGCAACATTAAAATATATTCAGTCACGGATATTTTTACAACGCTTAATTAATTTCATTGTGGTAATAAGTTATGACATTTGACAATAAATCTTCTTAGTTTAAAGGATGTTTATTCTGTTCTGGTATCTATCTTTTTTGCATGTTTTTTATGCAAGAAGGTAGAACTAAATCTCTTTTAGAGTTACATGGATTGATTAATGGATAAATAGAAAATAATAAAGTAAGTCAAACTTAGTTTTCTATTAAATATTAGCTCTACTTCTCCGGTATATGTTCATGGCTGATCTTATAAATATAACCTTGCTCTTGATATCATGATTTTGTGTGAAATTTATCATTCTGACCTTCATGGGTTATAACATTTCTTTCTATATTTCAACATGTTATCAACATTCTTTGAAAGTGAGGCAACTCAGTTTAAGAATCAAATTTTATATGGCTTTGAAACTAGTGATCTGATAATTTCATCTTTAATAGTAACCATAGATATTAACTTAATAAATTAATAGAATCTTAAATTAATTTAAATCTTCGAGTTAAAATGTTTTGGGGATTTTAATTGACTGTCAAATCAAATAAATCATTGTTAGCAATAAAGCTATGATTTTTTATAATATTTGAAAAATAGTGAATAATCAAGTAATGAAGACTAACATTTATCGAAAATTTGTTTTGGGGTTTTGGAAATAAATTGTATCAACTGTTTAGCAGCAATACCATTAAAGTCATTTACTGTCAATCTCATGTCATTATTGACAAACTTTGGTAAACACAAACAGTTTAGAAACACCAATATAACACAGTATTACATTTATTTGATGAATTTCTTTGATTATTATTTTCTTGATTCATTGAGATTTTCCTATTTCATTGCATTTTATTTTAAGGCCAGCCTAAACTAAGCGATTATGTCAGAAGATAATCCGGAGCAGAATCACACAGCTGATGGTGCGGAGGAACCAGGGGGTAAAGGCAATGGCCCTCCTGCCAAATGCTGTATGGCCCTACGGCAGTGTCTCCACTCGTGCACACGGCCATGTACTACCAGATACAACCCTCTACCTCATGAGCCAAGTATTCCACAGATGATCTCGTACAGCCTACGCTGCCCGCCCCACGGGAAACTGGCCAAATATCTCATGTTTGTACTGATGTTTGGGGTATCATGGGCGGTGCTGATTTCATTAACTGGACCCCAGGGCCTGCCGGGAGGGAATTTCTTCTCCCTTGTGATCCTCTTCTTCTTCTGTGTAATTGGAGGATATCTTGTTACATTCATCAGACTCCCACCCTTGCTAGGTAAGTTCGGCATAAACAGTATATATCTCTTAGTACCCCTTGGTATAATTTCTTATTTAATAAGAAGACAGGGATAGGTGAATCAATATCTTTGTTTGTAGTTTGGTATTCAAACTTGCTACAACCAATTTTTTTTTCAAAATTTAAAACATTGATATTAAGTACTTTGGGAGAAAATACCTGAATATGTCTGAATGTATATGTCTGCTGGGTTTGTATATAATGCAAGAAAGAAGCCAACTATTTTAGACACTGTAAATTAATTGCTCTAATAAAATATTTGTTCACATTTCAGGAATGTTAATTGTTGGCTGTCTGTTAAGAAATGTTCCAAAAATAGACATAGTTGGCAATAACCTTGACAGTGGCTGGTCATCTGCTCTGAGGTAAATGAGCTAATATTTGATTCAACATTCAGAACAAATGCATTATATAATCAATTCAATTAAAGTATTCAACATGAATAAAGTATTATAAAAGTATTCAAGTAATTTAAAAATTAATTATAAACATAAAGAATTATGTGTACATGGAAAAATACAAACATAAGATTAAAGATATAAGATTGAATAAGCGTTTATGATGTATGTACAAGTAATGAAGAAACCTCCTCCTTATCTCAGGCAGATAGCCCTTACGGTGATCTTGATTCGGGCTGGTCTAGGGCTGGATCCTGCGGCCCTCCGGAAGCTGTCATTTGCGGTTGTCCGTCTGGCGTTCTCCCCGTGTCTGATGGAGTGTGTTGCTGAGGCAGTGGCAGCTCACTTCCTTCTTGGGCTGCCCTGGATCTGGTGCTTTATGCTCGGGTAAGGCATCTAAGAGACATTTTTTTTTAAATGGTGACGTTTGGTAGTGAAATGATTAACTTTAGGTAGATGTATATTATATAGATAAGAATTGGTCAATGACCCTGTTGATGCTTCTTTTTTTATATGAATTTGATTTCTTAAGTATCCAGCTGTTATGTTTACAGTTTATTTTATAAATATATAGTTTGTATGTAAAGAGGCCCTATTTATTTCATTACATCTCAGATGTAATTATGTACTCAAAATCAAGAAATGAGCAACATAAAATTCTGAATACATTTTCTGTATCAGATTATTTTTTCTGTCAACAAAACTTCAAAGCTCACATAGCATGACTGACTTTATTTCTCTGTCCAGGTTTGTGCTGGCAGCAGTTTCCCCAGCCGTGGTTGTCCCCTCCCTGCTCAACCTGTCAGATCGAGGCTACGGAATCAACAAGGGAATCCCAACCTTGGTAATCGCGGCTGCCAGTATTGACGATGTCCTTGCCATCACTGGCTTTGGTGTCTGTCTGGGTATCGCCTTCTCAGAAGGTATGTTAATAAAATCTATTATTAGTTAAATACATAAACATCTAAAGCTTTTTAGTTTGTTGGCAATTTGCATAAGTATTTTTTTAAACTAAACTCTTTGGTTAATTTTTCTGTTGCCTTTCAAATTGTTAAATACACTTTTGTAATAATTTTACTCTAATATGAGCCGCATCGCGCGATTTTGGGCCTTCGGACATAATGATTACAAATAAAATAATCATTAGTAAAAAATGCCAAAAATAATGATTTTTTCTATGTAAATCAATTTCTTCCAAACTTCTGTATTTTTAAGATTTGTCATTGGTGCATCATTTTCTCGATAATTTATGACCATTGGTTTACTCATGTTTCCATAGCAACCATGGATTTCGTCCCGACATATTTTGACCGGAATAATAGTCTGTGTTTAAAATGGCCAAATGTATTAATAATACAAAAATGATTCATTATTTTTATCTTAATTAATGGTCCTTGAAGATTCTGTGATAAGAAAATAATCTAAATTATAAGCTAGTTGTAATATTGATACATTAAGTTTGCACTTCATTTGAATAATGTGCTTTGGTAACGATGTCATTTGAATGACGTCAAATTTAGTATTCAAACTGCGCAATACATGGTCTTACTTGTAAGCACGTATCTTACGCAATTTAAGTGATATCATTATGAAATTTTTAAAATATATTCCTGAAATATCATTTCATTCAAATACCGTAAAACATTGTAATAGCAAATATATGTCCAAAGGCCCAAAATGGCACGACGCGACTCATATAAAGGTGTACTGGTAGGTCTTCACTCTGGTTGACAAAAGGCTCATGTTGAAATGATCCTATTTACAGGAGATTTAGCCCTGTCCATATTAAAGGGTCCTTTGGAGGCTATTGTGGGTGTCTTGTACGGCATTTTGGGCGGGCTCATCATCTGGTACATTCCCAACAGGGCTAGTGTAAGTTGCAGAACATTTTCCAATCCACTCCACGCTCATACCAGTTAGTGCCACTTTATGAACATTATATAAATTGATCTAAAGACAAAAAATTAAAGCAAATAATTGTAAACCTTGTGATCTAGGAAATTGCCTAATTCATATTGTCCTGTCAAAGTGCAAACTGTCCCGGATATTAACGCTTCAAAAAAGTATTTGTCAATGAAAGTTCATTGCAAAAGAAATAGTCTGGCATGTCCTATGTTCTATAATTTGCTGATCAAGTTGATCTTTTTTTGCTAAACTTTCATGGCTTGACATCATGCTATCTACTATTAAAAAGCAAACATGGTAAACATGTTGGATATATATGTGTTGTTTATATGTGTAGTACATGTGTATGTGTATATGCTCTCCAGCGCCATGTTATCCTATACCGCACATTCCTGCTGTTTGGGTTGGGGCTGATGTCAACATTCGGTAGCAGTAAGATGGAGTTCCCGGGGGCGGGACCACTGGGATGTCTCACCCTCGCCTTCGTGGCCGGCTTCAGGTGGAAGAAGGAGGACTGGTCAAGCAATGGAGGGGTAGGTAGGGGAGTGGTCATTGGTCAGCGTGTTTTACGTTTATTGTTGATCATCGAGTTCTAAAACCTGTGTTTTAGCTTGTCTGTTTTTCAAAGAAAAAATCCAGGCATGCCTATTGGCATTGTGTGGAAACTTTCATGTTGGGCATAACTACAAAACAGCAAAAGATATTTACAAGGGACTTGGTTTACATGTTAAAGAACAATGTTCTTATATTGAGCCAAACCCATAACTCTAGCTAAACAATGTTTTGACTTATGTCCCTTTGTTTACTGAGATGAACTGATGAGTGTTGTGCTCTCTTGAAATTAAATCTTGGTTCAAATATTGAATTTTTTGTGGGTAATATCATTCTGAAATGTTAATGAGTTTGGTTCTTATAACCTATTAGGAAATTGTAAGAAATTCTACTGAAGTGTTGTACCATATCACTATGGTTAATTATCTTGTTTGAACACAATTGTCTAAAAGATTTTGTGATTTTGTAGTACTGGTACATTATATCTATATGTTTGGTCAAAATGTTTGTATTTCTTATTTCAACAATGGTGGAATTTTATCTTGCTTATCCCCTGCTATGATAACTGCTTTTTAACAATACCATAGTACATTATAGTATTATTACCTTCTATAAAGGTGTATAAAAATGGCTCTCACTTATCATTCGATTAGTTGCTTCACTATAGAATTTTGAGAGAGGAGAAGAATTAATGGATCATCATAAGATACATTACAGTTCCTATTATTGTTAGAAAATGTGATCCATTGTAGAATGTTAGTTGATAATGAAACATTATTTTTATAGCCTGTTGACATTTCTGTGTGTTTTCATCCTGTTGACTGTGTTAATGTTAGTTAATGTATTCTGAAAGGCCCTTATTGTTACCATGTGATACAAACGCATAAATGTCTTTGTTCACGTAAAAGAATACAATTAGACTTGTTCACAAGGACAATAAAAAAGTATTGTTGATGCTGCAATGTCAATTTGCTATTACTGCTGTGTGAGCTAAGGTCAACGTTTTAATATTAAAGGAAAAATATCCATTAATTGTGTATTTATGAAGTTGTTTAATTAAAATTCTACATTTGTTGTTGTATATTATAGTTTAAATGCTTCATTGACTTTATTCTATGAACCCATATACTAGTAGACTTTCTTTTCAATATGAACATAGCTTTACTATGGAGGGTTCACAGTGCCTTTGTTGAAAGTTAATTCAATATTTCGTTTTAAATTTGTGTGGACATCAATTTTTTGAATATTGCGAAATTTAAGCTCTTTCAAAATGTAAATGATCTTCAGTATTTAGAGGAGATACATATATTGCTAAAATCTGTTATCCTAATGACTCCATTGAGCACAAAGTTTTTAAAATATAATGTACTTCATGTATTTCCGATCTTTGCAGAAGGAACCTATGACTCAGATAGTGGCCATACTGTGGATGATTTTCCAGCCCCTGTTGTTTGGGTTGATAGGTTCAGCTGTAGACATCTCCAAGATAGACGCAGGATCTGTTGGTAGGTAGTATATACATTTCAACCATCTGTTTTACCTGTTATTTCAAGTTTAAATAGATACTCTTACATGTGCAAATAAATTTAAATGACTCGATTGTTCCAATTAAATAGGGCTTAATTTCCACAAATTGGTCATTTATTTGGACCTCCTGAGATTGGCCAAAACCAAACTATCAAGAGAAAAGACCTTGAAATTAAAATTATTTATCTTAATGTTCAGCAAGGTTTCATTGTCTTCGATGGCATGTCTTATTTTAAGTTTATTTTAATAATTTTACTAGCAACTCACTTTAACATGCAAATAGTAGTTGAAGCAATTTGATTTACTCCTCATTACACTACTTTTGGCTGTTCCAGGTAAAGGTATCGGTGTGCTGGGTATCGGTATGGTGATTCGACTGATCGTCTCGTTTTTCTCAGTATTCGGCACAGATCTTAACCTTAAGGAGCGACTCTTCATTCCATTTGCTTGGTTACCAAAAGCTACTGTACAGGTATAGATGAAGCATGAAGAGTACATGTAGCTTTGTTGCAAAAACAAGTTGATTCTTCACACATGTACACACTTTTATTTGCTGGGGTTTTTTTCTTTGAAGACATTTGCAAACTAAGATAGTGACAGAAATATTTTACTGTAAATATGCTAAAATGTATATGAAATTATGATATTGGTCATAAATGCCGATCTCTGTCACAACTTTAAAATCTGTACTACCTGGTAATAATTTGCAGTTGGAGAAATCATCACATGTTAGTATAAAAATATGTTAGGATAGATTTTACACAGGGGATAGTGTATAGTCTGTTATTGTATAAAGCAGATTGCTTGCAATTTGTGTAAACACCTTAAACCACTGAATTCTAGGCGGCCATTGGTGCCCTTGCTATGGACAAGGCTATGGAGATGGGAGACAGTGAGGGTGTCGCTTATGGGAAGGAGATTCTCACCCTTGCGGTCCTCAGTATTGTGATCACTGCTCCCATCGGGGCCGCCATCATTGCGATTACCGGCCCCATACTTCTGCACCACACTGAGAGAGAGCAGAGCCTGGAGTATGTGGCAGAGGAGGTAGAGGAAGGGACAGATAATGAAGAGAAAGGGTGAGTGTAATGTAGCGTAGGTATGTCAACAAGTCACACAAATATATACTGAAAATATAAGAAATAATAACACTATGACACTAAGGATGAAACAGGAACCTTAACATTAAGTGAAGAGTCATTTGTTTTATGGTTGTCATCAAGCTGGTCAGGGTTTTTCTTCTAAATACTCCAGATTCCTCATCCCCAAAAAACAAGTTTTTCCTGTTGTATTATATCTAAACATTAATACTGACATTTCTATGAAACAAATTTTAATAAAAATGATTAGGATTATTATTGATAAGCCCAGTGATTTGGTGAGGATTGTTATGTTCTTACTGCAGTATGTAGTTCACAGTTTCATTCCGTTTCATACAGGGGTTTAAACAATGGTTATCTTTTAGATGTGCAATAGGGCGTAGACATTTACATAGCATTTAATATTCTTTATTAATATGTGTTTTTTGTCTCTTTTTACAGAACTCTTTTGCAAGATCAAACAGATATAGTATGAAAGTGCTACGAAAAAGGTAAATACAAAATAGTTATCTCATGTTATAGGGTGCATTCTGGGTTTTCAACCATGTGCAAATTGCAACTCTGCATTAATACAATTTATTTTCAATGTATGTTAAAGAACAATGTTAATATTTTCTTTGGCATTAAACCAACAAGTTTCAAAATTTCATCAACAGTGTAGGATGTAATGGTACAAAATAGCATGTAGTTAATTCATAAATGACACAACTGGCCATCAGTTTTGATTATTTCAATTAACATCTTAAAATGATCTTTAGATTATTCGTAATCATAAAAGTAAAATATGAGTAATTTTCATTGACTATAAAATTGATAGACAGTTATGGGGAATGAACTCTTTGAGGTGTTTTCAAGGATAATGTTTTATTAAAAATTGACTTTGGGCACAGAAACAACATGATTTATGTGCAGTATTTAGCACATTATATAAGTTTTACAGTTCCATTGTTAGGTTGTCTGGTCTTAACAGAAAATCATTATATAGTCATAGCGTTGGTATCATCTTAAATGATGATGATGGAAATTATCATCACTTTGCAGATAATTTGATACTTCTGTGGACAAGAACTGTGAAATATGTTGTGAAAGCATTCCATGACCATTACTCAAAAACATTCAAGATAATTATTCAAGTGCAAACTCTGGCTCTAATTATGTCTAGCTCATTTTTAAGATCATCTGTCAATTATGTTTGCTTATTTTCAGAACACTGATGAGGTAGCTGCTTGCTTCTGGACTAAAACTGAAGCTTCAAATGAAATCTAATTACAATGATTTACAACTTTCAAATATTTGTATTTACATGATATAAATACTACAAATTTGATTTCAGAGTATGTTCTAGTCTAATTGCTTACGGAGTTGATTTCATTAATATTATACTAAGTCAGTATATTATACTTTTACATCAAGATACTTATCCCCGGATGAATCTGACTACAAATGATATGATTATATCAATTTTTACCATATTCATTTTACATTTCATTATTTATTTCTTTGTGACACACAGCGCTTGTTTTACATTTGTTTTTTTATTGATTTTGTAATTATTGATTTGAAATGTATATACAAAGCAATTATTTGTAAATAAGCATTTGTATATAAATTGTTTAGTTTAGATTGTTTTGTTTTTTTCTTACCAGAAAACATACATTGGGTATTTATGTTGCCTACATAGCTTGGTTTCACCAGACATGTGTTCATAGGACACAACATCCTGCAGTTTGAACGCTTTTCATCAACAAACATGTATCTATATGACTCCTGAGTTTATAGGTTGAAAGTGCCTTTAGGAAAGTCAGCAAACCAGCGCCTTCAGGTTTCATTAGCCTGTTGAAAGTCTTTATACCACCCAACAAGTGCCTGTAGGACTCTTGAGCCCATAGGTTGAAAGTCTTAATACTGCCCAACAAGTGCCTATAGGACTCTTGAGATCATATGTTGAAAGTCTTTATAACACCCAACAAGTGCCTATAGGACTCTTGAGCCCATAGGTTGAAAGTCTTTATTCCACCAAACAATAGCCTATAGGACTCTTGAACCCATAGGTTAAAGTCTTAATACCACCCAACAAGTGCCTATAGGACTCTTGAGCCAATAGGTTGAAAGTCTTTATTCCAACAAACAAGTGCCTATAGGACTCTTGAGCCCATAGTTTAAAAGTCTTTATAACACCCAACAAGTGCCTATAGGACTCTTGAGCCCATAGGTTGAAAGTCTTTATTCCACCAAACGATAGCCTATAGGACTCTTGAGCCCATAGGTTAAAGTCTTAATACCACCCAACAAGTGCCTATAGGACTCTTGAGCCCATAGGTTGAAAGTCTTTATAACACCCAACAAGTGCCTATAGGACTCTTTAGCCCATAGGTTGAAAGTCCTAATAACACACAACAAGTGCCTATAGGAATCTTTAGCCCATAGTTTAAAAGTCTTTATTCCACCAAACAATAGCCTATAGGACTCACAACTCCTTATGGTGAAATTCTGCTCCACCAAACAAGTGCCTATAGGACTCACAACTCCTTATGGCGAAATTCTACTCCACCAAACAAGTGCCTATAGGACTCACAACTCCTTATGTTGAAATTCTGCTCCACCACACAAGTGCCTACATGTATATGATTCATGGGCCCATAGGTTGAATGTCTTTATTCCACCACACAAGTGCCTACATGTATATGACTCATGGGCCCATAGGTTGAATGTCTATATTCCACCAGACAAGTGCCTAAAGGTTGAACAGATATGTCAAAAGCTGTGAAACCTTATTAACATTACATTATTGCAGTTTTGTCTCAAGTAGTATATGTGCATATAAGGCTTTACACTGCTTGAACTACTTTTGGGGTTTAAACTTTCAAGGCTCAACTCCGATTTATGACTACTAGAAGGACATCTCATGTTCCCACATATACCACATCAATAATGACAATACCAATTATTGCCTTGAATTGGATGTCTCTAACAATTACAACAGGTATATGATGTTGAGACCCAGCAAATTCTGGTCAAGATTATTTTATTTTCCCACTCTGTTTCTTCAAATGCTCTTCACCTATAGGGGAGGGGAGGGGGGGCAGAAGTGTTAGCATATTAAAATTCACACTCAGGCCTTGCCAATTCAGCGAGTGCTCTGATAAGATTGTAAGTCACTTTAGGTTTTTGGAGCATAGTGCACAGACAGAACGTTACCCTGGTGAGAGCTACCCTCGTTCTTTTATGTGCACCAGTGTATAGCACTGTCACACGGGACCCCCAATTATTGTCCTCCCGGAAGACTATTATAGGATTTTTTAGCAAAGCGACCGGGAATTGAAACTGCGACCCCTGGATTGAAGTCAAGTGTGTTACCATTATACCATGGATCAGCCACTATCACCTGTCTGAGCTGTAACTGTGAAACCAGTGATAAAAAGTGTCATTAATCATAACTATGTCTAAGGCTTACATAATATTACAAATACTTGGATTAATAATATCTATCATATGTTTCCGGTCTGGATAGAAAAATTTGCCCAATGGCACACACTTACTACTGTCACGAGGCTTGCCAAGTTACCCGCCACCCAGCAAGTCTGGGCAGCGAAATTTTGGGTTAGGATTTATATTTTCTTGCCTACCTAAACTTGAAAACACATTTTTGTACATATCACCAAAAAGCGGGTGCAACATTGTTTATTGACATAATGAAGCAAAGTTTACTAGTTCTTCTAAAAATCATGTTTTTGAAGATTGATTTTTTTCATTTTATTTTATTAAAAGTATTTCATACTTATATAATTGATTGAGCTTGATTTCTTTTGAAAATTCTTCCTGCAAGTATGAGGATTCAGAAGGATATTATTGGTTCTTCCAAGGTATTACAGCATATTTTATACATCATATGTATTACAAAGTGATGTATGGAAACGCAGACAAACGCTGGAGACAATAGTGATAATTTATCAATATTTATTCATGACATAATTTACTTTATATAATTATCATTAGACAAATATATTAACATTCATCGACAAGCAATACATCAAAAAATTTGCAACAAAAATACAAGTAAAGCACATACATGTACATGAAATGTAAAATGGTACTTAATTAACCATACATGTGCACCAATATAATTTTAATACCTCCTGCACAAAATGACTTAGCTATCTTGCTTATAAATATATCTAAATACATTGAACTATAAACAATCATGTATGGCAAGAGGTTATAAAGAGATCATTTGTTTCTTGAAAATTCTGAGAACAACGGCAATATGCAGTGAAAAATACTACAAAAATATTCTACATTACTATACCAATACTAGAGTTTTGCCAGGTCTAGCATTACACGCTAATCATTGGAGCCATTAGTACACAGTGAACAATTACCATGCATTAGAATGGTTATCTTACATATCAGAGAAAGATGCCCTTATATATTGTAAACAATTATGGTAAAGATTGGAGAATTTCTTCAGTGTAAGTTTAAAGGGAACAGACAGTGCTCATTTTGAAAAATAATGAGTCATAGTTCTTCAATTAAGAAGGAATTTTCCAAAAGAGCTTTTTCAAACACCCTCATATATATATTACCCTATACAAAGTTTTGTGACAAGATTAGAGAGTGGACAGTCTCAATTTGGCTAATTTTTAAACAGGACCAAGGGGGTCAAGAGTGACCTTAGCAATCTGGGATGTTATATATACATGTAACCAGAATGTATAAGATTTTAATGCTCGTAAACATAGGCTAACTGCTGCTCAAGTTAGAGGAGACATTTGGTCAATTTGTGTAAATTTTGATAGAAGAAAATATACTTAAAGGGCCATAATTCGGCAGTGACTTTTGTGATTTGGCTTGTTATAAACAAGATAGATTAACAAGGTACTAATACTGACAGAATGTTATGCCCCCAATTTATAAAAAAGATTATGTTAAATAATACACAATTAAGAAAGTATACAATTTCCTAGACTCCATCAGCCAGCCTTATTTACCCACCATGAGTGACCCAACATGTCGTTATCAAAGGTGTGTACAAGAAAAGATACAATTCATGCACAGATACAAGGTATTGTATTTAAGTCAGCTAAATGTATATATATCAAGTTCTAATGACTGCAGATATAGATCAGTAACCACAGCAACATATCATCTTTCAGTTTATCAGCTGTTACAGGTAATTCTATTGAAACATACATGTCATGTTGCCTAGGAACAGTAGAGATTACTGGGACAGTAAATACATTTCCATTAAAACAAAGGAGAAATGTTCCACTGCAAGAGAATTATTCCCTCCATGTAGCTCAGACATGTTATAGGTGCATTATTATTCAGACATGTTATAAGTGCATTAAATGCTATTTCCTATAAACTATTTAAACCGAGAGCACTGTTTGAGATTGTTCATGACTATGTCAAGTATGTTAATGTATGTTAACATCTATAAAGTGTGTTTGTTGGAAACACTGCATGATTTTAATGTCCATTAGTGGCACATCGATTCTGTACATGTCTCACACAATGCCACAGATGTCCGCTGCAACGTACAACACAGTATTTGTACATGACTCGAATGCCGTACTATGTCATAGAAAATGACAAAATGTTGTTTGATATGAAACATCTCTATCATCCACCATGATGTGTATTATGGGTTTTCACAAGCAAATTCCACTTAAAAAGTTGGATGCAAACACACTATAATTAATCGGCTTACACAATTCATATATTACTACATTCTTACAGTCATTGACAAA
This sequence comes from Mya arenaria, assembly GCF_026914265.1. NCBI lineage: Eukaryota > Metazoa > Mollusca > Bivalvia > Myida > Myidae > Mya > Mya arenaria. The sequence continues at coordinate 63,578,295 of NC_069123.1, forward strand.
AGAATTTATATAAGCTATATTGTTCTCTTCATTCATATCATAGTTACTTAGTAACACAGAAAATATCATTCCCTTTAGATCTGAATCATGTAGATTCAAAACTAAATATTTTTTTCTTTTATTATGTTGGTAAAGAATTACTTCTCTGACATAATAATAATAATAATAATAATAATAATAATAATAATAATAATAATAATAATAATAATAATACATATTTTTATACATATTTTTCATTTAAATAATTCTTATTTTGGAGATATGCTCCAAGCATTAAATTCTGGACATGGTTCTCTGATAATTTCCTACGGTCTAATGGCTCAATTACCAGTACATCATTTAAAGCTGTTCTGTTCAACAAAGTCAATGATGAAACAGGGGACTGTGGAAAAAAACAAAGGTGCATCTTCTCTGTACCTTAAATTTCATTGTGGACCACTTATGGATAAAAGCAGTATACTCACTATACTCGTATTTGACAGTTTTCGCTTTTCAATACCTATAATTGTACAAGCATCATACTATATAGTTAGCATTTTTTTTTTATTTTAGATAAAGTACTGAATTTAATATCAACCCCAACATTCAGTTATAACAATATTTTGATATTTTTGTCAAATACTTATTGTCTAATAATGTTGGGTTTGCCTGTGTCTCTAGTTCAATGTCTTGTCTGTTCTTCATCCTTGCGACTTTATACTTCGGCTAAATATGATGCTTGATGACTTGTCCATGTAGTTTCCATTACATGTATATCATGTATAACTAGTCATTAACCCAATGTTAAGAGACAATGCAAATCAAGAACTAAAATCCAAAAGGAAATAATAGAGATATTAATTAACAATAAAACATTTATCAGCAAACATTTTGACCATGACCTTATAGGTCAGTAGAGGTGGTGTTTTCTAATAACATAGCACATTCACCCATGAAGACGTCTTATTCATGTATACATTGACTATTGTAAAATGTGAAAAGAATGTTGAGATTCATTAGTGACATCCTTTTGTTAAATAAGCCACAACTATTAAAATAGACTTTCAAAGCTAACTCTAAAGAAAGAAAATGTGATTAATTGGGAAAGCTACAACAAAATGCATTTCATAAATGTTTGTCAGAATGTCTGCTATGAAAGGATGTCATACAATTTAGACATTTAAAATCTTTTACGCATTAAGTGTAACAAACAATGCTAACATAGATGGCATTATGACCTAAAATAATTTTTCTTCACAACTTCAAAGCCAAATACTGTTTTAACACTGTTGGTATTGGCAAGTCTTTGAGTTTGTGAATGAAGGTCTTTCCTAAGCAAACATCACTTATGTGCTTTCTGATCTCCCTCCTGCAGATCTGTTTTAGAGTTCTTGGTGTTTTTGCTTCAATATCTAACAGTTCAATGAGCTGAGGATCTCCATTCCGAGCATACAGAATTTTTCTAACATACCTAATTTCACTGTTTGAAACACCTACATGAATGAGCAATTTCAGAATTTCTAGTGTTTTGTATTTCAGTGACCAGAACAAGGGAG